>NC_140087.1:75951046-77151046 GCF_964237585.1 Gallinula chloropus | reverse complement strand
TATCTTTTCCCAGCCTGGGACTCTCACAGAATATGGAAAAGCCTCAATTAGATTTCTTTGCACCTGGAGCAACTGATGCCTGACTTCTTGACTTCTTGCCATAAGGGATGATCCTACAAAAACTGAAACAAATTTAGTTATTTTGATGTAAGTCTGGGCATTTGCTTCAGAATAAGAGTCATTTATTTCAGTTAGTGTTACAGCCCAGCACACGCCAATCCAAGTCTTTTGGTGCATGTATCATACATATATATGTATATACAATGACACACATGCTTACACACATGCACTTGAAATAAGGCCAAATAAAGACTCCTTAATTTTACCAAGATACTTATCTCAACATTACAAAATTCAAGCATTGTGAGCAAGAAATCTACCAGAGCTTAGTTTCTACATGTTTGTGACTTAGACAGCCTAACCTACTCCTTTTCCCAGGACTTCAAGCCCTTGTGTCCCCTACACAGGCAAATGACTAACACTATTACCTTGTGTCCGACAGGCCAGCTGCCTCTTGGCATGGGTAGAGAGGGTAAGTCACAAATATTTTTCCCTCATTGTTTTTTTTTTTTTTTTCTCTGCCCAGCCAATAATTCCCACAAACTCAAGAACTTCACATCCCTTTGTCAAATGAGCTAACAAGTTCAGAAGTTGCAGTGACAGACAGACAAGACTACATGAGTGTATATGTCTTGTTTGCTTTGGAAATAGATTGGGGAGGGGGGGGAACAGGGGAGTAAGAAGGAAACTTGCAATGTGGATTTAGAAGCAGTATGTATTAAATATGCCCCAACTCCAGATGTATTGATCCATCTTAACCCAATCTAAACAGGAGCTGCCACAGCCCGACAACACCCACAGGCAGTCAGTGTCATCCCTTCCCTTGTACCAGCCCCTGTGCCAAAAATCAACCAGGGGAGGGGAAAGAAAAAACCCCAACAAAAAGCAGTTAGCCTTTGGTGCAGGCAGCTCTGGAGCCAGCTCACTGCCTGTCACATGGACACCGCCACCACGTAAAAGGAACGCGCAAGACTGTGGCAGACGCAGCTGCCATGGTGCTACACATTTGGTACTTAACAGCACACAGGATCCCGTCCTAAAAGGGCTTAATACTGGCCATAAAGCTCAGAACCTCGTTAATACCATACCCAGCAATGTGCTGGTGTTATAAAGAAGCATATATGCAGGAATGTAGTTATTATTTTGAGAACAGAAACCAGGAGAAAGAAGGAAAAAAGCCTGATAGCTCTGAGGTTGACAGTTTTAGCTGCATTCTGGACAAGATTATTCTTTTTTTTTAACTGCCCAAACCTTGTCTTCTTCCTAAAACTGCAGCCAAACCGATACACTCCAGGAAAAAAATAATTAAAAATAAAGCACTGTAAGCAAATCCAGGAATATCTGAACACAGCCCCTGCCCAGATTTCCTTTTGGGTAAGCCATTGTCCTAAAGAAAATTAAAGGACACATCTATTCTGCATCCTTCATGGAGAATTTCAAAACCACAGAATAAACCACTGGAAACCCCACTGGAAACTGGGGAGACATCAGGAGGGAGAAGGTAAAACAGAAGTAGCACAGTGTAGCCAGAGTGGCTAATTTAGATGGAGGGAGGTGTGAACAGCAGAACATAAGGCAAAACATGTTGGGAAGTATATTCTGATGACATCTTATCTTGGCTGTACAACACAGGGAGTTTGGGGGAGAACATCTTTTTGTCTGCAATCATTTTGGCTTCCCCATTAATCAGAATACAGGCACGCAATCATTGTTCATCAGTGTATAACACATACAGCATGACTATACATTCAGTAGATCTAGTCATACTACATATATAAAACATTAAAATAAGAATCACTTCATGGTATAAACTGTAGCATTGCATGATTTTTAAGCCCTTACCAGGAACCTTTCTTTCTCTTTTTTTATAAAAGTATTTTTTCCTAGTGATCTATTTATTAGTAACAGAAGTCATAACTTCATTTTTACCCAGTGGTAAAAACTTAACAGCTGTTACTCAGTTGCAAAACACTGTCTACTTGTGCAGCATTAAATAATAAATAAAGCTCAAGACGTAGTACACATTTTACTAAGCAATCTACTTTAATGACATGAAACAACAAGAAGTTCCAAAGATTAACTATATGCTACGTTATCAACTCTATTCCATATTTGTACCCATAAGTACTGTGCTGTCATATGGAGGAAAAAAAATCATAGTAACAAAAAAATAATTTCCATTTAAAATCACAGCTGCACTCACATTATCTAATAATTTTTTTAAACAAATTTAAATCTGAGTTTAACAGCAGCTGTTTCCTAATAACTTACACTGCTGCTTTTGTACAGCCTTTTTAAAGATGACCTACATTGCCTGGGAATAAAGATGAAAAAAAGTCACCACTGACCTGTGTGGTATAGTCTAACCCTAGTATTTTGGCTTGTAATTTAGCAGCATTATTTCTCACCCTTTACTGTAACAGCCCTGGCTTCGTGATCCAGTAAAATCATCAGTAAAAACAGCATTACCTTCCAGAGATAGTGGGTCAGACCTTGCAAGTTTCAAGACAGGAACAGGAACTTCACTAAATACACCCCAAATGTAGATCTAACACAAATAACAGATGACCCCCAACGCTCTTCATACATTTTTGGCAAGTCAGACTTAAAGCAACTGACCTTTAAAAAAGCAAGGAAAACTCTAGCAGGGATCCATATGGAACAGTAATTTCAGAAAACTGTGGAACTTCATATTCTTACAATTCTATCACTACTGAGTGGTAAACATGCATGAACAATGTAATACAACAAAAAAAAAGTGTGCTTAAAGTTCCATAAGATATCAGAGCAATACAAAAAATTGCAGCCTCATATTTTAACAGGAAAAGTTTCTGCCTGTATCTTTAGCAAATTAATAACACATAAACAGAGACAGGCAGTCCAATACAAAACTCAATAATCCTTCAATCCATACGTATACCTTTCTGGATGCTCTTTATAAATTGTATTTTGATGCCTTTAAAATAAAAAGTAAACCGTGAGGTTGAAAAAATTCTATATTCTGCATATGGAACACGAATGATGAAAATCTCAGTGTACGTCATTGAGAGGAGCAAGTTCTTTTTTTTGTTTGTTTGTTTCTCTTAATATCAGTATACCAGAGAAGTCATTTTAATTATATAATTACCGAAGATTTTGGAAGGTTTACACAAGACCCATAATTGGGCATAAGACATCACATCCTCTGGTTATATACACAGCAATCTGGTCTGGGTAACATTCTTTGCTCTGACCAATGTGTGCGGGGAGGGGGGGGGCGGGGGAAGGAAGGGGAGGGAGGGGAGAGGAATGGAGAATTAAAAATACTTCCTCAGATTAAATTTTCTTAACTTCATTTGCTTAAAATGTTTTGATTGCATAAAACGCACTAAAATATTTATCACGATGCACCTCCGTAGTTAAAATACCTTGCTCTCGCCGTGATATCCTGGATACTCAAACAAAAGACATTCAGATGACAATGAAGGGTTTTTTTCTTATTTTAAAAAGGCATTTGTACATCTAAAACTGCACCACAGATCAGTCTCCTTTATCATGCCAGAGTTGTGACAGCCAATGCATAAAAAATTAAAATCCAATCCACCAGATAAGACATGCAAAATGTCTCCTTCAATCCCACCCCCATCTCGCCTTCAAAAAAAAACCCAAGCCTGCACACAGGGAGCACACGCACACTCGCACCCCCAAGAGCCATCATTGGGGCGACAGTGCCAGAGGTGAGGGCCCGCCACCCCCCCCACCCCCGTACCCCAGCACTAGCGACCTCGCTCCGGGCTCCATTAGGGGAGGAATCCCACCTCGCCGCTTCCCCAGCCCCTCAGACAATGGTGCTTTTCCCCCATTAGCTCCAAATTGTCAACATTTTTAAGCTAGGCCCCGGCCCCACCGGCGCGGGCGGACCCGCTGGGCAAGGGGCTGAGGCGCGGGGGGCCGGAGCCCCCCGTTCCGTTCCGGCCGACTCGAGGCCGCAGGGTGTCGCGGTGGGGGCGGGCGGGGGGGGGAGGAAGGGGGGGTGTTGGGGGTGGGGAAGGGGGGCGGTGTGGCTGAGGTAAATAAATGGCTGATCGGCCGCGGCCCGCGCCCCCCCGCCGGGCGCTGTAACTAAAGCCCGGGCGCCGAACTGCGCAGCAAACATTGCGCGGCGCGGCGGGCCGCGGAGCCTCGGCGAGACCCGGGCCGCCGCCCCCGGACACCATTTCGCCGACGGCGGCAGGGAAGGTGTCGGCGCAAGTTGCCCAGCACCAGCACAGCCCCCCCACCACCACACACCGCTCTGCCCCGCAGCCCCCCCGGGCGCCGCTCCCCACCGCCCTTCCCCCCCCACCCCCCCTCCCTCCCGCGTCACCTCTCCCCTTCGCCGGCCCGGGGGCCCAGCCCGCCGCTCCCCGCCGGGAGGCACCGGCTCTCCCGGACGAAAGCGGCTCGCCTTCCCGCAGCCCCCGGGGACCGGGCGGGGGGGGGGAGGGGGTTCGAGCGGGCGTTCGCCCCTCTCCGTCCCGAGGGGCCGGCGGCGATCGGCTCCCCCCTCCCCGTCGGGCGTGGGAGCGCGGCCGGAGAAGGGGCCGAGCCCCCACCTCCTTCCCGCTCGGCGGCAGGGCCCAGCGGCCCCGAGTCGGGGCAGAGCCCAAGCCAAACAAAGCGCGGCCTGAGCGGGAGCCAAGGGTGAAGCAGCCTGGGTTTTTCCTGCCGGTGCCCGGCCGGGCGCGGCGCGGCCCAGCGCCGCCGGCGAACCCCGCGCAGGCCCCCGCTCGGCGCGGCGGCGCCTGCCTTACCCCGATCCCCGGCGGCGGCGGCGGCGTTGTTCCTCTCCTGCTGCTGCTGCACCGGGCGCGGCCTGGACACTCGCCTGGGTCTCCTGTTGGCGGCTCGGACCGAGTTCATTTGCCGACTCGTGTGGGTGGCGGGAGGGGAGGGGGGGAATCCTCCGGCAACCGGTGCCTCGTCGGGGAGGGGGGGGAAGGAGGGAGCCCCGGGGCGGCCGCCTCGCAGCAGCGGGCACCAGGGAAGGAGAGGGGGAGGGGGGTGTCTCCAGGCACGGGTCCCGCCGCCGCTACCGCCTCCTCGCCGGTTCGCTCAAGAGGCAGAAGAGCCGCCGGCCGCTGGCTCTCCCGAGCGCTGGCTGTAGGGGACGTTCGCGCCGCGGCCCCCCTCCCCGGCCCCCCCGAAAATCTCTCTCTTAAAGGAGCCCCGCGGTCCTGCCCGTCTCAAGCCCGTCGCTGCTCCGTGGCAGGAGGAGCCATTGACACTGCCAGAGACACACACACTCGCGGGAGGCAGCCACTGGCGGCCGCGCTCCTCCAATCACCGCCTCCTAGACAGCAGACTGGGAGCGACGTAGCCAATCCCCGCTCCGCTTCTATGGGGCGCGGGGTGGGGAAGGGCGGGCGGGAGAGCGGCGCGGGGTGGGGTGGGGTGGCGGAGCAGGATATAAGGGTCGGGGCCGTGGGGCTGGGGGGAAGGTGGCGGTTGCATGGGCGTTGGGCTACCTTGCGCCGCGCTGGGCGGCGCGTTGTGTGTGTGGCAGCGGTGGGCCTCGGGCTCGGTGCTGGCGGGCGTGTGAGCGAGGAGAGGGCGCGGGGTCTGGGGCTGCGCAGCCCTATCCTACCGGATCCGGTGGAGGGCCAGGGAAGGGGCGGGCCCGCCCGGCCGGCGGCGGGTCTGGGCTCTTGGGGGGGGCAGCCTAGGTGCCGCCGGGGCCTCCGCGGAGCTGGGCTGTGGGGCAGCCAGAGACAGAGAGAAGGCGGAGGGCCCGGGCGTCTGCAGCTCTGCGCTGGGGCCGTGTGTCACAGGGGAGGGAGGGGGCTGGTGGGGGCTGCCGCAGGTGCCTTGCGGGTTCCTCGCTGGCCCTGCCTGGGGTGTGGGCTGAGCCGTTGCGCGGCTTGGGCTGGGGGTGCCGGCTTATTTCGGTTTCCACGTACTGGCTGCTCGTTTCCGGGCTGGTTGGTAACAGCTTTTTTTCTCTTCTCTTCACTGGGGGAGCGTGTCTGTTCCTTGCTCAGTGGGCACACTTAACGCCTGTGTAGCCTTTTGCTAGTGCAGTGAGCTGTTTATCTTGACCTGGCAGCCTGAACAGCGTCTGAAGCTTCTGTTTTATTATACATCTATGTCATGGTGGTGCCTGTGGCCTGAGAGCAGGGGAAAAGCCTGTAGAGGTTGTGCCTCTTTTCAGAAATAACTTAAAATAGCTGGCAGAATCCAAGCAGTGAGGAAGAGATCTTTCCTTTGCAGGGTTGGTGAGGAATCTGCTGCTGAAAGGTGGGTTTTTATGTAGTTCTACTTTAAGCGCTTGGAGTCTGTGGAACTGGGGCCTGTGTCTGTGCCTGAGAAGCATCGTGTTATCTGGTGTAAAGAGTAAATAAAGGGTTAAAACCATACTGGGCAGGAGCTTGATTAAAGCTGATAAATGATGGTATAATATGACTTTGGGAAATTAAAGCATTAAAGAAAAAAAGTCGTAAAAATATTTACGCTTGTGTTTCTGAAGTAAATGATAGTGAAATTATACTCTTAAGTTCCTATCAGACCAGCAATAAATATATGAGAAATCTTACGGTAGTTAAGGAACATTTCTTTCTTAGACTTAGCAATTTTATGCTTTGAGGAATGACTGGAGAAACAGTGGAGGATTGTTTTCCATGCCTGAGAAAAGTAATTCTTGTGACTTTTGGGGGGGTGGGGTGGGGAAAGGACATGGACAAAAAGTTAAGTTCTTGTGGGAAGGACCTCCTAGGGAAAGAGAGTAAACGTTTATTCAGGGGTGAGTTTCTGTAGTAATAGTTATCAGGTTAGTGTGCTAAACATTCTGTGGAGCTGTACATTTACATTTACATATCATCAAAATAATTCTCAACCCTGGTATCAGAATTTAAAATGCTTTAACTCTTAAATGGGAAGAATGACCATACTGAAGAACTGCACTGAACTTACTGTGACATTTATCAGGTTTTTCACATAATGAAAAACCTAGAACACTTCAAATATTTTAATAGCTTAGCTGCTTTTTACTTCAGCTGTTCTAGTTGCACTGTCTTTGCCAAGATCTAGCAAATGAACACTTAGTGTTATGAGGTTACCAGAAACTGTTCAATATTGGTATACTATTTTTTTAGCACTCCAAGCCTGTTCAGCAGTGGATGGCAAGTAAGTTTCTACCTAAACCATACAAGAATCTGAAGCTTCTGAATTGGGGCAGCTTTTAGTTTGAAACCAAATGATGTCTTGGCCTGAAAACACTTCTTGTAATTCTCATCTTAGGTGGTAACTCATGTTAGAAATGTGCTGCTGGGAGTCTGGCAAAACTTACTGTGACTGGGTACACTGTACAATTCTATGTATAAATTAATGCAAAAAGGGATACCTCTAAGAGCTCACTGGTTGCTTAGAAGACATGGAATAGAAAAATGGTTACAGTGCTCTTGTGTAGTATTCTTGGCTGCATTTTAGAAGGCCAGACATTAGAAAGCCTGAATGCTCATCAAACAGTTTTGATTAGAACTCTGTGTATCATCTCATAACAAAGCTAAATCTAGCCCATCTGACTTGTAGTGACTGGTCATCATGATTTTAGTTCTTCATTGAGCCTTAAAAATGTTATACACAGCGATCCTGTGCTTCTGTTGCTGCTGTGTGGTTCTGAGATGGAAATGACACAAAGTCCAGAGTAATATTCAGACTTCATTGTATTGACTGCTGTGGAGATGTTATACCATCCTGTATGGTGTGCCAATAAACCATTCCTGAATGTGGGTGTGACTTACACTGGCAAGATAATATTGCCTCTGTCAAGACAGCTTTTTCTTTATTTAAATTGCAAAGAGGGACTGGAAAGTGGAACTGTAAACTATACAGTCATTTTTTTGCATAATTGTCTGCAATATAAATGTTTGCTAGACTAGTTATGTAGGCCACAAATCACCTTTGGGTGACCCCTGAACCACTTCACACTATGAACAGAAAGGCATGGGACCTGGGTGAAGAGTTTACTCAGGGCATTTATAAGCAGCTTGGGCGGACTGGTTGAGTGCTAGCTCATTGTGTGAGACTGAGGCTATCTTTTAAGCCACACAATTTCAAATGTAGATGCATTTCAGTGTTGATACTTGTTTCTCTGTATGCATGTGAAGAGTTGGCTGCTGCTGCTTTGAAGAAATCAGCTTCCTGCATGGAGGGACCCAACAGACTGCTTAGTGATAATAACAGTAACTTGTTAACCATGTGTAAACATAAAGTAGTTGGAATTTTAGCTAATGAGGCAGCTCCATAGGAATAGTGCAAGTTCAAGTGAAGGAAACACTGATAGAAGGCTTCCTATTTGTTTGTGAGGGTCATGTGAGGAGGCAGAAGAGTGATTTTGGTTCAGCTGACTTGCTCTAAATTGAAGGTGACAGTTAAAACAACTTGAAGATCTGATCAAGGTAACAGAGCAGTTAAGTACTCCTTTTCTGGAACCTTGGACAACAAATGAGAGACTGGAGATGGTGGGGCCACAGAACAAGCAGCAGGATTGGGAAAGGGGTGTGGGCAGTGCAAATTTACATCAGCAAGGCTAGCTCAGGCCAGGGAGATCTGTAAGGATCACCACTGTTCCTGCTAGCCTGAGCAGCTTTCCTTCACACTTAGTGTTTTGAATGTGGGGCAGACCATGTAAGTTATGATCCTTACTTGACCTGGGGATGGGAGTATTGCTTTAACAGTTGATCAAAACAAATCTAGGATAATAGACTTCAGTGAGTGGTGATCTGTGGGTTACTTCTAAGGGGTTCACAAAAGAGAAGATAATTCACCTTAATGGCCTAAAGTTCTGTTGAAAAATTGTTAAAGTGTAAATTGGGGAGAACACCCAAACCACTGAATTGCTGGCTTGCAGTTCATTGGAAAATGCACAGAATTCTCACTAGCTTTTGCTTCCTAGTATTTGTGAGAGAACAAGAAATACTTTGAGAACACTGCTGTAGTTTGCTGCACAAAGCCCACTGAAGAGTCTCTAGCAACAGCTTGTGGATTTGAACAAGTGGTATTTTTATTATGCTTTTTTTAATCAGTTCAAATGGTTTGGCAAAGGAGCCACGTGTCTATCCCACTCCTTGCATACATGAGGTAAAAAGGGCTGAAATGTCTTGCCCAAGAGCATTTATGGGCTATTAACAGGGCTAGGAATGGAACCCAGAGTACATGAGTCCTTATCTAAGGCTTTCTCAGTGTCCTGTTACTACTTTCAGAAGCAGAAGACTTTTGCCAATTATTTCTGACCATCTTGTAAGCTGTTAATAAAACCCTGGACTAAAAATACTGCACTGACTGGCCCAGTGTGGGCTACTGACTTATTAAAGTTGTTTCTTACAGGCTTGGAAGAAGTGAACCTTCTTCAGAGTGATACCTAGAACTGATCAAATCTGCTTGTTCTGCTACTTTATTGGGATTTCTGTGGTCCTCAGTCCCTCCTGGTTGGGTTTTACATAGCTTCTAACATACTACATCTTCCCCCTATTACAGGAAGACTCTTAAATCTCCCTTCTATATACCTGGAATTCATCTCTTCTGAAATGTAACTTGATGTTAGCTGACTTTAGTAGGTTGCCTTCTGGGTGAATGCCTATGGCTGGGATGTTTTCTGTTGCCATACCAACCTGGTTTCTGTATTAAGGATCAAGACTCTTGGGGTAGGGAAATGTGTGTTGTTTCCTATAAGCTCACATGACTGTTGCAACATGTTTATCTAACATGTTAATTTTGATTTTTTTTTTGTGCCTTAACAAAAGCTATCTGGAAGCTTGAATGGTACTTCAGTTCTCATTGCTTTGTTTTTTAATAAAGGTAAATGCTGAAAAGAGTCCTGGAGGGATGATGTCTGAATTTTAAAGCATTATCAGCTGTTCTACCAGAAGTTTTATAACCACATGGATAGGCACACATCACCTGATTTTTCTCAGGGGAGGGAGAGGGGGTATGAAGCTCTTTCCATCTGAGGGAAATCTGCTGATGGGGAAAGCACCCAGTTCTATGTCGTTGGCTCACAAGCCAAGAGGGAGGCATGGACCATGGGGGCTGGTCCTGTGGGCTGCTACCACAGAGTTCAGGGCACTGGTCCCAGTGGGGCTCTTGCCCAAGGACTAACCGGTTGGCCCTTGACAGAAGCAATCTTGCAGTGGAGCTTGCTGCTGTGCTTGCTGGTGCAGTTTGGTGTGCTTTATATGGGAGCATGTGGGGAATGGGCTCAATAGCTACCTTTGTCAATGAAACTTTGAAGAAAACGTTTGATCCCAGCTATAAATCAGGAGTGTAAGAGGTCTGGAGCTCAGAGTGAAAGGAGCAACAACTTTTATTAGAGATGAAGCCTGAATGACAAGTTGAAGGTAGTGTTGGGGCAGAGATGTGACTCTGCAGACCAGCCGACAATGCCAGGAATTTATGTTGAGGTAGAGGGGGTGACTTCTGTTGCATATGAAGGTGGAACTTTCTCGAACATCCAACCTACAACTTCAACTTTGTTTTCTGAATGACCCCTCCCCACTGTCCTCCACTGACTGAAGTCACCAGACTTGGTATTCTGGATGTACTGATTTTAGATGCTTCAGTCTGAACAGATGTGAAACTCCTCTGCTAAAATTTAATTAAAACATTGGGTATAAATCACAATTTTTTTTGTGTAACCTGTCAGAGTATCATGGCTTCCCCCACATGATTTGCCTAGACAACATAATGCTGAGATACTTTGACTCAGAGGTGGTCTTTCATTCAAGGTTTGCTTTTAACCACTTCTCAAATGTGTGTAAAGAGATAAAGCGTGTGCTATATTTATACTCACAGTTTCTCCCAAGTTGTGCCTTAGATTGAAAGGAATTCCCTTAGCTCTTGCTTTTAGCTTCTAGTTTCAGATTTGGCTTGGACTCAAATTTTATTTCTTGGTCTACTTTTATTTTGCTTACTGCATCAGCATCATGTCTGTGTGGCATGTTCTGTCTTCAGGCCTAGGGATTCCCACCCCCAAATACAGCAGGTATGTCTGTCTAAATGGCTTTGGATAGATTATAGCCTGAACAACTTTTTCTATGCACTGAGTTGAGTCAGAGCACAAGAGAGGCTTACAGAAAGTGCTTCTAATGCACCAACTGAATTCAGGCTGAAATTAATTCACATGAATTTCAAGAACCAACCAGGAAATGTAGCATGATCTCTTTTGCTTGTTGTCTGGATTGGGCAGCTACAAGAGAAGCTTAAATCTGTGTTCTCAATCTCTCAACCCCAGTTGGATCAATTGGTCATGGCTTATTTGGTCAGTGGAGGGGAAAAGTCTAGTTAGCCTTGTGACTGATTTGTGAAAGATAATTTCACAAAGTCCCAGGAAGGACTTTTTTAGTGTTCTGAAGAGTATTTAGCAGTTAGAGTCTAAACTGGGGTTGCCATGAAGAAGCATTCCTGCTCTTCACAGGCATCATTTTACTGCATCTACCCTGTTCTGCCAACTAGCCCTCTTGCAGCAGCACAGCCAGGCAGATCAAGGAGGTAATCTTGGCTGGAAACTAATCCTGCTGAAAGCACAGCTATTTTTCAGGTATATGAGCAAGTGTTTGCACAGAGAGGCCTTGGGGAAGGACAGCCCCTGTGTGGGGAAGGAAGCTTGCACACAGATTGGCTTAACTCTGGCCCTGGAAGGATGCCTTGAGCACTTCCCTGGGCCGGTGGTAAAAGTCGCCTGTAATTAGGTACTTTACTGGAATGCTTTCAGGCACAGGTGCTCTGCTGTAGGATCTGTTTGGGCTGCCGATGAAGCACCACTTGTTTCTTGATGGAGCTATCCATTTAAGCAGGGCATTAAGCTGTGTAATGACTTCAAGCAAACCATTTCTCTTCGTTGCCACGTGGTGGTGATGTTGATTGTTGTTTTCAAGGAGCTTTGGACTTCCACTGATGAGGGGTAAGTGGCAGGTAAGTTGGCAAGGAATGTCTTCCAGGTCAGTATCTATGATTACTTTCTCCAGTGCTGCATGGCTTTTCCAGTTATCTATGTGGTGGGAGCATTTGTGCTCCTATTTGTTCTCCATTTTACATGTAAACATCCCTGACACCTCAGCAGAGTCAGCTAATCAATAACAAAATGTTTTGCTAAGGATAACTTGGACAAAACAGAACAGGTTCTCAGATTTGCAGGTATTTGCTTTTGAATTCTTGCTCAGCTGTCATGCTCGATTATCTTAGATCTAGAAGGTTTTCCCGTCTCATCTTTCTCACATGAATCAAGAGCTTGGTTGTGATCTTTGTCTCCCCAGTGACCCCATTTCTCTAGTGAGATCTGAACTCTGTCCCCTCGTTCTTAGAAGGTCAATTCTCACCTTCTCCAAACCTAATGATCTCAGTTTCTTTCACTATCATGTTGCTGGTCAAAGTATGGTCCTTCAGTCTCCGTCTTTCTGAAGACTCCAGGGCTTGGGTTAAAGGTTGTCATGTGTGGACTATCGATTTGTTTCCCTTTCAAGGGTGACAGTGTTTTTGCCACTACTAGCTAATCTGGAGATGATGGGTGTTGATGGTCACCAAAGTGAGTGGTGGAGGGAGCATCCCTGGAAGACTCAAGGATTTTGCACTTGCAGGGAACCAAGTGCTTGCATGATGTCCTTAGCAGAGTGTGTGGTATATGCCCTATAGGTGTGTGTTTCTAGTGTTGGCTATAGGTCACCTGGTATGTGGACACAAATAGCAAAAGACATATGGCCATTTTATTATACAAAGGGGGCAAACCAAGGACTTCACCCAAATTTAACTGAAAGAATAGTTCTGCTGTACATCAAAATGCCCTCCTCTCTGTTGCCTCCAACTGTTTCAGGATCTCGTTGTCTTTGTGCTGACAAGCAGAGGTGGAGAAGAGATCCTCTATTCAGAAGAATGCGTGTGGAAAGGAGATCAATAGCACTAAACTCCTTTCCACTGACTATGGATGATGAACATCAGGGTGATCTGTGCCTTGAAGAAATTTATGTAGGCTGGGTAAATGCACAGTCACTCTAAGAACAGCTTCTAAAACAGCTGGTTTAAATATGTTCAGGTCTCTTCCACTTGTATGTGTCTAGTACTACAATCTCAGATTTACTGAGGGACTGAAAGTCTTACATGCTCTTGTTCCTCCACTTGTTTTTATGGTTTTTCTGCACAGCTAGGCAGAAGAGGAAAATGGAAAATAAAGATGATCATGTATTTTCAAGTCTCAGCTAAAATAAGAAGGAAAACTTGTGTAAGACAAGACTAGTATTTTAGAATTTTCCTATTAGGAATGGGATAAAGGCAAATGGTATTTTTAAGTTTTGTGTATACTGGTTATTGACAGTCACTACAAGTGTGTGTTTGAGACAAGTAGACTAGCTGGTGCTCTGGAAGCTTATAAATATTTGACCTTTATTGTTTATTTTTGTATACATCATTTATTAACAGCTGATTTTTGTCTTTTTTTGTTGAACTGCTGATCTTATTGCTGTGTGTGATTAAATGGATGGCTTTGTCTTGTAACATTGCTTGGCAAAACCAGGCACATTTTGATCCAAATTGGATGTTTTTTAGCTTTACATCTCTGTAGATAGTGGTGCTTCTGTGAGCCACTTTCAGTATGGGCTAATATTTGCTCACAACTGAAAAGGAGTTGAGCATTTTAGTACATTTTTTAGTGATATGTGATGCAGAAAGCAACAAGGCATAGCATCATGTTAAATTTTATTTATATAAACTCTGTTCCATGATATTGTAGTATTCAATATTGGGCAGTGCTGAGCTGTAGCAGCCCAGTGCTGGGATTTGGCATTGCTGTGAATGTGTTTGGGTGGATGGGGGAGGTCCAGCTATCACAGTCATAGTTTCCACAGCCTGAGTGTCTTGACAGCTATGTTCTGTTGCAAGACACTGTTGGACGTTTACTTCATATTTCCCAACTTAACCTGTGAGGTGTGGTACAAAGAAGGTAGGAGTGTCATGAGTCAAGTTTTTTGGAGGTGTGGAAGAGTAGTTAGGGAAGGAACATAAAAAGATGAAGATTGGGGAATGGAATGTTTGGTGTTGGTTTTAATTGGAATCATCCTGTTCATCACTCATATCATGAGGTGAAAGAGGGAAAATACTCATTAGTAAAGCACACTCAGAGAGCAGATATTTGTATTATAGTTAGCAATTCTAATTGACCTGCCAAATGTAATTGTATTGAAATACAAACCTTATTCCAATAATGTTTCCATTATTGTAGGGTGAGATATGCAGCTGGCACTTTATTTAACCCTGATTGGTCTGCAGTCTAATGACTTTTGTCTGAAATTCAAACTGCTATTAACTCAGTATTAAACTTCCATTGGCCAAAAGAATTAATAAAGCCCAGTCAATAAACCTTTCTCTTAGGAATGCAGGCTGCCTTGTGCCTCTCACCTTAAAAAGGTGAGGAGATGGCCCTTGTATTGTGGCCTGGAAGAGCAACTTGTAAACCAGAGAAGGAAACTGACTGACTTTGAGAGCTCAGAATTGAAGGTTCTTCTGGTGGGGTTTTTTTGGGGGGGGGGCTTTGTTCTTGCTGAGGTAGAACCAACCATTGAACTTCTCTGCTCATAATCTAAGTGTAGTGCTGGGACATAGATTTCCATTGCAGATGGAAGTGCTTTTGGACTGTGATGCAAAATATGTATCATTTTTAAAGCTTAAACCTTACTCAGTGGAGTGGCACAATCTGAGATCAGTCCACCTGTCAAGGGGAAAAGTGATCAGATGCTTAAGTTCAGATTGTTCTGCGTTTTAACATTTGAATGTAGTAAGTAGGTACAACTGGTACAAAACTTCTCACTTCACGTGAGTGTCTCTGTAGACTGTAGCTCCCTCTGAAACAAATTTTTTAGCTTCTAAACACAAAGAGATGTTTCAGGGTAAGTACTTCTGATTACTCTAAAGCTGCCAGATGCCTTACCTAAAAACAGTGCTAGAGAAAAGGAAACTTGAAATTGATTGTTTTCAATTAGTTTTAGTAAGGCAGTTTTGATAGTACTCTGTTCAGGTCATCAGATTCATATGAGTTATTATACTACCACTTAAGACATTTTAGAAGAATTAAAAGAGCAGGAAGTTTGTGTGAACATAAATTTACTCATTTCTTTTATATAGTGTGTTTTTGAGGTGCTGATCTTTTCAGAACTTTAATTGTTCATAACAAATACTAGTGCAAAAACATAGCAAAGGTAATTTGCTGAGGCCAAAGAATGACAAAATAGTCACTTGCTAAAGAGCAATCAATCTGTATCCAGAAGGGGATTTGCAGGATGTGAAATAAACTGATGTAGCATGCAAGAAGTGTGCTTATATGGAAGGATATGTCCTTTTACAGTCTGCCCTAAAAAAAAGGCAACCAAAAATGGTGTGTGGTGGTGCAGAGGCAAAATAATTATGTTCTAATCATGTGCCATTGAAGGAAAGGAAGAAAACAGCTTTGGGCAAAATATCTGTACCTGTTGTAACAGAAGTCCAAGAGTTAGTCACCTCTGCTGTGGTTAATGCGTTCACTTTTGTGCTGTGTACTTCAGGATGGATAGTACTAATCAGTGAAGATATGGTATGCTTAATAAAAATCCTTAAAAATAAGGGAAATTAGTCTATCAGGCTGCTTCCAGGCAGTAGATTTTAAACAACTTGTCAAATATTTCTTGGCTCTTGCAGCCTTGCATAAGAGCTTTTCCTGGTTCATAAAGAAAATTAATGTGGAATCAATAATGGTATTTTAAAATTCACAAAACATTTCCTATCCAGGGAGAGTCTCACTTTCTGGAGTGCCACTAATGTAACAGGCAAAGTGGGAAAAACACACAGGCTTGGCCTTCGTGGTAAACAAAAGAGCACAGATGGAAAGTGCAGTGAAGAAAGATGCTTTCGGAAGCAACCAGGAAGAGCAGCCATGGTGAGCATCAGCTTGCAGAAGTCCTTTGCTTGAAGGTGTAGTCCAGATACAATGCTGACTTTCAGCTAAAGGGTGCAAACTGGCACAAACAGCAACAAAATAAAATCATGTAACTTGGAACACACAATCAGAAATGCAGTAAAACAACCTTCCAATGGCATATTGCAGTCATATAATGTGCTGGACTTCAGACAATGGAGAGGAAACAGTTTTTCAGGTTGCTTCGTTCTCCTGTCCCAGGAAGCCTGGGATCATTGTGGAAATGGGGAGAAACAAGCTGTGCAATTAGATTTGTTGGTAGTTTATATTTCTAATAGATGCACAAAGAGGAGCATATAGTACACAGTGATCTGTCAGCTCTATGTGTGTTTAGGCTCCTGCCCTGCTGCAGAAGATGCATTGTAGTTTCAAGTTGTATGGGTTAATACAGCAGTAAGTTGCTGCATTTATCTGTGAAAACAAATAGGATTTGTCAGTATCCCCTCACCTCCTCAAAGCAACGCTGGCCTGTTTTCCAACCTCTTGTGCAGGGGTGTTCAGAAACAGCAGAAGAGCAAACCTTGGGAGTTCTGGGTCCACTGTTTTCCTTTTTTTTTCCTGAATGCAGGAGCTGCTGCACCCAAGAGTGAGGTTCAGAGTTTGCTCAGTATTGTCATCTCCAGAGTCCAAATTTAAAACGTGCTACTTCATTACTCATGGTGATTTCTAGGTTTGGGGGTTCATGTGTCTCACTTGCCCAAGCTTCTCTCTCAACTTCAGAGTTAGAAATTTGTACTTAGGTTAAAATTCAGATTCATGTGGAAGCACTTGACTCCAGAAGCTGCAAGCTTCAACCAGCAGATAGGAGATTCATGATAAAATTGGCAGAATTGTAATGCTCTAAGCACTTTTGGAGACATATGCTGCTTTTCTTACTCCTGGAAGTAGTCCCACAGATGTCTCATGATTATTCACTTGAGTCATGGTTGCAGAATTGAGTTTTTGGTGGTTTGGGTTCCCAGATTCCTGCACTATTTACGGTGTTTAAAGTGCAGATTCTAATAGCAGACCTGCCCCTTCTGAAACATAGAAGGTATGCTTTGTGTTTGGAATTTAAAGGAAATTTCCTCTTGACTTGGGACAGTGTTTGGTCAAAATGAGACCTCTCTAAGGACAAAGGGGAGGGGGGGGGCAGAATATAAAACTAAACTGGCATGGTATGCTGTTCTTAGCAGTTTTGTGAGTGTGTTTTCTTCCTCCTGTGTCTCACCAGTGACACTGCTGTGGCATTAGTCACTAGGTGGTGCTCTCCCACATGGTCTTTTGCGTTCCTGTCCCAGGGTGTGCATGGCCTGGGCTCCAAGTTTACAGCTGGTGTTTATTTTGGAAGGGAAGTTATGGGAGTTACAAACCTAGACAGCAGCATCTCTCGCCCCTTTGGACTGGAGGGAATTTTTTTAGAGTAAAATTGCTCGAGGGAGTCTGGGTATTACTTTTTTTGGTCTGAAATTCCTGAAATGGGGAGATTGCCTGTGTGCTGTTTATTGACTGTGTCTGCACCCAGGTTTATGTGCTTTGTAAGAAACGTGGTAGTGCTGAGCCTGTACTTACAAACAGCTTAACTCTGTACTGCAAGGCTTTAATATCTACTGTATCAAGGCAATAATAGCTTCCCCACCCCATGTGCTTTTTTGTTAAACAATGGAATTTATTACGGTTCTTTGTACCACGAGCAGACATTAGGCAACCTGAGAAAACTTCAGTTCATTTGCTTTATCTTTTAAAAATTGCATTCCAGATTCAGTCTATCAATTTGTTAGTGACTTGTTGGATCCTTTTTTTTTATATAGAAAAGGAAACCAATTCTGTCTGCAACTGTCCTTTATGGAGCTCAGAATCTTAGATCTGTCCTGATGGTAGAAATTTAAAGATTGATTGAATACTAGATATTCTGAAAATAGTAAACATTTCTCAGTGCTTTCTTAAAATTTTCCACAAAGCTTCTGGAACATTTGAATTAACTGCCTCAAAGCCTGCTCAGTTTTCAGGGAAGGAAAGTTGTTTTCTTTTTTCCTTGCTTGTAGTATTTCTATGAGAAGTGAGGACAGGATCAGGCAGATGGAAGGAGAGAAGTGTGAAAGAACTGCAGCATCAAAATTTTTTTAAAACAGTGATATTGGTTTGAAAAATGAAAACATTAATTGTGTAGCTTCTGTGTTTAAACTTCAGAAAGTTTGAGCTTTTAGAGATGCTGAGAATTAAAAACATTGGTAAGCTCTCCTAAGCATTTTCATATGGAATCTATTTTCAGCCACATACCAGAAAATGTCTTTGTTATTTTTTTTGAATGAGACCCTAATCTCGGAATGACTTTTCATTTATCAGAGCCTTTTAAGTCTGCTATTGTGTTTCCAGTCAGATCCCTTCCACTCACTCCTTTTTTTCCTGTCGCAGCCTCTTGCAAACTCACCACGGGGCAAAGTTCGTGGTTATTTTCCACAGGCACAAGGATTTCCCCTCTCAGGAGTGCACTTGGGCTTTATGTGGTGCAAGCCAGGCACAAATTAACACCAGCTCTAATCATTTCTGATAAGTTTCTTGTGGTATATTACAAAAATATAGCAAAAATGTAGCGAGATCTACAGGTTGTGAATGAACTTGTTAGTGATTTGAAAGACCTTTGTTTCTTAGGCTGTTTAGTCATTTCATCTGACTTAGTGGGCTGCTTTTTGCATCACCAGCACTGGCATTTGCCTTGGTGTCTCAGTGTTTTTATTAAATGTTGTGTTGGTGTTTTTACTAAGTTTCCCACTTGAATTTAATATGGCTTTCTAGGAAAAGCAAAAAAAAAAAGTAAGTTCTGGTCTCTGTGGTCGAACAGTTGGAAAACATGAGTGTAGTGTGCTTAAAAAAAAAATCCAAAGAAAAAAGTCCTACTCTTAAAATTTCATGACTCTTTGCACTTTTGGGGGGGATTAATGATATTGTAGCATCTACATTCTCTGAAATATAGCTCTTCTGACTCATTCCAGAATGTTCAAGTTTATTTCTGTGCATTTGATAAGAAAGAAACATCTGAAACCCTTTCAAGGGATTAAAACCAGCACAAAGCCTGTTTGCCCTCCCCTGATTTGCTGTCACAGATTTTTGACTCTTGGTGGCAACAAGGATTTACGCTCGTATCCTTGATCCTCCCCACGCTTGTGCAGTGAGGATGTGCTGGTTGTCAGCCTGGCTGCCATCTCCTGGCCTCCTGCAGCTGGGTGGAGTTTATCACTGGTCTTGGGAAGTGCTTTGTGATCCTTTCAGATGAAAGGCTCATGTTCAGACTCCAGTTCCTCTTATCAAACACACTTTTGAGTTTCTCACTGGACATTTGCTGACTTTAGATGGAGCTGGGAAGACCCACAGTTGCTTGCCTGTACCAAATAACTAGGTATCAAAAAACCCCCAGGGCTGTTCTGCTTACCCATACCAGGACCTCATCACTCAGTAATGTTTTACCAGGTACCAGCATAAAAAAAATTGATCAATGGGATTTAGGTAACCTGCAGTCTCTGTTAGAGGCCACTGAACATCTGCATCACAAAATGAAAGCCTGGACAAGAAACCTGAAGATTTTGTGCTAGTTTTGTTTTGAAAGAGCCAGCCTGGTCAGAGTCAGGCCTCTGGACAAGTACCACCAAGGAACCAGTGCAAATCAGCTGGGGTTTGAGAGGCTGCTGCTAGGACAGGCTGGGGCTGCCAACCATCCAGCCCTGCGCCTCATTTTTTCCTTTTTCTTTTGACATTGGGATGTGACCTTTGGCTGATTCCCCTCCCATCTCTCTTCCCTCTGGTCTCCTCCTACCATTTGATTGCTTTGTCTTTTTAGGGTTGAGCTCCGGGGCAGGGAGAGGCTCCAAGCTCTCTCTTACTACGTGTTTGCAGAGTACTGCAAAATCTCTAGGCACAACTGTGCTACTAGTAATTGTTGCTATTAATAACAAAAACAACTGGTTGCAGTTGAGTGTGGAAAAGGGAATAGCTTGGCATTATTAATGTCGAGTTTAAAGAGTGAAAGTTCCATTTCTGTTATTACCTGTCATCCTCTGGAGAACTGTAAGCATCTCCCTGAATAGGGATCCAGTTTCTGCCTATACCCTGTGTAAGTTAATTCATTTCAAAACATGATTTAATGTCACCAGGGCAAATTGGCATGAAGTCAAGGGATGCTGTCCAAGGAATTCAAGTTGTCTTATTTTTGCAAGCTCATGACATCAGAAAGATCAGAGAAACTTACCCATTAGAGCCTTTCTTCCCAGCCATCTCAGTTACTACTTATATCACCAGACCTGTCTATGGTGCTTTCTATTCTACTAGCAAACATCTTTCAAACATCTTAACACCCTTCAGGATATTTTACATTCCTGTTTCTCTACTTCATCTGGACACAAGGGACAGTTGTGTGGTCTAGTTGTTATCTGGGAACTTGGTCAGCCTTCCTCACGTTCTCAAGACTGGTTATAGATTAATAACCCTCTCTAGTGTTGCTGTGGGTTAATTATCATAACTCATAAATGGACTAATGCCTGTGGCTAGCGTTTAGTTTTATGCCTTCCTCTTACTTGCCTGTAACATTTTTCTTTCCAGCTGTTTTATTTTGCATGAGTAGAATAGGTCTGGAAGTCCTGAAATAGTGGTTTAGGCTATCCTGCTATCTTTGCCTTTAGAAATGCCTGTGTGTGTTGAGATTTCTGCATTTCAAGAAAAGGAAGAAAACTCTCTGAGATTGAACTACTTGGATTTCTTTGGCAGCCTTTTAGTGTGCCAGTCAGAGCTTTGTTTCCTGGTAGGTACGACTCCTCTGTAAAGGTCTCCCCTAAATCCTCCAGGGTACCTCCTAAAAGAGCATGAAAACACCTCGGCTTGCAAGTTGCTTTAAATCATTTGTTGATGGATTGCCCCTGTGTAGTTAATTCTCCTTTACAAAATGCAGTTGCTTGCTTTTCTTTTTTGCATCAATTGTCATAAGCTACAGTTAGAATCTTCTTTTGTTTTTCCAGAGGAGGATCTGAACTCTGACCCCATCACTGCTTTGAAGTCTTCCCCAATAGACAAAGACCAAGCTTGAGGTATCAAAATGTCCTGGGAGGGATGTGACCCTGAAGTGAATGGGGGTGGACTTGTTGCACAGAGCTGGAGGTGGGAGTGTGGCTGCTCTAGAGCCCCTATAAATGCAAAATGTAGCTGCGAGCTGGAGAGAAGCTGGGAGGTTGTGCTGGTGGTGTCATTGTAGGGGATTAGGAAGCATGCTTTAATAGGGAAAGGGGTTTTTATCTTTAGAAATTAATGCCTATGTGGATCTAAAAGTGAATGAGTTGGAGACTTTCACTATGGTATTTTGATTCCAAAAGAGAAACAGTGGCCTTGATAAGCAGAAAAGAAACAAGACTTACTGTGATTGTCAAGAAAACTCTTTGAGCAGGGGAAATAGGAAGTATGGAAAACCAAATTAGAGGATATGTTATGAGAGGATTAGTTCAGATCACATAGCAAATCAGGATGTTCCCAAAGAAAGGAAGTGTCAAGGGCCTTAGCCAGATGAAATCTATCTTCATGACATGAGGCATGTCTGTGGGCATTTAACCTCTCTGCACTAGCACCTCTGTAACTGCACTCTCCTGTGTACAGATGTGTTCCAGACATAAACATTTCACCTTTATTGAAGAGTAGGCTGAATGAAAGATGTTCAGAACAACTCTGGGGTTTTCTTCAGAGGGTCAGAATTCTCTAGGTAATGTCAGGTGTAAAGAAAAATCCTGGAATTTGCAATGGGAATATTCCAGGTGAAATGCTTCCTCTTTGAATCTAAGAGAAGGACGGAGGAATGATAATACTTGGTGTCTTGTCATAGCTCAGTTGCCAGAATGAGCAGATAATACTTAATGGCATCCAAAATAGAGGTCCTCCAGATCAATCTGCACAGCCCCTGTAAAAATAACCAAGGCAGAAATAATTTTGGAGTAGCTCAGCATTTGAGACACAGAGTTACAAAATGCAAGATAAAGAAAGCTCTCTTAGATTAACTAGTACATAACAGTTATTTTGCCTTTTCTCTGACAATTTTCCTTCCCCTCTCCTCTTTCCTTTCATTTTTTTTCCCCAACGTGTATGACAGAAAACTCTCTTCCCAGTCAGCCAAATCAGACAGAGGTTGAGCAGGTATTTACAGAACCAGCCTTTGGTAAATCAACTAGAAATAAGTGGCAAGGGCTGAGCATAAGTGTATAGCTGAAAGGTTCTACTTAGCCCCACAGATGTAACATGGTAATAGGAATGTGATATATTGCTTGTTTAGGGGCATGTGTTAAAAGTTGTAAGGTGCAGATCAAGTCTTGTGAAAGAAAATCAGGTCAGTAGGAACCTTGTCTAATGTTTTTAATTAACTTAAAACAATCTCTTCCTTCCAGAAAGGAGTGATTGAGGGAATGGAGGCATCTGGATACAAAGCCACCTTCCAAACCATTTGGAGCTCACCCTTATCAGAGTCATTTTTGATTGAACTTTATTTCCAGCTAAATTTTAAAGCAAGATTCCAGGTAATACAAATCCAGCTGGTTTCTGATAGCTGTGTAGTGTACCAGTCAGTCCACTTACTGCATTCTCATTCTTTAATGTGTGTAGCTTCAAAACTTCTATACAACTAAAATTGGTTTTAAAGGTCAAAATCAACTTTTTAAAAGCCACTCAGAAGGTGACAGCCCCTTTCCAAAAAGATCTTTGCCTGCATATAATGGGTGAAGATATATTGCAATATGCTGGGTTTTTTCTGATCTTTATATTTATGAAATGTATCTTTCCCAGGCATATAACCAGCACAAACCCAAATAGAAAATTCACATAATAAGCTGATAAAAAGCAGAACATCTTCCATGACCCTTCAATCTGCCAGTTCTTATATTCTTCACCCACTTGTGTTGTTCTCAGTACATCTTTTTTGCCTAGGGAAATATACAGGATTTCTAATGTACCAAAAGAGCAAAAAAACCTCTCAATCCTTACTGCACTAAGGTGAAAGTTTCGAGTAAAAGATCATCTTCCAACATATTCTTGCCTGTGTTTATTTCAGTCTACTCAGATTTTATATATTCTAAATTCATCATCATATTTGAGCATTGAGCATGTATGGAAAGAAATGCTCTTGTGTATGGCTGGTAGAATCTCAGAAACAAATTGGAGTCTGAGAGGTTTAACCCAAATCACTAATGATGTCTTTAACACAAGTTAGATTCTGATCTTGCCTCAGTAATGTGTACACCTTAAGTTTGAGTGCTGCTGAATGATAAACAAGGAGCAAAGCACACATGTGTTTTCAGTTCCCTCAAAGCTAGAGTGGAAACTTCTAACTGATCTTACATGGTATCATGGGAGGACTGGGGGAAGAGTCAGGGAGGAAGAAGAGGCAGGTTATGTGGTACAAACCCTTGTGTTTAATAAAGTCAGCACAAAGAGCATCTGTGCCTTGGCTGCAGCAGTGCCCAGGTAACAGCTGTGAGGTTGCTCAGCAGCAGGGGTGGGACTCTGTTCAGTTTCCCACTCACAGAATGGAAAAGTTGTGCTCAGGATGAGGGGGAGAGATGTAAAATACAAATCCATAGGAACTGCTGTTGTTCATGGACTAATTCTTAGGCCTTGCATGCTACTGGCATGTGAATACTGTAGTAAATTTGTCCTGCCTTTGTAATAGGCTGCATGTGTCTCTGAAAGAAGCAACCCTAGCTACTTGTTTGCTTAGTGAAACCTGAAAGAAAAGATTAGGTTGGGTTCTATGCTGTCATGCTCACAAGCAATACAATGTTCTTATTTGTCTCTTAATCCTTCTCTTTCAGATACCTTAATTTGGTGCTTTCCTTGTGAACTTTATCATTACTTTCTGTGTAGTACATCAGAGGCCACCATACCTCGTCATAATACTTATTTTTATTATATTTTTATTATTTATATTATTGTCATAATATTACTTTAAGAGGCAGAGGGAGCAGAAAGTCCCTACAAGATAGTTCTAAGTCTTTCATCTTCATTTATAAATCCTGTAATCTTTTTAAAGTACACTCTTTCTTGACACAAGAAACAAGAACTTATTTGAATGTCATACAGGGCATTAAAGAATCCCACAAGATAATTGTAGCAGCAGCTGTCCAAGTTAGTTTCTATAAATCTATCTTTAAGTTTTTATGTGCTAACTCTTGAGTCTGTCGGGTTATTTAATAATTTTGATGTGAAGAACTAACTCCTGAGTATCATGGTCATGAAATGGTTCATACAAACACTCAGAAATGTCTTGATATACTGTTAGTTACTATTTAGGAAGGGTTGGCACCTCCAGAATGGTGGTTAACTAAAGTTCTTAAGCTTTACTAACTTGGTTCAGCAAGGTATGTATCTTAGGGATTTATTACTGCCCACCTTTTAAAGAAGCACTAACTGCATATGGTGTTTTTCCTGTACTCTACTCTTTAAAAGCCCTTCATACAAAAAAGGGCAAAAGATGGTAGACTGTTCTGTTGCCTTGGCTTCTAACATCTGTGTGCACTACCCATCACTAGCAGATGCTTATGCCTTCCCTTTGGGCGTTAATTCAGATTTAGAATACCTTCTTTGCTTTATTCACACACACACACACACACACACACCCCTCTCCAAACGAGGATGCGCAGCCAACACACGCGGCAGTTCTTTCGTGTCGGAATCCCAGCCCCACATCCCTGTCTGCTTCCCCAGAGACAGCTCTTCACACCAGAATCCATTTAACGAGAGTCAAGGCAGACAGCCAATTTCCAGGCTGTTCACATTGCCTCCTCTTCTCCTGAGCCTGCCAAGGTACAAAGTCCTTGTATAACCCGATGGCTGAACAGCGGGACAGCAGGTCTCTCCAAGATGAAAACCTGCTTGCGTGCTGTAAAGGTAACGTTAGAAGATTTGGTGGTGATGCTACGTGGTGATGCTTCTTATAATGATACACCTGCTTATCTATGAGCACAAAAGGTAACTGCAGAGCTTTAGAGCTTTGCTTTTGACCAGCGTTTCTGCAGTTGGGTTCTTATCCAAAGTGTGCCTGCAAAACAAGGATAGGAATCATCTTTCTCATAGCACGCTGATAGTATTTCCATTTATCTTTAAAAGGCTTTCAGTGTGTGTAATGACAGACTTGTTCTCAATAACTTTCATTCCCAGCCTGATCAGTTACACAAATGGGGACACTTTTTACTTCAGGAATTTCATTTTTCTTCTGTCAATTACTGTAGCTTCATGCTGACGTCTTGTAGGGTATCCCTCAAGAGTACTGTTTCACACATGCTTTTGTCAGAAGAAAAGGAATTTTTTTTAAATCTTTTCATTTTTTAGGAGCTCAGATCTGTCTGTCTCCAGTTCTCTGCACCTCCTCCCTTCAGTTGTTTCAGATTTGCAAGTAAGATGCCACTCGTAACATCAGAAGGCTGCAGTCACCTCCAGCCTGTTCTCAGCACTGCCTACAGACTGATGCAAAGTGGCATGTTTAAAGCCCAGGCAGACAGCAGATGGATAATCCAGTGGCATTTCCTTCTCAAATTTTCTGCACAGAACAGGAGCATGAAAGAAAGTAACAGTTTGGGGAGAAATCTAATTCCAGCCCCAGAGGCAATACTGCACCAAGCAATAAATCTTCCTGTCTGTATCTACAGAAAGAATAGACACTCCTGACTCGCTATAGCTCTGTCTCTACAGCCAGGCAGGTGCCTGCAGACCTGCTTCCCCCTTCATCTCTATCAGGGACCTGTTTAACCATGCTGCAATTCCCTTTCAGTGTAAGCTCCAGGTTTTCTTTTCCATGGAAACCAGGACACTGTCAAAAAGGAGGATGGGAGAGATGCTGTGTAGCTTATCTCAACCTGACATGGCTGTAGGACATAAGCAGAAAACACCACCAGCACCAGACACAGCTCTCTTCTTTTTTTAGCTTGCTGGTTATCCAGTACTTTCAGGAAGTCGGTGTCTGATGGGAGGAAAAAAAAACAAGTTCAAAAAAATCTCAAAGCATCCAACTCATGCAGAAAATTAGCTACTAAACTGGGGACAAATAGAGACTTAAAACTACTCCCTGTTGCAAAGTTGCAGTTGCATGGCTTCAAAGTAGCAATCCCTCACATCTAATGCCAGCACAATATGTCACTTGGCTTTGACAAAGGCAGAGTAAACAATAGTTGCTCAGTAGCAGAGAACATTGGTATCTATTGTGCTGGCACATCACTATTGGGTGGATGATTTTGGTGTGATTGCATTCCTGAGATCCTAATGCAGGGAGGTTTTTGACCATTCCTTTCCAGTAGGAACAGGCCTGCTTCTAAACTTCCCATTAAAGCAATGGTTTTGATTAAAAATTAGCTTCCATGTGCACAACTCCAACATGCTAACAACTCCTTCAATGGGAAACTCTTTGGGGGGAGAGGGGGAGGTGAAAGGCTTGCTTTTAGAGCTGCCTACCCTAAGTTTACTGTCCTTCAGCACACTGAGCTAACCCGGGAGGTTGAAAGCTCAGTTACTTCCCTGTAAAGCCAGTGGGGAGCTGTCCCCATGTCCCTCCAGCATCCCTATCCCAACTAATGTTCCAGCAGCAAAATGTGCCCCCCTGGCTGGGCTGAGGTGAGGAGCCTGCTCTACATGGCAGCAGCATTTTAGGAGAAGGTGTCTGACAGGGGAGGCCAGACTGGAGAGGAAGCACAGAAGCCCAAGCTGCAGCTTGCTCAGGGTTTCCAAGCACATGGAGATGGAATTTAATTTTGAGCTGTCTCAAAATAAAAGGCTGAGGTATATTTCTTTTCCCACCTCCCTTTTACATCACAGGGGTCTTCTCTTTACCAGTATCTCTAGGCTTTCAGTTCCTCTACCCAACTACTGTCCTGCTTCTGGTCAAATTTGGGGAAAGGAACTGCAAATGGAAAATGTCCCCTTGTTTCTATCCACCTCTTCCCTGGTGCAATTTGGTTGAAAGAAATATGCAGATCTTATGTCTCTTTTTCTTTTAAGCCCAGACTGCTGCTTTTACGGCTTTCTCTAGTGATTTCAGCCATGCTTCTTTTTTGTTCAAGAAGAAATAAACCACATTTAAAAGCCACAAATTGTTGCTTCCATTTTGTCAAAAAGGCTGGGCTCCTTCCAGGTTTAGAAATACACTCAAATCTGCCAAGTTTTGTCAAATGTTACCTTCCTCTAACAAGAAATATTCATATTTTTTGGGTTAAAGAGGAAAAGCAACCGTTGAGAAATGCCTTCTGTAAGAGAGAAGGTTCTGTATTATCTTGGGTGCAGACGTGGGGGAGGAGGAATATGGAAAGGCAGAATAAAAAGGAAAAAAAGCAGACAGACATCCCCAGCTGAGGGCCAATCTCAGTTTATAATTGGTATCAGATTCTGCCAGTCTTACTCTTGGAGTGCAATCTCTATTGATTTCTGGAGGTTCCTCACAGGCTAAGCTAATATTTAACATAAATCAGGGTTACCAAATCTTGTCCTTGAGAAGTAGGGTCAGGAAGCGGTTATCAATTCAACTGCTGTATTCCTGACTGGCGAGCCTGCCAAATTCAGGGTTAATTAACTGATTACTTAGAGAGGAAGTGTTATGGAAGAGCATAATCATTGCCATTTATATTCATTCTAATACAATGTATTTCAACACCCCCTCCATTGTGTCTTACAGAAAGCAATCTGGTGCAGGAGGATGACAAGCCTTCACACAATTCTCTCAAATTCTGCCAGGTGCTTGTAGTTTAAGTTGTAGAGGAGTGCAGGATCAGACACAACGTGAAAGGCAGTAACACACAGGTTCTTTATTCCACGCTGTGTTCTCAGCTCCTGTGATACAAAACCTCACCATTATGGGGCAGCTCGCTCGCTTTTCACATCAACCTTTGCTACCTACCCCACTCCAACCTGTTGGAAAGAAATGTTGCATTGAATTCTGCTGTGGTGCTGTGTGTCTGAATAACACTCTGGAGTGATTGGCACAGAGTCCAGATTCTGGGGTTGGATCCAGTCTTGCTGCCAGCAGGCAATGTTGTGGAGAGGGGCTACAGCTGTGGTCTCTGAAGGGACCTGGCTACTTGTATCTACAGATTCTTTCCTTGCAGTGCTTGAAGAGGCTCATTCATTCACATTTTCCTCTGGTTGTTAATGTATTCTGCCCTTAAAAAATCAGCATTTTAAAATAGTAACGGGTATTGTCTAATCTGAAAGATTAATCACTAGGAAGTGTGTAAGGTGGCAAGGCTTTTCCAGAGAGCTTCCACATGTCAGCTAGTCACTGTGAATGGCAGTTCCCAGTTAGGTCTCTTAGCTTTTGGAAGTGACATTTAGCCTGACATGTGGCAGCACAAAATCTCCCTGGACCTGTCAAATGCAAATGTTAACAAAAATGGATATTAAGGTACTGTGTGTTAGTTCTTTAACTGAAATAAAGAGTAGATGTTCCAGCAGAGGCAAGCAAATAACATTGATTTATACTGGCTTGAGGATTTGGCCCATTTTCACTTCTTTATATGTGTTTTGGAGGAGCTGCAAACTAGATAAAGGCTTTTTCTGGAACGTGGCAAGTAATCCTGTGTTTAGGCTGACTAGCAGTAATGCTGGGGAATCTTTCTCTGAAGTTGTTCTGCTGATTCCCCAGGTAAGAGCTACTTATTTTGTTCAACCTTCCATCCTAGGTCTGCCCCCTTCGTTCTCAGCTATCCTGTCTGAGTGGATTTTGAAGAACAGCTCTAATGGTCCAGCATATCTGTGTGTCTGGCCAGCCTGTCTTTTAAAGGAGGTTCAGGACCAGCTGCATCCATGATACAGTGAGCAGAGCTCCCAGCAGCAGCCCTGCACCCTGGTCCCATCTGGTGCCTGTGTGGAAAAGGCACGAAAGTCACAGAATCACAGAATTGTAGGGGTTGGAAGGGACCTCCAGAGATCATCGGGTCCAACCCCCCTGCCAAAGCAGGTTCCCTAGCTCATATTGCACAGATAGGTATCCAGAGAGGTCTTGAATATCTCCAGAGATGGAGACTCCACATCCCCCTGGGCAGCCTGTCCCAGGGCTCTGTCACTCAGGTATTCTCTGAAAAGCTCTGTTATTACTGCACAAGTGCAAAGCAGTGGCACTGCACATGAAATAATGCCAGTGCCTCCAGAAAACTTCAAGCTTCCTGCTCAAAGGTGACATTAGGGAATGGATTGAAGCTCAAGGAGGGAAGGTTTAGATGAGATATTAGGGGGAAGTTCTTTACAGAGAGAGTGGTGAGACGCTGGAACAGGCTGCCCAAAGAGGTGGTGGATGCCCCATCCCTGGAGGTGTTCATGTCCAGGTTGGATGGGGCCCTGGGCAACCTTGTGTAGATCCAGGCCTGGAGGTTGGTGTCCCTGCCTGTGGCAGGGGGGTTGGAACTCACTGATCCCTGGGGTCCCTTCCAACCCAGACCATTCTGTGATTCTATGATATCTGCTCTGCACCTGCAGTGCTCTGAGGTAAGGACCACGTGCTGAGCACCGTGTGCTGCGGTTGCTCCCAAGCATCTCCTGCAGCACTGCTGGTGGTATCATTCTGGTGGCTGTATTTGGTTAAAAATGCTGATTTTTGTTGGTAACATAATCAGATTGCCATTTTCATGGGTGGTTTTGCCTGTCTAAGAAGCGTGCTGTGAGTCCATCTGCAAGCATTCAGACATGGAGATAGAATTACTGGTGGTGCCCCAGTGCTACTGCTGCCACCTCCAGTAAATGCTTGTGTGCCTGACTGCCCATGTACAGGCACAGATGGATGTGCACAGCACCTGATCCTGCTTCTTAATTATTTTTAGCCCAATTCCCTGAGTTGTTCTGCTTCCTGCTGATGAATGGAAAACTGTAGTCGAGCTGTTTCATTTCACCAGCCTCTCAAGGGTCGAAATTATGGTAAATTTGAGAACAAGAGAGATCAGATTGATAGTTACACCTCCTCCTCTAATTAGCCAGCCACGGAATCTGTGGAGACAAGGGAGGGGAATAAGATTTTGTTGGTGGCCCTGCCTGTTGCAGGGGGGGGTTGGAACTCTCTGATCCTTGGGGTCCCTTCCAACCCAGCCCATTCTATGATTCTATTTTACCATGGCGGGAGTGCTGGAGAGTCTTTCTTCTCTGCTCTTTCTTGTCTGGCTGTTCTGACTGAGAGTGAACTCGCTGGTGACGTGTGTTTTATTTACGACTGCCCTGACAATGCCACATCAATGGTTTCCCTGACCTTGGCTCCATGATTATGCAACAGAGCATTGTAAATTATCTTGTCACCAGGATCTCCATTTAGGCAAGTATAATCACTTCCTTGTAAGAACCCAGGCCTGGTGCATGGAAACAAAAATACTGCATAATAATGAGAGCAATGTATGTTAGGGATGAAAAAGCCTCTCTGCCATATGGAAAACTACCACATACGGGTGCTTGGAACCCGAACATCATTAATTTGTGCAAAGTGCTTAGCAGTTCCTGGCAAAAAGGTGATAAAAGTGTAAAATATTATTTTAGCTCCATTATGAAATGCAGCATGCCCTGTCCTTTATTTAACACAGTACTGAGCCTCTCTGTGCCTTGCTGCAGTGACACTTGGCAGCCCTGAGATCCCTGCTTGGCAGTGCTTCTGCAGGCTCCATGTTGCAGGGAGCCTTCTTCGCCTTACTGGCGCTCTGATCAGTGTGACTTGCAGTCTGGTTTTCCTACACCCGTGGCAATAGAACGTGCAACACGAGTTCCTTGCGTCAGAGGAGTGAAGTGGAGTGACTGCATCCTGCTTGCTAGGAGAAGGTTGTATCGTGGAGGTGAGGAGTGGAGTGTGTCTGTGTCTGCAGGTGTGCCTGTGCACACTGATTCCTTCAAGGATATATATATTTGCTAGGTGGGCTGCAGGAGACATGAAAGGAGTTGACTGTGATACTGATGGCTGTGTCCAGCGAGCTAGAATCAATCTGAGATGTAGTGTGTTTGCTAATGCCAAGTATGTTTCACTTCAGCTAAGAATTACTCCTTTTCTATCTCAGAATGATGGAAAACGTCCCTCCCCTAAAAGAACCCTTTGGTATGTCTCTAAACCAACTCATCAGCAACTTTCCATTTCTCTTTCCAAACCCTTGACTGTAAAACCTGGGGCTGCTAAATTATTTTTACTGTATATGAGGGAATCACACTGTCTTGTTCTTACTCCAAAGATTTTGCAATTAGTCCTCAAGCACAGTACTTTCTCCTCTCCCTCTCCATAGTAACAGGGGAGCTGTTATTTTGGTATATTTGTTAGGAATGTAGTTAGTATTCACTGAATAAACCCAGAAAGCAATATTTCACATAGAATAATTATGAATATGTATTTAGTTGAATAAGCTGTTGATTTTGCATGAATTCTGCACGCTGTTTCTTAGGCAAATATGCTAATGATTGATGTGTGAAAATTTACTTTATTTTGGGCTTGTCAGACTAACTAACATAGTGATCCAAATCCAAAAAATTATTTCCTTAAGCCTAAAGAACCATAACAATTATAGGAGCATTCCAGGGAAGTTGATTACTAATACATCAAAACCTTTTCCATGGATATGATGACTTTGCAGCAGTATTTTCAGACAGAATTTATTTTGACATCATCTCTTGGCACTGGTGTTCAGTCAAGTCCTCATAGCTGTATGAGCTGTATCAGGAAACCAATTTCATTAGGACCCTTTCACGTGATCTCTGTGAAATGGGCAGTGCCAGTGGGCAACGGCTCTCTCAGCAGGCAGTGGGGAGCTGTGGAAGTTGTTTGCCTGAATTTTAACAAGGCTATTAGTACTTTCCAGCAGTCTCTTGGGTGCTGAGCTGGGGACACAAGGACTAAGTAGGAGAATGACAAGATGAATGGAAAATTGGCAGAACCATAGGGCTCAAGGAATAGCAAGCAGCAGTTGAACTAGCTGAAGGAGTGAGTGGTTACTAGTGGTGTTCCCCAGGGGTCACTACTGGGTCTGATAGTACTTAATGTATTTGCTAAACTTGGTCAGTGGAATAAGGTGGACCTCCACTAAGTCCTCTTCCATGTCCAGAGAAGGGCAGTGAGGCTGGTGAAGGAGCTGGAGGGCAAATCATACAAGGAGCAGCAAAATCCTGCACCTACGAAGGAATAATGCCCTGCAACAACACAGGCTGGGCTCCAGCTGGTCAGAAGGCAGATTTGAAGGGGAAGCCCATTGGTGCTGGTAGACAAGTTGAACAGGAGTCACCATTGTGGCCTCGTGGCCAAGAAGGCTGGCAGCATACTGGCTTTGTTAGCAACAGTGCAGCCAGCAGCTCAGGGGAAGAGATTACTCCCCACTACTCAGCACAAACATGGTAAGACCGTGTCTGCAGGGTTGTGGCCAGCTTTGGGCTCTCTACTACAAGGGAGACAGGGACATTTTTACTGTGAGGGTGATGAGGCACTTTCACAGGTTTCCCAGAGAAGCCATGGCTGCCCCCTCCCTGGAAGTATTCAAGACCAAGCTGGATGGGACTTTGGGTAACCTGGGCTAGTGGAGGGTGTCCCTGTCCATGGCAGGGGGTTGGAACTAGATGGGCTTTGGAGTGCCTTCCAACCCAAGCCACTCCATGACTCTATACTGGAGCAAGTTCAGCAACAGCTACCAGAATGCTCAGGGAGCTGGAGCACGTGATATACAAGGACAGGTTGAGAAAGCTCAAGTTCATCCTAGGGAAGAGATGGCTAAGACGGTATTTTACTGTTCTCTGTAACTACCTAGTAAGTGGCTAAAGAGAAGATGGAGCTGGATTCTTCTTGGCTGTGCACAGCAAAAGGGCAAGGGGCAGTGAATACCAGCTGCAGCAAGATAAATCCCAATTAGATATAAGAAGAGCTTCACAATGAAGATGATCAACGACTAGAATAAGTGCACAGAGAGGCTGTAGACTCTATTCTTGAATGTATTCCAAAACCTACCTGGATAAGGCCCTGGGTGACCTCACCTCGCTTCAAAGCTGACCCTGTTTTGAGCAGGGGTATGGACTAGCGACATGAAAGCTCACGTCCAGCTTATTTTACAATGAGTTTATGGCGAACACTTGTAGTGAATTTTGCACTTGGAAAAGTACTCCTTTTATCTGTATTTTGGATATCTTTCATGTCACAGTAAATTCCACCAGAAAGGCATCCAAAGAATGGGAGTTTTGCCAAAGAAATGAGTGCTGAGACTAATTTGTGTCATGACAGTCTGGCTATGAATTTATAATTGCATCACTCTAAAAACTGGTTCCATACCTACAGATCTCTGTAGCCAAGCATTAATCACCTGCTTCTAGGGATGAAAACCTTCTGGTGCTTTAATCTACAAATGGTGGTGGATGCAACCTCTGCCCTTTGCTGTCCAGCCACACGTGCTGGCTCTGTTTCCAGCCTGCCTGCCTACACAGAGTAGGCTGCACAACCCCACATGACTGTTCTTCAACCAAGATGTCAAACAGCCAAACATACAACCGGAGCGTCTCCTGCATCACCTGCATATGGAAAAGAACACAGAGAAGTTCCTAGCTGACCTGACTTGGGGTCAGTGGGAATGGTGCCATTGGTAGCAATGATTTCACAGCTCCCCTCCCTTAAACATGTCCATACAAATCCTGGAGGCAGCTTTTAATGCAAAAATAAGCCAGGTAAGCAGTTTTCCACAAAACCACTGCTTGGTTTTTGTGGGGTTTATTATTTTTTACATGAGAATGGGCTGTTGTTTGCAAACCAAATCGAATAGTTCATTCCTGATGGTGAACCAGAAATGATGGTGAACCAGAAATAGCTGTTTTGAGGTGAGCTTGCATGGGGGAAAGTAAGCTTTGTGCTTTGCTTGGGCACTCAGCAAGACCTGGACAGGCTGGAGAGCTGGGCAGTAAGAAACCTAAATGAGGTTCAACAAAAGCAAGTGTAGAGTCTTGCACCTGGGAAGGAACAACCGCTTGTATCAGTACAGGCTGGGGGACGACCTGCTGGAGAGGAGCTCTGTGGAGAAAGACCTGGGGGGCCTGGTTGATGACAGGTTGGCCATGAGCCAGCAGCGTGCCCTGGCGGCCGAGAAGGCCAGTGGCATCCTGGGGTGCATCAAAAGGAGCATGGCCAGCAGGTCAAAGGAGGTGATCCTCCCCCTCTACTCTGCCTGGGTCAGGCCCCATCTGGAGTATTGTGCCCAGTTCTAGGCTCCCTGCTATAAAAAAGGCAGGGATCTCCTGGAGAGAGTCCAGATTAAGGGCCTGGAGCATCTCCCCTGTGAGAAAAGGCTGAGTGAGCTGGGACAGTTCAGCCTAGAGAAAAGAAGACTAAGGGGGGATCTGATCAATGTTTATAAATACCTTAAGTGTGGGACACAGGGGGAAATGACCAGCCCCTTTTCAGTGGTCTGTGGGGACAGGTCAAGGGCCAACGGCCTCAAGTTGGAGTACAGGAAGTTCCACACCAATATGAGGAAGAACTTTTTCCCAGTGAGGGTGACAGAGCCCTGGGACAGGCTGCCCAGGGAGGTGATGGAGTCTCCTTCTCTGGAGATATTCAAGACCCGTCTGGACACCTCCCTGTGTGACCTGTCCTAGGGAACCTGCTTTGGCAGGGGGATTGGACCCGATGATCTCTGGAGGTCCCTTCCAACCCCTACAATTCTGTGATTTCAGTGGTGGTGCATCTGTTCTTCTCATTCTGCGACTGATGCACTCTATGCAGCGTGCATAGAAAAGTCCTCCAAAGTGTTGAAGATGCTTTCTTTAAGCCTCTAATTTCATCGTGTATGGAAAATAAATGTATAAAAATAATTAATCCTGGGGGTAGCTACATGGTACAAGATTTTCCAGCATTGCTCTACTAATGGAACTGATAGAGTACAAGATGTGTTGCTTGCTATTTCCTGGAATAATAAAAAAAAAGAGCTGTTGAATCTTAATGCACTATTCCAATTATGGTTATAAAATACTGAATCAAGTCTTTCTTTAAAAAAACCCCCAAAACCCAACCAAAAAAAACCACAAAAAGCCCCACTTGGAATTAAACAGTTCAACAGAATTAATAATGGTTCCAGATGGGCCTTGTATTTGGCACTAAGAAGTGTGTGAAAGGAAACATTTTCAACCAGGAGTTTGAGTGATTTATAAAAGTTCTTGAGAGATTTTTCACTAGTAAAGATGCCCTTTCAACCTCTGCACATTTGGAGCTAACAAAGGAAGTGACACTCACCGAGTCAAAATCTTGGCATTGGTGAAAAACACACATATGCTCACGAGCAGAAGTGCCTGAAATAGTACAATTAAAAGCCCCAGCACAGCCAGGTTCTCAACACACTCTCTGTGCATTATTTCCCTGTTAGTAAAAGAGGAAGAGTAGCAGTTCCTCACCTTGAAAAGGTACTGAAAACGGGAAATCTTTTGTGATTGTGAGGTTGAAAGACATTGTGGTACTGATAGCTATAGCAATACATTGAGAATATAAGCTGCTTCTGCTTGTCAGTTAAACTTTTAACTTAGGTCTGGGAGAGACACAACACTGGTCCAAAAAAAGAGAGTGATCTGTGATTGACAACAATTAATTTAGCATCTAATGTTGGGCAGATCTGGAACTACTGGAAATAGCAGAAGGCAGAGCTATAAACTCTTATCCGTAAGTGAACATTATCTTGCTCCGCTAACTAATTATCTCCCTTTTCCACAGCATCGCTGCTGTAACCACAAAGTATTTAGTAGGCATTTAGCTTTCTTAAATGCAAGTCAGCAGCTGGAGTTAGGAAAAGAGTTAGCATCATGTGGTCAATGAACCTCTTTACTGGTCACCGTGATTCATGGATTATATTAAATGGAGGAACAAGGAAACAGATTACACACACTTCATGTGTTACATTAAATCAATTATTAATAGACAGCTGGGTATCTTACTGCCTTGTACTCTTAGGAACTTGTGAGAATGATGAACAGCAAAGTAGAAGATAATAGACTGCCCCAAACCACTTTTTTACCAATTATGGGTTTAGCCTAGTGTCACTTAATGGAAATTACTGAATTTCACATCCTGCCTCTTTGTGTGATTTACAACCCATTTTTTGATCAAGACTTTAGGGAGGGTGTCTTTTGCAGGGGGAGTGGAAACGACAACATATGGCTTCTGACTCATATTACAGCCATTTGTAACCTGCAGATTTAGCTGCTTTTTTTCCTACAAAGCCCAAGAGACTCCCTGATGCAGCTAGCTCCCAATGCCACAGAGCCTTTCTCCTTGCCAAATTTCCCCCCTTTTATCCCAACATCCCTTTCCTTTATTCCACCACTTTAACACTTTCTGTCTGTTAATGTCACAGTCTTTTCTTTGCACATAAGACTGCCCAATTATTCATAATTTCTGGGCCTAGGTTCAACAAGTCTGTTCGGAGATGATATTTGCTCTGCACATACAACTTCCTTTCATGTCAGTGGTCCTGAGGCTTATATCAGGCTCCTGAGAGCTCATCCTTTCTAATGAATAAACGGCATTCTTATTTACCTGCTTTAAGCAAATGGTTCTACAGGCAAGCAGCTGGATTCCAATACTTCCTAGAGGTGTGACAACCACATGGCTTTATCCTGGAAGTGTTATGATCCTTGCTATAATTTAAAGGCAGATGCAATGTGCTTAGGAACTTCATGACTTAATTCTCCTTTTTTACAAGAAGTAGCAAGAGTTAGGCTTTAATGTTTAATTTTTAATTCCCTCAGTGTATAAGCGGTGTGTCTCTACCTTCTTTTACCTGTAAATTTAAGAAACATCAAGCTTCTTCCTTTCACTCTGAATTTTCTGGGCCTTCAGTTCTCTTCTGTTTACTGCTGTGTGACCTTGTGAAAAAACAACAAACATACATCCTGTGTGTTGGAACTACAAGGGTTTCCTTTTGGTCCATGGACACTGAAGCAGGTTCCTGGCACCCTGCATGTCCCATCGCACTGCTCTCTTGAGGTGGTGCTCACGGTCTTCTGCCTTGAGAGCTATGGCAGCAGACACCATTTCCCCTTCACTCACACCGTGAATTTATTCCTTCTAAAAGGGCTTGCAAAGTTGCTCCATTCCTTCTCATTCTTGCCTGGTTTGTGTTCTTTTGCAGGAGAGATTGGTAGTGCATGTGATCATGTGCTTTTTCTTCTCTCTGCCTTCTTCAGCAGCCTCCAGGGAGTGAAGCATATCACGTTGTCTGTAGCTTCAGAACTTTTCCATTCATTCAGCATGTTCAGATGAGTCTGACTTTCTAGTGTTTAAACCAAAACTTATCCAAGTGAATGGAAAAATTCCCTAATTCCCTCAGTTTCTGGGCCTCATAAACTTGGCTTCTTTCTCCAAAGCTTTGCGCCTATTGTGTAATTATTTATAACTTTGCAAAGTCGAAGAGGGTAGTTTTTATAAATGTTGCCCGAATGGAGTATCAGGGTTTCACACCCCCTCTGCATAGCTGTAAATGAGTTAGAAAACCCAGGGAATCTGATGTGCTGAATAAAATAATACTAATGATTTGGAGTTCGTGTTGGGCTTAAACAGGCAGAGCAAAGAACCAGCAACTCTGCCTAGGAAATGTGGAGAGAAAAGCCAAACCTCATAAACATTTCCTTTCAAGGAAAATAGGTTTTGAAACAATGTAAATAAAGGCATTACCAAAACCATGTTTTTCTTCTAGGAAAGGACCATCCAGGATGGAAGGCTTTTTCCATTTAGGAAATAAAGAAGCCTGTGAAAAAGCTGTCAAAATCTGTCAGATGCAGAGAAATCTGGACAAGAAAAGGAACAATCAGATGAAAATTAATGTTTTGGGTTTTTTTTTTTCCCCCCAGATTGCAGGAACTGTGATGTATTTTATATTTTGAAGGGCTCATTTTCTGATAAAAGGTCAATTTCCACAGGGAATTTTCAACCTCTGCTTTTTCACATGCTCCTGCAAAATGCCAGATGCCGATGCTAACCTTTATTTACAAAAATAACCTGAAATTCAAATGAGCTGCTTGGAAAAAATGCATCCTTGCTGTTCTCCCCTGCCTCCTTCCTGACCCAGCCCATGATAAAGGTAGGAGTTGAGGCTTGAATACTGCAAGAAGGCCCTATGGCTGGCTGGATTGTTTTTCACTCACTAAAAGCTCTGTTGCAGGGTGTATGGGCGGTGGTATTTCATTTTTAGCCTATATGCTTCACCACACCTTTCAGTCTTGAGGGAGAGGCTTTTAGCTGTTCCCTACAGATGGGGAAAGGAAAGGGCAGTTCCCAACCCCTTCCTTGGTTATGGTCTGTATCAAATCCTTGCTGTCACAACCGTGGGATCCCTGAGAGGAGCAATTAAAACCAGGAGAGAGAGAGAGGGGCTCTACTTCTAATGCAGAGCCTGGGCCACATAACGTATGAGTTAAGGGCAAAGCTACAAGCCCAAACTGATTGTTCATCAATACAATTTTTCTTCTAAAAAAAAAAGTTATGCAAATTTGCAGCAGGCCTACATGTATTTCTGGTGTGCCACAAAAAGGCATTTGAATGAACTGGTAGGTTATAAAACCCACTAGAAAGTGAAGCTCACTTCTGCTTTCCCAGTTGCCTAGGTGATTAACATGAGATAAATACAGTTCTTCCTATGTCTATTCTTAAATCTTTGTCTTAAAGAGGGTTGTTTTTTTTTTTTCTTTTTTGACTTTGTGTTGCAAGATGTGAAGGTGTTCCAACAGCCAGATTTCACAAGAACCGTGCCCTCCTCCTCTCCCTCTGCTTGTGTCGCATTTCTACTGTGAAGGTCACCTTATAGTCACTAGCAGGGAGACTGTCCCTGGGGACAACCCAGTTCAGTGGGGTGTGTGCCTATATGTAAAGCTCCCACCAGTTAAAAATACATAATTATCTGTGGTGCTGTTAATACCCTGTAGGCATTAGAGCAGCAGAAGGTGGTTGTCCCTTAGAAAAAAGCAGATTGTCTGGACTGGAAATCGGAATATCAGTCTTCTGCCTCCGGCGTCCTCACCCACCAACTGTGAAACCCTGAGCTAGACAACTCCTTTCTAACCCTCCACCCCAATTTTTCCTCCATTGTCTCTTTAGAGACTAAATCCTTTGTGATCGTCTCTCCAAGTGTGTTTGTAGGCTGCACGATGCAGTAGGCCGCGATCTCCGATGACTGCTCCAAGAAGAGACTGCTGATAGAGAAATCGTCATCTGTGGTGGCTTCAGCAAACCTGGTCCTGCTGTGTGTTTTCAGCAGCCACTGAACACATGTGTTATGCCTAATCCATGTTGTGGTTATAAATACCAGCATCCAGCTAGCCCTGTTTACCCACAAATTTGGCATTTTTTGGAGAGACTTGAACATCCAAACATTGATAATAATGTGATGTGGGTTTTTTTTAATTTATGTTTTTAACTGGCAAGCAAAAGGAACATCATCGCTCTTCATCTAACCTTGCAGCTCCATGGTGGTGGAGACAAATCAGAATAGCATCTTTTAAAAGATGAGCAAATGGAGGTAAGGGACCCCAGTACAATTTGTCTGGGTCCTACAGAATTCAGAGGTGAGGTTGGAGCGATGGACTGCTTGTGCTTGGGCCAAGCACTTCACTGTCCAAGCGCTACCTGGGAGTGGAAACCATTCTTTTAATCCAAAACCAAACCATTACCCACCCCTGCCCCCCACATGGCAAAACGAAGAGCTGCCTTTTCCATTTAGCGCCTTGTGCATGAACTTGGAGCTGCTTCAAAAGGGAAGTTTAAAAGAAAAAAGAAGAAGTTGGTTTTATTTCAGACATGTTTCCTGGGTTGTTGTTCGGTTTTGAGGTTTTCAAGCCGAAGCCAAATGGCAGGAAGCAAACGCAGCCCTGGCTACGACGTGCTGTTTCCCTGGCTGGCAGGGACACCTAGTGGGTAGGGCAACGTGTGCCGGTGAAGGCAGGAAAAGGCGCTCTCCTGACTTCCCACCAAGGGCAATATTTCACCTCCTGAGTCACGCCAGTGCCTAACTGACGCTCACATTCTCCTTAGGAATTAACACGAAGTCGGGAGGAGTTGGTAGCCAACCCTCCCTCAAGGAAAAGCGATTGTAATATGAGGTGATCTGAGCAGCATTAACTAAAGTGCCACTAACGGGACGTGCTGCCACCCTAGTTTTTGTGTGATTTATTCTTTTGAAGCCTGTTACAGTCATAATAACACCTACACTGGCTGTACGTGAGAGCTGACTCGGTGGTGGCATGATTCATCTCTGTCTGCAGTTACACGTTTCATGGGGTACTGCATGGCGGGTGCTTTTATGCTGTTGCAGACACCTACAAAATGACGTTTACTCCTGCTCTTAGTGGGATAGCTTTGGCAGAAAAAGCACCGGGAAACTTAAAAAGAAGGCGGCAGCAGTGTGACCATCCACCACCACCTCACCCCCCAAAAAGCCAGCAGGGCCATTTGGTGTTAGGGCCAGCCCCAAATCCATCCCACTTCCTCGTTGCTTGGGACAGAAGACAGGCTTTGTCAGCCCTCAAACTTTCCCAGATTAGCTCCTTGATTGGACTCCCTCAATGCAGGTTTTTATCGGAAGGGGTTGTTGACCATCATGGAGCTGTGAACAACAATTTTTTTGCTTCTTTCCAAGCACCTGTCTGAGAGGGCTGCCATGCAGATGCTACATTCCGGATCGACGGTGTTCCTGAAATCCTCCAGCCCATGCCAGAAACTGAGACATTGCATGTGAGAGGTCTCATGCAGGGAAAAGCCAAGCCCTATGGTAGCCATGTGATGTTTTGCTGTTGTTGTCTTTGCTTAGGATAAATATTTTTCCTCTGCAAACTACAAACCAGGGAGCATCCTCCCACTTCGGCTCTGGGGATGTTGGGGATGTAAGCCCTGAAGTGATTCTTAATGCTTAGGCATTTACGATGAACTGCAGTTTCTGAATCAACACCATTTCACCTAAACAGCAGGAAGCAGCAACACTCTGGACATTTTGAAGTCATTTTCTTCTGATCTAATTACGTGCTAGCAGTAAAACTGACATAGTTATGGAAATTAAGTTCTTTTCTTTATTTCATGTTTTATGAGGAATTCTAATTTAGGATTAGTAGGTGCTTGCATCATTTCTGTCCTATGTGCTATATTAAGGAGCATCTACATCATCAGCAAATATTTTCGTTGTCCTGATACTGGGCACAAAGTAAAATGCAAAGGTACAGAACTCTCAAAGTAAATTGAGTGGCTCATTCCTCATCAGTTCCTTCATTAAAGAAAAAGGCTTAATTCTCATTTAGTGAAATTAATACATTTGAAGAAATGAGTAAAAATTGCTCCTTTCTGACATAGCTGCATTGACACAGTTTTGTAGCAGGACATAAATATACTGACGACAGGAAGAAACAGTAGGCAATGCATTTAGGAAGGCTTTTGGCACTAGTAACCTGAATTCTTACATATAGGCTAGCAAAATGCAGTTTATGGAAAATTATGATTATCAGCATGTACACAAATAGATGAAAAAACCCTCTCAAAGTATTATTGCCAATGACTCAATGTCAAACTGGAAGTAAATTTCAAGAGAGTATTCCAAGCAGATGTGCAGAGATCTCCAGGACTGATTTTTGTCAATATTTTTATTAGTGATTTGGAGGATAAATATAGAGTGCACTTAGAAAATTTGCTCCATCTCGCAGGCAGGATCAGAATACAAAGTGATAAATTGAAGAGATGGTCTCAGATCAACAGTTCGCTAATGACAAGTACACAGCACTGCACTGCAGAGGGTGGTATCGAATGCAGAAATACAAAATGTGAAATCAGCAGCTCAGCATCAATATGAGAAAATGATCTTGTGTGTATAGTGGTTCATCAATTAAATATGACTCAACAATGTGATTATTCTACAAAGATTGCTAATATCACCTGGAGTTCTGTTAATAGAAGTGATGTGTGTGGAAGAGGAGAAACTGTACAGGCATCAGGCTGGATGCCTGCATCTTCTTAGTAGATCACACTTACACTGCCCATCACCTTACAGACCTTCCCTTTTCCCCCTCTTTAGGACCTGCCCCCCCAGCCACAGCCATTCTTAGATGGCTTCCTCCATGAAGGATAGTTTGACCTCTTCTTCCCTTTGGAAAACACTGCGCCTATACACCTGCCACCTCACATTATTCCTACTCATGAAAATAAACAACTAGTGACACCAGGGGATGGCTCCATATGGATCCTATAGGCACACAGAATTCCATATAGGCAACACACCGTGCCCAGAGGAAGCTCGCAGGACCTCTGTTGAGGAGGACACATGCTTCTGCAGCTTTGGTGTGAACCGAGCGGGTACCACATGCGTTCAGCCACAGGTGTAGCTCAGTGCAAAGGGGTAATAAATACTTAAAGAAAAGAGACAGTCCCTTGATAATTATCACCACCCCACACAAGAGAATAAAGTGGAGGGGAATGGTTGCATTTCAGCACTTCATTTTTTTTTTTTTTTTTTTTTTTGTCATCACAGTGAAATCTTTGAAGGTTGTGGGTTTATTTTAAATCCAGGATTTACTACTACGTGGAACCATCTCCCCTCCACCCTGTTACAACCAAGGAAACCGTGCCAATGACTAGGCCCGGGAGCTGTAACCACCAACCGGCTGCAGCAACGTACCCAGATTAAAAGTCACTTTTACAGGCCCAACAGCAGGAAGGGGCCGACAGCACTAGCAAAAAACCACCCAAACCCAAACCCCGAATATATATGTTTCAGAAATCAGAAACAGATCTCGGGAGGCTGTGGGTTTGGGTGGGTTTGCCCAAAAGCCCGAGGCCTACCACTAGATGGCAAACTTTAATTTTTTTAAATTCTCGAGATGCCGGCCTGGAGCCGCGTCCCGCCTGGGCCGGGGGGCTCAGGCTCAGGGCCGTGACCCTACCACACGGTGCTAGCTGTTACCTTTTATATTAGGGAATATATGTTATAGTTTATATGTTACTTTTTATATTAGGGAAGCTGTGAGAGTGGGCCACAGTGAGCCCTTCCTCTGACCCATTTCTTCTTGGACACTGACCAGAAAAACTTTCTGTGGGAGCACATTGTTTGCGCGCAAAAAATGGCCATGAGACGCTTCCCCGGTGCCACTTTTCCCAAGGCAGGGAACCAGTAGCTCTCCTGTGGTTTTAATCTGTATGGAGGCACCAAGTGATGCCCTGAGCAAGGACATGGGTCACAGAGACATGGGCAGTTGTTCAGGCAGGGTCAGGTGAGGACGTCATGGGGTTCTGTCAGGTGGAGCTCACTGAGCTGGACTCTCTTAAGAATCACAGAATCACAGAATTGTAGGTGTTGGAAGGGACCTCCAGAGATCATCGGGTCCAACCCCCTGCCAAAGCAGGTTCCCTAGGACAGGCCGCACAGATAGGTGTCCAGATGGGTCTTGAATATCTCCAGAGGAGTCTGCACACCCCCCTGGGCAGCCTGTCCCAGGGCTCTGTCACTCTCACTGTGAAAAAGTTCTTCCGCATATTAGTGCGGAACTTCCTGAGCGCCAACTTGAGGCCATTGCCCCTTGTCCTGTCCCCACAGACCACTAAAAAGATGCTGGCTGTTTCCTCCTGTGTCTCAAACTTCAGACATTTATAAACATTAATCAGATCCCCTCTCAGTCTTCTTTTCTCAAGGCTGAACAGCCCCAGTTCTTTTAGTCTTTCCTCGTAGTGGAGATACTACAGGCCTTTAATCATCTTTGTAGCCTCCGCAGGACTCATTCCAGGATATCCCTGCCTTTTTTATAGCAGGGAGCCCAGACCTGGACACAGTACTCCAAATAGGGCCTGACCCAGGCAGAGCAGAGGGGGAGGATCACCTCCTTCGACCTGCTGGCCACATTCCTCCTGATGCACCCCAGGATCCCATTGGCTCTCTAGGCCACCAGTGCACACTGCTGGCCCATGGCCTGCTAGACAAAGTAGAACTACCACCCTTTCTTCTCCAGTCCTGGTTTTTCTCCCTCTCTTGGACCTGGGACCAGAGTTGGGTGTACTGGAGAACAGAGCCACTTTTCAAAGCTCAAGACATTGTATAGGGTGGGAAAAAGGCTTTTCTGCTTTTCTCTCCATGATGACTATCTCAGAAGGCATTAAGAGGTAAGCTGAGAAAGCGACTCTACTGAACACGGTCTTCTCCAGATCTTTATCGATCCCTGAGGAAATGGGCACAAACTGCAAGTCAGAGTAGTGCCAGCAATGCAAGCAACCTCATGTCTTACCAGTCCTTGCTGTATTGTGAGAAAAACTATTAGCTCAAAAAGTTTTAAGGATATTTTCGGAAACTCTAGTAATATTGCCGAAATCAATCTTCATTTTCATATGAACTTAATAAAATTATTCTTCTTCCCCTTCAGCCATGTGTGTTGCCTTATTTTAATCAGTAAATTTATTTCAGTGTGAAGAGATATCTCAGTGGATACCGGAAAACTCAACCCCAAGTCTGAGATATATGTTCCTCTGAATAGAAATGAACCGTTAGGTCATGCTTATCATACCACTGGTCTTAGACCAAGAACTGACCTTTATGAGTGACGCTGCTTCTGACATGGGGACTGTAGGACATTTCAATGGGATAAATCGCGTTTCCTCCACAAATACAATTAACAGTTCTGTATATTAAATCTCTTGCAGAATTTTGCTGTATGTTACACAAAGTAGTGCCTTCTTTTACTGAATTGTTGTCTTTTCAATTAGATGGAATGAATGCCATGTGAGAAGTTGTATTCTTCATTTTCTGTGTTTTAAATATTTTTCAGTTAAAGGAATTTTGCTTCCAGACCTCTTGGTGAAGTCCTTCCACTGAGGCATGGGCTGGCACAGGACCAGTGATACTTCTCATGAGGGTGGAAATTCAGTTTTAAATCACACAAAGCTAAGGCAAGTGAGGAAGCATTTTCCTAAGTCTTGTTTCCCTGGTGGACTCTTGCATCAGTACCTTTTGGTAACAAGAATCATGGGGAGGCAAAAAGATCAATTTAAGGTCAAATAACAAGTAAGTAATACATCATTACTTACTACTTCCTACAGATGTAAGTGAAAAACTGTGAAGGATTTGGTATCAAAACGTATATTCCTTTTTACCAGAGGAGGGGTAGCTTTGGCAAGGGTGAGGATGTATACCTTTTGTTTTCAGTATGAGGAAACTATCAGGTAATTGCCCAAAGGCAGGAATTTGGGTTGTTTTATTTTAATCCTGTCTCATTCATTCGCTTAAACCTGTAGTCAGGATGATCACAAAGGAGTCACAACAGCTACCTGTAGCAACCTGTGACACAGTGCCCATACCCTTAAAAACATGGCTGGGGAAAAAAAAATCACTGGGATGTTAACAGCCCTCCACCATCAAAAAGCATTCGCTGTGTGAGTGAAGGAGAGCTCATGTAAGGCGTGAGCGTTCCTACCAACTCAGCCAGGAGCTTGCCAACATGATGATTGTGTCCCATGGCTCTGAGTAGTCAAAAATATTGAGGATATGGAAACTCTTCAGGTGCTCTTCTTATAAGCATGGAAAAAAGATCACAAGCCAGTTTTGAAAATGGACTTTCCAAGTTAACTGTAATCACTTTCTGTGCAAGAATCATAGAATCATAGCATCACAGAATGGTCTGGATTGGAAGGGACACCAAGGACCAGAGAGTTCCACTCCCCTGCCACAGGCAGGAACACCAACCTCCAGGTCTGGATCTACACAAGGTTGCCCAGGGCCCCATCCAACCTGGACATGAACACCTCCAGGGATGGGGCATCCACCACCTCTCTGGGCAGCCTGTTCCAGCACCTCACCACTCTCTCTGTAAAGGACTTCCCCCTAATATCTAATTTAAGCCTTCCCTCCGAGACAGCTGAAATATAATCTGTCCATTAGAAACTGCAGTGTCGAAGAGCATAGCTCTAACAATGGAAAAGTATCCAAGGAAGGACTCCACGTTATAAAGGGAGCTGTCTATCTAAATCATTCATTGTTCCTGAAACACATTTGTCATGAGGGACAGAGCGGCTCACCTTGCTGACTTTGCTGCCCAGACCAGCAGTCAGGGAAAGCCAGTGCTGGTTCTTAGTGGTTTCATCGCTTTTGTGAAGTGTGCCGGTCACAAACTACTTCCCACTGGATAAATGTCAGGGAAGCAAAAATCTACCACCAGTGGCACCGAGTGATGTGGTATCCAAGGGCAGGCATGGACTGATGATTGTTCTGCTTTCCCCCAGCAGTGCTTGTTCCACCAGACTGTAGCTGAGGCTCCCTGAAAAAGGCGTTTGGCCTGTGGAGGGAGTGCCCAGTATGCCTTGCCCAGTGATCCCTGGAGGTACGCACTGCATGAACCAGAGTGCCCTGGTAAATGCGGGCTCAGTGACAATCCAGTGCCCTTTTCCCCATTTAACCCAGGATTTGGGGGATGACTTTGTTTCTCCTCTGTATTTCTAACAATACTGCTTGCGCCACGGAGCTGGTATATTTGATGAGGTGGCATTTAACAAGGCCCCTGAGTGCTGCTGCAGCAATGTAATCAGTCATACTGCACAGAATCACAGAATCTTAGGGGTTGGAAGGGACCTCCAGAGATCATGAAGTCCAACCCCCCTGCCAAAGCAGGGTCCCTAGGACAGGTCGCATAAGGAGGCGTCCAGACGGGTCTTGAATATCTCCAGAGAAGGAGACTCCACACCCCCCTGGGCAGCCTGTCCCAGGGCTCTGTCACCCTCACTGTGAAAAAGTTCATCCGCATACTGGTGTGGAACTCCCTGTGCTCCAACTTGAGGCCGTTGCCCCTTGTCCTGTCTCCACAGACCACTGAGAAGAGGCTGGCCATTTCCCCCTGTGTCCCGCACTTGAGATATTTATAAACATTGATCAGATCCCCTCTCAGCCTCAGTTAAAGCACGCTGCCAGCTTGCTGTACATGCTGCCCTCCAAATGTTTTGGCGTACCTACCAGTTACGTGTCAGATCCAGGACCCCAGCCAAACTTTGCAGCTCAGACCCACTTCTTGCTGAACTTGACACGGGGTAAAGAATTGTTGAAAACCAGACTGGCATTCCCCAGGCTTGGCATTGTTAATTAATAGTTATCAACTCTCGTGTATTTGGGGCCATTAGCAACATTGACTGAACAAATTCATTGAACCTTTAGGTAAGGCTGTCCAGATATTTCATTTCTTAATTAACTTCTATGGTTGACCTCAGCAGGTACCATTTAGTAGTGCTCAACTGAACATTTGCAATTGGAGCTTGACAGAAGTTTTGAGAGCAAAATTACATTGGTTATTATTTTTTCTCAGGTTGCTAAATGCAAACAATTTTATTCTGTGTTATGATACAGCCCCGTTGCCCTACATATTATGCAAACAAATACCCAGGATAATATAAACACAGACATATTAAAAAAAAAGTACTGGATGGAGAAAAGAGTAATAATTCCTTGAATTTTTCAGTCTTTTTTTTTTGTCCTTACTCAAAATAAAGCACTGTTTGAAGCTTGCAACATTTTTTGTGAGAAGGATTTCCTTTTTGTGTGTGTTCTTCCTGACACACCTTAGAAATATTTGGATTTTCATTAACGATTTAGTATCAGATTCTTGAGATGGCAGGGGAAAAAAAAAGAAATCAAACCAGTCCTATTGCTAATTGGTTGCCAAAGGGCTGTGTTAGCATTCGAACCGTTCCCTTTATGGCGCAGGGTAGTAAATAGAATGAACTTTGAATGAAGAGCTGGTTTTATGAAAACCATTCATTGCTGATGCAAAAGGTGCATGGGATTTAGGCTTAGCTAGGAAGGCAATAAAAATCCTTTACAATTAATTTTTAACTTTATACTTCCCCATTCTGAGTCTGTAAAAATGCAACATCCTTAGTTGTTTTTCCATGTTCGGTGGTAAGTGCAACCTGCTGCATTTAGAGGCAAAAAAAAAAGCAAGCTTTTTCTTTTTTTTAATAGTAATGTTTAATCCTCTACCCCCAGTCATATGTAAAGCACAAAACAGGGAAGGTCTGGATTTGATCTCAGCCTGGTTTAAACTGGGAGTTAATCCATGGAATCGGTTGTCTGACAACATGAGAAAATTGTTGGGAGATGAGAGTTAAGGCTTGTGTTTCTAGGAAGCCTCATTGAAGAGCATATAGCTAGCTGTTTTCCTGAATAGATGCCTCAGAGCCTTTCACAGGCTTATTTTGATAATCTTTTTAAAAATACACCAAAGTGAAAAAAAGTTGAGAAAAAGCTATTTCTAATTCTAGTTGTTTCAAGCCATATCTTAAGGTTGAGTACAAACCAAACCATACATAAATAGTAGAAAACAGTCTGCATCTTGTTGCCATGACAATGCCCTACTTATAACACATTAAGCTGACTCATGTCTTTTCTCACCTCACTGTTAATAAATTATGGTGGCTGATGAGAATTAAGCCAGCTGGAAGAGCTAGTGAATGTAAGCAGCAAATTAATTTGCCACTTAATCATGGTGTCCTTTAGGGGAATCACCCTCTACATAGCAGGTAATATCTTACTCTATGTAAAATGGTAGGAATAGGTGGAAATAGCTAATCTTTGTTTTCCTGGTAATACTGACGATTGCAGCTTATTGCTCCTTTCGTAGGCAGCAGCGCTGACTTCAGTTGGCAGTGGATGGGTGTTGCATAGGATCCTTCGCTCCCTCCATGAAGATTACAAGAATAAGTCTTTAAAACACTGATCCCTCGAGTTTTGGGTAATATTTTGTCATTTAAAGTGTAGGATATTTGGCCAACAGCTGCTGAAACCTGTCACCTGCACTCCAGCACTGTTATGCTCAACTGAGGCACCATGCCTACACATGCAGAGTTACCATAGGGGCCACTGTTACTCAGCTGAATAGGGTTTATGCAGGTCAAAGAGCAAGAGTTCAGGTGGAAGTGGGCACTGGTCAACAGTGATCAGAATTGAGACATCTTAATTCATGGTGCAGAAGATGATCTCCTTTTTCTGTAGGAAGAGATGGAACAGTGGTAATGGTAGGACTGAATAAACACTGCAACTCATAATAGCAACCTTTCACAGAAACCAGCCATGCTTCATTCAAACTTTTGTCTCTATACTCACTTGAAGTCAATAAACTCTAACAGCTGGAGCTGGAGCTCTATGCTGGAGGATGTTCTGAAATCACAAGGAGAAGGCTCTTGAAAAATAGCAAATTCTTGCTCTTCAGACCTGAAATCTGAGAAGCACTAACTGAATTCTACTTATAAACATGCTGTGATCTTCAAGCATTTGCTCACATGCAGGAATTTGATTGCTTTCCCTACTTTTTTCTCTGCTGACTTTTTGAATTCTTCAATGGTTTCAGTTTTCTGTCAACCGTAAATCAAATGCGAATTTTTTTTTGGCCTTGCACTTTGGTTTGTGTTAACTAAAGGACCATTACCTGACTAGTATCATCTGAGAAAGGCAAATGAAAGTTTCTCAGAATAGCTCAGCTAAACTAAGCCCTCCTCCTCCTGATTCCTAATTCCATCCATTTCTTTCAAAGACATGAAAAGTCACTGTAGGCTGGCACCCACTCAGCTATCCAAATGCCGTTGAAATAGACTTTCACAGTTCAGTTTTCAGCAGGCAATGCCATATTGCTCTGAATTTAAGGATGTTTACGGACTTTCCAACAATTCTCATTGCATTGGAGATGTCTCCAGTAACAGTTTTCTTGTGAATAGTATGATGATAATGAACAAGCCCTGAGCATCCAGACTTAACAGAACTTAACAGATCCATGATACCCCTTGGTTATGAGAGCTGCAGCAATCATTGTCCTTCTCCTTATAGAAATCATACTACCTGTAAACACTGGCCAGGAGTTAGTTGCAAGTTGTTTTCATCAAATATATGCCATAATTTTTTTTTTAAATTGCCTTAAGAACAAATAGATCCTAAGAAACTTGGTATTACTCCCTTATGTTACAGACAGCGATGAGGAACTGAGTAAAGCCTTCAATGTCATGATTCCCTTCTAGTGCTCTGGAAAGTGCAATTGACTTTCTCATGTTCTCCTGCATCTGCTCTTAGAGTTGTCACGTGTATGGCACACTTATCTCAGCAAAGTTGAATTGACTGAATACAACATTCTCACAGGGTACAAAATGTTTTCTTCACTTTGCAACTGTAGTGAACTCACCATTGTTGTCAGATGGCTTTCTCTGAAAGCAGTCTCCAGGATTATCACAGAGTTGCCTCAATGTTTGCTTTTTGATGGTCTGGAAATGTAGACTCATCTCCAACTGATTTTATTTTACTCTTCCTCAACAGCAATAATTTCCAAAGATGCCCTTTGCCCTCAGATGAAGTATCAGGTTTCACTTCTGTCTTTTTTACTGCCCATTTCTCTTCAGCAGAGGGATGTGAAGGGACGCAGAGGGATGTGAAGGGACACAGAGGGAGCAGGAATCTGTCCTGCAGGAACTCTGGTCTGGAATCTCTCATTCTCCAAACCCAGCACCCATGTGAGAAGGCCATCACTGTATATCCCCCTTTTCCTGCTCCTTCCTTGTCAGTCCCTTCTGGTTCTTCAATCTTCTTTAGCAAAGCTCAGCCAAGAGGATTGCAAACATACCTTCTCCTGGCATCCCTTCATCCCCACTACATTAATTCGGACTAGTAGAGAGGAAAGAGAATTACTCCAGCCCCAGCTCTTCTCTTTTCTCAGTTGAATGATGCTTGGGGTGCACAGTGTTTTTTCCCTCCTCAGTGCTTGGAAACAGAATGTCCCCTGCCTCACATGTATCTACACACACATGCAAACTGGGACATGATTGAAAGTTACTTAATCTTTTCAGTTTTCATCCATAAGTTTCTGAATATGGTGTCTGAGAGGCTTTTGGGAAAGATCCACTGGTCTGTGCTGGGGACCTGAAGGAGGTGATTTCCCCCTCCCCAGATTTGGTTTTCATCATCATATAATATCCTTGCTTTGCTTTGTGTAGGAGCATTGGCAGTCTGCTACCGCGCAGCACAGCTGGAGAGCTGGAGCATGCAGCTGCAGTGCTCTATAGAGCTGACGGCTCCATGGGGATAGACCCCGCCGGCATCAATAGGCTTGGCCTCTTAGTGTCTAGACACTCCTACCCATCCTTTCACAGCAGGAAAATAGCCTAAATGATTAGATGGATTTAGCAATTCAAAAGCCTGTCTGTGTGCCTCAACCAGAGGCTGTTGAGCTGTGAGGAAGACGCCTGCACACATTGGGAACTCTTGCTTTATTCTGTATGCAATCCTAAATTCTGCCTTGTTCACTTTCTGTAATGCTCCTGTGCCCATCAGCTCCATAGCAGCAGTAATGTTTCTTCCCTTTTGTCCCACACCAGCAGATTGGATCCTGATGAAGAGGATGGACTGACCTAAAATGCCTTTTTTCTATCTTTATTGGACAAGATCTGGGGACAGCTGAGAGATTTTGGCCAGTGGATCGAGAAGTCTCAGCAACTTCAGGTCCACAGAGCTGAAATTCCTAGACTTCTTGTGATTTCAAGGTACTATACAAAATTTTTTTATACTGAAGATTTTTACCTAAAGTGAATTTATTGCCAATTATTCCAGTTGTCTACTCTGAATCATGGAAAAAATAACTCATGTGACTGCTGCAGGAATATGGCATTGAGATATGCATAAGAGTTTCTGAAAATTGCAAGAGCTGATGTGAAGCCTCTCAAACATGGCCTTGCAGTTGGCATTTGGGAAACCATGAATAATCTGTACCCTACTTTCAGTCTTCCCTCTCCTGTTTTGCCTTACGACACAAGTATTAAGGATCAAAGTGGCATCAGACGTGAAGCGAAACCCCAAATCTGATTGAAGACAAATGAATGCCACCACCTACTACCGTCATCCACCCATCCCTGCCAGAACATCAGCTGCTGCACAATCACTTAAAAACTCTCTCCTCCAGTACAGCTGAGCAGGTTTGTATCAGCTGACTGACCCTCCTGTGCAGTTTGGTGTGTATGGAGGCCTATGAATTTCAAGGGCAGGAGTTAAAGAAAGGTGGGAAGACATTTCCAGATCACCTTTTGATTATTTTCCCTTCTCAAAACTGTAAGGAAGAGATTTGGTTACTTTTAAAGCAGGTACTGGGCAGCTGGTGTGGAAAAGGATGTGCCAGCCAGTGGCCACGCAGCCTCTATTGGAGCCTTATTATGGTGAGGTGGAAAAATAATGGCAGAGAGGAGTTTATAGTGTGAATGGTTGTGTCTCAGAGCAGATATTTCTTCTTCATGTACTGGAAAAAAACTCCAAACCAAACTAACCTGTGTGTTTAAAGGATTGCAGCTGCCAAAATCTGCCATTGCCTTCCTGCCCTTGCCAAGAAGGTTGTCGGTTTCCATGTCCCACCTAAAGCCCCTTGGATATCTGGGAAGTTTTTCTTCTCTCCTGCAAGCTCTTGTGCACGTGTCTGTGAAAGAGGGAGGCACCGAGCTGAGAGTCTTTATAGATCAGCTTGTAATCTTCTCTGGCTGTTTCAGTAAATAGTAGATGGAAATCATGAAAGGCCAAGTAAAAAATCAATGCATTCAGTTGAATGACACTTAACAGAAGGATTTCTGACTTATCTTGGAGGCTCATTCTAAAAAGCATTTTATAGATAAAAGCTTTTTTTTTTTCTTTTTTTTTTCCCCCTGGGTTATTCTAGTTCATCTTCATGATAATGATTCTCTCCTTTAGTTCTCATTTCATGTATTGCTATTTTAAATTAAAATGAAACAATTTTGTGCTTTAAGATTGCAGAATCAGATTTACAGCTGTTAGATTTTGGCTTTTCCTCATTTCCTCCAATACAGCTATGTACAATGATACCAGCTTAGGGGCTGACTTCTCTTGAAGTATTCTTAAAGGAAATTGCATTAAAACCTCCACGAACCAGTAAGTCTAAATGCAGCAGCAAATTGTTCATTAGGGGCTTTGTAGACAGGTAACCTGCAACACCCTATGCTATTAACGCAACTTAAAATTACCTCTGAGTGGTTATGTTATCAAAGTGATGCAGAAGGAAAACCAGTTTCCTGTCAGCTTTTTGTACACAGAAACAGCTGAGCTCAAAATTACCAAACCAAGGTGTTTTAACTCAATACAAGCAGCAGTTTTTATCTTAGCATGCCACTAGTAGACAGCAGTGTCAGGATATGAATGATAATCATAGTCACTAATTATTAAAGTGTTAGTGCTTCCGATGACTTTTTGTTTCCTGAGATACAGGACTGGAGGTGGTGGGGGTGGTGGGTGTTCAGCAGTTATTTTTCAGATATAAGCAAAAGTTGATTACTTCAGCACTTAGAACAAATGGTCTTAGCATTGCTTTAATTTTGTGTGCACTTCATGTTAGAGGAAGATGTTGTTGATGAGTAACTGATAGCACTGCCACCATATCAACAAGTGTCTGATCTTGCTTCCAAAGAAATAAGTGGATATCTTCTCTTTGGTGGTTAGAATCGACCCCAAATTTCCTGCTTTCCCACACTTGGATGTCTTGTTCCTTATGTGTGATAGAGAATCTTTTACCAGTACAATTTACAGCCTACTTAGAATTTCTTAGCCTTCATTCTTGCTTATTTTCAGACACATCCTGGTATATGTGGCAATTACAGCAATGGCTTAATTTGTAGAAAGTATGCTAGGGACATGTGTAATTTCTGACATGAGAAGAACCATTACCAGATGATGAATCCTTGAGGACTGTGAGCCACCACAGAGTTTAAGAACTTCAGATCTGTGGCACTTTGCAATGTTTTTCCCTGGAGACTCCATGGCAGTCTATTTTGTCTGTAAAGATTTTTACACTGAAGGTAGTTGCATCAGGATAAAAGGCGTGAAGAATGACAAAAGCTGTGCAGACTGGACTATGGCATCACTTTTTCTTTTCCTTATTCTTTTTTTGGGGGGGAGGGCGGTGATGCCTTTCATCCTGAAGAGCAAGGGAAACATAAAATGAGGCAGAATCCAGGGAGGAAAGCATAGCTAGAATAACTGTAACTAATACCAAGCCTGGCATTTGGCCCCTGGTGAATAACCCTGTTCCTCGAGCCTCCTAAGGCAGACCCTTCTTGGTGAAAAGGGCAGCAGCACTTGGACCCAATAGAGGGGGCGTACAGCTGGTGACAGCACCGTGTACCAGAAGCTTCTTGGCTCTGGTCAGTAGTGCTTGTCTTGCTGGAGTTACCAGATGGGTCAACACCAGCACTGGGCTCGATTTCAGTAGCACGGTTACTGAGCAACTAAGTTCCAGAGAGAGAACTGGAAGGGATCCAGCTTGGTTAGTGTTTCCAGACCACTGATAGTGCTGTCAACTGCTCTGCAACCTACAAGCAGCCCCAAAATCTCCACTCGAGCAAACGTGGGGCACTGCAAGACACCCCACTGGTATTTTAAAGTCAGCGCTCCCTAGTATGTGTGTGCCCTGCTGGTCCTCTCTCACAGAAAAACACGTACTGAGAGAGGAGACCTAAAGCTCTCCTTTCCTGATCTGAATCAGTGGCAGGACACTGTCCCTGACGTGGTCCTGTGACAAAATCTGCACAGTGGCTGACAGCTACACAACCAAAGGCTAATTTTTGGACCATCACTTCAGGCCAAGCACAGTACAGGCTGGATGGAGAATGGATTGAGAGCAGCTTGGAGGAGAAGGATTTAGGGATGGTGATTGATGAAAAGCTCAACATGAGCCAGCAGTGTGCACTTGCAGCCCAGAAAGCAAATTGTGGTCTGGGCTGTATCAAAAGCAGTGTGACCAGCAGGTCGAGGAAGGGGATTTTGCCCCTCTGCTCTGCTTTGGTGAGACCCCCATCTGCAGTACTGCATACAGCTCTGGGGTCCCTGGTACAAGAAAAACGTGGACCTGTTGGAACAGGTCCAGAGGAGGGACATGAAGATGATCAGAGGGCTGGAGCAGCTCTCCTTTGAACACAGGTGGAGAGAGTTGGATTTGTTCAACCTGGAGAAGAGAAGGCTCCAGGGAGACCTTATTGCAGCTTTCCAGTACCTGAAGGGGCTACAGGAAAGCTGGAGAGGGTCTGCTTACAAGACCACGTAGTGATAGGACAAGGGATAACGGGTTTAAACTGAAGGAGGGCAGGTTCAGATTAGATGTTAGGAAGAAATCCTTCCCTGTGAGGGCGGTGAGGCTCTGGCACAGGCTGCCCAGAGAAGCTGTGGCTGCCACAGGATCCCTGGCAGGGTTGAAGGCCAGGTTGGATGAGGCTTTGAGCAACCTGGTCTAGTGGAGGGTGTCCCTGCCCATGGGAGGGGGGTTGGAATTAGATGGGCTTTGAGGTCCTTTCCAACCCAAACCAGTCTGTGATTCTATGAACCCACCAAACACTGCAAGCTGTGTAACATGACGGTGAGAGATGGCAGGTATTCTGCTATTCCTCCAAAGTCCATTTTTACAGCCATCCCCTCCTGCATCGAAGGGGTTTGGGTTTTGATGTATTCAAGCCAATCTTTTTTCTATTTATTTTAATCTGTTGCTTTTGAACACAGCACATATGCACAACCCGTGACCACTGTAAGTTTCATAAGGATTTGGGAATAAATACTTCCATCCTTAGCAAGAGCTGTTTGTTGTATTGACACCTCACCTCCCTTCCCTGGGGCTATATGATCTCTCCCAAATCCTCGCCGCACGCAGCTGATACAAATGCTATGTAATCCTTTGGATGCAGCCTGGTTCTTTTTGAATGGGCAAAACATTTTGTCTGCTTTTAACCCCTATACTGCAGGCCACACCTGTGGGGGGGCTGCTAATCTAATTTTGATTCACAGCAGTGGCATCAAACAGGTCACTTATGGAGTTAATGTCAGCTGCTCCGCTAATTGCTGTAGGAAAGCGATCCCATCATCCTGGATGAAAACGCCGAACTCCAGCCTGCAAAGCACTTTCAGGGCACTAATTCTGTTAGTGCTCCATTAGTGCTTCATTTGAGCTGAGTAGCCCATCTCCCAGAGTGAGGAGGTAAATCCCCAAACAGTTGCAGAACTGGGAAAATGTAGAGACAAAAATATTATTGATAAACATTGTTGGACATTGTTTTCAGTGGGACTTGGTTTGTTTCTTGAAGTTTATTTAGGAAGATCTTCCTTGGTAACTCAAAGCTTCAATCCTTTCCTCTGCCTTGGAAGGAGTTATATGCCCAAAAAAATGTGTGGACAGCTTGTAACAGGCTGCCCAGGGAGGTGTTTGAGTCACTATACCTGGGTGTGTTTAAAAGAGGGGTAGATGAGGTACTTAGGGATATGGTTTAGCATAGGACAGGAACAGTTGGAGTCAATGATCTTAAAGGTCTTTTCCAACCTTGTGATTTTGTGATTCTGTGACATGGATCTGATTTCTCTCCTCCTTAGGTACTGACACATAAAATGAGAATATAAAGCTACATGACTACAATGCCTTAAAATTTATCAGAGTCAATTTATGGCAGGCCATACTAATACCATCAAACACAGAAGTAGAGGAACAGCTGGGATCTCCTTGGGCTTGAGATCTTGCAGTCTTTTCTTTGCATGAAAAGCTCCACGACAGCTTCAGCCCATGAGAAATAACCTGAGCATAACTTGGTGCTGTACAACAGTAAATGTCATGAGGATAACAGACGTGTAATTCTATGCTGCCTTCCACCTAAAGTCCCCACTAAAGAAATAGGCACGTGCAAAGTTTGTAAGACTTTAATTTTGTTCCCATTGAAGTAAGAGAGAACCCTGCACTGGCATCTTGAGAGTTTCCTCAAGGCTTCTTCCAGTCATCCTCACTGTCATTTCTCCTGAAGCTCATGCATATGTCTCCTTTAAAGTATACAAATTATTTCTGAATTTACTGGTGAGCAAAATACTTTCTTTGAAGAGCAGAAGAAAACGTGTTGTGTTGGGAGCTGCTGACTGGCTTGGTTTGGAAAGGAGCTGTGTACTCTGAAGGAGGTGTGTTCATGGTGACAGAGTAATAAAAATGCCAAGGTGCCTGAGCTTCCTCTAGGCATTCCTTGTTCACTTCTCAGCTGAGCTGCAGAGGCTCTTGAAAAACTTCACAGAAGTTGTAAGTGAAAGGCAATATGTAATCTGTCAAGCAGTGACCTTCTCAGCTGTAGCACAGCAGGGCTGAGGCTGCTGTGCAGCCAAAGCTCATTGTAACTACTGAAATGGCAAGGCCTGGATGATGATGGCTCTTGCAGAAGCATCCAGTGACTCTTAACCCAGGCAGTGTTCAACTGATACTTGCTCTGTACCCCACCCTTGGGATCTCTGTTAGCTGAAATCCCCTTGTACTGAACCTTACGTAGTTGGTGCCCAAATATTTAATCCAGGCTGCTTTTATCTTTGTCCTGGTTTTGGTCAGGATGGACTTAACTTCTTCTGTAGCAGCAGATGGAATGCTGTGTTAGGGAGTTAAAATGAAAGCAGTGCTGATAACACCCTGATGTTTTTAGTTGCTGTCAGACAGTCAAGGACTTTCTCAGCTCTTCATATTTCTCTATTAATGAGAAAGGAGGGGACGAAGCCAGGACAGGTGACCCAAATGGACCAAAGAGAGTATTCCATGCCAATTACGTCCTGCCCAGGATATTGGGGGGCTGAGGGGAGGAGGAGCAGGGGTGGCTCCGGGACGCGCGGTTCTTGGGGGACGGTCAGGTTCTGGGACGGCTCTGGGTGGCACAGCCTGAGTTGTGGGTTTGGTGAGAAACTGCATTGTGTATCAACAGCTTCATAGATTTTTTGCTCTAAAGTCCTGTTAGCATTGTTATATTGTATCTTTCTGTTATCTTAGTAAACTGTCCTTATCCCAACCCACGGGCTTTTGGTTTCTTGGTTTTGGGGTTGTTATTTGCCCCTTCCTTTTCCCTTCCCTTCCCTCACCCCCCCCCCCCCCCCCCCCCCCCCACTCTTCTCCCCCTCCTCTTTTCCTTTAAAGAGCAGGCAGCTGTGTGGATCTCAGCTCTCAGCCGGGGTAAAACCACGACATCTTGCTGCTCCTTTTGTTTAAATATATGAAGTATATAAAAATATAATAAATTCCTATATGATGGCTTAAACATATTGCATATCGTATAATGGGCAGAACCTATTGCTTAGAGCACACTTATTCTATATATAAATACACATAGCAAGGTTTCTTCAGCCTTTCTTGCTATGAAATTAAAAAAAAACCCTCCAGCTTCTAAAAATAGGTTAAATATTAAAAAATGCCATCTGAGTGCAACTATTTTGTCAATGCCTAGGAAGCAGTGAAATGAATGGTTGTAGAGGAGGTTGGAATATAACCTTCAGAATCATCACCATCATACCATGGAAGCTAGAGTCTGAGCAAATTCTGCAATGTGGTCAGAAGACATGATGATTTCTTATTCTGCAATACCTGGCTATATATAATGCACAGTATTTACTGTCTCCCATCATCACACAGAGTGTGATTAATGCATATCTGGAACACTGCAGCTCCATTCCCCATTTGGAATGATCACCTCGACAGATATATCTGCACAAGCCCCACAGATCTCACCCCTTCAAAGAGCTGGGGCTGATAAAGAAGAGCATGGCATGAAGCTGTGCCCCCCCTCCTGCCAGACAAGAGCTCGTACCTTTATCTCCAACTGTTTCACAAGGCTGCCTTGGCTCTGCTCGGCTGGCTCTGGCTGCCAGCTCTGCCGGGCTGCCTCCTGGCAGATGGCTGATTACCATAACGAGGAGCCAGCCTGTTGTGGCCGCTGCGTGCGTGTCCTGGTGTAGCCAAGCACAACACAGCTGTAGCGAACGCACGTGAAAGCCGTGTCCCCTTTCCCGCCGACGCCGGGGATTGACCTTTCGAAAGGAAAACTGGTGGTGGCACTTGGAGCAGATGGTGAACAGGAGCCTGGTAAAACATCTGTGGTGTAATTCTTAAAAAGTCCCGTTGGGCTGTTCGTGGGCTGGAGCTGCGGCATCAGGATGTCGCTGTTCCTCCCTTGTTCAGAAGGTGAGCTGCTGCTGAGGGCATCCTACACCATGTGTGACGTGCAAAATGCGACCCTGCTTCTGCTGAAGAAATTGTCAGTGTTGCTTTGTGACTCCCTGAGCCCAACAAATAATCCAAGTGAAATACATAGGATTTCATATTCTGTGACACAACGTGTGCTTTGGTGTTCAACATGGCTGAATTACCCAGCAAGGTCACGGACGATCCTTTGGATGCACTCAGGCAAGATGCTGCGTGTGTGGATTGCTCACTGACCGCAGGAAAACTGCAAATGAGAGTCTTAACATGCTCACGTTCATCAGTTCAGTCATTCTCATGAGCCTCTTAAATCCACTGCGCCGTATTTAACTGTGTATCATTGTATCTCACTGGGTATTTAACAAGTTCAACCTGATAGAAGAATCAATCCTAGTTCTTGGAATAGCACAGCACAGAACCAAACCGAACAGAACAGAATAGAAAAGAGTTCAATGTGAAGGGACCTACAGCAATCATCTAGTGCAACTGCCTAAGCAATTCAGAGCCGAGCAAAAGTTAAAGCATAACTTTATGCTCCAAATGACTTTTAAACACTGACAGGCTTGCGACGTCAACCACCTCTCTAGGAGGCCCGTTCCAGTGTTTGACCACTCCCTTGAGGGTTTGGGTTTTGTTGTTGTTGTTGTTGTGTTTAGGTTTTGGGGTTTTTTTTTCCATTTTGAGAATTGCTTTAATAAGCAAAGAAGTCACATGTGGATCAACAGAGCAAGTCAAGTGACCCTCTCATACCATGTCCCTTGGAAACCAGTCAGCATGCACCCAGTGCAGAGGTACATGGCTGCACAGACTGGCTTTGGATTATCACTTTGACCAGCAATCTTACATTCTCTGACTTTTCCTGGTAATCTGCCACATTTCTGGAAATCTTGACTCTTGAGTGCTTCCTCATTTCGTGTGCAGCGAGTTCGGCATGCCCTGGCTACACACTTATCACATCAGTCTGTATGCATAAAGTATATGCAGGGCCTTACGGATGCAGTAGGCTCTATCCATACAGGCGGTGGGGTGCTGCTCTTCTGTCTGCAAATTTTAGCAGGTATGACTTAGGTGGATGTGTGGAAGAGACCCCATTTCAGCTGCAGAGAGGACCTGGGACTGGACTATCTCTAGCTGAGGAAAGTGATGACAGACAGGCTCATCAGAGAAGCGTCCTGACAGGGACAGTGTTGTCAAGAGCACTTATTCCTCCCAGCAAGCCATGTGAGGGGCAGAGGAGTCAACAAAAAGCATGAGATAACTGTTGTCACCCCTAACTGTTAGCTGGTTCTTTTATTTCTCAGAGTGTAACAAGCCCATACTTACCTGTGATACCTACACAGCACCTCTGTGTGTCTCATTGTGGCAACCTAAAGTGACATGGGAATGTGCCCCTTTCTCCCTTCTTCTGGACATAAAGGGCCATCAAAGATGGAAAAGGGGTCCCCACTGCCTAACAGGTATTCCTTCCCTTCAGTGGCTCCCTGGCACTGGCCAAAATCAAATGTGCATGTGGTTGTAAAAATACGAATGAAAAGAAGCACAGTGACAGTAAGGAGCTGAAATGCTGAATCACCTCAGTGAAGAGTAGGATAAAGGATGGCTGACTGTTTCAGGTACAGCACTGGTTGCCTGCAGGAACGGGAATAGGATCACTTTGGAGTTAATTCACTGAGTGAATCACACATCCCTGGAGACACAGGTGGATCCATCCTGACAGATGGCATGAGCATCCAATTTGTTCTCTTTGGAGCACTTTCCTTGCATGGGATGGTGCTTGTGCTGGCTTCAGCTTCAGCAAGAGACAGTTTGGGTATCCCAAGAAGCATCAAGGTATGCCAGGGACTTTGCCTCACCCTCTGCCTTGCACACCCCAAAGCCTGCACTCAGATTTCTATGTTCCCCTTGCAGCACCCATCTGCCCCTTATTTGCTGTTCTTTGCTGTATCTGCTGTCACTTGGCAGTGATGGCACACACAGTAGTGGGATATCTGGCCCTTAAAACTTTGAGCACCAAAAAAACTGCTGAAACAGTTAAAAACCAGTACAAGAACACGTTGCTCCCCACAATACCTGCTTCTGCCTACTTAGGTGTAGGCTGCAGTGTCTACGTGCAACGCTTGGAAATGGCCATTTTTGCTAATCAAATATAAGGCATCCAGGCTGATAGGTTTCATCCCTCACAAGGCAGGCTGTATTAATCCCTTATCAATGTAGTGCTTTTTTTTTTTCTCTCCCTCCTCCTTTTCCTCACTGGACATAACAGACAATGGAAGGGATCGGGCCCAACTGCTCTTCCGCGGACAAGAAGCTGATTGTCTAAAAACAACACGTCATTCAGGACCATGGGAGACGGAGGACAGTGGCAGGAGCATGAATGTACAAAAGTGCCCACTGTTAAGGCCACAGCTTTAAGTGTTTAAATTCAAATCACATTCCCATTTGAGGTTCAAATTTATAGCAAGAACATGCACACAAGGGTCTCAGTGTTTGATGCGAGTTTCTTCTGACTTCTCAGGGTATTCCTGATGGCAGCACATCAGAGCTGTGAGCAGGGGAGACTCACTTTCCTTGCTCTATGAAGCAAAAATATTGAAGTAGGTTATTTGGGTTTGGTTTGATGTGGTCTGTGTTAGTAAATAGAGCAGCCTGTCATATTGAGGCTTCGGTTTTCCGATTGTGAGCTTAGTCCTTGGCTTGGAACGCTATTGTTCTTGGACCTTTGCCTTGAGCTGAAGGGCTCATATGTGGGGAGGAAGAGGAGGAACCAAGCTAAAAATAAAGTGAAACAAAATGCTGTTTATTGCTGTGGAGTAGATAATACTTTCCTAGATGTCTCAGCAGCCCTGTCCTTGCAGACAGTGTGGACTGGCACAGTTTGCTTTTACATGCAGGAGGTGATTATCTGTTCCCCCTACCGCCTTCCTAATATTTTGGTCTGTGCTCTAACGATGTTTACTCACACCGCTCACAGCAACAGCACAAGAAGCAGGCTCCACTTTCCATTACATGTCCAGCAAAGGACATTGACACTGCAGTTGCCAGAGGTAGGTCAAGTTCTTTCACACCCTCAGTGTGACCCTGCAGCACCTGCTCCTGCTGTGGCCCTGTACCCATAGGAGATCCTGAGAGCTATACGGGTTTTTGGTACATGATACCTGTGCCTACACATGCACGTTCTGCCCGGAACAGTATCTAGCCTGAAGGCACTCTGTGTCTCCATTTATTTACCCACCTCCACAACGGGGCATCTGGTGAAGCACTGAAGGCTGCACCTAGGGAGGGGAAGGAGGTATTTGTGCATCAAGGGCTGCAGCGCTCGCTGTGACAAGACTTGGTGCACGCAGGAGCTGAGCAGATGTTAGATCACTTATGGGAACAATGAGAATATCCCCAGTTACATCAGAGGAGCTGTAAACTAGACGTGAGGCAACTGCTATTAGTAAGGATTTAGAAGAATGCTTGTTTTGGACAGGACATTCCCTCCTTGCCTGTTTTCAGGCTTTGGGTCCATGCCACTAAACCCTCTGCTATGAAACCCTGTTGGTGCTGGGTACTGGCTAAAAGCATTGGATTGACTCAGTGCACAAATTTTGGTGTTGGAATATAGATGCCACAGAGGCAGGTAAAATATTCAGACGTTCAAATATTTTCCATGAAAATAAGCTGAGGTTATCTCTGACCAGTGTATCAACATTCACCATCACACAGATAAACAGTGGCTAATGAAAGATCACAGAGGCTGCATCCTCTGCCTCTCCAGCCACGCTGCCGTTGTGTGGTGATAAACTTCACTGATAAAACCTTCCTGCAGCTTGACGAGTTCAAAGAAACGACGTGTTTCTGTCAGCAGTGTGGTTTCAGTCAGATTGTCATGAATAGTTCATGCACAGTATCAAGAGGAGGAGGATTTCTGAAATATTTGAACAAGCAGAACATCAGAACCATTTGAAGTTTGGATTTAGGTTGGTAATGAGGCCCAGTGCCTTTTTAGACATTTTAAAGACCTATTAATAGTAATATTTCTCGGTGTGAGTAAAATACAGAGCAATGAAGATGCCTCTGGTGGTCCTTTCCCAGCACATACTGTGTGTGCTCATGAAGTGGGCCAGCTGATGTCTCCTGAGGATCCAACCAGGCTATCTCTGTGGAAAATTCTCAGGTCTGGCATTTGAATTTGGGTATATTATTAGCACATCCTGTTTCGTTTTTAGAGTAGTTAATTGAGAAGCTGTGGCAAAGCTGTCTTTACCTGAATCCATAAAACCTTGGAGGTTTCTTTCCCTTTGCAGTAGTAATTGATAATGAGTAGCCAGATTACCTCTGAGAGCAGTATGTTACTAAAGGCAGACACTTGAGTACTGGTTTATTTGAGATGGAGCAATGGTAAAGGGCAGACAGGCAAGTCCCCCTCATTCAGAAACATCCAGTTGGGCACAACTGCCCTATTCCAAAATGTTGTCATTTTGCATTCAGGGGTGTGATTGAAGTATCTTCCAGAGATCTGGGTGGATATCAGAAAAAAAGAGGAAAGTCTATGACCTTTGGGAGAAGGGGCAGGTGTCTTGGGAGGACTACAGGGATGAAGTAAGATCATGTAGAGAGAACATCAGAAGGGCTAAAGCCCAACTAGAATTCAGACCGGCCAGTTCTATGCAAGATAATAAAAGATCTTTTATTATCTTAACAGAGACATCAACAGCAAAAGGATGGTCAAGGACAATCTCCAGCCATTATTGGACACAGGGAGAATATCAGTGACAAAGGATGATGACAAGGCTGAGGTACTTAATTCCTTTTTTGCATCAGTCTTTAATAGTAAGGTGAGATGTTCCCTGGGAATTCAGCCTCATGAGCAGGAAGACAGGGAAGGAGAGCAGAACAAAGCTCCCATGATCCATGAGGAAAAGGTTAAGAGAACTGCTTGGCCAATAAGACATTTACAAGTCTATGGGGCTGTACAGCACCCACCTAGGGTATTGAGGGAGCTGGGGACGTGCCTGCCAAATCCTTTTCCATCATCTACCAGCAGTCCTGGCTGACTGGGGAAGTTCCACTTGACTGGAGGCTGGTAGATGTTACATCCATTTACAAGAAGGTTGGATGGAGGATCCAGGAAGCTGCAGGCCTGTCAGTCTGACCTCAACGCTGGGGAAGATGATGGAGTAGGTCATCTTGGGTGCTGTCACATAGCACATGCATGACAACTGGGTGATCAGGCCCAGCCAATGTGGGTTTATGGAAGGCAGGTCCTGCCAAACTAACCTGATTGCCCTCTATGACAAGGTGACCTGTTTAGTGGACGAGGGGAAGGCTGTGGATGTTGTGTACTTGGACTTCAGCAAAGCCTTTGGCACCATTTCTCACAACATTCTGCTTGAGAAACTGGCTGCCTCTGGCCTGGACAGGTGCAGCCTCTGCTGGGTTAAAAACTGGCTGGATGGACGGGCCCAAAGGGTGGTGATAAATGGAGCTAGATCCAGCTGGTCACAAGTGGTGTTCCCCAGGACTCAGTCCTGGGTCCAATTCTGTTCAACTTCTTTATCAATGACCTGGATGAAGGGATCCAAAGTTCCCTCAGTAAGTTTGCAGGTGATACTAAGCTGGGAGGAAGTGTCGATCTGCCTGAGGGTAGGGAGGCTCTTCAGAGGGATCTGAGCAGGCTGGAAGGATGGGCTGAGACCAACCATATGAGGTTCAACAAGGCCAAGTGTGGAGTCCTCAACTTGGAACATAACAACCCCATGGAGTGCTACAGACTTGGGGGAGACCGTCCAAGAAGTTGCCTGGCCGAAAAGGACCTGGGGGTGTTGGTTGACTGCAGGCTGAATATGAGTCAGCCGTGTGCCCAGGTGGCCAGGAAAGCCAATGGCATCCTGGCCTGTATCAGAAACAGTGTGGCCAGTAGGTCTGGGAGGTGATTGTGCCCCTGTACTCAGCATTGGTGAGGCTGCACCTCGAGTGCTGGGTCCAGTTCTGGGCTCCTCACCATAAGAAGGACATTGAGGTCCTGGAGTGAGTCCAGAGAAGGACAACCAGGCTGGGGAAGGGGCTGGAGGGCAAATCCTGTGAGGAGCGGCTGAGGGAGCTGGGGGTGTTTAGCCTGGAGAAGAGGAGGCTGAGGGGAGACCTTATCACTGCCTACAACTACCTGAAGGGAGGTTGTAGAGAGGTGGGTGCTGGTCTCTTTGCCAAAGTGACAGGAGATAGGACAAGGGGAAATGGCACTGAGCTGTGCCAGGGCAGGGTCAGATTAGACATTAGGAAAAATTTCTTCACTGAAAGAGTTGTCAGGCACTGGCACAGGCTGCCCAGGGAGGGGGTTGAGTCACCATCCCTGGATGTATTTAAAAGACGGATACATGAGGTACTTAGGGATATGGTTTAGCATAGGACAGGAATGGTTGGACTCAATGATCTTAAAGGTGTTTTCCAACCTTGTGGTTCTGTGATCTTACTCTAAAGTCCTCCTGTTGACTAGAAAAAGGGCTTGTGGACCTGAAGCTATGGATAGTTTTCTTCCTGTGTGGGCAGTTGCTTAGAGAAAGGATATAATGTATTCTTATAAACTTTGTCTCATTTGGGAGACAAAACGCTATAGTAGTTTTCCTGTCAGCAGGTGGGTAAAGTGCAGGGATTGGCCATCTGGGATCCTAGTCCTGTGTCTATGCCTTACCTCTCTAGGAAATTAGTGGTGGAAAAGACCCCAGAAACCATCCCTATCACCACTTTTTCAACAATTAAGGACTTTGTTTCTCTCTTTCTGGAGCATTTGGTGCCTCACTGATTACCAAACCTTAAACCATTTTCCTCCCCTTGGCTGCAGCATGTTTCATCTATGCTGGTAGTAGAACAGAGCAGCTGGACAGAGTGGGTTCCTGTGTCACCTCCCACCCTGTCGCCACTGGAGATGCAGGTCATGTGGACGGTGTTTGCACATGGCCTGGGACAACTCTCCAAAGACAGAGAGGAGGATGTAGCTCATGCACCAACCTTCCTTCCCACTGCTGTCAAGTCAAAGTGGCTCATTCTTCCACCCCACAATTACAAGAGACATGGTTTCTGGTTAGTCCTGACCTTGTCATTTGGGGGTTTTGTAAAGAAGAAATATAAGAAAACAGCAGCAAGCCAGCCTGGCAGTGCTGTCTGTGCTGAAGGCTTGCCACCCCTCACCAGCTGGGATCTGCGCTACAGTCTGCAGCCACTGACTTCTGGCAAAGCTTGTGAGCTCTGCCTTTAGTATTAAGGGGAGAAAATTACTACTGGAAGAAAAAATCCTGTATTAAACCAACCTCAAAACCAAAACAGGAATGAGGGTGGCACCTGGAAGCATGTACTGAGCCTGGGTGAGCTGGACACCCAAACTGAACAGACAGATGTTGGCAGCGCTGCCTTGTTTGTGCCAGCTGAAGATCTTGTCTTATCTGCTCAAAATGCAAGGACAGGCCCATCTAGCTCAAAGTGTGTGAGATGTGACTCTTGAAAAGTAAAGGCAGTGGTCTTCATTCCTTCTGTGAAGTAGCTCAGTGGCTTCGTTGCACCTCTGGAGGAACAGCATGGTGAAGTCGTCTCCTTTGTTTAAAATCTTCATCCTCCCATCAAGATGTTATAAATCCAAGTGTCAGATCAGGTGTTGTGATGTTCTTATTCCAATACTGTCTCCTCCCAAGTGGCTGTTTATGAAAAAAATGATTCATTATTGTCATCATTCTCCACGCTCACCTTCTCATGGGGAATCAAATCCAACTCTTTGTTCTGGCTTTTTTGTTGAGTGCCATTACAAAAGGTGATTGAGGGTTTTTTAACTGACAGTTGCAGAGGTATCGCTTCCTTTGCATGAAATGTGTGATGGATATCAAGAACACTTTCAACTGGTTGTTTGCCTTGTTTGATTTGTGTGGTACCACTAATAACATGTCTGCAAATTACATTAATTATGACTTTCCCTTGTGTTATGGAAACAGAAAGAAGAGCTTTTTTAGAATGTAACAGCAGCAATTTCTCATGTCCCATACTTTGTAATGTTCAAAGCAATTATCATGTCAGTAAAAACATGAAAAACAGTTTCACTGATAAAGTCATTACTGAGAACACACGGTTGGAACTGCTGAAAGTATGCTGTCTACATTAACATACATCTTAGTGAATGCCAAAAGAATTTACTTAAAGAATCTGGTAGTTTTCAGGCAACCACAGTGTTACTAATAACCACAACAGTGATAAACAAGTGCACTTTCTTCTGTGGTCATGGCATAAACTCTGCTCTCAAGATGAAGATTTGAATTTGTTCCCGTGAGTGAGGTTGGGCCTAGCAGCTGGGAAAATATATTTAAAGCTGTGGGAGAAGTTAATATGAATAAGAGGATGTGAGGAGCTGTTTAATGCTGCAGAGGGGGACAGAAAGATCAGGTTTCTTCAGATAATATAAACAGTATTTTGGAGTTGGAGCACCGGAAGTTCTACACCAATAAGCAGAAGAACTTTTTCCCAGTGAGGGTGACAGAGCCCTGGGACAGGCTGCCCAGGGGGGTGTGGAGTCTCCTTCTCTGGAGATACTCAAGAGCCATTTGGATGCCTATCTGTGTGACCTGTCCCAGGGACCCTGCTTTGTCAGGGGGGTTGGACCCAATGATCTCTGGAGGTCCCTTCCAACCCCTGTGAATCTGTGATTTTTGCTTCCACGTATTAAGACAGGGACCCTGGAGTGACTAAAGGCTACTGTATAGCTGTTTTTCTTGATAAGATTTTGTCAGCAAAGACCATAGTAGAGAGAGAGAGCCTATAACAATTACATTAATCTTCTTTCTAGAGAGCTAAATTCCCCCAATCGATGTAATTGAAATGGTAAAAAGACCCCTCTGCCGCTGTGAGTTGTACATGTATTGGGGGCTATTTTGCCAGCACTGTCCCATCAGTGGGATAGCATTTTCCCTGTCCTTTTAGCTCATCACAGGAGCCCACTCAATCATCCTGAGACCAGAGTGGATTTGAGTGGGTAGAGGACTGGGGCAGAGGCAAACAGCAAAGTGCTTGTGGCAAGAGCACCGAGTGGCAGGCTACACCATGGGTATCTGTTTGCCCCCAGTGTGATCGCTGAGCAGATTTTAGCCTTTAATCCTTGATGCTCTGTCTAGTAACAAGAAAGACAGGCTCTCTCTCTCTGCAGTTTCACCAGTGCATTAATGCAGCATGGTCTGCCACCAAGAAGGACAGTCCCACCATCTTCCGGCCTCTGTGCTCTTCTACCCCCTGTGTCTCACAGTGGTTGCATGTTCAAGTCTACACGGGACCTGGTCTAGATCAAAGATGATGATTTTCCTTCAGCCTTTAGCTAGGGTGAGTTTCCCACTGGGCTCTCTGCTGTGTTAAACTCATCCTAAGAAACTTCAAAACAGGGGGAAACCCTGCCAGGCAGGCTCCTGCTGAGCCCTGCTGTCCAGTGCACATCCTCTGCTGAACACTGGTTTGAAAACGTGGCCTTGACCATGGATCTAAGTCTTCACCTGAGAAGCCTGAAGGTGGTGGGGTGGAGTAGCTGGAAAATGTGGGCTGTCTGAAGTCTACAACGTTACTTTAAATGCCATTAAGCGTTAAGCTTTGTTTTAGTTATAAAACTTAAGGAATCACTGCTATGGAGGTGTTTCAGGAGTCCTGCTGGCCTCCTCCCCTTGTACTTCATGAAGTTCCTAAGTGATCCTCTGCCTTGTTTTGGTTTAATTCTCGTGGAAAAAAGCTTACCCTTTCAGTTTCTGGGAACTCATTACGTGGTGCCAGCCGGCGCGATGCTGTACAAGACAGGGGAAAAGAGAGCAGGAGAATTCAGAAGAGACACAACGGAGGATGTCCCCTCAGCAGTAACCAGACAGCATATTTAAGTGGCAAAATCATGGGACTTCCATCAGCCTGATATTTTCTGGATAAACATAATGAAGCTAATTTATGCTGACGACTAAATTCTGCTTCTGCTGAGCCCAACTGCAAAGTTTCTGTTTGCCCTGAAACTCAGCATCTTGGGTTCACATGCACGATACCCCCTGACGATGGGGGACCCAGCTCACTCCCATCAAGACTGGCCTTGTTTTCCTTTGCAAATCAGCCTGTCCTCTGCAAGCCAGCCTTTGCTAACCAGCCTGTCCTCTGCAAGCCACCCTTTGCAAACCAGCCTGTCATTTCAGGGATGCACTCACTGTGATGCTGACACCAGTGAGGCTGTGCTGGAGTAGCGATGCTGTCAGCCTCTGCTGCGCTGTGGGTTGAAAGTGGGCCTGATGCACTTCAACGGCGTTGACATTGCGCCTGATTTGCCATATGCAAGTAACACTGCCCTGCCCGTCCTCACATCACAACAGTCTCTTGGAGTGACATTTCTGGCCCTGTCTTTAATTTTGTCACCTATGGAAAGAGTAAGCAAAGGAAGCCGAGGGACAGATGTGCAGCTGATACCAACTCAAATCCTTCTAAGGAGCTCAGCAGAGCTGAACTAGTTACATCAGCAGAAAAAATGTCCCTTTCTTCTCAGGTCAAAAATCAAGACCTGTAGCCTTGCTCAACCATACCTTGCTTTTCTGCTGTTACTTGCTCTCAGAAACCCAGTTTCTGTATTTTCAGAAGGGGATGGTGAAGGTGCTTGGCCTGAGGGAAGAGGTGGGGTCTTGGCTGCCAGGCGGATGGGAACTTGAGCTCTGAAGAAAGAAATGATGTTAGTTAGCCACTTTGCTGGTTGCCAGGTCTCTTCCCGAGCACGTGGGTGGCCCAGTGTGGCAGAATCTGATTAATCAGGGGATCTGATTAATGTTTATAAATATCTAAAATGTGGGACACAGGGGGAAATGGCCAGCCTCTTCTCAGTGGTCTGTGGAGACAGGACAAGGGGCAATGACTGCAAGTTGGAGCACAGGAAGTTCCACACCAATATGCAGAAGAACTTTTTCACAGTGAGGGTGACAGAGCCCTGGGACAGGCTGCCCAGGGGGGTGTGGAGTCTCCTTCTCTGGAGATACTCAAGACCCATCTGGATACCTCCCTGTGCGACCTGTCCTAGGGAACCTGCTTTGGCAGGGCGGTTGGACTTGATGATCTCTGGAGGTCCCTTCCAACCCCTGTGATTCTGTGAATCTGTGATTCTGTGAATGTGAGTGCTGACCCAGTTTCCTTGCACTTGGCAAAGATGCAAGTGTAAGTGACACTGGGATAGTGACATGCCCCAAAGTCAAGCACAGCAATGTTGGTGTGCGCAGATGTGACATGGCATCAGCCAGCAGAAGCCTGGAGAGGTGTAATCTCATTCATCTCATCTGCCCTCTTCTTAGCAGAGATATTGCTTTTTTTTTTTAATTACAGGGGTAATAAATAAATAAATTTATATTTTTATATAACCAACAATGACATAACTTTTGGTTCCTGAAGCTTTTAGCTTCCTGAAAATCCAAAAAACACTGGTTGTTAAAACAAGCAAAAGGCCACCTGCAGTAGTTAAAACCTCAGGCCTGTTCTTTGAACTTTTGCATCATTTTATAAATTTTATAAATCACAGTCATCAGCTGTGATTGCATCCAGTTTGAGATCATTTCCATAATTAATTTTAATCAAAGTACATGTAATTTAAACATTGAACAGGGTTCTTTTCATGTCATTGCATGGTGCCAATATTCCTTTATGACAGAACATCACTCACATGCAATTTTGCAGTGCGATGTTGACTCATACAACACCTGCTTGCATAGCCATGCTTTGAAAATTCCAGGCACACTCCTGCAAGGAGGTTGCAGCAAATGCCAGTGCGGTGATTCCGTCAGGCAGAGGAACCTGCTGTCATGCATCGCTGCAATTCTGTGAAGTACCACCTCACACATGGTCTTGCACATGCCAATAGGTCTTTTATGGCACCCTGTGGATTGATTTTTCTGTGCCCTTATCAGTCTATGATCTCTATTTGAGGTGGCAATGCAGGGTGGACAGGGCTTTGATCCAAAGTCTCTGTAACACCGGCCGTTTGACCAGCAAATTCATCTCGTCCTTCCCCAAATCGGAGCCATCCTTAAGCAGTTGCTGGCTCACAGCAGCTTCCAGCCCTGAATGCTGTGGCATTCAGTTCTAGGATGCTGTGAAAAACAATGAATACAGCAACAACTGTCTGGAGAGTCAGAAACATTTGGTATGGTAATAAAAAATATTCCTGGAAGAATGTTTTGGTAGCAGCCAGCTTAATGACTAATTGGTTTTACTCTTACAGAGCACTATCTACAGGTTTCTTTGGAACCTGCCTGCAGGGTTGACTCGAACAATGCAAAGCCTCATATATGACCTTATCACCTCCTACACTTACCTGAAAGGAGGTTGTAGAGAGGTGCGAGATGGTCTCTTCAGCCAGGTGACAGGAGATGGGACAAGGGGAAATGGCACTGAGCTGTGCCAGGGCAGGGTCAGATTAGATGTTAGGAAAAAATTCTTCACTGAAAGAGTTGTCAGGGCCTGGAACAGGCTGCCCGAGGGGTTGAGTCACCATCTCTGGGTGTGTTTAAAAAAAGGGTAGATGAGGTACATAGGGTGGGAACGGTTGGACTTGATGATCTTAAAGGTCTTTTCCAACCTTGTGATTCTGTGATAAAGCTGACATAGAAATCAGAAAGCAAGCCAGTGTATGAAGGTGTGATGCTATTGATTAGCATAAGAAAACAATGTTCCAATTTAGTAGAAAATTAAACAGAAGCATTTCTGTTATGTAACTGAAACAATCAAACCAATGGATAGACAAAGTAAACTATTTACCATACGAGTCTCCAGATAAGAGATCACCTTGTCTAGGGAAGGCTGCAAATATTATTAAATGAAAAATATATTGCTTCTCCTCCTGAAATTTACTGCCACCTTGAATTAGTATTCCTGGTGGTAAGCTGCTTGTCAAGCACACGGCCAATAAATAACGTGGGTGGTGTAAATACAGCTATGTGATCTGGAAGTTAAGAAAATGTTTGGCAATGCCTCTTAGGGGGCTTTCCACGTCTCAGATGAAGAGTTTTTCCAGCTGACAGAACTCTAAGGTATCTGTACAAGCCCATCTTGGCTCAGCCAAGAGTTCACCTCTGTTCTGCAGATTTCAGCCCCATGAATCACTTCCAGTTCCGCTTTCCTATTGCCGCTGATTCTCAAAAGGGAGCGGGTGTGATCAAGAATATCCAGTGTTACTGTTGTGACTGCTAAACCGAATGAGAATGAAGCTGAAAAAAACCCCTCTTGAATGGCCTCCTGGAAGGCAGTGTTTAACTCCTGGTTTTGGGATGAGAAATGCAGAGTTTTCTACACCCTGGGAAACATCCAATACTAGTCTGCATTAGAAACAGGGTTGTTGAACAGACTGGACTTTGAGATCAAGCCAGAAGATTAATTCCTACTTTCCTGCCACAGCCTCCTTCCTCCTGGAACTGGAAAATGAGCCAAAACCCCCTAAGGAGCGTGTCTGGCCTTTGCTGTCAGCTGCTAGGGCCCTGGGTGTACCCGTTTGTCCTGCTCCTGGGACCTCTGTGTGCCCCATTCCTGGCTGCTCCTCATTTGCTGGCCAGAGGCCCCTATCTGGTCAAGGACCTACACAATGTGGGGCCACCTCTCCCCTCACTAAGCTGCTTCCTGGCATGTCGATCACCTGCCTTCAACTCCTGGGCAATTCATCTGAGCTTCCCTTTGTTAAAAAGCACAAGTTTGGCTTGGATCACCCAGAGTACTTTATTTTCAGTGTAACTGGGGAGCTGGCTAGTGTTTGTCACAGAGATGTGGTCTTTGCAAAGAAAGATGTTAGAAGTTTGCACAGTGAGCAGGGTGACCTTTACTCAAACGCCACCAAATTATACATAGGTAAAGGGGTAAACCAGGTTTGAGACAAAAGGAGGTGGTCCTCTATGAAAGGGTGGTGTCTGGGTGCAAGATGTTTTTATGAGTTCAAAGGGAAGATGGAAAAGCACTTGGAGGAGAGACGCTCCAAGGAGGTAACCAAAAAAATGAAGAACACCAGGCTCAGGAAATCCCCAGGCTGAATGTAAGCAGAGGCTGGGAGAATATTAGAGGGCAGAAGGGTCAAGTTGTAATTGCACTGCTCCTGCCCTTCCTTTGCTTTCCACTTATGGTCATGGCTGGGTACGGAATGATGGGCCAGAGGGATCCTTGGTCAGAGAGCGTGATAACCTTATCACCTCATTGGTGGCTTTCAGGGACAGGGTATAGCCTCTGAATCACAGAATCTCAGAATGATTTCAGTTGGAAAAGACCTTCAAGATCATCAAGTCCCACTGTCTATCCAGCCCTACTAGGTCCAACACTAGACCATGTCACCAAGTACATCTACTCTTCTTTTCAACACCTCCAGGGATGGTGATTCAACCATCTCCCTGGGCAGCCTGTTCCAATATCTGACAACCCTTTCAGTAAAGAAAATTTTCTTTATATCCAACCTAAACTTCCCCTGATGCAACTTCAGACCATTTCCTCCTGTCCTGTCACTATCTACCATGGAGAAGAGACCAACCCCTGCCTCGCTACAAACACCTTTTAGGTAGTTGTAGAGAGTGATGAGGTCTCTCCCCAGTGTCCTTTTCTCCAGACTAAACAATCCCAGCTTCCTCAGCTGCTCCTTATAAGACTCATCTTCTAAACCCTTCACCAGCTTTTTAGCCCTTCTCTGGACAAGCTCAAGCATCTCAATGTCCTTCTTGTTGTGAGAGGCCCAAAACTGAACACAGAGCTCAAGGTGCAGCCTCACCAGTGCCAAGCACAGGGAAAGGATCACATCCCTACTCCTGATGGCCACACTGTTCCTGATGCAGGCCAGGATGTCATTTGGCCTTCTTGGCCACCAGTAGGGCTTGGGACAATGCTGCTGCCTTCTCATGTGGATCCTGGCCAAGATTAAGAGGTCTGTTGGTGATTGATTTTGCATTGCCTTACTGGTGGCTCAAACCTTTAGGTAGAAATAATTTTTCTAGCAGAAATAATTTTGAACTTTATTTGACTGACTTTTTACTTAAACATTAAGTAATATAAACATCTTAATTAATTAGAAGGGATTGTCCAAAGTTAACAGAGGAAGATTACTTATTGTTGGCAGGTATACTTTTAGATCTATGAATAATGATCTATACAGAAGCTAAATTCTACTTTCATTGTCATTTTATTTGTGTGCAAACTTTCCTTGGGTTAGAAGTTACACAAAATAAACTGGCTTTGTTTAACTTATTCATGGGGTCCCAGAATAATCAAATGAAGCCCTAGATAATGGCCAGCAGTTTCTATGCTTCATCCCAATCCATTGGAACTCCAAAATCCAAATTGCACTAAATGGGAGAAAAACAACAGCATGGTTTCACAGCACCTCAGGGGTGCCACCAGAGTAACCTTTATTTGGTCCACTTGATGATTTTGTTCCATGTTTCTAGATCAAACCTGGTTTAAGCAGGATGCCAGTTCAGACAGAATTAAATGTGGGTTTTTTTTGAATTGTGATAATTTATTAATTAACACTTGTATTTCTCTCAGTCAGATGAGTTTGCCTCGGGTTTTTCTCTCTGCTGAGATAAGGAGGCCAGAGGCAGAGCTGATGTCAAGCACACTGATCCTACATGAAACGTTAACAATGATTTACATTTTATTGTGTGTCTCATCACATTTCTCATCAGGTTCCTGTCTCCCCACCACCTCTCTCAGCATGAGTGTATGCTGCATGTGTGCTGGAGGCTTTTTCTCCATCCCCAAGTTTTGTCCAAGGCAGCTGGAGGCCTTGGGCTCTCTGGAGAAACGTGAACAATGCGGTTTTGTTAATACAACATCTTTCATGTAGGTATTAAATAGAAAGAGATGGATCCTCAGCTATGGAAGAGGCTATCCCCATGCAGATGCCAGAATGTACGAGTCCTCTGGACAGCTGGAATCAGGTCCAGGCAGCAATCCCTGCCAGCTGTTGCACAGATGTGCCTGTCAGAAGTACTTAGAAATCAACAGAGTTTAGTACTACAGCTCAATGGAGGGGCTATGCCCTGGGCAAAGAGAGGAGGACTTTGTTAGATGGTGCTTGTTCAGTTTCCCAAACTCTAACTAACTCTCCAGGTAATATAAACCTAAAAGATTTCTGGTGATGGAGTTTAATGATCTATGGAAGTGAATAGCTGAATCAGAGCCTGATTTTGATCCAAGTTACACTCCTGTAAATCTGGAGTTACTGTGAAAAAAAGTAAGAGAGATACAGCAGCTGAAAGGACTGGGAAGCAACACACTGAACAGTGAGAGCATGAAGGTCTGCCATCAGGGTTGCTAGTAGAAGGGCAGATGCTCTGCAGAGTGGGTCACAGTGCTGGTTGCTCCTCTGCAGATGAGTTACGATGGGTTTTAAAGTAACTGCACTTGTGGTAGGGGAGGAAGACCTCTAAGAGGTTCTCCAGTAACGATCTTGGGAGCCCAGGCCCAAGCCAACTGGGAGAGAAGGTGTAAGAGCCTGAACTCCCCTCTGGTCCCTCCTGCCCCCTTGGATGGAGCAGAGAAATCCCCTCATGTTGTGCTGGCAGAGGCAGTCCCTGTCACACGTGGTTGAATAGGTGTGCAGGTCATGTTTTTGACTTTGCAACCCAAGCAGAGAGACATTCTTCAGACTCCAGAAAGGAAATAAATCCCTCTGGGGCAAATTCTGTCATCCAAACCCAAGCAAGACACCCAGAAAAATCCTCTAAAGTTTACTCAAGGCTTACTGTAACTGAGCCCAGACATTTCTCACTACTGCTCTTCACCTTGTTTTAACTCCAGATACCCTTAACTTGAAGACAAACCTCTCTTTTGCTGAACATTATGTACTTCTATAACAAAGGAGTTTTATATTTGATATTTAGATGGAATCTTAGAGTTAAATTATATATATATAAAAGTCTGTGTATAAAATATATGTCTACATACATTGTGTATAAATAAATGCATGCACACACATACTGAATAATCTAAACTTTGAAAGAAGAAAAAAATTCTGAGGTGGAATACAGTCAGTTTACTTGAGGTTGTTTCTGAAAGCCTTATATGAGGATATTCTTGAATACATAGGACAGTCCAGCTCAGGAACATCAGCTGTGATATTTCAGAGAAGATTTCTTGCAGTGATTAAAGAGTTGTAACCTGCTGCTGAGTAGCAACCAATGCTACATGCCAATGTGGAAATCTCTTGTTAAGTATAACGTTCAGTGATGAGTGTTTTGATTGGAGTAGTTTTAAGGAAGTCTGATATATGGCAGGAGTGAGACTGAAGGAATGTTAATTCCACCTTGGATCACCTCAAACGTCGGGTCTGGTGGCAAATAGAGAAGCTCTTTCTTTCCTGGAGAGTTGTCAGATTTAGACAACTGTGAAAATACATCACTAATTCCTGATGTTTTGGTGAACTCTCTGGTCTTGTCCCGGCACTAAACAGCTCGAGTCAAAGTAGCCAACTTAAGGCAATGCCAGGGTCATGACTGAATCTCCCTCCTTTTTTTCTGCTGATTCTTCCTGTTGCACACTCTATATAGACTGTGCTCACTGAACAAAGCAAGGTGTGTAAGAGCTGTCTTTGCTCACCAGCATTTTGTCTGCCACAAAAGCAAGCCAGTGATAATCACCCGCAGGAGGAGGACTTTGTGCAAGTCTGAAATAGTGACTGGGTGGCTGAAGATGAATAAGGCTGAAGAGGTAGTTGCAGGATGGAAGATGAATGGAAGACAAGAAGACAGAGCCACAGAAGTGGCAGAGACAGAAGGAAGAGGACAGACCAACCAGAGAGGGGGTAAGGGGTGAGATGCACAACTGTGCAGTAGGGCACAGCTGCAGCCAAAGCCAAGCCTAGCTTTGATGCTCGGGGTTCAAAAGAACCTCCCTTTCAAAGTGTCACTTTGCTGGGGTTCAAATTTTGAAGTCTCTCTTTTGTTATCAGGGTTTTGAGTTGAAATAAATATGCAGAGTGGAATTCAGTAACATTATTTCGCTTTGGTTCCTGACTAAGACCTTAGGTGGGGGACATTTTCTCGGCCTACATGCACAGACACAGGTGACCCCGCACAGAACTGCCTTCTGTCCTTTCCACATTCAGCCCATCCATCATTTTAGCTGCTTTCTAACAGTTTGTAAATTCCCATTCATATCTGGAAACATCCCTGGGGAGCCTCCATCTGCCACTGACACTGGGATGCCATGGTGATATGTGTCTAAGAGACACGGTGCTGCACACCGCTGTGCTGTGAGGGGATTCACCAGCCCTGCTTGAGCTGCGCCAGGTGCCAAAATGTCCCAGCTGAAGAGCTAGAGATGCCACTCGAACATCACAAGGGCCATCCCCCAGCAGGACACATAAGCCTGTGTAGAGGTCTACACCACCAGTCCAAAAGGATGTCATTATTAGCACAAGTGCCTCAGATACCCAGCAGATCCACGATCAACAGGTTTAATATTGACAGGCCAGCTGTTGGTGCTTTGACAGTGAAGTGGATTAAAACCTTGATAATCCATGAATGATGGGCATTGTGAATGTCTCTAGAAGGACTGGCTTTGAGAGAAAAGGCTTCCTGTACTTAACCAGGGCCATCAGTGGCATAAGGTTTGCTGGCCACAATGATTATATGAATATATCAAGCAAACAAAATGCTGTGTGATAATTATGCTGCCCATAATCAACTGGAAGGCACCTTTCCTGAATGCCACAGAGAAATGCACCAGCTGGTGTTGAATAGTCTTTCTTCTCTCCAAATAAGACCGTAATCAATGGGACATCTGAGTCCAGGCTTGTTTTCCAGGGTCTCATCCATCTTCTGCTCTCACTCCTGAGATTATACCCAGTATCAGTGCAGTGAAGAGAATAAGTTTTATTCCACAGCTGTAAGTTTCAACACAGTTGAGCCTCCTGCCCAGGCAATAAAAGGCTATTTTTTGTCTAGAGAATAAAAAAGACAATTTCAATCACCCTCCTCTCATGTGAATTTTGTACTCTGACTGATGGCAAGGTCACAGGCTGATACTTCTATCTGCTTGCTATGCCTTCATTTCAGTTCTGTGTGAGCCACTCAGAAAGAGCTAGCAGGAGCCATGCTGGTACCCAAACACATGGTGATAAAGGATATCAAGTCCATTAGCTGAAAAAGAAAGTTTAGTGAAAATGGGGTTTGGGCTGTTGGAGACAGTGCAGCAAACAGACACGAGGTCTTTGATCACTGATGTTCTAATATTTCCAGTCAGGGAGCCGGATTGAAATCGTTGGCTGGAACGGTCTGTGAGTTTTCCAGCTTAGTGCTGGAATATCATCCATGGAGCAGTGAGTTCTCTTAGCTTGCCTGAAAAGTTTATCAAGAATCGGCTTGCAGGCACCAAACCAGGCATTGCTGTTTGCCTCATACAAGGACCATATACCTTGAGCTTCTCCTGTATGAAGAGTTTATCAAGCAATGCCATTCAGGAATGGAGGGAGATTCAGACAAAGGGTAAGTGACCAGCAGAACCAGGATGCAAACCCATGATTATCAATGCACCTGGAGTCTAAAACCATGTGGGCCCTAAGCAGGGTGGACCAGGAATGCAACACTGTTCTCCTTATGAGCTCTTATCATATCATGAAATCACTGAAATGGATGACGTGGGCTGTCTGGGTCAGCACTTTGATACCTGTGACAGCAATGGGCCTTCTCTGGATATGAGAAGATATGTGTTGAGACACATGTATACTATATGTAAGAAATATCCCTAAGAAATAGGAACTCCTGCTTGCCCCATCCATAATCCCACTTCTTGTCTTGGTTTCTTCTATTTCCTCTCTATATATTTTCACAAACACTTGGAAATTCATATGAATGAAATGCCAGCTCCACATGCAGTCTTTCTGTCCTGTCTGGAACAGGGCAGAATTACAGGCTATGGGTAATGAAGGAGAAACAGGTTGCTGTGCACGCAAGTCTAAGCTATGTGTTTACTGCCATCAGAGTCCCCATCATTGCCATTCCTATTGCCTCTGTGCCTTGTGCAAAAACCAACTCATCCAATGACAAAACTGCATATGGAGACTAAGGGTCCAATCTTCTCCTGGATCTGGGGAGGTCGAAGGAGGTGATCCTCCCCCTCTACTCTGCCCTGGGCAGGCACCACCTGGAGTATTATGTCCAGTTCTGGGCTCCCTGGTATAAAAAAGACAGGGATCTCCTGGAGAGAATCCAGAGAAGGGCTACGAAGATGATTAAGGGCCTGGAGCATCTCCCCTATGAGGAAACGCTGAGTGAGCTGGGACTGTTCAGCCTAGAGAAAAGAAGACTAAGGGGGGACCTTATTAATGTTTATAAATATCTGAAGTGTGGAACACAGAGGGAAATGGCCAGCCCCTTTCCAGTGGTCTGTGGGGACAGGACAAGGGGCAATGGCCTCAAGTTGGAGTACAGGAAGTTCCGCACCAATATGCTGAAGAACTTTTTCACAGTGAGGATGACAGAGCCCTGGGACAGTCTGCCCGGTGGGATGTGGAGTCTCCTTCTCTGGAGATATTCAAGACCCGTCTGGATGCCTCCCTGTGCGACCTGTCCTAGGGAACCTGCTTTGGCAGGGGGGTTGGACCCGATGATCTCTGGAGGTCCCTTCCAACCCCTGCGATTCTATGATTCATTTGCTTGCTGTGAACAGGAAGAGAAAAGGAGTTGGTAGGCTGATCATTGTCACTGTCTGTCTCATGCTAGGTGCTTTTTGATTTGCAAATGTCCTGTGCAAAAGGGACATTCAGAGAGCACCTCCTAAAGCTGTCCTCCGAGCAACAGCCTTGGAAAGCTTGTGCATTCTTCTTGCTGAGGGGCTCAGTATCAGGATGGCGTCACCTCGGGCTCACTGGTGAGTCCAAAACCATCTGACAGCAGAGCCACAGCTCTTCTGAACTGTTTGTGATGGCAGGATGAAAGCAAATCTCTTTGGGGATTATTTCAGAGGTGCTGAACCCCAGCCCACCATCGTACATTGATGAGATGCTGTTCACCTCACAAGTCACTCCTTGCATCAACCCACCTATCTATTAGAGGAGATTATAATAACCAGCTGCTTCAGATGGTGTTTTGAAGCTAAGCACTTGCAAATGCTTGAAGATATTTGGATTAGAGATAGGCTAAATAACAGCTGATATGAGAAGTAAAGCTTATAATGTGCAGTAAGACAGGCTGGGTTTCAGTCTTACTTCACTGGGCTTTAAATCATACCTTTTCTTTTGAATAATAATGTAAACCCATAAAACCTTTATTGCTGAGAGGCACCACAATGAGCATTTTGCATTGATATCCAAATAGCTTCTTTTTAAAATACCCAAGCTGTCTTTAAAGTGCCAAGTCCTTAGTCAGATGTTTAACTCCAGATCAGAATTTGAACTATTTGCCTAAAAATCTGAAGCATCAGTGTAAAAATAAACCACAAATACATTCATTTTCAGTACTGCAGAATACACGGACCCAAGAAGTTGAAAGCCAATTGTTAAACAAGCAAGTACTCTCCTAATCATAACAAAAAGAGAGCGCCATATCATAAGGTGAAAATAACCAGAGAGCAAACAGAACACACCATTGATTGAGTCCTTCATTATCTGGGAGAGCTTTTAATGGAGGAACCTGCGTGTGTGTCATTGCTCTTATCTCTCCAAAGGCAGTATGCACACACTGTAAAAACCAGTCTCTTCATTTTCTGCTTGAAAAGATCATTGTAAAAAAAAAAAGTGTCAGGGAGTGGAGGTCATGCTGATTTATTGGCAATTAAACCTGCAGGATTTCTGCACTCCTTTCAAAACAAAGTATCTCTGGGTAATTCAGCCTGGCAGATTACATAGTGGGCTATCTACTGAAAGGCGTGAATCTTTTTGTTTGTGCACAACAGAAACAATTGACTTGGTCTTATTTAGGAAATTGCTACTATTTTCTGTGAGGTATTTGTATTACCCGTGAAGAAAGGGAGGTAAGTTATCTCTTAAAAATACAGGATTCTTTCCAACGGTAAAAATGCTGGGTTTATTCCTCCTCCATTGTTGAGGGTAGCAAGTCTATAGGCAGACTTCCTCCCGATTAAGAGTGAATAGATGACGGTGCTAAATACATAATCCAAATAATCTAAATATATAATCTAAAGGAAGACCACATTTGCTTTAGTCCGTGGTTCGTTTATCCACTCTAGAGTAGGTACTTCTGCGTGAGCTTTCTAACCAGGTCTCTTTGTGGTGATTTTCCAGCTGTGTCATTTAGAAGCCTGAAAAGAAATTTCATCCTTAAGTGACATGAGTGAACTGTCAGAATGTTCACTGTTGTGTTTTGGCAGAACCTGTGGCACAACCTTTGGCTGGTCCCGTGTGGAGCCAGGAGTTGGACTCAATGACTCTTATGGGTCCCTTGCAACTCAGTGTGTTCTATGAACCATCTCAAGTAGGTTTGGGTTTATGTAATTTACTGATCCAGCATAAACTCCACCAACCAACCAGATGCAAATATGATCTATATTCCCACCCAAAGTGTTTCCCAGCATAGCAATAATCTCAAACTCTTCCTAAGACAGATACCTTCTTTTTTTTAACAGTTTTGGATATCCAATATTGTTGGGTCTTAACATTTCAGTGGTGATTCAACACATGCATTTTAGCTCTTGGACATGCAACACCTGGTGTGCAAGGAATGCTGCAACCAGCACTGAACATCCTTCCAGTGGTTGTATGGTTGAGAGAGCACCTAATTATTAATTTTGCCAGATAATATCACTCCTAAAACTTCCTTGTCTAAGCTCTGGATCAATATTTCAGAGATATTCAGTGGAGAAGAGTGGATGTTGGGAGACCTCCTCCTCAATCTTTGGAGGAGCTGTTAAGGGGGAAAGAAGAAAGCAAAGAGCATATACAGCCCCTAAAATAAGGGATTTCGGACCTGTCTGTATGTAGCTGCAACCAGATCTGAAGAACTTCAGCACTGAGTCCCACTTAGGACATAGCAAGAGATGAGAGAGGAAGCAAATGTGGCAGGCAGCAGGGTGGTGGGAAAAGAAGTGGTAGCAGTCATGCACAGCACAGTATCCCATGTGGCTTTGCCTAGGGCAAGGGAAGAGACCAACTACTAGACTAGACTGGTGGCAGGAGAGACCAAAGCAGGAGGCATTCCCAGATGGAAACCACAAGCAGAATGTTACGGTGTGGGAGCTGAGTAGGCAGACACACCGACCTGGAGAAATAGGAAGTGCCTTTGAAGTTACTGCTTCAAACAAGCTGCCAATGCAAATCAGACATGCTGCTTGCAACAAGAAATCCTAGGAGAAGCAGGTGTCCAACCAACGCTGGGCCAGCATTTCCCTCATGGCATCCCTGGGCAGAAACACAGGCTAACCAGATCCTGCAAGCAGCAGGCGGTTTTGCTCCTTTGGAGGAGGAAGCATCCTTCCTGGGTGGTTTGCCCTGACAAACTCTTCTGACACAAGCTTTCCATAGGGTGATACATTGGCGTCTATAGGCCACCATGCAAAGAGCTGAGTGAGGCACTACAGAGCCCAACTGACTGTTCACATGTGGCAGAAATAGTGACACAGTAACTGGGGGCTCTCTGGCTCTCATATCACATGTCCATGCACCGCACCCCCAGCACTTGCCCTTCTGCTTGTTAGCAGTTCTTTTCTTGCCCTTCCTTGCTCTCCATGCGCTTAGGTCGTACCTAAGAGCACTGGTCATGCATTGTATTTCAGAGAACAGGCTGGGTGACTGGTTTGGGTGAGGAGGTACCATCGTGTTGCTGGGTGGTATGGGTTGGGTCTGGTTGATATAGGCCTTGGAGAGTACTCGCTGTGCCCTCTCCTCTCACGAGAGGCAGACTACAGCTGCTGGGAGGCAGTTTTCACCTTCCCAGTGGCTCTGGTCCTTCATATAACAGGTCTGGATGACCACTCACTCTGCCTGGGGAAAGCCTTATCCCATGATGCATGTATAAAATGCCAGATACCATCAACACCTCAGACAGAATACAAAACATCTGAGGATTTTTGACTCTGGCATGGGGGAAGTGGAAGGATCTATTTTCTGCCAGGAGCAGAAAAAAAAAAAACCCAAACCAACCACAAAGTGCTGCTTTGTTTTTTTGTTGTTTGCATTTCACCACCTGTGGTGAGCTCAAGACAAGCAGATCCTTGACTGTGCCCAGGAAGGGAGAGGACAGCTATCCTCTGGCAGAATCCGTGCAGGAGCTGTGCAGGGAAAGCTGCGGCGATGAGAGCGACTTTGGCAAAGCCGGCACAGCATGCCCTTGAGCGGGCAGCCCTGGAGCCTGGCCAGGAGGCACCAGCAGCCTCTGCTGGGTCTGTCTCGACTCTCAGCCGGAGGTCATGAGGGTACAGCGGAGGTACCACCACCTCAGCACCTGCAGCCTGTCTTTTCCCCACGCCTCCTGCCTTGGGGGACTTGGAGGAGTTGCTGCATGGACACCCTGGGGAGCCATGCCCAAACCCGTGTCTCCCTGAGGGGGTGGTGACTTCTGCACTCTCAGCTTTTACATTTTTAGGGCTTTTCTTGTTAGGGTTTGTGGTTTGATTTGTTTGGTTAGTTTTGTTGGGTTTTTAATTCTTCCACTGAAATATAAAGGGTTAGAAGGTGTCTGTTCCTGCTGAACACAGATTGCACTTCTAAAGGGTAAATGGGGAAACCTGTGAGCAGCTCTGTTGTAAGGCCAGGAAATAAATGCAGTCAAGGGGTAGGAAGGGATATCACTCTTGGTGGCCCACGCTAAACATTCCGTGTAACAAATTGAAGCCATAAGCAACCCTGGGTCCAAACACCTCTCTTTCATGTTGCCACCCAGCCGGGAAAAAGGCAAAGCACTGCACCCTGATTCCCAACAGAAAAATGGCTCAGCTCCGGACCACTCATCTCTTCCCTCCCTTGGAAGAAGCTGAGGTGTGGTGGTCAGCAAGGTGAGCTGCAGAGCAGTCTCTGGGAGGGGATGGGATGGGAATTTAGGCAAAGGAAACTCTCAAGGGCAGAGCGTTGCTGGTACCAGTGGTACTAGGTCTTATTTTTAATGATTTAGGAATGGAGGGTTCTTTCAGCATTAGATGGCTTTGGTGATACATAATTAATACTAGTGCACTTCTGTTGTCTACTGGGAGGGTAGGAAGGGCCTGGGTACCTTCAGAAGCTGTCATAAAGAAAAAAGGTTGAATGAATCATAATTCAATCAGCGGAAAATAGGTAGGAGCAAAACAAAAGTTGCTGAGAACCAATTTATTTTGGTCAAAACTCTGTGGTTGGACTCATGATTCCAAAGCCGGTCATGCTTCATGGTGGAGTGGAAGAAACCTGTAGGCGTTGGGCTGAGCCTCCCTGCTGCTGGATTCGATCCTCTGCCTGTGGGACAATACTCTGCCTGCTGTAACACTGGGCCTGATTCACCTTTGCACTTTAAAAAACCCAAGAAATTCGAAATTATTTCAAAATTTAAAAATAAAAAAACCAACAAACTCAAACCCACAACTCTCACCTGCTAATGCAGAGTGGGGGAATTTCCTTGAAACGCGTTCCCATCGTCCCTTATAAATAAAATTACTGCAGTGCAGCACGAGGCAGGTGAGAGCTGAAGTGTCCTCCAGAACGCAAGCAAGCCTTGGGAGGGTGAATAGACCTTTCTGTAGCAGCAGATGGGCTGCAACCCAAAATTTCTCCCTGTGAGCGACTTCCCAAGGTCCTCCTTATTGTGCTGTAAAACTGCAAGTGTACACAGGAGCGTAAAACCCCACTGAGCAAACAGCAAAGTTCTCATCCTGGAAAGCTCCAAGCCCAAAGCCACGAGCGGAGGACAACGCACAACAAGGCAGAGCAAACACGGCTGCGGCGTCATCTTTTCTTAAGGGGGCAAAAAAAAAACCCCACAACCCCAACCAAACCCACAGTAAAAAAGGTTAAATGGGGTAGGAGGAATGAAAAAAGTGTGGAAAAAGGGAGGGAAAGCAGGCGAGGGACAGGAGCGCCCGGGTGTGACCGTGTGTCGGTGGGAAGGGAGGGGAGAGGGAAGCGAAACTAAAAGGAGGTTTTATGTTTTAAAATTGTGTTGGTTTGTTGGGTGGTTTTTTGGGGGGGGGGAGAGGGAAGTAGGGGTTTTATGGGGGAAATGGAAACTTTTCCCAGCAGGCGAAAGATGCTGGGGGCGGGCTGCAGAGCCCAGGAGCCCCTGTCAGGCAGCCCCGCCTCGCCCGCCTCAGGGGTGGCGGCAGCGGGGGCCGACGGGGCGGTGCGGGAAGGCGGTACCGGCGACGGGGAAGGAGGGGAAGGAGGGGAAGGAGGGGAGGGGAGAGGAGAGGAGAGGAGGCGGGGGGGGGGTTGTTCCTGGTTGCCATGGGAAGGCGGGGAGGGCGGCGCCGCCGCCGCTGCGCAGGGAGCAGCTGCTCCCTGACACATCCCCCCGCTGCCATATTGTGTCCGCGCTGCCGGCCGCACGGCTTCATGACCGCGGTGAGTGGGGCTGGCGCTCCCTCTCCCTCCGCACCCCCTCCCCTCCCCCCCCCTCCCCCAACCCTCACGCCTGGTTTGGTTGCTTCTCCCACCTTTTTTTTTGGTTTAGTTTCGGGGGGTTTCGGGGTTTTGGGGGGTTGGGTTTGGGGGGGGGGGGTTGTGTGTCGCTTTTTAACGCTGTGGAAGGGGCTGGTGGGCGAATGGGAAAGCGCGGGGAGCGGCGGCCGGGCTCCGCGGTGGTTCGCGCCCCTTCCCCTTTGGAGGGTGCTGCGCCCCACGCGGAGAAGCCGCCCCTTCCCTCCCCACCACCCCCCCCCCCCGCGTGGGGACAGCGCGGCGGCGCTTCCTCATTACCGGTCTCGATGACGACGCGCGGGGAGGGGGGTGTGCGCGGTGCGTGGGACCCCCCCCCCCATCCCCCCCAGCCCTCCACGCGGCAGCCGTGCGGAGAGCACACACCCCCGCCCCCTCCCCCCCTCCTTCGTATCTCCCCTCCCTCTCCCGGCTCTCACCATCCCCTCCGCCCGCGGGTTTTACGCGGGTGACCTCCCACGGCCGCGCTTCTTCACGCGCTTCCGAGGGGGGTGATGGTGCCAGCCCCCGGGCTGGCCCCGCCGTGCCCCTCGCCGCCGGGTCACCGCCATAAAGCCCTCAGGCGGGTTTGCTGAACGAATGAAACAGCCTTTTCGGCGTTATTTCGGTTCGCCCCGCCGTGTGTCCCATGTCGTGTCGTCCCCCCGCCCCAACCCCCCTCCAGGGAAGCGGTCGGGAGCCCCGCGGGCGGCGGGCGGAGGTGAGGGGGCAGCGGGGTGGTGCGTTGCGGGGTTCCCGCGTTTTTTTGGGGGGTAAACCACCGGCACCCGCTCAGGAGGTGCTCGAGGCAGGGCTGGGATCTGCACGTGGCCCTGCCGAGTTTCCCGGCTTTTTTTTTTCGGGGTGTTTGGGGGTGGGGGTTGGTTTGTGGTTTTCTGGCGGAGCTGAAGCACGGTGGCGGCCGGGGAGCAGCATCCCACTGCCCGCCCGGCTGGCTCCTGCTCAGGCGCGCAGATGAGACTGCTGGTCTCCCAGTTGGTATGGGAGCAGAGACTGGCTTTTGTTGGTACAGACTGGGATTCTGACAGGGCCCAAACAAAGAGTAAAGAGGACAAAGAGTAAAACCAGAAAATAGAAGGAGTAACCTCGAGCAGGGCCTGATAAACGTGCCTTCCCCCCCATCCCCGCCTGGGTGTCTGTCTGCCTTGGGGTGAACGTTGGATGGGAAATGTGAAGTTAAAAATGAATGTGGTGAGGGTGAATTGATTGGGCTTGTGGCTGACGCCTGAGAAATCGAGATGACTTTATATACATGGTACTACATACACACACACACACACATGCTCTCTCCCAGTTCCTCACTGGTGGTCTTGGCATCTCGATGGACTTTGGCAATGGGTGGGTTGTAATGTACTGATGGTGCCCATCACTTCTTTTGTGTTGGTTTTGGGGGGTTCTTTCCTACCTCCTAGAAGTCTGTCGTGGTGCTCCATGCAAGGTGCATTAAGCTGGTGTCATGTCAGGAAACTTGAAGTAGTTTGCAGCCCCCCTTTTTTTAATTTTTTTTTTTTTTCCCTTGGCAGGTGCCAGCTCACATTTTCCAAGCTCTGCAGAAGATAGCTGGACACATCAGCTCTGAACCGAAAGCTATACTGTAGCAACTAACATGCCACAGAGCTTGAGCTAATGAACTTAGGTGAGTGCCAGGCTGTGTTGTTGCTGAGCTTGGCTGTGTGCTGCCGCAGCGTTTTGGCCTCTACTGGGGGCTCACTTGTGTCCAGCTGTGTGACTTGAGTTTTGTAGAAATAGAGAGGAGATGATAATTCTCAGTCTATACACACGTGTGGGACCTTCCTGTGTTCTTAGTCAGGTTTTTTTCTCCTGTAAACTGAGCGGAGCCACTGTGCGTGGTGTTTGCGCTTGCAGAGCGCGGTGGAGGTGCTGCGTTGGCTCTAGCCACAGGGCTTCTGTGGGGAGTAGGGGGCTGGAGGGGGATGGAAGCGCCAACCCTGCATTGGTTCAGGCACACAGCACTGAGTGCTCTTGGGGGCCTTGCTGGAGTAAAACTCGGGTAGTATCTCCATTGTCAACATCTTGGCCAGCGTATGAAGTCGTGACCTTTGTGGGTGCTGCCACTGAGGCTGTGCTGAAGGAGCTCCACAGGGATTGCTCAGCCCAGAAGTAAGGTATCTTTATTTTAATCCAAAAAAGACACCAGCTAAGGAGTGTGCTGCTTCAACAGGTCCAACCACCACAGTTTTTCTGCTTCCCATGTCCTCTGGGGAGCTCGGGATGGAAGGTGCCCGCATTGCCAGCAACTACTTCAGTGTCAGTGTGTGCCAGTCAGTAAGTAACAGAGCAGATACAGGGATGTGCAGTGGTCCTGTCAGAATAAAAAAAAGAATGATTGGCCAGTGACTGTGGTGCCTGGGACAGAAGACAGAGGCTTAGGGGCTCATTTTTACCATCTCTATTAACCATAGACTCTGCCTGATGAATGCAGTCAGCTTGAAAACCTGGCACATTGAGCAAAGCCAGACTTTTGGTGAACAAGATAGTTTTGCACCTGAAGATGCTGCGTAAGGATTGAGTTTAAACCAGTAGGAAAGTGATGCAGTTCTTGCACAGAAACATCGATTCCTATACAGTGGAAGTTTTGATGCTGGTTTCATTAGGGTTGTAATTCCACAATCCCCCCCCTCCCCCGCCCCATTCTCATTGTCAGGGTTAAAAGAAGCTGGTGTTTATGGGACTAAATATCCCAGGTACTTGGAAGATTTTTTTTTGTGTTATCCTATCAGAACAAGCAGGACAGCAGGATTATAGCTGGAGGGGTGACAGAAAAAAGGAGTTTTGGGAGGAGTGACGTTGTGCCTACAGCCGCCGCTGCTGTGCATCTCTTAAACTGTTCCCTTCAACTGTTTAAGACAGGCTTGCTGCACCGCCGTGGTGCAAAATGAGCTGTATGAAATATAGCTTTCCTTTTGGGGCTGTAAATCCACGGAAAAGCAGCCTTTAGTCCTGTTCATCAAAGGCTGTCAGTGGGACAGATGTGTACTCACTGCCTTTCAGTGCAGGTGTAAATTCTGTCAGTTGTATTGCATTTGGCACCTTGAGTTTTGCTTCGATGGCTGTTGCTCTTCCTTCCTTTCTTTCCCATTCCCAGGGTGTATTGTGTATAACCTGGGGTTTAGGATGTCACTGTGACTTTTTTTGAGGGAAGTAGATGGAGGCAGCGAATGCCTCATCCTAGCGCGTGTGCCTCACTGCTTGACAACTGAAATGGTGTTGGGCAACTTCCTGCGCTGAGGCGCTGCTGTCAGTGGCACTTGGTGACTCAACGTCAGCAAGAGGCTCCTCTCTGACAAGTGTGTACTTGCAGGCTGCAGACCTGGTCCGCATCCCCGTGCAGCAGCCAAGAGGGTTGGTCGGGGGGTGCACGCAGTGTGTCCCTTCCCAGATCCAGCAGCCTCCTTGGCTCCCACAGAAGACACCCACAAGTAAAACAAGAAAAAACCCTGAGATGCTGCTTCATTTTTTTTTCCTCTCTGCCTGGACCTTCACATGTGATACGTGCTTATTTGCTCCCTGCAATACTGTATGTGCTTTCTGACTTAGTGCACACTGTGCAGTGGTGAACTGTCTTCTGTCCTTTCCTCGGCATGCTGGGTCAAATCAAGCACTGATGCTCTGGGGTACTTCCAAATGTGATTCAAGTCAGGTTGCCTGTGCTTCAGTAACATATTACATGGTATGGACGAAGTGCTGTCCGATGCTAGCCAGCGTCTTTGTGACCCCTGGTCGTCTGCCTCCTCCCTGTGAAGTGTTATGGCTGCGGAAGCACGAGGGTTGGGTCATGCTGGCTTCTGAAGAGCGCTGCTGGGTGCTCCTCAGTGCTGAGCGCCCGGAGGCCTGTGCAGTCTGTGACAGAGAAGAGTAGCTGTTTGTTGTGTCCAGGGTAGAAATACCCCTGTCACCAAGCGGCTTCTCACATGTAGGGACCATTTTACAAAAAGCCTGGAATTTGTGCAGAAAAGAAGATTCATACCTAAAGTCAACGATGTGGATTTTGACGTTTAAAAGAAAAAAACAACCTCTCTAATGCATTCATTTTATTTATTATTTTTTTCTTCTGTAATGCTCAAATTGGACTTAGCTCCCTACTGTTTCCAAAAAGGTTAGGGTAAGTTAGGGACTCCATTAAACTGGCTGCAGAAATCACCCCCCACCCCTGCCCTTCTGCATCCTCTGTAAGAATTAGGTTATACATTGGGGATGTATTTACCCCGGGCAGCGCTACTCATGCATGTTGGCTGTCTTGCAGGGTGTCAGCTGCAGCCTAAGGTGGCTGTTGGTCCTTCTCTGACCTCGCCGGTGCGGGGCTGTGCTGAGATCAGGTCAGCAGCCTCCAGCCATGGCCTGTACGCAGGGCTGCGCGCTGGCCTTCCTCTCCGGCTGGGGACACACGCGGCCTCTCTGCGTTGCAGCCGCAGAGCGGTACCCTGAGATGTGCCTGGGAACAGCATCGTTTGGTACCGGTGACTTCACCGGAGTGGCAGCATTTGCCATCTATTAAGCGCTGGGTGGGTTGTGCTGGGTGTGGGTGGTGCTGCTCGGTACTTGGGTTATTTTGCTTGTGCATCTGGGTGTCCCACCAGCGTGTGTCTTGCGTTGTGAACTCAGCCATTGTGTTGTGAGCTCACCAGTGAATGTCTGGATGCATTCTTGGAGCCCATCTCCTGCAGCTTATCCCAATACTGTGCTTGGGCTTCATTTTGACACTCAGATTATTTTTGATGTGTTCACATCTTCCAGTTTGCTGCTTTTACTTTCCTGGTTCGTGTGTGGTCTCCTGTTTGCTTCCTTTTCAACACTCACTTCTGCATTGCATTGTGTTTAGATATGGGGCAAGTGTGTGATCATCCCAAAGATAATTAGTGTATATGGAGAGAGTGTGGTGACTGAAAAACTGATGTAAAGTAGAGCTGATTGAGCGAGAGCTGGGAAGCTTGCTCTCAAGCAGCAGCAATCCCTTGTCCCTCATCCTCTGGTCTGTGAGCAGCATTGCTAGACTAGTTAGCAGTGATTTTGGTTTGGTTTAGGGATGTTGAGTTGTCAAAACTACGAGTTAAGGTTTTTACCATGCCATATTAAGAGTGTTGGATGGCATCTTGTACTTTTGTGGTCTGGTTTTGCTAGCACCAGGTGCCTTTCTTCAGTGTTCAGAGGAACTTAAATCTTCTGTAGCCTTCCATCTAAAGGTGTACCTCAACATATACAGACCTCGTATGACAAACTGGACCATTTTCCTGTACAAGAAACCTGCTTGGTCCAGTTATTCCAAAGTGGGGTCACTGTATAGAAGAAAATACAATTTTATACCACAACCATTAGGAGCAGAGGGATATTCTGATATATAATTTTGAAACAGAAGGCCAAGTTCAACAGTTATGGAGTAAAATTAAGCTCATGTTGGCCAGAGTGCTGAGCACTGTGAAAAGCATCACTTTGCCATGCCCAGGGCTCTGGAGGAGAACTTCCACTTTGGGAGCAGGGGCTGGGAAAGGGCAAAAGGGCAATTTGCAGTTGCAGTTGTACTGGTGGCTTTGGGCTACAGCTCCAGTGTTGCCTTTAATTTCAATCTTGCAGAAAGGTCACTTGGGGCAAAGCTTCAAGTTGTTAGTTTTCAGCTGAAAATCGGGACTTCTGCACTCCAAGGCTGAGGAAAGCAGAAAAGCTGGATGGAAAAGATAGAGCATTACGTTTTATAGTGTTGGGTAAGTTGGTACTGACACCAGGTGAAATACTGGCTATATTCACTCACTATTTCTAGAGGATGGTAGGATTACCCTGGAAGGGGAATTAGCATCAGAATTATTTTACAAGGCATTTGCTCCAGTGGCTCACCTGTGAACATGTCAATGACTTAACACTTTTGTACATTTTAGTCTGTTTAGCAAGCAATGTACTGGATTTAAGGAGCATGACCCAAAGGCATTTCGAAAAGCTACTGTTGCCAGTAAAGCATTTTTCTTAAAAGCACTTCTCTTTTCTGTGACACCAAGGGTTTGTCTTCATAGTTTAGACATCACTGCTTTCCGGCTGTTAGTTTTTTGTTTGGGGTTTTGGTTTGGTTTTTTTATTTGCCCAATTTCTCTCTTAAACTTTTTAACATGCATGTTTTAAATCTGAGACACAGGGAACCAAGTCCAACTGTGACTGCAACCTTTGGAAAGACTTCACCATTGCAAAATCCCTGCAGGCAGTGCTGGAATAAATGGCCCAAAGGCTCAGGGGTTTGGATTGGGATTTGGGCATATTTGAGCTTATGTATCCTTTTTCTTTCAGAATTTATTTAAATTACAAACCTGTCTCTGGGTGTGTATATGTGTACTTAATAAAGTACTGAGAACTTTTTATATAAGTTAGGTCTTGGGTGAAATCTCTGCCTCTCACTCCCTGCCCTTCCCTGGGCTTTGATAAGGGTTTAATCCCTTCCAATTTTAAGTTTAGCAGCATTTTTTAATTTTTCCTAATATTGGAACTTTCAATTGATTTTTTTATTGATGGTCCCCGTCCCGTGTTCCCCCCCGCCCCCCCACGCCTTTCATTACATAAGAGATTGTGGGAGAATAAGAGATTGTGGGAGAATAAGAGATTGTGGGAGAATAAGAGATTGTGGGAGAATAAGAGATTGTGGGAGAATAAGAGATTGTGGGAGAATAAGAGATTGTGGGAGAATAAGAGATTGTGGGAGAATAAGAGATTGTGGGAGAATAAGAGATTGTGGGAGAATAAGAGATTGTGGGAGAATAAGAGATTGTGGGAGAATAAGAGATTGTGGGAGAATAAGAGATTGTGGGAGAATAAGAGATTGTGGGAGAATAAGAGATTGTGGGAGAATAAGAGATTGTGGGAGAATAAGAGATTGTGGGAGAATAAGAGATTGTGGGAGAATAAGAGATTGTGGGAGAATAAGAGATTGTGGGAGAATAAGAGATTGTGGGAGAATAAGAGATTGTGGGAGAATAAGAGATTGTGGGAGAATAAGAGATTGTGGGAGAATAAGAGATTGTGGGAGAATAAGAGATTGTGGGAGAATAAGAGATTGTGGGAGAATAAGAGATTGTGGGAGAATAAGAGATTGTGGGAGAATAAGAGATTGTGGGAGAATAAGAGATTGTGGGAGAATAAGAGATTGTGGGAGAATAAGAGATTGTGGGAGAATAAGAGATTGTGGGAGAATAAGAGATTGTGGGAGAATAAGAGATTGTGGGAGAATATTGACATTAAAGGGATGTTAAGCTGAGAGAGGCTTGGAAGTCTTGCAGCAATACCTGGGAACCCTCTCTTGTCCTTTGAGCCTACTGGTGCCAAGGTTAAAAAGAAGCCTTGGAGTTTAGGGCTTGTTTGGTCATAGGGTTTGTAGTTGTTGTTGTTGTTTGGTTTTGGGTTTGGTTTTTTTCAGACTGGCTTTGAGAAACCAACAGCCACCTTTTTAATGGGGTTTTAAACAATTATTTTGGATTTCCCCCTGCTTTGCAAGCCAGGAGGAATGAGAAGGGCCTCACGTGATGTGGGTGATGTCCTGGGGGAGCATCTCTGGGTGCCTTTCGATGCCGTGGGGTGCAGCTGCCCATTCTTCTCTGCACACAACGGGTCGTAGCTCGCCAAAATCCATAGCTGAGAGCCTGTTTTGTCCCTGAGAGACCATAATGCCTTTAGTTGTCTTGGATACGTGACATCATATACTGTTGTAATCAAATATAGGCCTTTTGCAGGGCCGGCGGGGGGATTTCAGGCTGACCTCCAGCCTGCCAAGCTGCCCATCTGAGGTGGGCAGGGGATGGAGCAGGGCAGACTGAGACAAAGGAGATGAGGAAGGGGGGGGGGAAGGTTAAATTAATGGGGGGAAAAATGGTTTGGTGTCATGCTTTTAATGCTCCTGGTCAAGCAGATGCAGTGCTTTTTATCGATGGCACAACTGGTGAAAGCCCAGTCTCCTCTCTACTGCACAGAGACTTGTAGCTGGGCCTGTGCTGTGTGCATACTGGCTGGGAAGTTTATCCTGAACTTGTGTAGGTGAGTGGTGACAGTCATTTATCTGTGTAATTCTTGGTCTGTTCTAATGACCTGATGCAGACTCTGGTGTGTTTCAGTCAGGATAGCCCCTGGTGTGGATATGCTTCCTTCCCATAAATGCAAGGCAATATGAACACAGCAATGAAACATTTTGGGATTGGTATATTTGTTTGCCTGTGAAGGCACTTACCAGTCTTCTAAAATACCCTCTTGGAGTGTGTGTATGTCAGTGTGAAAGTTCTGTGTGGAGTACACAGATGCCCCAGCTCTGTAACTCAGGCTTCATGCCCTGAGCTTGCTGCAGGGAGCGTGCTTGTGGAGCTGCTTCCATTAATTTAAGTGTGATATGGCTAAAAATCACTTTTCCTGGTGTAGAATCCTCAGACTTAGGCAATGTAGGATACAATTTTAATAATTTTTAAAAAAAATTAAATCTAGAGGGAAATGACTGCACCATTGCCAGGTTCCATGTCTTCCCACTACTAGCAGAGGTGACCTAGTTGCTCAGCTGCTCCTACAGAGATAAATAGGTACATTTAGCTGTGGAGAAGGTTGTCCTTTGTGTGGGGCATTGATGCTGTGTGCTTGCCAAATTACACCTTTCATCTGACACCACTGGAGAGCAAAGAAGGGTCAAGCAGCAGCTCTGCTCACACATGAACTTCGCACAGGCAAGGCTGTGGTGTCTTTTAGTGAAAAGGCTGAATTCTTTCTCCTTGGGTCAATGAGTCCAGGCGTGGTGGCTGTGATACTGAAACAACACCTGTGCACTGCTGCCTGCAACACTGCTGGGTTTTGGAGATCACTTTTGGTGGGATGGAGGTAGCTGCTATGGCCTTGTCCCCTGCATCTGGACTCTCTGCTGGAGCTGAAACTTCAAGAAGGCTGCTGCAAAAAAAGTGTGCTTCCCTGCTTGCCTGAGAATATGCTGAAATGGGCTTCCAGTGTTGCTAAACAGTCAGCTTAGGGTAAAGCAGCTTTGGCTTCATAACATGATTATACATCAAAACATTCATTTCTGAGGCAGAACACAGTGGTCCTTGAGGGCTTCCCCACTCTGGGGGCATGCAAACCTGGTTTAACCCTGGATGTACTGTGCTAGACCTTTCAGCCTACGTAGCCCTTCCCAAACGTAGCCCTTCAGGAAGTTTGAAAGAAGATTACAAAAAATAGTCTTGTGACATTGAATCTTCTCTTCTGGTCTGTTGGGGCTTCTCTGAACTTGGCTGACAACCCAAATATGGCTGCAGCCTTAACGAGCCCCTTTGGCCCCTGGGCTGTACTGTTTAGGTTGTGAGCAGCCTCAAAGAGCAGGACTTCACTTGGCTTCCCGTGCTGGGTCTGTGTTTATCAGCAGGGAGGTCCTCTCCTGGCTTTACATGTCCTCTTGAGTGATGCAAAAAATCACAAGACTGCTGGAAAGAAGGTCATCTCTCATTTATTTCTGATTTGCCCTAACTTTTGTTCTAGCAACCTAGGTTGACTTGGCACCTTTTTGGTCTTTTTACCCTGGAATCATAGTCCTCTGTCTATAATTGCCATGCAAAACAATGTGCACCTCTGCTGCAGCACTTTGAGGAGTAGCTGTTTTGGTTGTCTTTTTTTTTTTTTTAATATGAAATAAATTTTTTTTACAGGAGATAGGTGCTTCAATTCCATGCATGATGCTCTTAGGCTTTGAATACCTCAGCTTTCAGTTGCACAGCACTGTTTCAGTTGCACAGCAGCACACTGTGTTGCTGGGGACTTAGTGGTAGTGCAAAGCATGTGGGACAGACCATCAATTGTTGCACATTTTTCAGAGGTTTGCTTAAATCATGTTGTTTTCTGCCTCTGCAAGAATGAAGGTGCCTTCTGGCTCTGCTTGTGGGGCTGGCCTGTCCCCATGGGAATTGCAGCGAGTCTTTGGCATTCAACACACCAACTGGAGAGGCTGGTTAAATGGTTGCTATCTGTCATCCTCCTTGGGTAAGAACTGGGTTGTGGAGAGCTGGAGGGAGAGGGACAGGGAACATGTCTCAGCAGCTGAGCAGGTTCGTGTCCTTTGCAGGTGGTTTTCTTGCAAAGCTTATGCTGCCTCTGGAATAGCTGAATCATAGAATCACAGAATGGTCTGGGTTGGAAGGGACCCCAAGGATCAGAGAGTTCCAACCCCCCTGCCACAGGTAGGGCCACCAACATCCAGGCCTGGATCTACACCTCCAGGCCTGGAGTAGCTGAAGAGGTGAGAAAGGTGGTAGTAAGGGCATAAAGGAGTGGGAGATAAATTTCACTGTGTGCTCTTAACCTTGCCTTTCTGCTAGGTTTCCTGCTCCCCTCCCTGTTTCACATCAGTGCTGCTAATTCAGCTTGGCTGGGAGCACTGTGGAGAGCAAGTCTTGGTGCCCACCACAAAGTGCCTAGTTCAGACCTTGTTTGCATCAGCCTTTCTAGCTGGTAATATTAGGAAAAAATCTGAGGGTCCAAGCCTATATGGTTTTATCACAACATCAGTGTTGGAGAGCTTCTTCCCTCTTCTTCTCTTCTTGCAGCGTGCCTTCCTTGCTCTTAGTGTGGCATCCCCACTGGGTCCACAAAACCCTGCTAGTTTACACCAAAGGCAGCTTTGGTGAGTTGCATGACCCCTATATAAAATACTAGACTCCAAATATTGGAAGTGGTAATCTTGAAAACAACAGCTTGGAAGCTGTGCTTTCACAGCCCCATCTGCTTATGGCCAAGCAAAGCACACATGGAGGAAAACAAATTGTGAATTTTGGATGTCGTTGAAGGTCTGTGTGAATGAAGAGGGGCTTTGGAGAGCAGGGAAGCTGACTACTTGAGTGCCTTCAGATACACTCCAGTGACACTGGTTTTGTTCCCCACTGCACTGCTACAGGCAGAAAGAATAGTTAGAGATGGTCCTGTGGTCCTCATGGCCCCTGGGTGCTTGAGAGGAGAGTAGGTCCTATGGTCCACATGGCCCTTGGGGGCTTGAGAGGTGGGACAGACATTAGCATGTCTGTTAATGAGCCCCTCTCTGGAATACCCTTTGGAACTGTGGTGGTTGATCTCTGCCTAGGGGAAGGGTGAGCTTTTGATGGCTCTGCAATCCGTTGCAGTAGGAAGGCTGCCAATGTTGGTTTCATCTTCAGGCTGATGCAGCAGCAGTCCAGAGTGAACTGGGCAGAATCAGGGGGTAGGGTATTTTGAGATCAAGCAAAGCAAGGGTGGGTTAGCATGGTACAAAGCACATCACGTTGTTGGGGTTGAGGTGATGCTGTCTAGGACACTAGCTAGTGCCAAACTTACCAGTTGGTAAGTGGTACTCAATGTTATTGATCTTGTTACTGCCATCACAGTGGAGTTAAGTAACTCATTAAAATAACTCTTCCTGTTGCATACTCTGCCATTTCTATATTTAAATTATCCTTGATGCAGCATTCAGTTTAGACCACTGGAGAAGAGAACAACACACTTTGAAAACTGCAGTAGTTAAGAAACGGTGATTTAATTTTTTTTTCTTATTTATTAGATGATAATAGCCAAATAATAATGGTCTTTATGGCTTCTAGGAAAATATTTTCCTTTCTGCTGATGTACTCATGCAGGAGATGTGTGAGGTGGCGAACTAGGTACTCAGAAGGTAATAAGAGACATGAGTTTTTGTAATGCATCTACTAAGAGAAATGTGGCACTAGCCTGTGTTATTTACTGTAAGTGTAATGCTTGCAAGTAATTTCTTTAAAGTAGGGCATTAATTATTCTAATGATTCTCTTCTAACACATAATAGTGTGCAAACAAACAGCACATTGACACCACAAAGCCTACCTCGCTCTAAGTGCCAATTTAATATGTCAATGTGCTTATTTCCCCCTCTGTATTTTTAAAAAGATGGTAGAGCGTGAGTGAGGAGTGAATACAGTGACCTAAAGCTTGCATGTGTGTGTATGCATGTGCATGTTCTTGCTCTGCTGTGCTGCCTGAAGATTTGCAACCTGAACCTAGTGCTAAAATTACTAATACACAGCTGAGGGGTGTAAGCCAGTCCCTAGCTGGCAGAGGAGGTGCTGAACTAGGAGGTAAAGTTACTTGTTGTAAGGAAAGCGCTGCAGCCCACAGTGCAGCAGAACTGGGATTTGTCTCACTGTATGAATTTTATTGCTAGCTTTTCCTTTGGGATTTTTTTTTTTTTTAATTTCAGAAAGGATTGAAAAAGTGACATAAGCATATGTATATACTGCTGTGTTTAAAGCCAGCAATCACTGACTGCCAATATAAATCTGCTCTGATAGCTTGGAGGAGAAGTAAATTGTAGGGAGAGTAAAGCTATTTTTGACCAGCTAGTCAAGCAGTTTGCTTTATTTTTTGTTTATTTTTTAATGGTCAGGCTGGTAGTTACTTTCTATAGAAATGCAGGGATTTTCGGGAAGGTTTCCTGCACTTGTACTGGTATGCATAGGTGCAGGTCATTGGTCTGGGTTGGAAGGGACCCCAAGGATCATACAGTTCCAACCCCCCTGCCACAGGCAGGGACACCAACCTCCAGGCCTGGATCTACACAAGGTTGCCCAGGGCCCCATCCAACCTGAACACCTCCAGGGACAGGGCATCCACCACCTCTCTGGGCAGCCTGTTCCAGCACCTCACCACTCTCTCTGTAAAGAACTTCCCCCTAATACCTAATCTAAACCTTCCCTCCTTCAGCTTCAATCCATCCCCTTTGTCCTGCCATTGTCTGCCCTTTTAAAAAGTTGATTCCCCTCCTCTTTCTCTGCTCCCTTCAGGGTATTAAAACCCCATTTGCAGTAGCTGATCTGAGACTGTCTGAGCAGCTGAAAAGAGAAGAAATTGCTGGTGTGTCTTCTGGGGGAAGCACAAATTCTGCACCCCACTGGTGGGGCTGATAGGGATTGTAAAATGAACGTATCCTCTTGCCTTTCTACATCACTGTGTCATGTATTTGTTGTTCCCCTCCTCCAAAGGAAAGAGGCAGTGCAAATGTGTGCCCAGGCAGGTTGGGCAGTGCAATTGCATGGATATGATGGGGCCTGTCAGGTTGGGGACAGCAGGCTGGCCCACTCCTCCTCTCATGAAGTGGAGACAAGATGCAAGTGCACCATGCCACGTGTTTACTTAAAAGCTGTTGTGAGGAAGTACCTGGGAACTGTGCAGGGCTGTCTGGTGAGGTATGATAGGAAAACTGTCCTGGTCTTGCAGCTGAGCTCTTGCAGTAGGAGCTGGAGCATGTAAGTGGAATGATAGCACACATACTGGCCTGTTGGGTTTGTGTTCTTTTTATCATTTGGGTTGGGGTTTTTTTTTTAATGTTTCTTTCACAGTTAATATGAACTTCAGCTTTGCTGCTAAACTGCATCCCTAGTCAGAGTCCCTTACTGTGTGGCTGCTGTACAGATATACATACGTATATACATACACACCACATCTTTGGACTTGGTTTTAGTGGCCTGTACTTATGGTGTAGTTACACTGGCAAAACTCCAGGTGCAGCAAAGCTCTAAAGTGGTCACACCAACAGAAAAAGCAGGTGATAGTATACCATCGTTGGCTATATGGGCCCTTTTAAAGCTCTGTGAGCAAGGAGATGCTTTTTGTTGGTTTAATGCCTTCAAAGCATGTTTGGCTTGTTAGACTGGGCACTCTGGGTAGCAGTGTTTAATAGATATGATTTTATGTATTATACCTCTTTTTCTCATTTAGGAAAGCTCAAAGTGCCTGGCCAGCTGTTAGTACTGCAGCAGATCTGAGCTGCCACCCCTGTGGATGGTCACTTCCCATCAAGAGTTGTTCCTACTGCCCTCTGCTCGGTGGGGAACCCTGGGTTAGAGCAGCAAGCCCTTGTGGGGAGGGTAAAGAAGATCTTTTTGACCTGGGAAGGTCTGCAGGACCTACCTGAATGTGTGGACTGGCTATATCTTTCCCTGGTAGAAACAGGAGGCAGTACTTGGAAATAATTGTGACTTGTTGGACTCTACTGGAGAGAGTCCTGAGAAGGGCTACAAAGATGATTAAAGGCCTGGATCATCTTCCCTACGAGGAAAGGCTGAGTGAACTGGGACTGTTCAGCCTAGAGAGAAGAAGACTGAGAGGGGATCTGATCAATGTTTATAAATATCTCAAGTGTGGGACACGGGGAAAATGGCCAGCCTCTTCTCAGTGGTCTCTGGGGACAGGTCAAGGGGCAATGGCCTCAAGTTGGAGCACAGGAAGTTCCGCACCAACATGCGGAAGAACTTTTTCACAGTGAGGGTGGCAGAGCCCTGGGACAGGCTGCCCAGGGGGGTGTGGAGTCTCCCTCTCTGGAGATATTCAAGACCTGTCTGGATGCCTCCCTGTGCGACCTGTCCCAGGGACCCTGTTTTGGCAGGGGGGTTGGACTTGATGATCTCTGGAGGCCCCTTCCAACCCCTACGATTCTGTGATTGTTGGGGGTGTAAAGACCTTGTTGATGCTGAGCCTACAACTTCACTTCATGCTGACTGAAGTTTTGCAATCTGTTTTGTAGTCTTTGGGCACTAAAGGCAAATGCTTCTAAATGAGATCAATATACAATGTAATGAATATAACTAAAGAGTTGATGTGAGAGCTGAATAGATCAGATGCTACCTGCTAGAATCTTTTTCTGATTTCAGATGCTGACATCAAAACAGCCATTATTTCTGTGTCCAGAGTGGTGTTTCAGGATAGGTAGATTGGTTTCCAAGTGTTTACCATAATTTCTGCTTATCATAGAATCAGACCCATAGGTCTGTATTAGAAGGGACCTCAAGGATCAGAGAGTTCCAACCCCCCTGCCACAGGCAGGGACACCAACCTCCAGGCCTGGATCCACACAAGGTTGCCCAGGGCCCCATCCAACCTGGCCTTGAACACCTCCAGGGACGGGGCATCCACCACCTCTCTGGGCAGCCTGTTCCAGCACCTCACCACCCTCTCTGTAAAGAACTTCCCCCTATTATCTGATCTAAACCTTCCCTTCCCTCCTTCAGCTTCAATCCATTCCCCCTTGTCCTGCCATTCTCTGCCCTTTTAAAAAGTTGATTCCCCTCCTGTTTGAATATTCCCTTCAGGTACTAAAGGTACTTCAGGTGTAAACCAGGGGAAGTTAACGCATGCTTGTGAAGTTACTGGGGGCTTGTGTTGGATGCTGGCTCTGATCCGGGACTACAGCAGTCTTCCACAGCATGGGGAATGGCACAGCCCCGTGTTTGGGTTGGGTGAGCTGTCACTGAACGCGACTCTGAAGCTTTGCATTGATTTCTGACCTTCTCCTTTGTTGCAGACCAATAGAGCTAAATGGGTCCAGTCACTGGAATGATGCCGGATAAGAAAGCTGAAACACCAGGAGCAGAGAAAGCCGCAGGATTACGGCAGTGCCATGGGATGGGAAGCTTGCCTGATGCAGGTGATGCTGGCAGGCCGAAGGCCACTGTGGTGGACAGAGATTCAGCAGATGATGAGCTCACGAATTTGAACTGGCTGCATGAAAGTACTAACCTGCTAACAAACTTCAGCCTCGGGAGTGAGGGTCTTCCAATCGTTAGCCCCTTGTATGACATTGAGGGTGACAGTGTGCCATCCCTCTCACCATCCTGCTACCAGAACCCTGAAAAAAAATCCTCCACTTCCAAACCCCCTTACTCTTTCAGCCTTCTCATTTACATGGCGATTGAGCATTCCCCCAACAAAAGCCTGCCAGTCAAAGATATCTACAGCTGGATCCTGGAGCGCTTTCCCTACTTCGCCACGGCCCCCACGGGCTGGAAGAACTCAGTCCGACACAACCTCTCCTTGAACAAGTGTTTCCGAAAGGTGGAGAGAAGCCATGGCAAGGTGAGGCCAGGAGGGAGAGAGGGAGGGTGGAGGGAAGGAGGTGGATCAAGGTTGAAATTCAGGGGGACATGGAGAAGGCTGTGTTGTTCTCAAGGACTTATTGGTTTATTGGGGTTTCCCCCCCCCGCTCCCTGTGTCTTCTAACTTTATTTGCAGCTGGAGATGATCCTGTAATGCCACTTCTGACAAGTCACAGGATGACAAAAGTCTCTTAGTTTCAGTGTTTGGTAGTCACCTGAATAGAGCTAGCTATAACACCTCTGTTTTTATAGCTGGCTAATGTGCTACTGCAAAGGATCCTGTTTCCATTACTTACAGTTTTGTTAGTCTGCAATACCCAGCCTGAAATTTCAGACGTCTGTTTTAGGATGTGTTTTTGCTGAGGCTTCTGAAACTGGTACTCTCCCTATTTTCCCATGCTGAAACTTTGGGGCTTGCTTCTCCTTCCCTGCTTTTCTGACATAGCCATGGTTGCGACTGCACTGGGAAGCAGAAGAGACTGTGGGATGCCAAGCAGCTTCCCTGCCTGGCTAGTGCAGATGTTGCCTGTTTGGGTACAGATGTGGTCTTCTGCAGGGCACCCTTGCTTGTGGACACGCTGTGTGTACATGTCTGAGTGTTTCTCAGTCTGGAAGCTGTCTTGAATAATCAACTGGCTTTTTCACCTGTGATCATCTCTTAATCATAGCACAGCTCTAGCTTTTGAATGACTGTCTTAATTCTTGCATTTAATGTATTTCTTTAATGTCTGACATAACATCCCATGGGTGTGTCAGTTTGGTGCAGACGGAAACTTTACTTCTTAAAGTCAAGGATACCTTTTTCCCATACAAATTCTTTCCTCTTCTCACTTGAATGATTTTGCTAGGGATTTCCTCCTTCTCTCTCTCATTTCCTATCCCATTCCTCAAAGAGCCCTCTCTGTCTTAAGTAAACCAACAAGCCACATACCACAAGCCAACAAACAAATCCTGGTGCTGTGTGCTTGGAGGTCAGCCTGAGTGGTGCAGGCTTGTTATCACAAATGCATGCCATGCCTGGCGTGCTTCACAGCCTCTTGCTGGAGATAGAGGCCCTGGAGCTGGGTGGGCATCAGGAAGCATTGCCCTGTACTGGTAAGACTGCTCCTCAATATCCCTGCTCTCAGGTAAAGTTGCTAGGGTGGGGTTTTCCCAAGCAGGGGCTTTGCCCTGAACAACCCCCCCCCCACCTCCCCCCGACACTTTTTGTGGCTGTGTGGCGAATCTAGTGACTCCCCCTCAGCCAAGTCCTTTTACTGTGGCTCTGATGCTGTAATGGGGTAGCAGAGATGCTGCAAGCTGTGCAGCATGTGTGAAGGATGTGGATCTGAGCGGTGACTGCACGCTGCCACGGGTGGCAAGGTGCCTGTGAAGGGCTGGGTGGCTCTGTTCAGGAGCAGAGGTAGGAGTTTCAGAAGAATTAGAGCAGGGAAATCTCCTGAATCACTGTATGGGGGCTGTGGATCTCTGTACACTGGCTGTGGATCTGACCTTTAAGGCTACCAGCCTGGAAACCCTTATGTTTTGGGAGTTACCAGTCAAACTTGGCATTTGGGTGGCAGGACCTTGAGACTGCCTGGTCCTCTGCTTACCCTGGCAACTGGAGTGCTATTGCTGGGCTCAGAGGACGTCTTGCTGCTAGATGTGACGTCTAGTGGCAAAGCCAAAATGCAGAAGAGCTACCACCACTGCCAGTAAGGTGATGCTGATATGCTCTGTCAGCACTTTCCCAGGGCTCCAGAGACTGCTTTCTAATTCTTAAGAACAGAAACTGCATTTACCAAAAACACCTCAACCCCAACCCTACCCTGAAAAAATGTTTCCTGAAACTTTGCTGAAGCTTCCTCATTTCCAACACACAGTAGTTAAATCTTTCCTCCCTGTCCTGCTTAGAAAAGGACCAGGTGAGGATACTGCTCCAAATTCTTCCTGCAAAATACATCTGTGTTGCACAGCAGCACGTGTGGACTCCACAGGAGTCAGTCTGGCAGACTGTGGGAATGCTGCAGACCCCTTTGGATGAGCTCCTCATGGAGCAAGCAGCAGTTCCTTAGCAGTTCATTTTGCTGCTCGTGTTGCCTGTAACTGTGTGCTAGCCATGCCTCTCAGTGCTTTTCTGAGAGGGCAAGATAATTTCATATTCCATTTTCCTTTGTTAGTGGCATCTGAGTTGTGTCTTGAAGGGAGCATGTAGTCAGCTTTCTTCTGTCCCAAGTGCCTGTGGAAGCAGAAGGGCCCTCAGGACATTGTGTGAGAGGAGCATGGTTTTGTAACGTTGGGGTAAGAAGGGTTTTAAAGCCTTTCAAATTATTCTGGGCTCTTTACTGGAAGAGTGTAGAAGTCTGACAGGAAGGGAGGGTCTGTGTCCCCATATCCTGGGGCAGGCTGCTTTCTGACACCTCCTGGCTTCTATGAGATCATCTCTTGGAGGACTGGCAGCAAAAGCAGAAAGGCTCAATCCATGCCTGTGTTTGCCATAATGCTGATAGTTCTGTTTGGGCTTGGAGTGCACTTCAGAGTGACTCTCCTGATGTTTTTCCCCACTTACCCCATGGGAGCTGGCATTGTGGGACAGCTTTGGGATACATGACCTGGATTAATTTTGCTGGTGCTACCCTGGAAGAGGTGCTGCAGGAGCATGCCTGCTGTGCCCTGATCCCTTCTGGACATGGTCCACAAGACGCTCTTGAAGCAGATCTGGAGTAAAACAACCTCCAAGGCACGTGTGGGTGACCCCTCAGCACCAACTTTCTCCCTCTGCAGAGCTGTCTCCACTGAGCTGTGCCACATCATGTTGTAGATGTAGCTGTTTTCATGCATATCTGTACCAGCAGACATTTGCCTTCACCCTGCATCCAGCAGAGGTTGGGGGAAGGCTGTCCTTGCTTGGATCCCTGAAAAATATTGTATGTTATGCTTCTCTGTTCATGAGCTGAAGGGCACTGAAGGAAAAATAACTTGAGAGATGCCTTCTGAGCCAGCACTGCAGTCAAGAGGAGGAACTTCTCCTACCATGGAAACAGGATGTCTGTACATCACACCTCTGCTGAAATATACGTTACCCTTCCACATGCACATACTGTGATGCTGTATCTCTAAGTGTTTTGTCAAGGTTTGCCCCAGGTGATAGACTTGTGAGTTGCAATACCCTTTCTTATTAGAAAGTTGAGCTCATGTCTGCAGTCATCCAGGCAGACAAGGTTTGCAGAGGTTCTCTGGTAACGGTGGTTGGGAGCTGGAGCCAATGAACAGCAAGGGGATGATGCTGGAGCCAGACCCTGGGGCACCTGCTTGCCTTCCAGTGTACCTGCTGTGGCTCTGGTGGCACCTGAAAATGTGGAAGTGTGATTGTGGATCGGTGATCCTCAGAAGATATAGCTAATGCTCTTTGCACCCTCAACACTGCCATGCAATCTTGGGGCTGGGGGAAGAGAGGTCTGCCATGGGAAATTGCAGGTCCTCCTGTGCTGTCCTCAGAAAAGGGCAGTGAGAAGCAGTTTGGAGTTGAAAGCCCTGATGGGCCCTCCTGCCCCTTGCTGGACTTGTTTTTAACAGATATACTGTAGATCTCTGTGCACATGCACAATATTTTCCAGTGGTTCACCTAGCTCAAGTAGAAGCAGCTGGTGGGACCTGCCCCTACCCTGTAGAGCTGGGGCTGCTGCCCAGGGCTGAAGCTCACAGAGGGCTTTCTGCCTTTGCTGAGCAGCTCTGCTTTGGTTGCTTCTTGGGCTTTCCTCACTGGACCAGCCATGCCCACTGGTCATGCCTTGCTGCTGGCAGGGAGGGGTAGTGGTAAGGGACAAGGCTGCAGCATCGGGGGAGGGGGAGGCATCTTGTTTCCAACCCAGGCAGCTATAATCAAGTCCAGGAATGCTGGGGAGTGGAAACTTGCTGTTGTTATGGAGTAGTCGAGTACTTCAAAGTGCAGGAACTGTTTTCCTTGCCAGTTTTCTTTATTTGGGTAGATAAAATCCTGCAGGTCATAGAATCACAGGCTGGTTTGGATTGGAAGGGACCTCAAAGCCCATCTAGTTCCAAGCCCTGGCCATGTGCAGGGACACCCTCCACTAGACCAGGTTGCTCAAAGACCCATCCAACCTGGCCTTGAACACTGCCAGGGAGGGGGCAGCCATGGGGCTTGCACAGGGCAACCTCTGCCAGGTTCCCATCACCCTCACAGGGAAGGATTTCTTCCTAACATCTAATGGAAACCTACCCTCCTTCAGTTTAAACCTGTTACCCCTTGTCCATTTACTGTATGGCCTCTCCAGCTTTCCTGTAGTCCCTTCAGGTACTGGAAAGCTGCAATAAGGTCCCCCTGGAGCCTTCTCTTCTCCAGGCTGAACAAATCCAGTTCTCTCAGCCTGTCTTCAAAGGAGAGATGTTGTAGCCTTCTGAACATCTTTGTGGCACTTCTCTGGACCCTCTCCAAAAGGTCCATATTTTTCCTGTACTGGGGACCCCAGAGCTGGATGCAGTACTGCAGGTGGGGTCTCATGAGGGGCAGAATCACTTCCCTTGACCTGCTGGTCATGCTGATCTATCCCAGGACAGGGTTGGTTTTCTGGGCTGCAAGGGCACCTTGCACTTGCATGATGAGCTTTTCATTAACCAGCACCCTCTAGTCCTCTCCTCAAGGCTGCTCTGAATCCACTCCACGCAGCCCGTATTTGTGCTTGGGATTGCCCTGACCCACATGCAGGACTTTGTGCTTGGCCTCAATGTATTTCATGCAAGTCTAACTGGAAACATTAGATGCAGAGAAGATGACAAATTGAAAAATCACCTCAAAACAATTTGCTTAATTCTTTTTTTTTTTTGAGATGAAGAGTCAAAATGGTCTGGTGGCTGTCCCTCACTGACTCTGGATGGATGTTTCCCTATATGCTAAATAGAAGTTAGACCTACACAGCTTACAACTAGTACATCAACAGTTGCCTCAATGTCCACAGAACCACAGAATTACAAGGTTGGAAAAGATCATTGAGTCCAACTGTTCCTGTCCTATGCTAAACCATATCCCTAAGTACCTCATCTACCCGTCTGTTAAACGCACCCAGGGATGGTGACTCAACCCCCTCTCTGGGCAGCCTGTTCCAGGCCCTGACAACTCTTTCAGTGAAGGATTTTTTCCTAACATCTAATCTGACCCTGCCCTGGTACAGCTCAGTGCCATTTCCTTTCATCCTGTCACCTGGCTGAAGAGACCATTGCCCACCTCTCTACACACTCCCTTCAGGTAGTTGTAGGCAGTGATAAGGTCTCCCCTCAGCCTCCTCTTCTCCAGACTAAACATCCCCAGCTCCCTCAGCTGTTTCTCACATGATTTGCCCTCCAGCCCCTTCCCCAGCCTGGCTGCCCTTCTCTGGACTCGCTCCAGGACCTCAGTGTCCTTCTTATGGTGAGGAGCCCAGAACTGGACCCAGAACTCGAGGTGAGGCCTCACCAATGCCAAGTACAGGGGCACAATCACCTCCCAGATCTACTGGCCACACTGGTTTTGGTGATTTGAAATAATAGCCTCCAAAGACAGTTTAGCATTTTAGATCATCTTAGGCATAGTCTTTGCCAGGAGAAATGGCACAGTCTTTTCTGTTGCTGTGGTTAGACCACTGGTTTGTTTTAAAGCTGACTGTTTGTGTCTCCAGTTGCACATGGACTTCCCCTAAAGCGTGACACTTCAGACTGGGATGGGCTTTGCCCAGCAGCTGATGGGAGTGAAGCCCCTGAGCAGCACCGCTGGCATCATCTCTTTCACTCAGTGTGTCTGCTTTTAGTATCAATAACAGTGGGTGGAATTGTGGTTTCACTCCCCGAAGGAGAAGGCACCCTGGTCGTTGCCTCTTGCACTGGTTGGATGGAGTGTCTGTGTGGCTGCAGGGTGTGCCCTGGCTCAGCTTTGCTGTTGCAATACCCACACAACATCCTTGGGCTGTCAGGACAGCAGGCTGGTGGGAGGAGGGGGCTGGCAAGATGAAGAAGGGAAACTAGCCCCTTTCTGGCTGCAGGCCCCAGCTGAACTGAATATGGATTCAAGTGGAATTGCTCACCCTGCATTGGCAGATAAAACAGTGTAGAGCAAGGTCTTGTTGGGTGGGTCTTGGTGTTCCTTGAGGGCAACAGCCTCAAAACTACCAAAGGGAAGGAAAAAAACAAACCCAAAGAATTGGAACTGGCCAGGGTTGGGATACTGGGGAAAGGACCTTGGTGTGGGAGAGATGCAGGAAAAGTATTGGGGTGTTGTTTTGTTAATTGAGATGTTGAGATTTGGGAGGATGCCCCCTGTTAGTACCTAGCTGGCTAAAGTCATCCTGCCAGCCACCAGGGGTGTTTGATGAATGGTAAGCTTCTTGGTACAAAGGTGCTCAGATTTTCTTTTACTCACCTGTTCATGCTGAGATTCAGGTTGCAGACATGGATAAATTGGAGATGCTGCAGCACAGAGAGCTTTATGAAAGGCAGTGGCTTCAACTACAATTATGGAGCAGCATCTGTCTCAGCTGGAGCTCTGTCTGATTTGATTTTTCACTATTAATAGCAAAGTATTTCCTCTTTTCAGGAAAAGCCCTGTGACCTAAATAGGACTGCAGGCTTCAGTGGGTCCTTTTCAGTCTTAAGTCAGTCTTGGAGTATCCATCCATCCATAAAATGGCATTAATACCACTTTGCCTCTGTGAGCTCACAGGAGGTGTCTGTGAAGCTTGGGTTTCTGCTCTGAGGTTTTCCCCACCCAGATTCCCATTCAGGTGTGGAGGTGCCCCACCCTGTGCGTGTGACTACTGCTATAACATCTGTTTTCCCCCAAAAACCCCACCACCCTGGTGCTGCTACCTGTAGAGCTGTTAGCTGCTCTATCAGGTCTGTGATTATAGAGTTGTTTTATCTTTTTCTATGTAATATCCCCCCTTGTTGCAAGAACTAGCAGGCTTGAAAACGATTTTTTGGCTGTATGTAGTAAATACATGAAGAAACCCTTGAGAGGAGCAGGAGGTGCTTTATCTGGCTTAACTTCCAGCATATCAAATTTAATATCAAGAATGACTGGTACAATGGTGCTTACCTTGTTAGGTGCATCAGAATACATTGGATATTTATCTAGACTTTGAAAAAGTAGGAATAATCCATTTTTTATCTGGGCACCCAGCAGGATGCTTTTACAGGATGGTGTAAAGTATGTGGCCCTATCTCAGTGAAGGGGAAGGTTCTTTGGGGTTTGCTTAGAAGACTGTTAATTAAAAGACAGCTCATGAGTTTGATGATGCCTGGACAGATCCTTAAGCTCACAGCTGTATTTCCCAAGCATTAAAATAAGGTTTACAGCTTTAAAGTGGTCAAAAGTGAATGGAAACAGGAGCTTTAGAGAAGGGGCTTTGGAGATGCTATCCTAAACTGCAAGGTGGGTGCTTCCATGCTGTATAACAAGGCTGTTGGGGACTTTATGCTCAGTTTAGGAGCGTTTCCATGTGGGTGATGGAGGCACCTGAGGGTGATGTGTGTCAGCTCACATCGCTTGGGAATGTTTAAAACTAGAGGTGACTCTCACAGCCTGTCCCCTGGGTTTTCTAATTTGCAGTGCTTAATTCTTGCAGGTGAATGGAAAAGGTTCCTTGTGGTGTGTTGACCCAGAATATAAGCCTAACCTGGTCCAAGCACTGAAGAAGCAGCCTTTTCCCTCAGCACTTGCATTTTATACTCCACCGGCATCACCACCAAGGTAGGTGAACTTTCTCATCTGAGTAAGGAGTGAGTAATGTGTTACATCATTCCACCTGGTAGAGGAAATGCCCAGGTGGATGCTGACCTGTTGTTACCAGCAGCCACCCAAGAGAAGAATTTGGAGTGGGGCTTAGGTGAGCTGGGTGGACAGGAGAGGGAGACTGGTAGACAAAGCACAGAGATACAATGAGCTCGGACTTCCCAGGGAGCAGATGTGGGGTTTATGTGCTAGTTGTCTTTGTAACTGTGGGAGAGTTTAAAGGAAGGAGGTTGGGGCTGTGCTGGGTGCTTACTAGTGAGCCCCACTTCTCTGAAAGCCAGGTAGTCCCTGGAACTGGAGCAAATCCTCCTCTGAATACAGCTGATCCACACTGATACAGGGTGCCTGGTGCTGAAAGAAGGAAGGAGGTGTGTGACTTATCTAAATCACTTGTCTGGTTTTAAAATGCATATGTTCTGTGCTGTTTCCTGAGAGGCTGGACTGAGAGGGCTGCTTTTCCCCCTGAGACTGCTAAAAGCATTTTGCAGCAGGGATGGGAAGAACAGCTTTTACCATAAAAAGCTCTGAGGTGGAGCATGCAAAACTTCTGACATCAGGGCTTCCTCATCTGCCATGTTTTAAGATTAGGGAATAGATACTGGAGAATTTCAAGCCAGCATCATACAACTTCAGTAGAGGAACAGGAATGACAGTTTATAGAGGCAGGACAGAGAGGATAGGGACAGAAAGCAGAGAGGAACACTTTGCAGTTGGTGACCTCAGTTATTAGGTAGGCACGTGGCTGGTTTATCTAGTTCAGCAAAGAATTTGGGTGAGATAAGAGATAATTAAGGTCTCTGTACATTGCCCTGTGCCGTAACCTTCTGCGAGGAGTTTCCTTAACAAACAGGAGGAACTGGGATTACTGGAGCAGGATGTAAAACTGCTAACAGGGAGCAGATACTGCTGAGGGTCCAGCAGATGTTGGCCCTGAGAGCTGGCACCACTGTGCAAGCCTGAGCTGTGTGGCTGGGTGCATTGCACAGGCTCCACGGGTGGGCTTGTAACCGATGAGATGGAAAAGTGGTCTCTGACCTTCCAGCTATCTTGAGCCATAAAGGGCCATCTTGGGTTGGAATGAGCTAGGCAGAAGTGTCCTGTTTTCCAGCTTTCTGCTGGAATTGGGTGCATTGCTGAGGTAGCCCTGAAGGATTCAGAAATAGATGGGAAAGTATCGTTTGGCTGCTGGTGTGGTCAGGCTTTGTTTTATGGGAACAAAGAGCTACTGTAACTGGACTCTAGATGATGATGTTTTTGCAGGCAGGGATGTTTCTGTGTAGGGGCTTGGACTTCTGTTGTTCAGTACAACTTGAGTGGAGGTTTGGTCCTCAGAAGCTTTGTTAACATGCTCAAACTTCTAAAATGGAGCATCATCAAGAAGGGACTCCTGGATGTTGTTTATCCAGCCAGAGGAGCAGAGGATCAAGACAGACTCAGCCTAGGGCAGGTCATTCAGAACCTTGACCAGTTAAGCCTTTAGTACATCCAAGGTCTTCAAGATTAGTCTAATGATACCAGTGTTGAAGCATGATTTACCTAGCTTGTGTAAATGTAATCTACTGAAATTAGGTGTAAGGAAGAAGAGGTTTTATCTGAATACTGAAGCACTTGCAAGATCAGGGCTTTGATTTCAAGCTGTTGTTTCTTCCCATTAGCTCTTTTTCCTTTAGTGAAGGAAAGCCATCCTTGCCAGCCATCACAATTATACAAGGAAATCACAATTATACAAGGAAATCCTGCTCCTAATGAAGCCACGTGGTAAAATTCCCACTGATTTCAGTATGTGAAGGATTTTGCAGTGCTTGTATCTGTAAGAGCAACAACACATTCCAAGATACTCAACTTCTCCCCAAGTTTGAAAGCTGGTTTATTTTCCTTTAGTAATTAAAAACATGTATGTCTTTCAGGCATACATAGAAAAAAACATACAATTTTTTTTCCATTCCATGTGTAAAAAGTTTGCATTAGATTTAAGTTCTGGCTTAATTTTGGGGAGGGCCCTGCAAGGGACTGCCTGGTGTGTGGAGAGAAAGCCCAGAGGTGCTGCTGGAGGGAGGCTGGAAGGACTGTCTAGGTTTAACTACCTGGTGATGCTTGAATTCAGCTGTAAGAGTGTGAATTTTTCTGTGGGAGGGCTTTTGTTTGTAATTATTTTATGGTGTGTTCAGGGGAAACACACCTATCATTCAGAAGCCTTTTAAAATCAAATTTAAGGTGTTGCTTTGAGCAGAAGCTTTCCAAAACTGTAATCTGTGTCTAGTTACACTGAAACTTGTATTATCATAGATGATTGGCATCACTGGTGCATTTTATTCCTGCACAGCTTGTTCAACAAGTCAGTGCAAAGCCCCTAGCTACAGCCTGTTCCTAGTACATGTATTACATCCCTGGGGTCTGGGGACTGCTGTGGTCCTCAGCTAGCAAATACCTTCTGTGTATGCATAGCTTGTCCTAATCAATACTAAGCATTAATCTGCTGTGGGAGAGCTCTATGTGGATATAGTTCTTGAAGGATCTGAGCTCAGACAAAGGGATGAAGATACTTCCCTGTACAACGTACCTGCAGGCTGCAGAGCCAGCCATGTTGGGGTGGGTCCCTTGCTTTCCTTGTGACTCTTTTTTTTTTTTAAATTATTTTGATACTTTTTCCCCATTTTTTGATTCCCTTTGCACTCCCATCAGCCATACAAGCAAAAACACCAGGCAGCAAGCTCAAGTTTTGCATTTCACTGCACTGAATCTTTTTCTCTTTGGCTCCTGCCTTGGGAGATGCTTAAATATTGCTCTCCTTTTCAGTAGCTACCAGCATCAGGCAGGCTGCAGGAGCTCCTTGTGTAGCTTGGGTGATGCATATCAAGCCACCTTGCTTTGCTTTTCCTTTGACCCAACCTTTGGAGCTGTTACCAGTAGCCAGCTGAGTTTGGATGACATGATGGCAAGTCATGAGCCACAGGAATGAGACAGGCATCCCTCATTAACAGCTGATCTCAGGGCTGTTGAGATGGGTGCAGCCAAGGCACCAAACAGTGACCAACACTTTCTTCAAAATTCAACTCAAAGAATTAAGATTTTTAGTTTTTTTAAAAAGGCATTTTAACAACTGAAGTAATTGGGTTTTAATGAATGATCTAGACAAATAATTGTTTAAAAAATTAAGCGCTTGGCTGCTTTGTGATTTTTTGGAGGGGGCTTGTGGCTGTGCCTTATTTTGGAAATTACAGCTGCCTAAATATGGTAAATATAACAGGTAAACACATCTTCATGAAAGAAATCTCCCCAGTTAATCCCACGAGGCTGCTTTTATGGGTTGGGCTTGAAATTTCTGCTCATCACCCTTTGGCATCATCTAGTGACACCATAAAAGGGGTGTGTGTTGCCATGTTTCATGCATTTTTAATAGTTGTGTACTATTTGTTGCATTTATTTCCAGCTGTTTTCTAGTACACTTGTAACGAGCTGATTAATTAGGGTTGGGTGTGTACAGAAAGCCATGGGGAAGCTTTGATTTGCCCTGTATTCTGTAAGGTAGGCACTATATGGTACTTTGCCAGCTGCTAAGCTGGTCTGATGGTGAAAAAAAGCAGACAGCATCATCAGAACAGCCCAGCTTCAGATGACTTTGAAATCCCCCAGCTTGGGGTCTTGCTGGTTTGGTTGGTTGGGGCTTTTTTTCCTGTTCTTCCCCACTTTTTGCACACTACCTTTCATTTTTGTTAATCTCTCACCAGCATTTTGAAGAGCAGATGGACACAACTGGTCCTCACCAGTTATTGCTCCTGGGCTCTAAAGCATCCCTGCATAAGCTAATGTTTTGTTCACGTGTAGGTTTTACTTACTAAAAAGTACTTATCTTTGTTGAGAATCCAGCCTTTAGGCAGGGACATGAAGTCTGTAGAAGTTGGTATCTCCTGCCAACAAGACTCCTTGCTCTGTGTGTTTGGAGGCAGCATTTTCCAAATGGTTTATAGTGCTACACAATGCATCAGCCAAGGTGTTAAGCCATCTACTGACAGTGATAGTTAATTGCTTGACACCAACCTGTGATGATTGGGCTGGGATTGGTTTTGTCTTTCTTTTTTTTCATCTGTGCTTGTTCAGCCTGGAGAAGAGAAGGCTGCAGGGGGACCTCATTGCAGCCTTCCAGGCCCTGAGCAGAGAAACAGGAGGGGAATCAACTTTTTAAAAGGGCAGAGAATGTCAGGACAAGGGGGAATGGATTGATGCTAAAGGAGGGAAGGTTTAGATGAGATATTAGGGGGAAGTTCTTTACAGAGAGGGTGTTGAGGTGCTGGAACGGGCTGCCCAGAGAGGTGTTGGATGCCCCATGCCTGGAGGTGTTCAAGGCCAGGTTGGATGGGGCCCTGGGCAACCTTGTGTGGATCCAGGCCTGGAGGTTGGTGTCCCTGCCTGTGGCAGGGGGGCTGGAACTCTCTAGTCCTTGGGGCCCCTTCCAACCCAGACCATTCTGTGATCCTGTGCTCACAGCACCATGTCTGCCATACTTTGTACAAACCATCTGGGTAATCAGGGCTTGGCTTTGACCTGTTGTGTTTCTCTCCAGTAGGTCGGCGTCTCCTCACTACCTGACGTCGGTCCTGCAGCAGAGCCACGGCCGGTCTCTCAAAGGTAAACACATCGTTTGCTTTTGCTCTTCTCCCTGGTTTTAGTTGTGAGCACGTACTGAAACCCAGCTGACTTTGTGTCTGGACCTGCTCTGAAGGGTCTCCTAGGTTACAAGAAAACCTGGTACAGCAGAATGCATGCTTATGAGTTTAAATCCATAAGATGAGTTTCAAGATGCAGCAAGGTATTTAGCAGATGCATCATTCCCAAACATGACCTACTCAGAGAATGAGTAGTAGTTTAGTAGGAAAAAATTCTGAAACCTACATATCTCTACACTAGTTTTATTGGTTGCCAAGAACTGAGAACAAAAGGCAGCTCATTTTAATGTATAAAACTTGGGGGATGTGGCCAGAGAAGTCCCTTAAAGTTGTCTGGTTGATATGGGTAGGTGGGAGAGCATGACAGGAGTTGCAGGGGAAGGTGGAGTGACAATTTTTTGCCAGGTGAGTATCTCACAGCCTAGTGGTACTTTTCACTCGCTCACCAAAGGGTTGGTCACAAGCTGGTGTTATTGCCAGTGTAGTTATGCTGGAAACCAGGAGTTAAGGATATTAACCCAGTTAACAGAATTGCCTCAGGAGGTCACAGAAACACAAGGTTGGAAAAGACCTTTGAGATCATCAAGTCCAACTGTACCTGTCCTATGCTAAACCATATCCCTAAGTACCTCATCTACCTGTCTTTTAAACACACCCAGGGATGGTGACTCAACCCCCTCCCTGGGCAGCCTGTTCCAGGCACTGACAACTCTTTCAGTGAAGGATTTTTTCCTAACATCTAATCTGACCCTGCCCTGGCACAGCTCAGTGCCATTTCCCCTTGTCCTATCTCCTGTCACCTGGCTGAAGAGACCACCTCCCACCTCTCTACAACCTCCTTTCAGGTAACTGTAGGTGGTGGTAAGGTCTCCCCTCAGTCTCCTCTTCTCCAGACTAAACACCCCCAGCTCCCTCAGCTGCTCCTCACATGATTTGCCCTCCAGCCCCTTCCCCAGCCTGGTTGCCCTTCTCTGGACTCACTCCAGGGCCTCAATGTTCTTCTTATGGTGAGGAGCCCAGAACTGGACCCAGCACTCGAGGTGTGGCCTCACCAATGCCCAGTACAGGGGCACAATCACCTCCCAGACCTACTGGCCACTCTGTTTCTGATCCAAGCCAGGATGCCATTGGCTGGGCACATGGCTGGCTCATGTTCAGTTGGCTGTCAATGTCAGGTCTGTTTAGTTTAAGGTATCACCTTAAAAATTGCAAAATGCTCACTTTATCTCTTGGTAGAGGGGAAGAGGCTGGGTTTAATATATGCACTCCAATTACAGGTCTTGATGCTGTAGGCAGCAGTGCTGCTTCTCAACCAAGTGTATATCCCTCTGTTTCCTGCACTAGGAGTCAAGTAGATGCAGGAAAAGACAAGTCACATCCACAGCCAAAAGCTGTTAAGTTGTATTAGTGTGACCTCTAGCCATAGTCACCAAAACTTGGTGGGGAAAAAATAATGCATCAGAGTCATGCTCAGGATATTTCTGTGGATGAGTGACCTCTTCTAGCCATTGCAGGAGCTCAGTAGCATGACACATTGCCCTATCTAGCCAGTTAAACATAGTTGTCTGTAGATGATGTTTCAGAAGATGCCCATCCCTTCTGGTTGTCCCTGCAGGTCTTGTTCTGTTTGTTTTGAGTTGGTTTTTGGTTGGGTTTTTTTTTTAATCCCTGTGTGTTTCCAGGGAATCCCTGATGAAGTGCAGCATCACTTGTCTTCATGGTGTCCCTTTCCTTAGCCCACTGGGATATTCTTCCTCTTACAGGTTTTAATGAGCCTTAGAATAACAAGGACGTGGCTGTATTTCTGTCCTAGGGGGTTCTGCTTTTGCTTTCCATGACAAGAACCAGCCAGCCAGACTCAGACTTTAAAAAAAGTAGTAAATTGAAGATGGAAATCTGTTTTTCATTGGCAGTCAAATGCAAATAGAAATAGCAACAGCTGTTGAACAGAAGATGGCTGCTTCATTTTCCCCATATGTACTTTTAAAAAAGTTTTCTTCATTTTTAGAACATTTTAGTGGGCCTTGGTACCAGGAGGGAGCTGGGCAGCCTGCTCAGTATGGCAGCATTTCTTTTGAAGAGGGCTGTTGAGCACAGGTCTTGCACTTCACTACTAAAGCTTAATACATTGAAGGCAAATATAATAATATTTTTTTTAAAAAAAAATAGTGCTGAAAAGTGAATTGTGCTCATTTTTTAAGGGGCTGGTTCCAAGAAAAAGTGAGTGTGTGTTAATTTGTCATGGAGGAGTGTTGTTAAAGCTATTCCAAAGGATAATGGAAGGCTGCTGACAGTGTAGGACTCGAGCAGCATGGCATACTTCCAGCTCTCTGGTTCTGCTAACGTGGTAGGCTTTGAGGTGGGAAGGTCACTTTTAGTTTTCAGCCACGAGCCAGAGATGTTGCTTATGCAGAAAGCTAAAGTTCAGAGAACCAGGGAGTTTCCTGGTCCACAGGGTGTAGTTAACCATGGGTCCTGACAGAGATTTTATGGTGGTACCTGGGTGGCAAGGAAGCAGCTTTGGCTGCCAGGCAGCTGCGGTGCTGCTAGATCAGGGATTCTCAGGGCTTGACAGGGAATATAAGAAACCCCCATCTTCTTAATCATTTTGCCCACGTGTCCTGTGGCAGTTTTGGAGATCACCAACCTCAGGTTAACTCTTTCCATTTGCCACACTGGAGGTGCTGAAATGAAGATGCCTATCTGCTTTCATCGAATTTCTGTGTCCCAGTGACCCTGTTCAGCATCTCCTTGGTATGAGAGGGAAACATTAATATTCCCAGAGCTGCATAGGGCAGCTCTTGTGCAGACTGGAGAATTCCTTGTAATGAAGTGTTTCCTCAGCCATTCCAGTGGGGAAGCACACATTTCAGAACTACTGCTCTATCACTTGCAAACGGGGCTGAAGCACACTAATGGTGGTGCAGAGCAGCTAGGAAGTCACTGCAGAAGTGTGTCTCCTGTCTCTTTAGGGGTACTAATGTGCAGTAACACTATCTGAGGTAGTAATTCTGTGTTGCATCAATGTCTCCAATTGATTTTCATTTTAACGAGGTGGTGCTTATCTACCAACATCAGATATCAACTTGTCTGTGACAGCAAGTGGGGAATGGGAATATTTCACATTGTTGGTTATGAGAGCAGAGGCAAAGAACTCGTTGTGCTTTTTGTATTTATTTGTGTCAGTTGGATACAGGCTGGAGAGCTGGGCAGGGGGAAACCAGATGAGGTTCAGTAAAAGCAAGTGTAGAGTCTTGCATCTGGGAGGAATAACTGCTTGAATCAGTACAGGCTGGGGGATGACCTGCTGGAGAGGAGCTCTGCAGAGAAGGACCTGGGTGTGATGACAGGTTTGCCTTCTAGACAGCAAAGTTCTTGTGAAAGCTCACTTCCTCTTTGCTCCTCTTTTGCCTGGTTAGTCCACTGTATATCTATAGCCTTACATATTTCTGTCCTGGATAGAGAGAGGAACATACAACCTGTCTCTCCGTCATCCATAGCTGAAGTGAGCAAAGGAAGACCTTGGATTTCCTCTTGGTTTGGTTTTTTTTAGTGTGTGAGTGTGTCCTGAAATGAGTGGGAAAGGAGTGCTGGTTTCTCTTCCTTTTCACCTCATTCTGGTTGGAAATGTCATTCTTTGCCATAATTCCCTCAAGGTGCCGTTTTTGAGGTGGAAGCAATCCACTCAGCATGGCAAAAGATGGAGCTTTGCAGGAGCACTTCTCACCATAGTTAAAAGCGCTGTAGTTCACCTCAACCTCTTAGAGCATCTATTTAATATTTAGATCCACATGTAATTCACAGAATCACAAGGTTGGAAAAGATCTTTAAGATCATTGAGTCCAACTGTTCCCGTCCTATGCTAAACCATATCCCTAAGTACCTCATCTACCCATCTGTTAAACACACCCAGGGATAGTGACTCAACCCCCTCCCTGGGCAGCCTGTTCCAGGCCCTGACAACTCTTTCAATGAAGGATTTTTTCCTAACATCCAATCTGTCCCTGCCCTGGCACAGCTCAGTGCCATTTCCCCTTGTCCTATCACCTGTCACCTGGCTGAAGAGACCATCTCCCACCTCTCTACACCCTTCTGTCAGGTAGTTGTAGGTGGTGATATGAAGTTCAGTGCCCTTTCTCCCCTCATCCTGTCGATCTCTTTCATTTGATGACTACTTAGTGTGAAAAATACTGCCAGAGGAGAGGTGTGCTTAATTACCACTGGGGTAACAGGCACATTAATTCCTCAGCCCTGCGTATGCACAATAAGCAGGGTATGAAGCTGCTGAGATGCTTTGCTGTGGAGCTTGGAGAAGAGAAGGCTTTGGGGACACCTTATTGCAGCTTTCTGGTACCTGATGGGGCCAACAGGAAAGCTGGAGAGAGACTGTTTTACAAGGGCCTGGGGTGATAGGACAAGGGGTCAGGGCTTTAAATTGAAGGAGGGCAGTTTTAGTTTAGATATAAGGAAGAAGCTGTTTACTGTGGGGGCAGTGAGGCCCTGGCACAGGCTGCCCAGAGAAGCTGTGGCTGCCACTGGATCCCTGGCAGGGTTCAAGGCCAGGTTGGATGAGGCTTTGAGCAACCTGGTCTAGTGGAGGGTGTCCTTGCCCATGGCAGGGGGGTTGGAACTAGATGGGCTTTTAGGTCCCTTCCAGCCCAAACCAGTCTGTGATTTTATGATGTGCATAATCTTTCTCTCTCAACCAGTACAAACAAAAGCCACTTGTTAAGTATAGCAATAGCATCACCATAGAAATGTCTGATTAATGTTGCTGATTCTTGGTTTCAGCTTTGGTAAGTGGAGTGTGAGACTTTCGAGTGTCGTAGTTAAGATATGAGACTGTTCTATAATTGTATTGCTCTAAGACTCTGCCTAAATTCACACTTCCACCCTGCTTGTTATTGCAGGTCAATATATGCATATATATATATACACACACACACATTCTTTATATCTTCTAGGGACCTCATTTCATCAAGCTTACCTTAGACCTAATGTTTTGCCGCTTCTCCTTCACAGAATCCGATATCGATGCTGCTACTGCAATGATGCTGTTAAATACATCCATTCAACAAGGGATGTTGGACTGTAAGCATAACCTGTTTTACTCTTTGTTTTTCTTCTCTACCCAGTAGCTACTTGTTTTGTCTACAAAGCTTCAGGAAATGAGCATGGTCTAGTTTCCAAACAGTGAGAGCAATCAAGAAGCCACTCTTGCTTGATTGCTGTTTCTGCTAAAAGAAACATGATCATATTCAAGGTGGTTCTATAAAACCATCACATGGTTTTACAGAACCACCTTGAATATGATCATTTGCAAATCATAGAATCACCTTCCCCCCCACCCTGTTAATTTGGGGGTTTCTGCAGTTATTCCCCTGCCCTCTTTGTGCCAGATGGTAAGAAGAGTTTCTTAGCCACTTCCCTGTTTCTCCAGCCCTTCCTTGTGATTAGCTGGAGGCCGTTGTCCTCTGGGGAATGACAGTAAGATACTACAGCTCTTCAGTGCTTGCTTTGCAGTCAGCCCGCTCGCTTTACAGGCGATCTCACCAGAGCACTTGCTTACTGATGTGTTTTGGCTTTGCCAGGTGAGAAGCCTCAGCCTCTGAAGACACCCAAGAAGAGGAGCTACGGCAGTGCATTCAACCCTCCCAGCTCCATAAGCCTGCCAGAGAGTGACTCCGCGGCCACCAACATCGATCCCAAGGAGGATCACAACTACAGCGCCAGCAGCATGGGCTCCCAGCGCTGCGCCTCGAGGTCCAGCGTGTCTTCCCTCTCCTCCCTCGACGAGGTGTACGAGTTCATCTCCAAGACCAGCCACGAGGGCAGCGACGGCAGCGAAGGGTTCCACAGCGAAGTGGATACAGACGTGGACTACGAAGACGACCCTCTGGGAGACAGTGGCTATGCATCTCAACCCTGCGTGGATCCCTCCGAGGAAAGTCAGCCTAGCAACAAAGCACTCAAGGAGCTGTGTCAGGAGATCGACGAGGAGCTGAAAGAAGCAGCGGGGTCTCTGCTCCACCTCGCTGGCATCCAGACGTGCTTGAGTTCCTTAATAAGTACTGCAAAGACCCACTGTCACAAGCAAAGGAAGAAATAGTTATGTCTGTCAGTGTTGAATATATACATATATTTTTTTTAATGGTGGCAATACTCTTCTACTTTTTACCCTTCACAAGGGAGATCAAAGCCATAAGAGGACTCATTGCTTTTTTATTTTTTGGCTCCGACTATAATTTAGCCATTTATTTTTAAATAGCTGCCTAAAAAAAGGAAAAAAGAAAAAAGTTATTTAATCTCAAATTAGAAGAGATGCATGACTTGTGAAAACCTGAAAGCATACTTCTTAAAGATTGCCTTTTTATTTTTTTTCTTTCTTTCTTTTTAATAGTTGATTTTTTTTCCCCTACCCTTTACCCCCCCCCCCCCCCCCCCCCCGAGATATGTTTTCTCAGATGCACGTTGTGGATCATATTTACACCTCTGCTGGCCCCATCTGCAGAGGTGAATTTTGCCCTGTCTAAGGGCTCTGACTTCCATGTAAAGGATTAAAAAGGGGGAAAATGGGGTTCTGTCCTTGGTTTCCTCCTCCCACTCATCCTCTCTTTGCTGTTGTGAGACAGGTCCCGTGGAAACACTGGTGAAGCAGCTCTGAGTGGCTGCAGTTCTCAGCCCAAGTGACATAGCAGCTGGAAACCTGTAGCACTCCAGGAGCTGCTTTCAGTGAGATGGAAGAGTGGAGATAAGAGGAAACTGAGGTGGGTACCTCCACCAGTTTGTTGTTTTGGGTTTGTTTTTTTTTTTAACTCCTTCCCCCAGATCTGCTGTGTGCAGCTCAGATTCCTGAAGGAAAACACTTGTGGGTTGTTGTGTTTTGGTTTTTTCCATCTTCAGACAAATTGTCGTCTTTTTGGGATGTGTGTCTCCTTTTCATGCAGATGAGTACAGGTGCCTTGGATGTAGCCAACAGGGAAAGCTACCCCTTGCCAAGTTTGACATTGTCCTCATGTTATGGTTGCTGTTGAATACATAGTAGCTGTGCAGTCCTGCAACATCTACCTTTCTGCTGCCCTGTACTGCTCTGGGGGGAACAAAGAACCCAACAGTTAATGGTGTTGATAGTATGGACACAGTGGAGCCTTTAGGTGGCCTAGGTGGTGAACAGCTTCCAAAAAGGGAACATTTTACCCCCTAATCTGAGACAAACTAAAATAGTTTCCTTTTGGATAAATGAACCCTGAAATGCTTTTGGGGTTTTAGTCCCTTTCTGCCAATTCTTTCTGTTTTTGTCAGATGGGCTGTCCATACCTTTTGTTTCCCACATCGCCGTGCCTTGTGCTGTGTGAGTCCTGTCAGCCTTTGGCCACGTATGAGGCATCAAGGGGTGAGGCTAAGCTTTAGCCTTTGGATGAATGAACATCATAGCTCAGGAGGGACCTCTCTGTTATGGGAAAAAACTCCTTCACAGTTCATTTTTGCAATAAAAGAATCTCTTTCTAGTTCCCAGACATCCTTTGGCCAAAAAATGTTTTAGTGGTAGGGTGAACTTTTTTCTTTAATGTTCCCCCTCTTCTTAAAATCAGTGATGGTTACTTATGTCTCTTTGTAGATGACATGGGTCTTTCTTCAGTTTTCTGTTCAGAAATGAGTAAACAGTTCTGTTGGAGTGGGGTTTAACAGTTACTGTAAGTATTAGGATGCCTTAAGCACGTTGCAGAATTGTATACAGCTATCAGAGGTCGTCTTTCCTGTTAGCAAAAGGTAGTCTGATGTGCCATAAACCTTCTCCCTAACACGTGAAGCTATTGCTTCTAGCAGGTTTGGGGCAAACTGGTTGACAGTTAGGAGCAGAGCCACCTAGGAAACCAATGCCCACTGTTTTGGTTGCTGAAAACAATGCTGGATTCAGCCAAAAGTTAACCTTTCCATAATGGGGTGTTTTTCTGGCTTTTTTTTGAGGCCTTTGTTAGACCACAGTGTTTTGGGTTTCTTTTTTCTATTCTTATTTGTCAGTCTCTTCATGAATACTGCCATAAACTGTCTACTTTAGCTATGAACACAGCCATGCTGCTGAAGGTCTGTTGCTCTGAGGGCCTGTGACAGTGCCTCTTGAAGACAACGGTGGTGCTCCCGCTGACTCAGTGGCTGTTGGATCAAGCCTGGAATATTTGAGGTTGTTTTGGAATTTAAAGCCAATATTTTTTTATTATTATTTTAATTTCTTTTTAAAGCACAAACACTAGGGAAAAAAGTTTTGTTAGTTTTGGGTTTTCCCCCTCCCTGGTTACTTCCATTTTAAGAATGATTTGGTTTATTTCTTGAAAGGGAAGACAAATACCCTGCTGCATTCCTGCTTTGTGAGAACACCCAGTAGTTAGCCCGCACCTGTAGCAGGGAAATGTGCATGCAGATGTGTGTGTCTCCTGTCTGGGTATCATAAGTGGTGCATTAGCCAATTAAATCTGATTATTGGATGTGTTGCTGATGAATAGGAGGAGTAACATTTGCTGTTCAAAGGAACCAGCACAGTGGTTCTTAGGATTTTTGGGTTGTGAAGATGCGAGTGTTTGGTGGGAGCTGCTTTCTGCTCCCAGGTTGCTTTTGTACCTTGCTGGAAAAACTGCAAAGAGCAGAGTTGATGTCAGTGTGAAAAACAAGGGTTTGGCTGCAGAGGAACATCACTAGCAGTCTGGGATTCCATTCAGTGCCATAGCTTCAGCTGTTGAAGAGGACTTGGCTCCCACCGAAGGCGGCTGCATCTCTTCTGTAGCTTCCAGTGAAAGCTGGTCTGAGTGTTCTGGAAGCTGCAGTTGTAGTTGGCTCCGTGGTTGTTTGGTTCTGGATTATTTTTCTGCCTCTGATAAAAGTTGTGAAGGTGGCCCTGAAGTTGGTGATGATGGCATGAGCATTTCTGAAGGGGTGGGACTGTGATGCCAACAACTGCTGCGTGCAGGGAGCAATAAACCTGTACTGGTGGGGAGTGAGTGCTGAGAGCTACATCCATCCTTACAGGTTTCAGCCTGGGAGAACTGGAATTGTGGAAGGGGGAGGGAGGCAGTTGGGGCCTTTAACCCCAGACACAGGTGGGCCTGTCCCATCACGTTGTCCCATGTCTCTGCCTCGTGTTTTGGCAGGCAAAGGCTGCAGCTCAGTTGTGGAGCACCTCTCATGGTAGTGGGAGAAGAGCTGCTGCCCCTTCCCTTACGTGCCTAGCATTGGGTTTGGGTTTGTTTGCCACTTCAGTTAGAGACCCCAGTGTATATAGTATAAATGGAGTATAATTACAATTTATTTTTGATTGTTGGGTTTTGGGATTTGGTTTTTGGGTTGGTTTTGGTTTGGGTTTTTTGTTGGGGTTTTTTTTTAGTGACCTATGTAAAATGTTCATGCCAATGGTTGACTCGGATATATTTTGGGAAGAAAAAGTATTAATGAACCACGTTCAGTTCTTTAAATACAGTGAAGAAGTGTGTGAGACTCACAGACAAGGGAGGCCGCTCTGCTCAGGATCAGTCTGATGTGAATATGACCCTGTATTGGCCTTTCAGATTCCAGTACTAAATCACTGCTTGTGCAGGGAGGTCACATCAAATGCTTAAAAGTCCAACTGTAAAATGGAAGCTGTATGGTTCACAACTGCTCCTCAGACTGAGAATTACAAGCTTTGGTTAAAGCAGAGTAAGCTCATACACATTAATAATGGTGTAGTCAAAATATTTATTGAAAAGAAAAGGTAGAATATGTTAAATGTTGCACCTGCCATTATATCTTAAAGCACATTCTTCACACCTAACTGCCAGTGCCATTATTGAGTCTGTTTTATAAGTGTACATTTCTTCAAACTAAAAAGTGCATAATTAAAAGTATTATGTTCCTGCCATATAGTGATATAAAACATTTTATAATTGCCAATTCATTGTAACTATTATTTATTTAAAAGTGAATTGTAAGAATGCTTTCTGATCAAACGAACCGGAGTTGTTTTAAAACCTGTTCCTGTTTAGCTTGTTCCTGATGTAGCAGAAGCAATGTCCTTGGGTTTGCTTAGAATAATTCTGCCGTAGGTGACCAATTCTAACCCTTTCTCCTCCAGTTTAGTCCCTTTACCTGTTTTAAAGACGATTTACAGAAGTTTAGTTTTTGTATGCTAATCTCTGTTAATTACAATGTTTATAAAGTTTATTTTTACCAAAGAGATGCAATTCATTATGGCAAAATATTGCAGAATAAACTTTTGTTTTATAACATTTGTGACTTTTTTCTGCCCACATTTTTCATTCAGATTATCAAAGGGGCTTTTCTAAAATAAACAGCATTGCAAACAGAAAGCGCTGTGTTCTCTGTTTATCTAAAGACCCTGGTGCTCCAAGTCCTGTACCTTGCCACATCAGTCTCTTCAGCAAGACTGGGCTGCTGTCAAAAGCCAAATGTGTGATCTACTGAAGGTTTTCAGCTTGGTTAAGGCTGTTGCACACACGTGTGAGGCATCTGCACAGCAGCTAAAGCCTACAGATCCATCGTAGGGTTTGCTAGTGGTCTGGTTCACCCATAGCTGGCCTGGAATATTTGAAGAGCATCTTATTTCAGACAAGATTTCACCCTTTAGCTGGGGACTGCAGGAATGCTTTGACATCTTGAGAACTGCTGAGATACTGATGCCTCCCTTTTGCCCTCCTGCCCAAAGCATGTGTTTAAACAGAAATAACTCCAATCGTGTCTATAAATATCTAAAGTGTGGGACACGGGGAAATGGCCAGCCCCTTTTCAGTGGTCTGTGGGGACAGGACAAGGGGCAATGGCCTCAAGTTGGAGCACAGGAAGTTCCACACCAGTATGTGGATAAACTTCATAGTGAGGGTGACAGAGCCCTGGGACAGGCTGCCCAGGGGGGTGTGGAGTCTCCTTCTCTGGAGATATTCAAGACCCATCTGGATGCTGATCTGTGTGACCTGTCCTAGGGAACCTGCTTTGGCAGGGGGATTGGACCCCATGATCTCTGGAGGTCCCTTCCAGCCCCTACGATTCTGTGATTCTCTAACGAACCCTCTGTGATTCCTTACAGTTCTGTACCCATATCGCGACAGCTGAGTCGCTTGTACGATGCTCAGAGATCAGCAGCATCATCCAGGATGGGTGATTTAAGACACATCCCTGGACGAAGAAGCTGCATGGATCTTGTTTGGTGGGTTTTTTCAGTGCTTGCTTTAGGAATGACTGAGGGTGTGGAGAGCACGCAGGTAGGAATGCCCTCCTCTTTACTGGCAGGAGCGAAACTCTCTGTCCCAGTTGCCGCTTGTCTAAGCTTGCTGCTCCCAGGCTGGCTCTCCCTGCAAGTGCAGGCACACACACACGTGCCCTTCCAGTGCCCGAGAGGCAGATGTACCAGAGGAGGGAAACAAGATGCTTGGCTTGCTTAAAAGTAGAGAGCAATCTCCACTGGTCCATCTCTTCTGTTATTTTGTTTGACCCACCAGTACCACTGAGTTAAGCTTCCTCTGTGGGATCTGATGGAATTAAAACAGTTTCTCTTGCAATACTTGAAGTGATAGGGTAGATTTTAACAAAGACTTGCTTTCATCGCTATATCAAATGATATTTAAATTGCAAATTATGGAATCTATGTGCTATTAATATCTCTGATTTGGTGTTCATTTTAGTGTACTGATAAAAGAACTGCTCTAATTAGTTTGGACAAAATCACAGTTATGTATCATATGTTAATGATATCTTTCTAATTCTTACTCGCTATATTTTGCTAAGAGAGCCTCGAGTTCCTTGTTAAATTTCCCAAGAGAGTTTTCCTCTGTTATGACTTTGCTGGAAATTACCCTCTGTATGGAGCCACAACTCTCAAAATAAAGCATTAACTGAAGCAATTACCCACTTACACCAGCTGTATATTTAAGGACTTTTGTTGAGGAAATACTTAATAGATTAGGTTTATTTTGGAAAAAAAATTAAATGGCTGGCTAATTTTCACACAGAATATGGTTCTGTTTTCACAGGTCTTCAGCTTCCAGGTACCTGGCAGTGTTTTTAGTCAGAGTATCTATACAATACTCTGGTTCAGATTAGATGTTAGAAAAAAAAATTTCACTGAAAGAGTTGTCAGGGCCTGGAACAGGCTGCCCAGGGAGGGGTTGGGTCACCATCCCTGGGTGTGTTTAACAGACGGGTAGATGAGGTACTTAGGGATATGGTTTAGCACAGGACAGGAACGGTTGGACTCAATGATCTTAAAGGTCTTTTCCGACCTTGTGATTCTGTGATGTCATACTTAAAGGTGATTGTGTAAGGGTCTGGCAGCGTTCTGTGAACTTTCCCAGCATACATAGACACAGAAATTCTCTTGTTTCACCTGCAAGAGTGGTTCTTGCACCTGAGACAGCAAAGCAGCGTCACCTCTGCTTGAATTTTGCTCATCTGTTGAGTTTCTTTTTCTCCCTTGTCCTCCAGACAGCTCTTCTCCAAGCTACCTGCTTTCACAGGCACAAACTACTTGCAGCTAACACACCGTCATTAACTACCCTCTGCCGGGGTTAGTTTAAACAGCTCTTCGTTAAACATTGGAGTGTTTATTTTCCTATTGCATCAGCACAAAAGCCATCATTTCCCTCCATGGGCTCTTGATTTACTAAACAAACAAAGATTATTTGGTTTCCGCTCAGGAGACATGATCTTCGCTCCTCTTAACCGCTTCTCCGCATTCAATTCCAGGCTGAGCTCAACCTGCTGGCACGTGCAGGAGGAGAGCTACAGAGTGCTGGTGCTTTGTAACCTGGGCTTAATACCTTCCCTGGCTTTGCAGCACCGCTCTTGCCTGGCGTGTCCGGGGCTCGTGGCGGCCTTTACCCCAGTCACACGCTGTTGAGTAATCCCCTTATCAATTAATAAGCCTATGTCTTTGTTCTCTTCCCACCGCCGCCGAACGGCGAGGCCCCAGTCGGCAGAAAAAGGTTGGTATTTTGTGACCTGGAACTTGATTTAATGAGATCTGGCCTGATTGTGACACTTCCTGATCTCTCCTGGTATCCTTCCTGCTCACCAGGAACTCTCTTTTGGCAAGGCCTGGCCAAATAAAGGAAGAAGGTCGTGATTTGTCAGCCATGGCAAGTATTTCATCAATGCAATGTTGCAGTCCAGCTAGCTCATGGTGCAGGTACTTACAGGGTTGTGGGGGAGGTTTTTTTGGTGGTTGTTTAAAACAGCAGGAACAGATCAAAGGTGGTTTTCCCTCATCTTCATAGGAGACGCTACGTTTGCTATCATAACACTTGGTTTGCTTCACAGGAATGCCTACCCTCAACCAAGTGCTGGTCGGTGCTTGTTCAGCCTTCAGAGAAGGATGTCCAGCTTCTTGTAACGAGGTATGTTTAGCTGAGTGTTGCTTTTAGAGGGGTTGTCACAATATCCATTTCCACAGTACCTCATTTTTCCAAGTCCTAATGAATACACAGCATAGAGGAATACCAGATTTCTGTATCCATTCCAAAGCTGCTGGTAGCAGTTAAGCACTTGGGTGTTTTCACGCCTGGAGATGCAGGTTGGTCCCTACCAGATCATCCTCAGAAGTGCTGATGTGCTTATGTGCTTTGCAGTTGGCAGACAGGTGTTCAGAACAAATCTCTGTAGGTGCCCATATCAACCTCTCTACGCAGCATCGCTGTTAAAAATAGATTTCATGCCTTAAAGGCTTTTTTTGGATTTAATTAACTTGGTATCTTGGTTTCTTACTAAGATGCAGTAGGTTCCCAGTAGTTTTAAATGTTAAAATTAGCTCAGGAAACTGAGAAATTTTCCAGTTATTTTCAGTGAAGGTATAACTTATTCTCATAAAGTTTGTGAATGCTTTCTGAACTGCTTGTGGAGGTTTCTGTGCCCTAAATGCACAGTTGGACCTCCCAAAATCACAGCCATCCTGCTTTGCTTTCGGCTCCCCAGCAATTGGCAAAGGTTAAGAGCCCTGGGACAGGCTGCCCAGGGGGGTGTGGAGTCTCCTTCGCTGGAGATATTCAAGACCCGTCTGGATGCCTTCCTGTGTGACCTGTCCTAGGGAACCTACTTTGGCAGGGGGGTTGGATCCCATGATCTCTGGAGGTCCCTTCCAACCCCCACAATTCTGTGACTAAAATCCCAGCTGTTGAGTTGGACTGTGGTGTGCTGGCTGCAGTGACCCCCTGTTGCGCAGGGACTCTGCAAGCCCTTGCGTGGGGCAGGTGAGGCGTAGGCAGAGCTGAGCCATTCCAAACAAGATGATGTTGCCCGAAATCTCTTGAATGGCTCCACAAACCCAGGTGTTGACTCGAGCGCTCCTGTTGGCTGCCACCTTAAGAAAAATGATGCCACTGTGCTGCATGATGTCACCTTGACCCAATCATAACCCATTTCTTGTGAGCATCATGTTAACTCCCCTGAGAAGCTTCGGGTGAGTGACAGCAGCATCCCATGCAGCAGTTGCTAAGCAACAAGATTCAGCTTTCAGCAGGATCTAATTTTAAAGTATTTAACCCTAGATCTGTCAAGGCTCATTATTCCCAATGTGAGTGTTAATCCCTACTTGCTGGTGTCCAACTTCAGACTGGTGCCATTGCTGTTTATTTATCGTACGTAGTGGCTCGTAAGGAGAAGCGTGAGCACCCTTGGGGGATCTTGATACCTGATTTCATTTTAGTGCTGCTCTGTACAGGGAAATATGGGATGCTGAGAGAGGTGGGAAACAGCACATTGCCATTCTGTGAATCCTCCTTCCTTTGCTGGCTCCTGCGAGTGGCTCCCACTTCCTTTCTAAGGAATGCTGGTTTTCAGATGAATGAATGCTTACAGATGTGTAGCTGGCAATAACAATTAAGCTGCAATTTTTAGTGATATTATGTGTCCTAGCTGAATTTGATCCAGGTTAAGAAGCCTGTCTTCTTATCTATAACCATTCCAATAAACTGCTGTCATTTTTAAATTTAGGATTTTTAAAGATATATACATATATATACACACACTGGAAAACTTTTAACTCTTTTAAAACATTACCTAGAATATTTCTTGTGAAGTTTCACTGAATGTATTTTTTTAATAGTTTGCTGCATTTTATTTCTTTCTAAAAATGTAGAGGCCTGGAAGTCTACTCCCATGTTTTACAAATAACTTCCCCCCCCCCCCCCCCCCAAACCCAACCATTTCTGACCAACTGTATCATTCTGTGATTAATGGCTACACATGTGTGCACTTGGGTTCCTCCTGGTTCCTTAAAGGTGTGCCTTCAAGGTGTGGGACACAGGGGAAAACGGCCAGCCTCTTGTCAGTGGTCTGTAGGGGGAGGACAAGGGGCGGTGGCCTCAAGAGGGTTGGCCAGCAGGGACATGGAGGTGCTTGTCTCTCTCTACTCTGCCCTTGTGAGGCCCCAGCAGGAGCACTGTGTCCAGATCTGGGGCCCCCAGTACAAGAAAGATGTGGAACTGTTGGAGAGAGTTCAGAGGAGGCCACGAAGATGATCAGAAGGCTGGAGCGCCTCCCTTATGCAGAGAGGCTGAGGGAGCTGGGCTTGTTCAGCCTGGAGAAGAGAAGGCTGTGGGGGGAACCTCATTGCAGCCTTCCAGTCCCTGAAGGGAGCAGAGAAACAGAAGGGGAATCAGCTTTTTAAAAGGGCAGAGAATGGCAGGACAAGGAGGAATAGATTGAAGCTAAAGGAGGGAAAGTTTAGATTAGATATTAGGGGGAAATTCTTTACAGCGAGGGTGATGAGGTGCTGGAACAGGCTGCCCAGAGAGGTGGTGGGTGCCCCATCCCTGGAGGTGTTCAAGGCCAGGTTGGATGGGGCCCTGGGCAACCTTGTGTGGATCCAGGCCTGGAGGTTGGTGTCCCTGCCTGTGGCAGAGGGGTTGGAACTCTCTAGTCCTTGGTGTCCTTTCCAACCCAGACCAGTCTATGATTCTATAAAAGGTATGTGATAACTTCACTCAGCTGCAACAACTCTGCTTTTGCTGGGCAGCAGCATAACCACACCAACAGACCCCCAACAACAAACACTGAGAACTGGTTGAAACCCTGAACCTTCCCTCCCCCTCCTCCTTCCCCCCCCAATACAATGTATTAAAACACAAAGAAAAAATTCCAATAATCATATTTTAAAAATACCTTATCCTTATAATGCCCCCTAGGATTCTCCCTCCACCCACCATTAGATCTCAAACCCAGGGCAGCACTGCTCCTCATGCTGTTTCTCCTCTCCAGTCCGTACTAACCTGCTAAGTCAAACCTGTCTCCACCAAAGAACTTTTTCCAGCACTCAATTTGATCTTAATTCTCCCCTGATGCTTCTCCACCCTCCCAAGCTGTCCCCCTTCCACTGTGTCCTGTTTCCTATCACTGAGATGCTGATGTACCAATAGCCATTTATCGGTGCCTTCTACCCAGGTTCTGCCAGTGAGGAGCCCTGCCCCACATCTCCTACATCCCTCTTCTTTTTCAGTGGCAACAAGACCTGGATTTAGCTCATTCCAAAAGTCCAAATTATTTTTTTGAGGTGTCACCATCTTTTTTTTTAAATAAAAACGCTCACAAATAGTTCTGATTAAAATGTTTCCGCAACTACTGGTAAAGCTGCCGGATCTCTCTTTTCTGCTCATGTGTGGGTCTCAGGAGAGCTGAGGAAATTAAGACAAACTCATGCCACCTTTGCTGCCACTAACAGTTCCTGGTTTGTCAACATTGCTCACATGGGAAAGCCAGGAGTTCTTTCTCAGGCTTGCAGGTCACAGAATCACAAGGTTGGAAAAGACCTTTAAGATCATCAAGTCCAACCGTTCCCATCCTAAGCTAAACCATATCCCTAAGTACCTCATCTACCCTTTTTTTAAACACACCCAGGGATGGTGACTCAACCCCCTCCCTGGGCAGCCTGTTCCAGGCCCTGACAACTCTTTCAGTGAAGGATTTTTTCCTAACATCTAATCTGACCCTGCCCTGGCACAGCTCAGTGCCATTTTCTCTTGTCCTATCACCTGTCACTTTGGCAAAGAGACCATCACCCACCTCTCTACACCCTCCCTTCAGGTAGTTGTAGGCAGTTATAGGGTCTCCCCTCAGCCTCCTCTTCTCCAGGCTGAACACCCCCAGCTCCCTCAGCCGCTCCTCCTAGAATTTGCCCTCCAGCCCCTTCCCCAGCCTGGTTGCCCTTCTCTGGACTCTCTCCAGGACCTCAATGTCCTTCTTATGGTGAGGAGCCCAGAACTGGACCCAGCACTCAAGGTGCAGCCTCACCAATGCTGAGTAGGTCTGTGCACACAACTGGTGTACACGTAGGAGCATCCACTTCTCACTGCTCAGTCCTGGTAACGCTCCTTCTCAAGTCAGAGTTTCCTCTGTGAAACAGGACATCCTGGCCCTTGGGATTTCACGTGTGTTGCTTTTATTTTTCTTTCTCCTGCTGATGTGCAAGAGCCTAGAATCTGAGAGGAGGCAGCTTCAGCTGAGCCAGTGTTTGTCAGCAGTGGCCCTGCATACACGAAGAGAAGAAAAGCAGGAAACAAGGCAGTAGATGTGTGGCCCTTCAACTGAAGATGATGACAGTGCTGGGGAAGAGGTTTTGTTTTCCTGGGAGAGGGGGAATTCTGCATTAAAAAAAAAGAATGGAAAAGAGGAACTTTTTCAGCTATTCCTAAGGTTACAGAGCAAGCACAGGTAAGGATTTGCTGCAGAGAGACAGAGGTTGCTGCTGTTGCACTGAGGGCTGGTACGTGTTGGACCAAGTAGAAGCGAGCTGCAAAGTGGACTCTTGAGTTGTCACAGGTTTCTTCCTCTCCTCCTTCTCAGCAATTTCTTTTTACATAAATGCACCACTCCCCCAGCCAGGCACACGCCCTATAGATGACTCAAGCTATTTATCCTATGGGCTGGGAAGGGATGAGACAGAGCACCTCGTTTCCACTTCTGTTTTTAAACGCTACAGGACTCCTTAGAAATGAGGATAACCAAGGGCAGAAATAATGAAGGGTTGTTCTGTGAAGTGTGTAGCTCTACCTGCATCCTGCTCTCTTTCAACTGCCTTGGCTTTTTAAATTTCCTCACAACAATCAGGTTTTGAAAGAGGTGAAAGGTTACGTGTAACAAAGGGTTTGTTACAGTCAGGGAGAGAAGTAACTGGCTCATATTGTCAGCACATATCCTGCTGTTCGAACTCGCCGTTGCTAAGATAACAGAAACAAAACACCAGTTTAGGGTGTTTGCAGCTTCCAAGGATGTGGTTTATGCTTTGCCTCTGATAGTCTGGTGACTGAAGATGGCTCCCTTCCAATCGGCTTTGAGTTTCTTCCAGATCTTAGAAACACTTTTGTTGTGAGTATCTGTAAGTGATGGCAGTGGAGTTTATTTTCCCAAAGCATGGAAAGCATCCTGGATGATTCAAAAGGCATTCTTTAGTTCTCCACCTGCACCTACTCACAGGGAATGAGGGTATGGGTTTAGACCAATTGGGCAGAGGCACTGCTTGAGCAGGAAAGGGAGGATAAATAGGCTTGAAAATAGGACATACTGAAACAATAGCTGTAATTCTTAAATAAATTATTTGTCTTGAGACAAGCATCTAAAATTTAACACCCTCTATCCCAGCCGCTGAGCACAGGCATACGGAAAGGACAGTCTCCATTCCCTCCTCCTGAAAGGCGACAAGCCAAGCCGAACTGCTGTGACCCTTGTGAGGGATCCCTTTGTTCCAACACGTCACAGCTCGCGCTAAGCTCTGCTGCCGTCACCCAGCCTTGCAGCCACGTGGGTAGGTGTGCTGAAGGCAGTATTTTGGGGGTGCTGTGGCAACCACCCCGCTCCTCCCGGCACCCCTCTCGCCTGACCTCTGAGGCTGGATCAGTCCCGGGCAGGGGTGGGAGCGTTACGACCCCGTGCTGCAGGCTCGGTGCGGTGCCGGGACAGCCTGGCTCTGCCGGGAGAGAGGAAGGAGGAGCGCGGTGAGGAAACAGCCTGGTGGAGACTTCTTTTTCCCAGCTGAAAGGAGGGGAAGTAGCACTGCTGCCACAATGACAAATCAAGAGGACAAATCTGAGACACTTCCTGTAAGAAAGTTAATTAAAAAAATAATTAAACCAACACAGCAGACCACGTGGTTTTTGTTACCTGTGTGTTTGGGGAACTGTGACTCAAGCTGCTCCCCGAGCACAGCCATGGGATGGGGTGATGGAAGTTACATTTGATGTTCCTAACGTTGCAGGGACTCCAGGGTCTGTAAGGAACCAGGTAGGAGATGGGACCGCTTTAAAATACAGGGGGGCGGTGCTTAAAATGCACTGAAACAAGCTGTTCTGGAGTCTAAAAATCCTGCAGTCAGCTCCCAGCCTTTAAGCAGCAAAAGCACCCATCTTTTGGTTCCCTGGAACTGGCATTACCTCTCAGGATAAATGCCCTGTATGATGTACATTTGCATCTTGCCACACTGGATGGATGCAGGCAAATAAATTCTGTCTTCCTCTACCCTGAAGGCGAGCTGCCCAGCCAGAAACACTGTTGTTGTCAGTGGGAAAGCAATTCATTCTGCCACAACCAGGCACTGTAGTTGCCTCAGTTCACTTCCCCAGCTTTCAGCTGGGAAACCTCTCTGCCAGCATTGGCTGCACCACACACAAGGAGAAAACTTGCCCCACAAAAGCACCTTTGAACGCAGCACAAACCAGGAGTGCTGTATCTTGCAAAGAACGTTCAGAGCAATTCAATCTAACATTTCAGGAAAGGCATATCCTAGAAAAAACGCAAACCTAAACATACAAGCTTAAGAATCAGTTGTAAAGGTGTGTAATAATTTTCCAGTAGGAGATTTACTGCGCTGAGGTGAGGACAGATCATGCAAAGTGCACTGCTGTTAACCCTGGTGTGCTGAACAGGAATTGTGAACTCCATTTACATCATTAGGAGCTCCTGTAGGGAATACAAAATGGAGTGGAAGGAGTAGTCTTATCATGGCTCTCATGTTAAAAACTAGAGCTTCCTTATTTCTTATTCCAGTATTGCTATTTCAGCTCTTCTGGTCATGCAGAGCAGCAGCAAGATCATTTGGATGAATGATGACAATACGTGTTTTGCTTCTTTCCTCTTTTACACTTCCCAAAAATGTGCAGTCGCTGCTCATGGCAATATGGACCAGTGACATGTCCTCCAACATGGAGACTTCCTAGGGAGACAGAAACCAATCTGCCTTCTGTATCATATTTGGTGCTTGCCAACTCCACTACCACAATAAGCAAAATAAGCACACACCAGCAAAGCCTCAAGACTAAGGAAAAGGATGAGCTTCCATTACAGCCACCTACTATCTACTCCTCCTTAAGGGAAACAAAGAGAGAAGGAGGTAAGAAAACGATGATTTAGCATCTCGAACACTACCCACTGCTGAGGAAAGGCTCTGAAGACATCATGCTGAAATCAAGTGGGGAAAAAAATGATACCATGGAAACTGAACAAAAATAATAATTTGCTGTTACATCTCTATCTGAGACTGGGAAGCCCTTAACCTGCACATCACCAGATGCTCAGCATATACTGGTGAAGTATCATCAGATTTCTGTCTGATTATTCTTTCCCTTACACATCTGTTTCCAGTCGTTTTCAGGAACAAAATCCTGCATGGGCTTGGATATCCGGTAGGGCCAAATGCACCTATTAAAATGCCTTCAGATTCAGTTTAAAGAGTGCTGATGGTGTCTAAATGATTGGCAAACCGGAGGACAAAGAAATAAACGGGAGATGAGCAGCACAGATCTCTGAAGGAGAACGGCTGAGATCAGCTGAAAGGCGCCTCTGAAACAAAGGGACCTACCTACTTGTTGGAGGCAGCCGGCAAGGGCCCTCCAACCCGGGAACCACGGGGTGCAGATACTCAAAGTGACCCCGATGCCGGAGAATTCCAGCTTCTGCAGCTGGAGAGCGAGCTGGCAGCAAGCTCCGGATTCACCCGTGTCCCCCTTCTTCACGAGGAAAGCGCGGCTGAGGGCGGTGGGAAGGGCAGGAGCTGGCCACGACCAGCCCCATCCCCAACAGAGGCTCCCTAACTGCCTCCCGGGCTGTGCTTTTACCGCCTCAGGACCCGCACACAACGCGCTCGCCCCAGCGCCCGCGGGTGTCAGGCGCGTCAGGCCAGGCACCCAGGGCAGCGCGCTCCGCAGAGCTAAGGCGGCTCGCTGGCTGCTGCGGGCAGGCCTCTGCCCCGGCGGCACGGCTCGGGCGCCGCCTGAGGAGCAGGCCCTCAAGCACGCACCGGCGCCAGGCTCAGCCAGGCCGCCGCGGCCCGCGGTGACCGACCCCCCCCGACCGCGGCTGCTGTCGCAGGCCCGGGCCCGGGGCTCCCCCTAGCGACAGCGCTGCCGCTGGCGGGGAGCCGCGGGACCGGGGCCGGCGCCGGGGCACCACCCGCGTCGCGATATGTCGATGTGACGCAGCCCCAGCCAGCGACCGCCGCCCGCCCCCCACTCCCTTCCCCCTTGCCCCTTCCCCCTTCCCAGGCAAAGGCTGTTCCCGCACGCGGCCCCCGCTTTTTGGGCGGGGTGGCGCCCCGTAGCCTCGAGGCCGCGCAGGGCCCCGGCGGTTGTTCCTATGGCAACAGAGCGAGGGGTGGGGGGGTGGTGGGGGTGCCGTGAGCGCCTCGCTGGTGTCACGTGGCCTGGCACGCCCCCTCCGCGGCCCCGCCTTCCTCCGTGCCGCCATCTTGGAAGTTGCGTCAAGATGGTGGCGCCGGCGGTTGGAGCTCCGCCTCCTTTCCGCTCGGCGTGTGGGGCGGCGTGGTGGTGGTGTCGTCATCGCGCTCCCGCCGCCTGAACCCGGAAGTGCGTCTTCCGTCCGCGGGCGTGCGGCGCCGGCGGCTGCGTTAGCGCCGAGCCGGGCGGGTAGCGGGTGGGGAGGCGGCATGGCGGCCGCCGCGGAGCTGCAGGGGAAGTACCAGAAGCTGGCTCAGGAGTACTCCAAGGTATCGGCCGCCGGAGCCCGTCCCCGGCGCTCCGCGGGCGGCGGCCGCCGCCCCCCTGCCGGTGCCGCTCTCCAGCCGCTCCCCGTGCGCGGTCTGCCGGCCGCCTCGCTGAGAGGAGGGGCCCTTCCCCGCTCGGCCCGCGGGGCTTGTCCGTTCGCTCGCTGAGCCTGCCCGGGGAGCCGGCTCCTCTTGCCCGGGGCCGCCGTGGGGCGGCGGGGCCCTCAGCCCTCCCTCCATCCCGCCCAGCTCGGCTGCCGTGGGCGCTCAGCTCCGGCCGCAGCGTGGGGCTGGTCAGGACCGGAGTGCCGGGTTTCTGTGTCGCCTTGGAGCCTTTGGGGCCCGGGGGTTGCGTCCTGGAAGCGAAGGCACTGCTTGGGCCGGCGGGAGGTGGGGGTTTGCCTGGGCTGTGGTATTGCCGGGTGGCCTCGTTTGCAGAGCGCCCGGTAAGACAAAAAACGGGTTCTGTTTCACGGCCGGGTTGGATGGGCCCCTGGGCAACCTTGTGTAGATCCAGGCCTGGAGGTTGGTGTCCCTGCCTGTGGCAGGGGGGTTGGAGCTCTCTGATCCTTGGGATCCCTTCCAACCCAGACCATGCTATGATTCCCTGGTGTACCTGGCCATGCTGTCCCTTGCTTCTCTGCTCCTCGGGTGTGAGGAGTGTTTTCAGATGTGAGCATTTGTAGAGATCTTAGTCTTGTATCTCGCCCCTGGGGTCTGAGTTGGCTGTGGCTGGTGGATGTGGGAGTTCAGTGGCGTTAAGTGCTTGCATTGGGGTTGCAGCGCCTTGGAAATAAGGACATTTGGTTCCACACTTGCTCTGTGTCTCTGTGCCCGTTCTTCTGCAGCTCCTCTGAGTGGCTTTGCTTCCTGTTTCTGGTGCTGCTTAAGGGGGTTTTAGCAAAGACTTCTGGCCCACCGTGGGCAATGCCTTACCTTTCTGAGGTGCTTGAGATGGTTTTTTTTAAATGGTGGAGCTTCTCTTCATATGAAGCTCTTCATTCTTGTTTCCTCACTAAAAGGAAGAGGAGACCATTCATCTTCACTGGTGTAGTTCAACAGCCTTGGTAAAGAATGCCAGCACTTATTTTTGTGTAGCCCAGCATCAGACCATTCGGCACGAGACATTTGACTATTTCACACCTTTCCCTAGATTACAGAATGATGCATCTTTAAATGCTGTTCTTCTTGGAACTGCTGTGAAAACCTGGTCAGAATCTAAATTCTTCACAGATAATTATTTTTTTAATGCTTCCACAAAATCTCTTAAAGAAAACTGCCTTCACTTTGAGGCTTTGTAGGTCACAGAGTTCGTATTTCTTCTTGGTTTCTCCAGTTGCTTTGCTGTACCTTGGAGATTAAAAATGGCTCAGGATTAGGCAATTGAGGGACTTTGCTGCTTGATTCCTGAACAAAACTTTGAAATGTGGACTTTTGACTGTAGCTTCTGAATGTTCCAGCAGCTGGATCCTCTTTCTTTTAGTATCACCGTGTCCAAAAGCTTTATTTGAACTTCACCTTGCAGCTTTCAGCCTGTGGTGTTTCATTGGCTCTTTGTGAGAACTACTTTTTGCTCTCATCTTACTACTTATGCCACAGCTCCAGATCATTGTGGGATCCCTTGTGCAGATGAGTCTCCCTTTTGTGCAGATGGTCAGTCGTTCAATTGGCTGTTTACTGTGTGCAGGTGGAAAAGGAGAGAAGCTGTTTGCCCTGTCGCTTGATCGTGTTGTGGGATTCAAGGAGAGAGAAGCGGACAAGAGCTTGAGAGACTCAAGGAGTGCTGAGGGAGGTACCTGCTGAAGGATTCATTCCCTCTCTGTTCACAAAGAAGTCCAGAAGAAGGATGTGTGTTTTCTAGAGTCTCTTCTTCCCCTTAAGTTGCAGCTTCTGTCTCTTTCACGCAACTCTGGAAGCAGTAGTCAAAAGTCTCTTTCAACCTTGTGACAGCCTGTGGTGGATCACACCTCAGCTTGGGTATCTCAGTGCAGCGTGGTTGCACTAGTTTGTTCACTGCACCTGGTGTCTTCCTGCATTAGTAGCTCTGGCAGAAATAAAAGGCATGGAAAGCTACTGTACTGCTTTTCCTTGCTGTGGCCCTCTTGCAAGTTTCTTCTCTTGCCTTTGTGATGCCTGAACAGCACGGTGAGAATACTGCAGGGCAAAAGCCTGGGCTTAGCAATGTCAACTGACTTTTGACCTTTCAAATATATTTGGTCATCAGACCCAAAAGCTTAGCCATTGCTGGCTTACATTGAATCTTGCCTTTTACACATTTGCTAGAGATATTCCCAAAGACTGTACAAACCCTTGTAATTTATATCTGCAACAGCCAGACTCAAAGATGTCCAGTGAATACAAACTGCCATTGAAGAAACCAGGATTCAAGTAATTACCAAAGAATGGGAAGATGGAACTGTCCATGTACTCCTTGCTGCAGGGTAGAGGTACTCAGTGAAGTGACTGGAAAATAGATTTCTTGAGTGTCACTTTTTACTGTGGTGATTTTAGCTCTGATTGGTGAACTATGAGTGAGACTTGGAGGGCTTTTTCTTCTATGCTTTTTATGCATTTTCTGAAGTGTTTTTCAAGCTGTTCTCTTTGGATCATCTGCTGCTGCCAGTAATGAGTATATTTGCATTAGACTATAGTTAAACTCTTCTTGAGTTGGTACAGATTTTGATGTTATTGTAAGCCCTGCTTATGTTCCAGAACCAGTCATGAACAATTCTGGGGAGAAGGGAGCAACAGAAATAGCACTGAATGCTAGCAAGAACTTGATTAGTCAAGGAAGAATCTGCAACTTTTCCTTAATGTGTTCAGTGTTCTTCAAATCTTAACTATACTTAAGTAGCTAATCTTTCAGGATATTTCCTGAGTAAGAATTGTCTTCTGTTGGACCAAAATGTTCAGATGGTACAGTAACTGCTTGGTTCTTAGCAATTCAGGATATGAACTGGATACCTTTTCCAACCTGATAGCACAGCTCTCTGCCTCAACGGAGAGCCTCTCTTTGAAGAGCATGCACATCTGGTGCTCTCATGAGAGGATAAGGTGTTTTATGCACAGCCTGACAAATGGGTTTTCTTTATTCCTTTGTCTTTCTTACTTACTGACATCTTCTCTCTTTCAGCTTCGAGCTCAGAACCAAGTACTGAAGAAAGGGGTTGTAGATGAGCAAGCCAACTCTGCTTCTCTGAAGGTAACCTCCAAAAACTGGTTGTGTCGGGTACACTAAGCTGTGAGAAAGTAGGTAAATGGGAAGAGTAGATGTGAATCCTTCTCGCTCAACTATTGTGGTTAAAAGAATTAAGAAGGACCTTCATTCAGTAGAAGGATTTCTGTTCTGCAGTTGGTCTTCATTGTGGATGCTCACTTTGAGAAAGAGAAGCTGCTTCTTAATGATTAGAGAATTAAATGCCTACTGCAGCGTGATCTGAGGGCTGCTCAAGGAAGTGAAATCTGGTTTTTAGTGTAAAAGCAATACTCTTCTATGTGAAAACTTTAAAATTAAACTCTCTGGTTATTCAGGAGCAACTGAAGATGAAGGATCAATCACTGAGAAAACTGCAGCAAGAAATGGACAGCTTGACCTTTCGAAATCAGCAGCTGGCCAAGCGGGTGGAGCTACTTCAAGATGAACTTGCTTTAAGTGAAGCTAAGGGCAAGAAGAACAAGGTATGTACCAAAGGCAAACAACTTGCTTAACAGAAATCTGCTTCTCAGCACTCAGTATCTTACTCTGATTTCTAGCAGTAGTTGCTTTGTGTTGAACTGAATGTTTTTGTCAGAGCTTCTGTTACTAACTGACAGTGTTAGTGGAAATACCCACAGACCAGCAATCTATACGTACAGTGTATGCTTTGAAGCTCTGTACTTTTCTTTCTGGTGTCAGTTAACTGACACTGAATTGCTACCTCCTTTTCCAGGCATTTATTAAATGTTCAGACAGCTTGGAAGGCTCTTGGAGCTCTTTGATTAACCTACTACTGTGAAGAAAACTGGTCACCTCATTTCCTAGCCCCATCTCCTTGATTTGTAATCTTGATGTCGATGGCTAACTCTTCAGCTTATGATGGTAGCTTTTCTAATAGCCTCTTACATCAATCTTGTAAAATGCTTTGAAATTGAAATGTTTATTTAGTATTTGCTTTGCTATTCCACAACAACAGGATAACTTCAGTACTGTGTTCTTTCGTTGCCAAAATGTTTGCTGATTAAATCTGAGTATGTAATGCTCTGTGATCAGCCCTGTCTTCTGTAGGTAATATATGAATTCCAGGGGTAGTGTCTGGATTAGTTCTCAAGCATCCTTTGCTACCTTCCTCTTATAAAGAAGCACCTCTTACTGTCTCTTCCTTTTTAGCTCCCAGGATGCTGTAGCTATTGAGATTGACATTAACAAAATCATTCAGCTGATTAGGAACATGCTCATCTGAATTCTTCTATTTATTATCCATTCCCCTGACAAGCATACTGCCTCTGAGTTACATTATTTATGCACTGTAGTAGATTGTTCTTCAAAATACAGTTTGACCCTTCTGTTCTTTTATCTCCTGTTGTGTAACTTCAGGCTTTATTAGATGCATTTCCAGATTTTGAAGGAATTCAACCTGGCTTGAGTAGCTTTGTAAACCATTGCCAGGCTTTCCTATTCAGCTGTCAGAATGCATGGTTCTGTGGTTGTTTGGTTTTGGTTTTTTTTTTAAGAAGTGTTTGTTCAACCTTTTAAATGCATTCCCTTTAGTTTTACCTGTATGGCCACTCTGTATTGAACATATCCTTTCCAAATTTCATGTTGTGCTTGCTTAAGGGACTTGCCATTGGGAGACCATATACTTCACATCTAAAATTTTTTAGATTAAGACTTGGATAGATGATCTGTGTCAGACTGTAATCCTTTTAGGAGGAAAACATGCACCCATGTTTTGGGTGGTGTATCAGGCTGACATCAAATGCAGAGGTGGTTTAGCTGTCCCAGCCCTTCCAAGCAATTGAACTTCAGTGTGAAGTTTAGATGTAAACAGTCTCCCTTTTATTTGGTGCTGGTACTACCAGCAGAGTGGCAGAGCAGCAGTGGGGGTTTCACCAGTGGGTACTGAGTCTTTGGATGAAATGGGCTAAACATGAGGAAACAGTTGGCAGAGGGATGTCTGTGTTGTCAAGGTAGTCGGTGGACAGTGAAGTCCTTACCTGGTGCTGCAGCCTGCCACTGGATAGTGCACTTTCACTGGTGGTGTTTGCTGAGACTGGGACCACCTTACACCTGCACACTTGGCAAGGGGAGATGTCTTTTACACAGCTCCCAAACCAGATAAGCCTGTGTGCACAAGTTTTTACATTGCTGACTGTGGGGAATCATGAAAGATTCAAATGATGTCAAATGAGCAACTGCCCATGAAAGAAATTTTGAGTGTGTGTGAATGTGACACCCGAGTCCTTCTGGAGTTTGCATTCTGCAACTATACAGGAAAAACTATGTGAAGGAAAAAGTGCTGTTCTGAGGCTCATGCTGTGTGCAATACGTGTACCTTCTGTTACATTAATGGAAGTAAGATAACATTCATGTACCTCTATTAGGAATTAGTGATGTGAAGTGTTTTTAGATATTTGGGGATGGGCTTTGGGATACCCCCGGAGACTTGGAAATAATGTATTTTCTCTCTTTTTGTTTTAAGAAAAGTACAGAATCCTCATCTCAGCTTAGTCAAGAGCAGAAAAGTGTCTTCAATGAAGATCTTCAGAAGAAGATAGAAGAGAATGAACGACTACATATACTCGTGAGTGAAATGCTGTTTAGTCTTTATTTTTAGTTCAGAGAAGTGGTCACATGAAGAAAGAGAAAATAAAATGCCATTTGAAAACTAGGGGGGGTTAGGAGCTCTGTGCAAAACAGTAGATTGGAGGGCTTGTTTATAAAGATAAAAGTGGGAAAACGAGAAGGTATTTTGACTTCAGATTCTTAAGATTGTGTGTGGAATAACTCACATAATACATGTTTTCTCATTTAGATTTTTAACCTTTGGCAACATTTAGTTACTTCATTGAAAATAGTGGTATAGTTGGTACTGAGTGGAAACCTCAGTTCACTGTTTCAGAATTGCCTTAAAGCTTTAAATGTTTTTTGAGAGTTGTCCTAACTAAGAATTACTTGACCAAAATGGAAATCATTTCACTTTGGTGTAGAAAACTTGAAAAACCTTACAGCTAAATTTGGTTTTAGTGTGTTGTGTATCATTCCTTAAATATACTGTCAAAGAACTTTGTTCCTGAATCTTTTCTCTATGCATATCCTCATAAAATTTCTATATGTCAGAGAACTAGTACTTGTTATTTACCTGGACTGGCTAATTAAATTGGTGTAACTGGTGGGACTGGATTCCATAGTCAAATGAAGCCTTTCATGATCTCTGCTTCTCTTCTTTTTAGTTCTTTGAAGCAGATGAGCAGCACAAGCGATTAGAAGCGGAGCTGAGAAGTAGACTTGAGGTTTTGGAAGCTGATGCTGCCCAGCATCAAGCTGTGGTGGACAGTTTAACCAGGAAATACACGGATACCGTGGAAAAGCTGCAGAATGATAAAGCCAAACTAGAAGTAAGGAGTTTTTCCTCTTACTCACAAATTTGAAAAGTTTTGAAATGAAATGCCTTGCTGTGTCAGTACTTACATTGTGAGATTATCTTCTTGCATAAAGATCAAGTCTCAGACACTAGAAAGAGAAGCCAAGGACTGTAGGCTTCGAACCGAAGAATGGTAAGTGTTTTTATTTAATATAATGAAAAGTTGATTTAAAGAAATAACTGCTGTAAAATATTAACTGGATTGTTTTTACACAATAATACCTTTAAAAAAAATTCAGCAAACAACTTTGGTGAAACTCAAAGCACTGGGCAACAGTGCACTGACATTAAGACTGTGCAGGTCAGATCCTTTTTCCAACTGCTGAGTACATACCTAGACAATCAGTTCCACAGATTGAACTTCTAGTAAGAGCAGTTTTATTGCCAAGCTGGTTTAATCAGCTGTGGATTGATGAAGCCCTGAAGAATTTGATTGTAATGGAATACTATAAAAAGTAAAGAAGCTGTTGAACTTCTATGGAAGAAGATATACGAAGTGGGGATTTTTTTGGTTTTGTATTTTTTTAAAAAACAACTTCAAAAAACAAAGTGTGGGTGAAGTATGCTGAGGCAACCAACTGAAAAAAGTTTAAAAAAATCCTTCACCCCAAAAGATGCTTGAACATTTTCCTTTTGCTTCAGATATATAGTGAATAGTCAAGTGGAGAGTTCCTTCTTTCACGTGGTAACCTAGAACTATGTATTTTAATTATTTTGGTAGATGCAAAGATACTTGAATTCCAATAACACTCCTCTAGTACAGGTCAGGCCTTCATTTAGAATGACTTGCAAAAGAGGATGAAAGCTGTATTTTTCTGCTGTTCAAGTTTTTTGTTGTGTTTGAAAAACATGGTAGTCTTAGCCTGCTACTATTCAGTTCAGAGCTTGTCTGTCATGTTCTGTGATGACTGAGAAATTAATGTCACTGTAAGAAATTGTCCTTACCATTTAAGAAAGGAGGCATAATAAAAACTACAAAGCTGGTTTTTATTTTAAACAGTGAAATCAGTATGTAATGAACACATGACAGCAGATGTCTTTTAAAGTACTGCTCTTCTGTTTTCCCTGCTCTTTCAGGGGAAGGAATCCATCTGCCCCTGACACCTAGGTTTTATTCAGGAGAGTGGGGAGGTGCAGATTAGGCAGCCTGCATGCCCTGAGAACTGCAGTGCAGAATGTAAAACAAAACATACCAAACTACTTGTTTACCATTCCTCTGTAGTACAAAAAGGAAACATCCCTACTCCTGCAGTTTGGAATTTTTCTATCATGCCCAGTGCTACTGCAGTTCATGCTGTACAATTTCTATGTAATTTTGGAGAAAAAATGTTTGTTAATGTGCATGAGCTGTTCTTGGCCACTTTTTTCAGTATCTTGCTTATTTTGGATTTTTTTTTCCATGTTAGTCCTGATAAATTTGCATGTATCAAATGTTTTTGTAAAAAAAAAAAAAAGGAAAACAACTGTCACTTTGACACCTTCCCCCCACCCTCCACTGTATGTGCAGGAGTTCTAGGTGTCAGTCGGGAAGCAAACAGTGAAGAATTTGGGGGCCTAAATTGGGTAAGGTGTGGAATTTGGTCTGAATCAATATGCAGTAGTCTTTGCCATATGTATAAAATGCTGAAATATGTTACTGTTCCTCTCAAGAGTCTATACTAATGTTATCAGTAGCCTTAACTTAGGTTTACAGCTATATATGCAATCAAGTGAAGCAGATCTAGAGAAAAATACTATAGAATGTACCAGAAACATGATTGCAAAGTCTTGTGGGATCAGGCAGCATCACAGCAGCCTTTAAATATAGGGCTTTGAAAAGCTCCTGAGGTATTTCTAAGAGTGATGTGATGTAATTAACTGAATTATTGATATTAGAATATTGCATTGGATATATAGTAAATAATTTAAAGGCTCTTTTGCAGTCCCGTTCAAATTCCAGTAGGAAAGAATAACTTCATATAGCTTATACAATAATTGCAGGATTAGAAAATGTAAAAATTAACAATATCCTATATTAAATATGACATAAAGGAGGAAAAATGATTCCTACTGTTTGTCTGTCTTCTGTTTAACCTCTAGAGAGAGAGAGAGACAGGTAACCATGTGCTTCAGGGATGCTTATGGTGAGCTGTGGTGTTGGTGATACAGATACATTTTTAAAGATTTACAATGTATGTGTGTGTGTGGCTTTTCCTTTGTCTTTGTTATTCAGCCAGCAACAGTTAAAGAATCTTCAAGCAGCTTTGGGCAGTAGACTGGAAGAATCTCTGTGCATAATCAATGAAAAAGTACCTTTTAATGACACAAGTATGTATTGCCTTGATCTGGGTTTCTTGTTTAATTTGGGGTATCCATCTGGAGGAAGTGCTTATAAATTAAAGTATATTAGCTGGAGGAAATGTTAGACATCTGAACAGACACTAGGAGGTAATTGTAATAAGTATTCATAATACTTGTCATGATCTTAAAATATCAAGTTTCTATATTATTAGATATATCTGTAATGAAAATTAAAACTTAAGACTTAGGAGTAATTTGCCACTTGTCTTAGTGTTGGCAGAAGATGGTAAAAGATGAAGGGATGCTGTCAATTTACTGGCTTCTCCACAACGATTTCTTTAGTTACTCAACTCAGAGTATTATTTTGGGCAGGGTATATTCAAGAGGATACAGTACATTAAGATGGGTATAAACCAGTGGCTGCAGAGATGTTGATGTGATGAGACATTACAGCAGTGGTGGTCTATGCTTAGTATTAATGGGAACTCTGTGAACCATGTCTTATGTCTGATCAGGGAACACCCAGACAATATCCTTACCCAGGGCAGAGGAATAAAATCTTTAACTGTGGGGACTCTCACCTGAAGAAACCTTTTTTTCCCCTTTGTTTCCAACTGCTACTAAATAAACTGACGTTCAGAGGGTACCACGAAGTTAGGAGTGCTCAGCCTTTGCATTGCTTTGGTGCCAGATCAGTGCTGTGTATTGGGTGCTTTTTTAAATAATTTGGATATGAGGTTGTACTTGGGTGGGCAGCGCTCTGTGCTCCTCTGGCATTGGGACCAGGAGGACCTGGAATAGCAAATAAGCTGAAAGTCGTGGAGAACTAGCAGAGAAATGAGAACAGGCTGTTGAGTTTCATGTAGGTTTTATTGGTAGCTCTTGCATTTTTCATTCAGCTTAAAGCTTGATGACAATATTTTGAATAGCCTTAGGGTTTCTGAAAGCTGATCTGGCAGGGGTGAACCTTCCAGGTCCTCCACTGGGTTTGCAAATGTGTCGGGGAAACACCAGATCAGCTTCTCGGTAAGAAATGTTGACTGTGGTACCGCGTGTTGCACGTAGGTGTCGGTGCCTTGTTGATACCCTTTCCACTTCTTTCCTCTCACAAAGATCACTTGGTCAGGCATCTGCTTCCTGTTTCTACTTTTGAGATGACTTTAGCTGACTTTTCTTTTTACAGGTGGATACTTTAGCAAGTTAATTAACTGCCCACTCAGCTGTTGTAGCCTAATGGTTTGCCCACTATTTGTACTATTTTCTACACAAGCAGATCTTTAGTGTAGAAGAATGAGAGTCAGCCAGTGATGTGGATTCCAAATGCCTTGCTATAGGCTCTGTAGTGGATTTTAAGCATAACTAGCTGCTGGCTTTGGTTTCAGTAACAATCAAATGACTTGTTGACTGCTAAGTGTGATTTTGGGAGTAGAAAAATAATGAAGCCTTCTGAAGCATTTCCTTGTAAGTAGGATTTGTTAATTTTGGACAGTGTGTTAATTACCTTGGTCTTGGACTACCTCTTCCCATGTGTTAACTGCTAAATGTGAATGTTTTAAAAATAAATTTCCTTTGTGTGCAAATTTTAAACTAAAAAGGTTACTTGTTTAATTGAGGATGGATTTGAACAGTTTTAAACTGTTCTGTAGGTACAAATATCCCTCTACTCTTCAGAAATCCTGCCCCTTTGTAACTGAATACTCAATCTGTTTGCTCTGTACTGGAACAGAGTGCTGAAATATGTGGAGAGTGCACCTTATTCTAAACTAGCAATAAATCAAGTACAGGAGCTTTAACAATGCAAAATGTAAAAAAAATCCTAATAATATTATTTGATAGTCCCTGGAATGTAATTGAAATTTGAAACTCAACTTGAATTCTTTAAGGGTTTGGCGTTTTCTTGAGACTTTCACTGCTGTTAGTGATGAATACTGTTCTTTTGGGCAAGAGGATTCTGCTCTTACCTATCAAATTCGGAGTGTTGAGAATGTAAATCAAATTTAACTGTCTGGGGCAAGTATAGAAGTGCTTTCTCTCCACCTTGTTATAGTAACAGTGTTTAAGTGAGAATGTTTAGGCCTACTGTATTGAATGCAATTGTTTGTATCTCTCTAGTTAGAATTATTTACATGAACTGTAATATTACTGCAATGAAATTTTATATTAAAAAATCACCTTTTACCATTAAGTGTCTCTAAATCATGTTTTGTTTGAGTTATAAGCACTTACTAAAAACCCAATATTTGTCCTCTAGGATCTAACAGATACAATGCTCTGAATGTGCCATTACACAACAGAAGATACCAGGTAAGCATTTTTCATGGTTTCCTATGTAAAAATGCAACTTTCTGCACAGATACTGAATAAACCCAGACATTTTAGTGACCCAGAATGGCAGGAGAGCCTACCTCACTACTATCATGATATTCCAAGGAAGATTCTGTCCACAGAGCCTCAGTGCTTTTCCAAGGTAGTCTGTACTGCTCTTAGGGTGAGGAGTCAGGTTGTCTCCATACTTCAGTAGCTAGCCCATTGAATGCTGGCTGATGGTCACTGTAGGTATTAACTCAGGTATGCCTTTCTAAAAGGAATGGCAAAAAGGTTTAATATTGGTCTCAAAGTTATATGAAATGTTCTTTTATGATGCCAGCCTGCAGTAAATTAGAGCTTGATGATTTCATTTTTAAAGTTGGTTAAAACTATCTTAGTTGAGAGGTCATACACTTTTTCTGGGAAAAAGGTAGTCTTGATATCTTAAGTTCCTTTGCCCTCAAAGTGAACCAAATCAGTGACATCACTTGAGCCCCAAAGAATATTTGCACTTGTAAACTATACGTTGGTGCATATGTTAGATAGAGTACCATGTTAATTAATGTTGTCACTAGTCATCCCTTTAAGGAATAGATCATGTCTCCAAGAACTCTGCGTGGTTTGCTTAAGCTTTACAGGTTACTTCTTGGCAGCACACCTCTTACTTGCAGACTAATTGCCCTTATTTAAATATTACTTAAAAAAGTCCTACAGTTTCTGCTCACTGCTGTAATTTCATCAACTTGAGAATGTGGCAAACTTGGTATCTGCAATTAACTGTTCACAGGAAACTAATGCTCAGATTATTAAGGCTTTTTACAGTAGTAAATCAGATACCTTGATGCAGCCAGTATTTTCCTATTTTGCTATTGTTGAGGATAGGCTCCACAGCACTCAGTGGTGGAGTTTTTTTTTCCTTGTATTATGATGTCTTGAACCTTGAAGTGAGTGCATTCCGATGCCAGCATAGAAAGGCTTCAAAGAGCTGCTTTGTCCTTTCTTCAGAAGTGCCTATAAAGAGACTGTGTCACTGTGAGAACAGGTGACCTGCTGTCTGGTTTTGTGATACAAGTAGCCTTAAATCAGCCTGTTGCTGCATACTGAGAAAAATCTGAGGAGCTGTGGGTAGAGTTTCTCCCTTTTGCTGTTTTCTGCTAGCCTCATGCTTCCAGGTCTGCAGCCTTGAGAATGTGCCATGACAGGTTTTTGACTGGCTTTGCCAGTGGAGGCAGAATGTTAGTGTGTTAGCACAGGCTGCAGAGTAAAGGGCAGCAGAACAGTAATATTGTCTGTTTTCCTTCTTTGCATAGCTAATTAACATACACAAACTAAGTATAATGACTACATTAATTACCACAATTCATATCCCTAATTGAGATTCTCTTGATTTAACACTTCATTGAAACGTTAGCAAAAGATCTCTAAAAGATAAGTCATCCTTGGCTGAAGTGTCACATTAACCTTATTCTCTCCTCCATAAATCACAACAGAACGTGGGTGGGTTTTTTTCTCTGTTGCTTTTTCAGAATATTCAATTTTTGGATTAATTTAATTAGTACCTTCCTACTTCTCAAAAGCCACAGAGCAGCTTTATTCATGAGCAGCAGCTCAATTCTGTCCAGATGGGAGAATAGGAATTGAGTGTTACTGGTTAGAGAAGCAGACGTCTTCCATTCTGGGAGAAAACCTCATTGTTTTTTACTAGTTAAAGTTAAGTTTCCTTACAGCCAAGTGTTAGAAATTTCTCTCTCTCACCACACTGAAAGAATTGAGCTGTTGTCAGCAATTAGTCTATAGGTCTTTAGAAATCTTAATTTCAAAGATGGCTTCTTTGAAGATGGACAGTAAGAAACCAAATGAGGTTCAATAAAAGCAAGTGTAGAGTCTTGCACCTGGGAAGGAATAACTGCTTGTATCAGTACAGGCTGGGGGATGACCTGCTGGAGAAGAGCTCTGCAGAGAAGGACCTGGGGGTCCTGGTTGACGACAGGTTGGCCATGAGCCAGCAGTGTGCCCTGGTGGCTAAGGGAGCCAGTGGGATCCTGGGGTGCATCAGGAGGAGTGTGGCCAGCAGGTCGAAGGAGGTGATCCTCCCTCTCTGTTCTGCCCTGGTCAGGCCCCACCTGGAGTATTGTGTCCAGTTCTGGGCTTTCTGGTATAAAAAAGACAGGGATCTCCTGGAGAGAGTCCAAGGGAGGGCTATGAAGATTAAGATTAAAGGCATGGAGCATCTCCCCTACAAGGAAAGGCTGAGTGAGCTGGGACTGTTCAGCCTAGAGAAAAGACGACTAATGGGGGACCTTATTAATGTTCATAAGTATCTGAAGTATGGGACACGGGGAATTGGCCAGCCCCTTTTCTGTGGTCTGTGGGGACAGGACAAGGGGCAATGGCTGCAAATTGGAGCACAGGAAGTTCCGCGCCAACATGCAGAAGAACTTTTTCCCAGTGAGGGTGGCAGAGCCCTGGGACAGGCTGCCCAGGGGGGTGTGGAGTCTCCTTCTCTGGAGATATTCAAGACCTGTCTGGACACCTCCCTGTGCAACCTGTCCTAGGGAACCTGCTCTGGCAGGGGGGTTGGACCTGATGATCTCTGAGGTCCCTTCCAACCCCTACAGTTCTGTGATTCTGTAACTGTGCTAACCACTGTGTGTTCTTGTGGCCTGTAGCTTGAGAAATGCAGTAGAGCCAACCAACCATAGATGGGTTTTTTTTTCATATTTAAGTAGATACATGTCAGATAAAATACTTCAATAACTGTCTTTACAGCTGAAGTTGCGAGACCTTGCTGGCCAGGCCCTGGCTTTTGTTCAAGAACTTGTAACAGCCCTGTTGAACTTCCATACATACACTGAGCAGAAGGTACAGATCTTCCCCATTGATTCTGCAACAGACACTATCTCACCGTTAAACCAGAAGGTAAAGCTTACACATTTCAGCTAAAAGTATATGCAATGACTTAAGACTTTCATGTGTGAATAACCTCAGTCGTGCAAATTTCTGCCACCTTCACTGGAGTGCTGTGAGTGTGTTCTGAGAGGCAGCCCCTCCTGCATGAGAAGTCTTTCTGTCGGGTGAATTCTCTGAAAGCAGGTGAAGGTGTAGCTGCAGGGAATTGTTTTCCCTGTGCCAGTGCTATAAGAGCAATGTGATAGTAAAATTAAGGCTTTGCTTTTCGAGTGCTTAAATCAAAGTGCATTTGTCAGAAGTTCAGCTGACTTATTTTAAAAATACACAAATACTGCACTGCTGTCTTGGTTAATGCACCGGGGAATGCGAGATCTTGAGACAGAAGGTCCTATGTTTAGGGTCTTTAGCTGTAACATGAAATAAACTGGATGCAAGGTAGGCTTATGAAGGAGAGAACTTGGATTCTGCTCCCTTGTCAAGAAACAACTTTATAATCTGATTTTTGGGCTATTTGTCTACAGACCTTTCTTGTAAGTGTTCAAATCTGTAAAGCATGATGAAATTATTATGAGAAGCCTGTCCTGTCTCTTTCTGTGCAACTCTGTAAAGACTCTTTAGAACGTATCATGCAGAGCTGTTAAGCTGCATCTTCTGACTTTCTGTTTCTATGGCATGAAACATGGAAAGCAACTTTGTGTACAAGGACTTGTGTGGGGATGCATATGCTTTGGAATAAACATTGCTTTAATGTCAGAGTTGTTGACTTCATAGTTCAAGTGGGTCTGTGTGCATTTGAGTTGCTGGATGACAGCATTTTCTGGTTCAGGCTAGCTTTTCAGTTTAGTAGCTTGTAAGGCACAGACATAAGCTGCAGTGATAGACATAATTTGCATTCATCAAATGGCTGCAGTGCATGCAGTGACAATGTTAACTGTCACAAAACTTCCCTGTCCTTGGGAAGACCTTCTGTAATCTCACTGCAGGCAAGAAACATGCTTGTGAAGGTGTGTATCCGCTAGAGAAATCCCACTCTGTTTACTTCCTCAGTTGAAACAGCTGTTGGAATAAAGAGTACACTTTTACAGAGATTAGCATAGATCTGAGTTGAATATTTTCTTTTCTTGCTACCAAACCTATTCAAAATGGCATATCCTTCTTGTGAAAACTGTGTGCCTTCTGTCATCTTCCAGATCCTTTGGGGCAGGAAGTGTGGCTCCTTGTTTATGTGGCCTAGCATGATGACTGAATTCTAAAGACACTGCTGCAGTTTACACTGAGGGAATAACACCAGGTTTCTTAGGCATCATTTCTCACATGTTTTTTTCCTTAATGGCCTAGTTAACTCTTCTTTGTTGCTGTTCAGCAGAGAAGTGCTTTCACACTGCTGAAACGTGCAACTTAATCAGAACTGTAATTTGATTCTCCTTTTCTGATAATTGACTCTGATTCAGTGGTTCAGGCTTTATTTTTTTCCATAACTGTCTCTCTTGTAGTCTGCCCTATTGTGTATTGATGACTTAATTTCCTCAGTACACCCTACCTTGGTAGCCCCTACCTCTCAGGGCTTTTGCTGTGACTTTCCAGGGATGAAGCATCTTTTGTCACTCACTGAAGATGCTGCTGCTCCTGTATTTTTGATAAATTTATCTGTTTGCTTGGCAAGTGTTCTCAGTGCCATCTTAGCTCCTCCACTGAGTGGTTCAGAAACCTCCCCTCCCCTTAATGTGGTAGAGCCAAGTGTCACGTAGTGGCTTAGCACACTTGCACTGATTTATTTTTCCCCAACTCCAGGTCTTGTCTGGCGCTTTCAAGCTATTTTCCCCACCAAACACTCAAAGTAGATGTGGACAATTCCCTTCCAGGTTCAAGTATTCCTTTTCTCTTTAAGTATTGGATTGCTGGGTTCTGCTGGGTTTTCAGCATCATGCCAGATAACTCAGTCCTCTCTGTTGCAACACAAGTCAGGAGCATTCTGCATGTGTTACTTTTTCCTCCTTAGATTTTGGAGTTTTCCCTAATTCCATCCAGATTTGTGCATGCATGAATGAGAGCTTGGCATCTCTCTCTTCTTGTTAACACTGTATTGCTGCACTGTAATAATACAAGAAATAATTAAAATTTCTCATACCCTATTTGCCTGGGATCTTTAGCTATGATTGTGGTATAAATAATCAAAGGTGAAGGTTTCTTTCTGTGGGGTAAAATAAAACCAAGATCACTGCTGACTACCAATATCAGTCTGTGGAAGAAGCTTTTTGTAATCCTGTGGAATCAAGTTGAAAGCTGATGATAGCTGTTACGTTCTGTGTGTAAGAGTAAACACCTCTGTTCTCAGTTACACTTTTCTGGAGGCAAAGTTAACCATGGAATTTTTCAGGAGTTTTTTTGTAAAGTCAGGCAGTTCTGTGAGGCCAGAGTTTGATGGGTGCCCAAACCTGTCACAGTTCTTGCAAGTTAGAATTCACCCTTTGATTAGGTACTGCTCCATCCTTTGCATTGGCATAAGCATGCTTGGACCCATGTTGAAAACCAGACTGGATACAGATGAAGACTAAGATGTATCTTTTGCTCAGGTTTAACTCAGTTTACATCCTCAGTGCTTTGCACAGTGTAGCTATGCAGGTGTTTGTGCTGATGCACAGGACCAGGGCTGAGAGACAAACAGCTGGGAGGAAAATAGGATAGTTTATTCTGGTGCCTGAATGGTGCATGGATTTGATGGAGTTGAGCAAGGAATGCAGGAATATTTAAACTCAAAAAGCAGGAGTTTGGTGTGCTGTGCATGGCAGTTAAAATGAGATAGGGTGCTGTGGTAAAGCCCTGGCTGGGTTTAGGTTGATCTTCTGTTGTAGTCTTCACTATTTATCACTTTACATTGAGGTGTGTGTTTGTGTGGCCTGTAGGAGAGGTTGCTGTACATCACTCACTTGACTTACATCTTACTGTTGATGTCCTGGGGATCATTTAAGATGACAGGTGCTTTGCTGAAGTGGAATGTTCTTTGTTAGCTCGAAACAACTTGCAAGAGCAAGCACCATTTTAAAATCTCTCTGTACTCAGTTCTCACAGTATCTTCATGAAAATGCTTCCTATGTTCGCCCTCTGGAGGAAGGAATGCTTCACTTGTTTGAGAGTATCACAGAAGATACAGTGACAGTCCTGGTAAGACTTCTTATTTTTAGCACTGAAGAAGATTTTTTTCACAGCAAAAATACTTATACATTGGATTTTTTTCCTTCCAGGAAACAGCTGTGAAATTAAAGGTCTTCTCAGAACACTTAGCTTCCTACCTATGCTTTTTAAGAAAGATTCTTCCTTATCAGTTAAAAAGGTACTTTTCATTTAATACTTCCAATTAAAAGCACGCTGTGAGGCATGCAGCTTTGTCAGCATCTACTACTCTAATATAATTCAACACTTAAAGTACTCTGGTGTACAATGTGGAATTTTTTTTCCCTGCTTGTTTTTGAACCTTTAGGTATATATATGTGTTTGGTTTTAGGGTTTGTTTGTGTGGGTGTCTTTTTAGCTGGGTAGTAGAGCTAAATCCATGTATTTTAAAGCTTCCCCCCTGTGCAGACTTTGCACAGATTGTTAATGTTACTTAATTTTATTCAGTAGCACTGATACTGTTTGGCTGTGGTACCCTTAAACTGTTAATTTCTTGAGCCTGCCTGAAGATTATTTGTCATGCAGTAAATATAGCAATGTAGTAGACCTTGGCCAGATGCACATCCCTTCTGCAGTGAAAATCTTTGTTCCCAAATGGGTTGAAGGGAGGTGAATTAGTAGTGCAAAGGACTGCTTGAAAAGAGGTTTTGGATTAAGCAAGAAGAAAAAGAACTTGCTTAATCCCTTCTTTGTACCTGTTCTCCTGCTCCTTAGGAAGCATAAGGTAAATTATACGTAGTAAATTATATATAGTAGAAGAAAAAGTCTTTAAACTGATAAAGCCAGTTCCTTGCCCTGAGTGTAAACTGTTTCTGGCTTGTGACTGAAGCTGCAAGGAGTGGGGTTAGTACATGTACACAGTAATTTCCATGTAAGGCTAAATTACTCTGATGTGATAACCTTTCTAAAATAAATTCCTAGTCATTTCTTGATTTGGATTGGGGACGTAGAGAACACTTGTTACCTATTCCAGAACTCATGAACTTGTTTTTTAAGATAATTGTTTGCTTTAAAAAAAAAAAAAATCATTCATATATTCCTAGTTTGGAAGAAGAGTGTGAGTCTTCTCTTTGCACAGCTGCTTTAAGAGCTAGAAATATGGAGCTGCAGAGAGACATGAAAAGGTTGACTGCAGTCTTTGAGAAGCTACATACGTACATTAGTCTTCTTGCATTACCAAGTAAGTACTGGTTTGGGCTCGGTTGGGTGTATGGTGACTGGAAGGTACTGGTTTTCCTCTAGGACCAGCATTGGATTTTTTTGGTTTGTTTTTTAAATCACATCCACGGATTGCCACTCCTGTGCCAGAGGACAGCCAGATTAGCACTAATCTTTAGGATCAGTTTAAACTGTGGGGTGAATTCTGCAGTATGCTCTGTCATCATGGACCCTCTTTTACCCAGAAGGAAGACTGACTGTGCTATACAGTGATTCTTTAATGCTCCACACTCTTCTTTCTGAATAGATGTGGGCATGGTGCAGGCCTGGATGTTACCAAGCAGTCACACATACCACATTTTAGATAGTCATAGTTAACTGCAGAGGAGGAGAAATGACTGCAGGTTTTAATAGTATGATTGTCATTATGTCAGTTATCACCTCTTAATCATGAAATTGTTGATAAAATATATTTTTATTACTAATTATAACTTCCAGCTCCTCATAGTCATAAGATTATTAAACTACAACTCTCATGATAATGACTAATTAAAATCAGGTAAAACATTTGCATGTGTGTGCGTGGGGAAACGAACTCCAAATGTGTACTGTAAATAAGAGGAGGAAACAGTTATTGTGTAGCTTCAGCTTATTTCAGTCCTTACTCTTAGAAGGACCCAGATGGTATGTTTCTACATGCATAATTGCTTTTTGAGACCAAAGCAGTTGCTATTTGTAAAATATGAATGAAATTTAGGAAACTTGCAAATCTTTTACCTGCCTACTCTGGCAAAACATGGTGGGTGGGTGTGGGGGTGTGTGTATATATATATATATATACACACATACATATTAGATATATATCAAATATGTATGTGTGTGTATATATATATACACATATATGCACACACACATTTGATATTGAAAGGGAATCTGTTGTTCTCCTGCTCCATGCAGATGTTTCTAGTAGGTGGAAATTGAATTATTTTTCAAAGCTAACTCTTTTCATGCATGGTGAAGTCTTAGTGTTGTTTACTTTCCTTTCTACCTTGTTCTCCTAGGTACAAAACCAGAAGGACTTCTTAGGACAAACTACAACTTGGTGTTTACAAACATTGCTGCAAGTCTTCATGGATTTCATGACATTTTGAAAGGTGATAGTACAGCAATATTGTTATGTTTCAGCTCTGCTTCCTTCTGTTTGTACTCTCTGTAACCATGCTGAATGTGTAATATGTGATAAATCTCATTTGTTTTGCCTTTGCAAATTAAGATAAGAAACTAAACCTTCTAACTGCTTGTTTTGGACGTGCATGCGTGGTTTTTCCCCTCTCTGTTTTGTTAGCTGCTGCTTGGAAGTTGCTGGAATACTTGTGGTCTTTCCAGTACTTCGTGAGCAGTATCACTTTATTTTCTGAACTCCATTGCTAGCACACAAAATGGAATGCTGTTGCATGTATGTATTTTCCCCAGCTTATGTACTGTTGACCTCATACCTGCTTTCCAAGTGGAATTTTTCCTTGCTGTTTTTAGGTTAATTACTATTTTAACATGAGCATGGAACCAAAGCTTACCAAGAGGTCTGTGTTCTTTCTGAAGCTACTTCCTTCTGAAAATTACTACTTCTTATCAGAAAAACATGGATATGTTATGTTTTCAGTGAAGTGATGTTTGGTTAAGGCTCAGGGATTTTTAGAACACTGATTTTTTTTTTTAGCTTATTTTTTTCCTGTATACCCTAGAATCTCTGTACCATATAGGTGTTTTCAGGGAGAAAACAATGCATATAGGTGGATTGTTTTAATACTAGTCAACTGTTTAAACATTAAACTTCTATAAGTCTAAGCAAAATCTGGGGCTTTTTGTCTCTTAGTAATAACATCAATAGCACTGCCCCATCTTTGCAGGCTTAAAAAAAGAAAGATTGTGTTAATGATTGTTCCTAAAACAAAATGAGACACTAAACCAAGAGTTTTCTAGCATATATGTCTATTGATGAATACCTTCTGCCTCTTAATGCAGCTAACATGGGGTGAAATCAACCCAACTTATACTTTGACAAAGGAAAAAATAGAAGTACAGAATAAAACTGTCAATAGAATTCATTAGTTAGCAACAGAAACCTTGTGCATAACATCTAACTATACTCCAGAATGATTGAGTTGTCACTCCTCCCTTCCTTCATAGCCCAAACTAATTCCCAACTGCCTGAGTTTGCCTCAAATTGTAACTTCTGGTGGTGGTTTCTCCACTCTGTAGCAATAGTACTTTATTTTAAATGTGTAGAATGCTTGCTTGTCAAATAATTACTTTTAATTAGGCCACCTTAGAATATTTGTTCTTACTTGATAAATACTTGAGTCTTTAAGTTTTGGTGCTGTTGCAATTAAGTAGGATATTTAAGATGTTTGGGGAGGGGGGGTGTCATTCCCTGAAGGCTGTTAATTTTGTTGGAAAGAACTTTAGAATATAGGAAGTAGCTTTCTGAACTTCTAGGAAACTTCTATATTTGCTCTGACAGAATTAAAACACGTTTCCCTTAAGTCATGTAAGTTTAATGCTCAGATATTGAACATGACTGAAAATTCTACTTGAAGTGTCCTGATGTAAGCATGTGGAAATGGAAAGTAGAGCTGTGAAATGAAGTGCTTGCTCAGTGTGAGCTTGGATCCTGTGTATAGCTATGATTTTTGGGATACAGAGAACGCTTAAACATACACCTTTATGCTGCCTTGTGTAACAGGCATGATGTGTATTCATTGTGAGCACAGACAGTTGTCTAAGGCTGCATGCTGAAGAGCTAAGAGTATCACAGAATCACAGAATCATAGGGGTTGGAAGGGACCTCCAGAGATCATCGGGTCCAACCCCCCATCCAAAGCAGGTTCCCTAGGACAGGTTGCATAGGGAGGCATCCAGATGGGTCTTGAATATCTCCAGAGAAAGAGACTCCACACCCCCTGGGCAGCCTGTCCCAGGGCTCTGTCACCCTCACTCTGAAAAAGTTCTTCCGCATGTTGGTGCGGAACTTCCTGTGCTCCAACTTGTGGCCACTGTCCCTTGTCCTGTCCCCACAGACCACTGAAAAGGGGCTGGCCATTTTCCCCTGCATCCCATACTTAAGATATTTAAAAACATTAATAAGGTGTCCCCCCACCTTAGTCGTCTTTTCTCAAGGCTGCACAGCTCCAGCTCACTCAGCCTTTCCTCATAGGGAAGATGCTCCAGGCCCTTAATCATCTTTGTAGCCCTTCTTTGGACTCTGTCAAGGAGATACCTGTCCTTTTTATAGCAGGGAGCCCAGAACTAGACACAATACTCCAGGTGGGGCCTGACCAGGGCAGAACAGAGGGGGAGGATCACCTCCTTCGCCCTGCTGGGCACACCCCAGGATCCCATTAACTCAGCCACCAGGGCACACTGCTGGTTCATGGCCAACCTGTCATCAACCAGGACCCCCAGTTCCTTCTCCACAGAGCTCCTCTCCAGCAGGTCATCCCCCAGCCTGTGCCTGGGCTAAACTTCTAAACAACTCAGAGGGGAGGAGTATTAAAAATCTGAGCTCATAAGCTGAATTTGAAAATGGTTAAGATCATAAAATGATAAAAATCATAACTTGACATAAATACACTTTCTTTTCTAGATATTTCCAAGCACTACAGTCAGAAAGCTACTTTAGAGCAAGATGTTCCAACTGCCACACAGAAACTCATAACTACAAATGACTGTATTTTGTCCTCTCTTGTGGCTTTAACCAATGGAGCGGGCAAGGTAAGGGGTATTTTTGTTGCAATGTAATGCCCTAACCTGCTTGTGCAGGTTTGTATAGGGGCTTTTTATGTGTGAGTGCTTTGGGGTTTTTTTTTTAAAATCATCTTAGATGAATGATATGTAAAATCTGTGTGTGCCTCTGATATTAATAATGTACAGCATCAGGTTTGTTCTAAGGTATTTTCAGGCTACGAGTTAAAAAAACCTGAATGGGTGTTCGAAGCAGGTACTGTGAAGAGCGTGCTTTGGGTTAGTAAGTTAAGTGGAAGAGGCTGTAGCTTGTTTGAAATTCTTGTTGTGAAGTGTATGTTTCTAAATAGGTGGGTTTTTTTAATAGTAATTGCTTTAATGAGCAATTTTTCTGGCTAACTTAATTCAAAATGTGACCTTTTTTCATGATGTGTCTAGATTGCCTCCTTCTTTAGCAACAACTTGGATCATTTCACTACTTCATTGAGCTATGGCCCTAAGGGAGGAACAGAGTTCATCAGCCCTCTTTCAGCCGAGTGCATGCTGCAGTACAAGAAAAAGGCGGTTGCTTACATGAAGTCTTTGAAGAAGGTTTGTTTAGCTGGCATGTTTGCACAGAGAAAGCATGGTTCTGTTGATAATTGGTTATGCTGAGCAGAATATAAACTAAGGATTTTCAGTATTTGGAATGGATGAGGTTCTCTGAGAGTCTTTGGCTGTGGAAATCAAACCCTTAGAGCAGTAATGCTATTGAAAAATTGAGAGAGCGGAGTTGCTCTCAACTGAGGGCATGTGCCAATTCTGCCCTGAGCCATTTCCACTAATTATTTCTCTGCCAAGACTCCAAGGAGAAGAGGGTAGCTTCTTACTAAAATTTCCTCCCATGTTCACCAGGAATATGGGGTGAATGACATCATATTCTTATGCTTGTGTTTACTGGAAGACAGTGGAGGGCAACAGGGAAAGGAAAAAAGAAAAGCAGCTGAAAAGGAGTTATGCTGGCGGAAATGTGCTGAACCAAAGGGCCAGGCTCTGCCAGATCTCCCTGCTGTCTCCATTAAAAATAATGCTGAAGTGATGGTGTGCTTAACAGTTGTTATTACATGGCTTGACTGCAATGTCTGTAAAGTGGACCTTCAGATGCATTTCATCATTAATTAACATCTGGAGCTTTCTCAGCACTTTTTAAGCAGTTGTACGTTTTGGGGCAGAATTTTTTGTGAGCTCAAATTTTGTTTTCTTCTGGCTGATAAACACTTGGAAGCTGCTTTGGAGGGTGATAAGAAAATAAAGATAGAATCTGTGATTTAGTGCAATGTGAAACATGTTTTGATGTTCCTTTTCTCCTCCTGCAGCCTTGTGCAGATTCAGTGCCTTATGAAGAGGCTTTAGCCAACCGCAGAGTTCTTCTGAGTTCCACAGAAAGTAGAGAAGGTCTTGCACAACAGGTATTCCGATATCTTTAATAATTCAAATGCCTGCAAAATAAAGACACACTGAAGTATTAATTTCTAATGCTCTGTACTGTTTTGAGTGCTTCTGTTGGGCTACACAAGATTTATTAGCACTGGTTAAGAGCAATGATTTTTCTTTTCAATTAGAATCTTTTCATAGATTTCAGTTTATCATTCTTGCAGTCTGCACACATTTGTATTTCTTTTCAGGAAGGTGAGGCAGAAGGATTTAAGAGACCTACACAGTTTGCTCATCTTACTTAAATGAGACTGATTAATACTAAAACTTTATTAGCTTGAATGCTCAGACTGTGCTTAAGTCACTGTCATTTAACTTTTACATCAGCAAAAGACTTCAGTGGTATGTGGTTGTGTTTTTATTTTTGTAGTGACCAGTATTCCAAGTGTTTTAGTAGGGATGAGATGAATCTGAACAGGAATGTATTTGGAGTGATAGGATGTGTGCTGTTCCACAGCTGGTTTTGTATCTGGACCAAGTGGGTGGATCTGTGCAAGCTGGGGCAGCTGGGAAGGTAGAGCTTGACTTCCTAGTGCAGAGCAAGACAATGCTAGTGCCAGGCACACATCTTTAAATATTTCATAAAATTATTCTCTGCTTTGATTTTTATTTTTTTTAACCTAATACGATGTTGCCACTTCTGTGCTGTGTAACTTTTGTGATGCATGTTTCAGACCAACTAAAGAACACTGTCATTTTTGACACATGAATGCAGTTAAGCAGACAGCTTAAATCAGTTTGCCTGCTGTGTTATTCATTAGCTTGCTTTAAAATAACTCCCAGTTTAAAATAACTGCTTTCAAACATTTCCTGTGTGGCTTTTTTCCCCCTTATGTTCAATAACATGGACCATAAACTTTCCCTTCTAAAGGTCCAGCAGAGCTTGGAGAAAATTGCAAAACTTGAACAGGAAAAAGAACACTGGATGTTGGAGGCCCAGCTGGCTAAAATAAAGCTAGAGAAAGAAAACCAAAAGCTGAAGAACTCTCTTAGTGGACATTTAACTGAAGCTGTACAAGAGCATTCTGCTTTGCCAAATGTAGCTGAACAAAAGAAGGAAACTGCAGAAAAGGGTCTGAAGGAACCTATTAAGAGCACTAGTCTGGTAAGTGACCTTTTCCCTTCAACAGACAAGAATCCGCTTTCTTTAGGAGTAGCACTGTTTGATCAGTGGAACACTAATAATGAAAGCTTTTTGACTGTGGTCAAATGCATTCATGCTCAGCCTCCTTGTATTTGCAAAGCTGCTTGCTAATACTTTCTGCAGGGTTTGGAACTTAGTGGAGTTTGAGACTTTGTTCACTTTCTTACGAATCACTGAGATGTTTTTATAGTTCTGTGCTTGTATGACTGAGGGGGAAATAATAAATGCTTAACTGTAGTTAGGAAGATCAGGTCAGCTCTTGGTTTCCAATGCTTTATTTCATCTCTAGGTATGCTAAAGCAAACAAAGTAGGTAATTAATATTTTTAAATGGGTGATAAGACTTATTACTGGTCAGTTTGTCTACACAAGCTTTCAGTGTTGTCTGGTGTGCCAATTTTTACATAACCTTCATAGGTGCATATAACTTTGGTTCAACAGTTGCTCTTGGATATGACATATATTCTGTCCTGGCCAACTCTCAGGCTGTCAAATGACCTTTTCCTGTTCATTACAAGTATTTAAAAGTTGTTGGCCTTTTTTTCCTGTGCCATGAAAAGCCACAATCAAAACTCAGTAGCCTTGGTGACTGTTAAGCAGGTATCCTTTACTGCAGCACTGGGCACACAGGGGATGCCTCCTCCTAATGTGCATACCAAAGGGACAGATAGACAGCTTTTATAAAAGACACATATGCTTTTTCATAGGGTTTCCAAAGGATGGTTAATTTTTCCATTATGAGAGCTCATTGTCCACCACCCCCATGGTGGTTTTGGTGGGCTTCAAAGACATTTGATGGCCCTTAATTTACTTGTCTTCATTACATGTCCTTTTGGTGAGCTTTAGCTTTTGCCTTGATAACAAAGCTATGGAGCTGGTTCCTCAGACTTAGGCACCCTCCTGCTCTTCTTCCTTCTTCTTCCTCTCGATCACTCCCTTCTCAGAGACAAGTTGTTTCTCCTGAGGTATCACAATGCACACAGTGTGCTGACATTGTGGTCCTTTATGTTGAATTTGCACATCCTTTACGTAGTTGGTGGCTGACCAACTAATATTTATAACGTTCCCTGCTTCATTCTGAATTATTTCTGAAGTCAGATTAACAGGGATGTCATCAGTAAGAAAAATAATCAGTCCACTCAGCTCTGCACTCAATAGAATTCTTTATTGATTCATTTCCCCCCCGACACACACACACTTTCCTGCTCCAGGCTAAAAATGACCAGCAGATTGTTTTGAAATCCCCAATTTGAAGTAAACTAGCATCTTAAGTTTATCTGCATTTGATCCATTAGGAATTTGAGGAGAATGGCTTTCTCTAGCTGCAGTGCTTAATCCAGAGTCATAAGGTCAACACATTACATAAATACTTTCCATAAAGCTAAATCTCTAGCCCTGTTTTGATCAGAAAAGTACCGTCTGATTCTATGCAAATATGTTCTTCCATGAAACCAGTTACTGGCATGCATCCCTCTCCTGGAGTTCTGTCAGTGCCTCACACTGCACTCTCACAGTAATCACACAAACCAGCTGCACCTTGTTGCTTTTCTTCCTCTCCCTCTATATACATCCTAAGGCAAAAGATACATCTGATTCTGTTCAAAGCATTCATGTATATTGTTACCTGTGTTTGCTACAGGTGGGGGTACTTAAACTTGGTTTTAGTTTTAACTGTTGCAAAGTTTTTTAATTTGAAGCCTTTCTGTGACTGAAGCCAAAATGGCTTGTAGCTGTGGTATCTGTTTCAGCAGCTCTCACTTATGTGTATTTTCTTTCTTGTTCTAGATTGGAATGTTGACTATAACTCCTGATAATGAAAAGGTAAACTGTTTTAAATGTTATCTGAGTACATCTGGTAAATACTTCAATTCTGACTGCTAAACTTTTGGAATAAGTTTAGCTAGCAAGAACACTAGTATAATGGTGTGAGTTACCCATGTAGTCTGTATGCTATATATTCAAGGATTTAAAATCCTTTTATTCCTTAATTTTCTTCTGTGTAGTTAACTGTTATCTATTACTCATTGAAGCAGTTTGAAGCTTTATGAACTGTGGTCCAGGTCTGTTCTCTGTAATTTGAGAAAAGCATTAATCTGTCTGTACTTCAGTAACCCTAACTGCATTCCAAGCCTCAATTAACTCTTGAGAAAGGGCTTAAGCCAACGACTGTAGTGCCTGGTGTTTAATACTTAAGTACAGGCTACCCCGAGCCAGAGGTCACACAAAAGACAAGTCAAAACATCTGTCAAGCTAAATGTTATCTCTTTATTTAGCACTACTATAACATAGGGCTTCCCACAGCAAGGATTTAGCAGAGTAAGACTCAGTGCCTACCCCTTTCTGGTACTGCAGGGAACTGATGTCTATCTAGTTTACTCCTCCTTTTCATCTGAAGGTGTGATTAAGAAGAGGGTGGGGGTCAGGTAATAATAACTGATGCAAGATCTTAAGAGCTGCTGTGTAGAGCTGAGCTTGAAGGTAATGACAAGTCACATGAAAGCTGCCTCTAGTGGGTTAGCCCGTAACTTAGAGTAAACTGACAAGTTGTGGGCTTTGGTTTTGGTTGTTTGGTGGTTTTTTTTAAAGTTAAAATGTCTAAAGAAATTTCTGGATTGGGAGGAGTCAGTAAGGTTTTATGTAGGTGAAAGAAGTCCACTTCTGCACTGGATTTTTCATCTTCATTGGAGACTTGATATGTTAAATCAAGATAACTTCTCACATCTTCAGTTACCTCCCTGTCCTTTAAGGAATTCTGACATTAAGTAAGAGTCATCATCAGGGTGACAAATTGCAGTGACCTGCTGTCTGGGGAAAATTTAATGCTTTTGGATAGAGCAGCCAGGCCTCAGGAGAGAAGAAAAATCAGAGTACAATGCAAGTACTCAGTCTTCTAAGCATAAACTTTTTGCTTTGCCAGGCTCCAGATGTTGAATCTCGTGAAGACCTGATAAAAAATCACTACATGGCAAGGATAGCTGAGCTGACATCTCACCTGCAGCTTGCTGACAGCAAATCAGTTCACTTCCATGCTGAGGTAAGCATGCAGACAGTGTCTATGAAGAGAGTAACCCCCTTTTTCAGCTTTCCAAGAGACAAGTGTTTATGACACTGAGTTTAAGTATGTTTCATTAAAATCTGTCCCTTGAATATGTTTTTTGGCTGTGGTCTAGGATGCAGAAAAATAGATACTTTTTCTTTAGTTAACATCAAGAATTAACAAAATGATTCATTGCATCTATGGTTTCCTGTTCTCATTTCAGGTCATGTGGTAACTTTTCTTTAAAGTTGTGACCATTTCCATTTGTATAATTAACTGATGCAGAATATACCAAAGCTGCAGAGAAAATCCTCTTTAAGTATTTCTCACTGGTAGATGATGTAGTATGGAGGAACCAGCTTCCTCTGATATTTGGGCAGGGTGTGAAGCAGGTTGTGTGTGTTGCTTTCTACTCATGAAATACTTCCTAGTAATTATGATAAATACAACATTTAAGAGATTTGCAATATAGTAATTCTGTAAGATTAAATAAAAAATTAACTGTTACACTTGCACTTGAAAATGTGCAGAATCTCTCACTAAGCTTCTTGAAATCTAAGGATTAGAGAAAGATGGGAGCATCCAAAACAATCACTCCAAGATGAAACGTGGCAATACTCTGAAACTAACTTCCCCCCCTCCCACCCTCCCTATCCTGTTCTGATTGACAGTGTCGAGCACTTGCCAAGAGACTGTCCTTAGCAGAGAAGTCCAAGGAGTCGCTCACCGAAGAGTTGAAGGTAGCGAGTCAAAACATCAGTAGATTACAGGCAAGTAGAATGTTAAATAATAGATGCATTACATAACAGTGCCAGGGGAAGCTGGAGAGGAAAAATTATAAACATCCAGCATGGTCATGCCTTTACTAGGACCTCAGTTATGTGATGTAAAACCTCTAGCAGGATATAGAGAAGAAACTTAAACAATCCACTTTATACCTGGACTTTGAAGTGTAAGTGGAACATGCTTGAAGGAAAAACTGGTAATAGCTAAACCTGTGTTTTAGCACAATTGAGGTCGAGCTTTTATGTCAAAAGGTATGGTTGTGTGACTGATTTCAGATGATACACTGAATTCTTAATCCTTCTAGCACCTGGGAGACTGTTAGAAATGCCAGGGTGTTGGTTTGAGATGGATAGCTTAGTATTAAGCAACAGTAACTTTGGGGTAATCTTTTAGAAGCCATTCTTAACAACTGATAATGAACTCTTACGCCAGATGTCCCATGCATGTTCTGTTTCTTTGTCCTTCCCCTCCACACAGCTGAGAAGCCAGTAGTAAAATAAAGTATATATGAATGTTCAGTTCAGTTCATGTTTTCTTTATATTTAGTTCCTATCTTTATTGCTCACCTGTCTGAGATGGTGAGTACCTATAGGCAGTGAATATAGTGATACACACTTAGAAACTGTTCATAAACACTAAGTGCTCTTCTAATTTGTCCCTTGAACAAATTCCACAGTCAGTATCCAATTCAGCACGAGATGTTCACCTCCAGTTGCATACTGAACTTCCTAAGACAAGACAGTGGGCACGCTATATGTATGTTTAGTAGTTTGCATAGTATTGAATCAGAACAATTTAGGTTGGAAGGATCCTCTGAAGGTAAATTGGTCCCCTCTTTTGGTCAGAGTAGGGAGAGTTCAGATCAAGCTGTTGAATCTGGAGCTTCCTGTAAAGGCTGGCCTGCCACAATTGCTCCACTTGCTAAGTGTTGGACTGTTCTTTGCTCTGTCCTTGACCATCCAGCTTTTCTGGGCCCTGTTAACTTCCAGGGCTGTTTTACCTGAGAACTTTCCAAGCAGACCTTGAAAAAGCCAAAATCTACTTGGGTTGCTGTAATTCTACTATTCATCTTGCTTGTTTCCCTCAGGATCTTAAATTCCACTAACCCATGGTTGCTGCAGCCAAGCCTACCATTGGCTTTCATATCCCTGGCCACCTTTTCCATATTTTTGAGTAACAGGTCTAGCAGAAAACATCTTAGGCCTGATACTGATCACTGATACCAAGAAGTTCTCTATCACACTCTAATGCCTGAACTGCTTACGTTCCACCTCGTTGCCCTTCCAGGAGATCTCAGAATAGTTAGAATCTCTCATGAGAATAAGAGTTAAGAGATTTTTATCTAACAGTTGCCTACCATATCACCCTTGTTCTCCCCTGATCCCTACCTATGAGATTTTAATTATCTTCAAACCACTCCTTCATGTAAGGCATGATTTCTCCCCTTCTAACCTGTCCTTCCTAAAGTGTCTGTATCCTTTCGTTGCTGCATTCTAGTCATACATGGTGTCCCACCCTGTCTCTCTAATTCCAGAGAGATCATAGCTCTGCAATTCCCTGTAGGTTACTGGTTCCTTCTGCTTTGTGTGCCATGTTTGCTCGTGTACAGGCTGTGCTGTAATCCTATAAACTTGTTTATTTGCTGGAAGCAGTGCTGGAAAACTTCCCTGTTAGTCTTTTATATAAGCATAAAAAGTGGGTGAAAATATTATAAAGGAAATAGAGGGAAAATAAGGAGAACAAACCATGCATGAGACTTGAGGTAAAAGACAAATGGCTATTGATTTTTCTTTTATAAAGCATGGGGGTTTTTTAATGGTTTAGCTTATTTACACATGCTCAGCATCAAAAGCATAGCCTGCTACTAAGTGGAGACAGAAGTTGGCTGCTGTGCTGGTTGTCACTGATACTGAGCTGCTGGGTTTTGGTTTTTTTTAACCTTAGGATGAATTGATGACGACAAAGAGAAGCTATGAGGATCAGTTAAGTATGATGAGTGACCACCTCTGCAGTATGAATGAAACCTTAACTAAACAAAGGGAAGAAATTGATACACTAAAAATGACTAGTAAGGTAAGTTCTGGGTGCTGACACTAGGCCCTGGCTGCAGCTAGGAGATCTGTGGGTTGATTTTGGCATTTCCTGTGGCACAGGTACCCTTATTAAAGGGTACGTTAATGAACCAATTCACAAGTGTTAGTTCTTAGTCTCTGGCCAATTGGAAACAACACTCCAAACCTGCTCCTGCATGTTTTGGTGAAGAAAAGAGTCTTGCAGAGCATACAGGTGGGAATGAACAAACTCTTCATGTCACTGTTTCAAAGCAGGCTTTCAGAGTGTACCCTCTGTTTCTGTATGGTGAAAATGGAATTCTTTGCAAATCTGTCTAGTTGATGGCTGGTGTTTATGACTCCCCTTGGTAAGGAGTGCCCTTCCTGCACTCTTCCCTCAGTTGCAGCATGCTCTGTTCTTGGCTGCTATTGTTTTTCTCTGTTTCATTTTGATATTCTAGCTTGTCTGTCTCACGTTGAAACGTGCTGCTTACATTCTTCTGTGAACTCAAAATGCATACTTAGACTCCTTGCTTGGAGAAGAATTTACTTATCAGAAACAAATTTATTACTTGATGATGAAAAAAGCACAAGGCAGCTGTTTTAAGCAGTCAGCAAATTAACCACAGTGTATCTTACTCTGACTGTTCTAGGGAGGGACATATACTGTGAAGGTTTTTACTCTTCACTTGTCTGGCTATGAAACTAATAAGATATCACTATTCTCCTTAATTGTGGAATGTGTGCATGCAAGCAAATTTCACCAAAGGCTTACAAAAAGAAAAGGTTAAAATAAAAATCCATGTTTTGATTAAAGGTCCTGTGATGGTGACTTATTTTTGGAGTAAACTCTCTGCCCTTGTATAGAACTGTTTTTCTTCAGATTATTTTAACTTGGCATTACAATCTTCAAAATGACTTTTTAGTGTGTAAAGCTTTGTGTTTTTGGAGGGAAGCTCTTGGCTGCATACTGATCATAGCACTTCTTGTTTTTATAAATGCTTTCTGGAATTTTTCACTTGTCATACTTTCAACACTTTAAGTGGTACCTCTGTAAGGAGGTAGTTCAGCATCTCACAACAGCAGACACGGACTTGCAAATGTTACCAAATGAAGAGGTGATTTGGCTGAAAGTAAAACAAAGCATTCAAGCCATTACCTTCTGGAGCTGTGAGATTAAAATGAATGTTGTCTTCAAGAAAATAGGAAGGCACAGAAGTGCTAGCAAGTAACTATTGCACAAAGGTTTATTTTAAACTGCACCTTTGCTTTGTGGAGTTGTTGCAAGTCAAATGTGAGTTGGTTATCTGTAGAACAAACTCTTTACTACGCTAGGAATATTTGGTATAGACCAAGTTAAAGGTAAGTTTGGAACAAAATGATAGGGTGGGAGGGTTGATTTTTTTAATATGAGGTAAGGTTTGTATTTGAAGTATCACTTAGAGGTGAATTGTGATTTGACTTGCCTTTGCTGCCTTAGAATTGAGCTTCTTGGAAAGCAATGCAAATGTCTTTTTTTTTCCAGAGGTTTTGATTGAAGTAAGGTACTGTTGTACCTTGTCCTTTACTGCCAATGCTTTTTTAAAGTATGTGATGCTTTCCTCTCTTATGCCTGGAAAGATAGAGGGATTTTTCAAAGCAAGCAGTTACAAGCTTCCATTTCTGCAAGCCTATGGATTGTTTGTTCTCAGTGTGACTGTACTTCTTTGCTGTAGGCATAAATTATCAGATGTCAGATTTTTATATCTTGTCAGTCTAGATTTTTATCTGAATTACATGTTCTGTCCACTTGTTTCTTGTTGCAGGGAAATTCTAAAAAGAACAAAAATCGATAGCTTGTAGCTAATCAACTGTCTTCAGAAGCTGCTGCTGCACAGGATGCAGATAGTGAATGTTCATTGTCCAATTCCTGTGTGTTCCAGGAAGCAGTGAGTGGTATTGGGTCTACTAAAAACGGATTTGGTGCTGTAAATGGGCTTTAAAAAATATTTAGAAACTTGTAACAAATAGAACTCAATGTCGGCTCTCAACCAGGAAAAACACATTCTGGATAATTTATATAGTAATTCCCTTCAGTTTTTACTGTGCATTTTTTAAAAACAAGGTTTTAATTTCATGGAATAACTTCAGATTTGGTATATTTTCAGATATGGTTGTGTGTTAACCGATTTGATCAGTGCGGTAGCTGTCTACTTTTTGAGTTACACATTCACATTTTCAACATGTGTACATTCCTTTACTTGCTAATAACAGTTTAAAAACTAGTTTATTGAGACCTTGGCCATGCAAGCTGTGCAGTTACTGTAAATGTATGACTTCTGTTGTCAGCCCTTTTGAATGAATTGGAATTGTGGCTTTCTATAAATTCACACAAGTAAATGGGATCTTTGGTTTTTAGACTGCAATAGTGAAAACTTTTGCAGCTTGTATTTGGCACTTTGGATTTTAAAGTAAATAGCACAAATAGCTGAATTGGGATAATTCTGTGAAATTACTTTAAGACTTTACTGAAGCATTTTGTTTACACATAGATGTACATATTGGTTGAAATAACTGTTTAAAGCTAGCAGAAATTGTGGTTGTAACTTGCCCCAGCGAGTGAAACAGTATGTGTGTAGAATAGATCAGCTTGCTAAGCTCTTTTACAGTACAAAACATGAAATATGTAGACAATTAAAAAATCTGAATTTGGAAAAAGTCTTCATTGAATCAACTCCTGATGGATTCACTGGGGGGGGGATGCACATGGCTTTTCCTGTGTTTGGGAAGTTTGTGAACTTTAGGCCTCTCAAGAAGATATATTTTTCTTTTGGTGAAGTCACAGAAGTTTTACAGCATCGTTTTGGGGTTTTAATTATGAGTCAGATGCTGTGCTGCTCCGCACTTTACACTGATCTTCTGTCCCATAATTTACATTATGGCACTTACTTCTCCCAAAAGGGTTTCCTCTGATAGCAGTTGTGTCGATATGTATTATTAGTATGGAATAATAAAATCAGTTACATGAAACCAGCTTGACTTATTTTTACTGCTTTCTTCTGGTTAACACCCAGGTTGCACAGTGTGGTGTTGTGTTGAGATGTTAACAGGTATTAAGGCCGGTGAGGTGAGCTTAAGTAATCAGACAAGTCTACTTACTCTTGGTAGCACTTTCTCTGTGGGCCAGGCAGCATGTCTGTACCTAATGCTGCAGCATGCAAAATACACAGACTCCATGTCAGTGTTTCTCACTTTCTTCTCTGCTCAAAGGCAACCAACCATCCAATCTGGATTGATCCCAACTGTGGAATTCTTCTGATACGGTGTCTCCTTTCGTGTCCATAATCATTTTGTCACTAAACCTGGAGGGGATGGGAGAGGAGATGGGGAGAAGAGCCTACGTGGATTTTTTTTTTTTTTTTTTTACTAGCATCATGTTGAACATGGCCCTAATGAGGGTTGGGAAGTATTTACTTGTTCTCTAACCACTGAATAGAAACAGCTCCAGATTCAGCTGTTTCAGTGAGGGTTGGCAGCTAATTGCGTTTCTCCAGTTCTTTTGAAACTGCCTTTTTTGAGGCCTTTCATCTTGCTAATTCAGTTACTTTAATTCTCTGAATCAGATTGCTGAACTTGTTACTGATGCTACTTAGGTGACTGCATTCAGAAAGAGGTTTTGCTTAGGATGTTGTTGACAGGCTGAAGTAGAAATATGCTTTGAAGGTTGAGTGGTTAAATATACTGGTTGGATTTTTTACAATAGGGTATACCCAAACAAAAACTTGAATTAATATAGAATATATAGGCATTTAGGTACAATTCCAATGTAGTTTATCAGATTTTTTTTCCTTGCAGTTTCTATTTGGCAATGTATTTGGGTGTTCTCACCAATCAGCAGCAAATATGCTCAGGAAGAGTCAGTTTTGATCATGCAAGGTTTTCAAGGAAATGCTTTTCAAGTAAGTTCCAGCCAATAGTAAAGTACTGATACAACAAACCAACCAACCAAACAAAAAATGAAAGAAATCAAACATTTTTCTTACACTGTAGTACTAATGCTACAAAGGGGAGTAGTATTACTGCATTTAATTTGGTGGCATTATGAACTGGAACAAGTGGAAATGCCTGGCTAGGTTGTGGTTATCTGCTAACCAGGTGGTTCTGGATCACTTCCTGAGTATCTCAAAGGTTTTTAGATACTTAAGTCGTTACTGTACAATGCTATGCTAATAAGAAGCTGAAGGCTGTCTTCAATGTTGTGGTGAGGAAGTCATAGAATCATCATAGAATGGTCTGGGTTGGAAGGGACCCCAAGGATCAGAGAGTTCCAACCCCCTTGCCACAGGCAGGGCCAACAACCTCCAGGTCTGGATCTACACAAGGTTGCCCAGGGCCCCATCCAACCTGGCCTTGAAAGTCATCTTTGAGACGAAGATTTCCTCAATATGAATTTTAATTACTTTGTCTGTAGGGAATGGTCTGTGCAGATTATTGTAAAATGCACAGAATTTGGATGAAGAAATTGTACTAGTACTGGAATTTAATATTCAAAAATGTACAATGTGAATACTTGACTTTCTATTCAATCAGGATACTAAAGGCAAACTGTTGTAAAGCAGGAAAAACTTTTAGAACAATACAGTGTGAAACAAGGCTTAAAGAAAAATCTTAATGCTAATTAATTTTTGTAATAGACAATTCATTGTAACACACAAGTTCTTAAAGCATTTTTGGAGTGCTTAATTCATTTCTCCATGATGGTGGACACCTCATGAATGTTCATAATGCTTACACTCATTGGTAAGAGACCGATTCAGCTAACAGCACTACTATTAATAGTTTTAATTATTTGATCTTCAAAAATTCTTTTTGAACTTCTGTGCTATCACTCTTAAATATTTCAGAACGTTTGGCTATCCTGATTTCTGAAAATACATTCCCACTAACTACTCTGTGTGTTCAAAATAGGTACTTGCAATAAAAACAAGAATTAATTTCACTTCAAGATTGTCCTTCTAAGAACTACTGCTGCTTGAGGTTTGAAAGTACTTGGAAAGCACCAAATACTTTGGCTATTTTAAAAGACCTTAAGCCTTTACAGGTCAGAGGTTTCTCTGTCTAAAACATTATCTTCTGAGTCAGTAGTCTTAGGCTGACATTTCATTGGTATTAAAAACATGCAATTAATTTTAATTATGTGTATAGCTATACATCTGTGCTTTAAATTAGAGTTGTTTGGGCCTGGAACAGGCTACCCAGGGAAGTGATTGGATCACCATCCCCAGATGTGTTTAAAGAAAGGGTAGATGAGGTACTTAGGGATAGGACAGGAATGATGATCTTAAAGGTCTTTTCCAACCTTGTGATTCTGTGATAAATAATGATCATCTCAAGTGTTGTTTTTAAAAATGTTGTGTGTAATGTCTTTTTGCTAACTGCTTCAGATTCATTCATAAGCAGGTCAATGTTTCCTGTGATACTGGTGCCAGAAACTTCACGAGATGCGATCTACGGGCGCTGCCAGCAGTGCCAGTATCACAGCTGAACAATTTTCCTTTCCCGTCTCTGTTGAAATGCATTACCTACTGATACAGGGTATTCTTTCTCTCTACCAATCCAGCTCTACTTCAAATTTGTATTTGTAATCCTGTTGGTCTTTCTAATCTACCTTCCCTCACTGACAATGACTTGAATTTTTGGTGGGGAAAGGTCTTTGTCACAGTGTTTCCTTGATGTTGACTTCAGGCACAGCAGGGTTGTCCTGTTCAGCAGCACTCACTACACCCTCAAAGAACAAATCTGCTCTGACATCCAGGACACCAGCTGCAAACAGGAAAGGAGTTCTATTTTTTTTTCCACCTATCATGAGACTAGATGGGTTTTTACTGGCTTGGTTCAGTAATCTGAACTTTTAAAAAATATAAATCCAACAATATATTAAACTTTGGAGAACCATCTGATCCTGTAAAGTGGGCAAACCTGTGGTTCTTTAATAGGGTATGCGTGTAGGGTAACTTGAGAGCTCTATCTTAGCAACAGCCAGGTCATAATAAAAATAAAGCTTTGTGCAGTAAAGAATTTAATTGCTACCAGAGGTCTGATTACTTCCTCCCACAAAGGCTTGATGCTGCTCTTACTAAGAACGCTTGTTGTGTCTTACTCTGTTTTCTGCTTCTGTTACTACTTGCAGTATTAACTCAGCAGTGAATTGAAACCATGTTTGTTTAAAGAGGCCATGTTTGCCCTAATGCTTGAATATTTTGTTTAATCAGAGTTAAAAACTTGTTTTAAGGACAATTGTCTCCACAGGACTGTCAGCAGGGTTAGAGATGGGGATAGAGGAGAGCTTTTGTGGGGTCCTTTATAAACCAAAGCCTGACTAGGGCTATGGAATCCAGCACATGGAAACTTGCCTGAGGGCAGTTTGCATTGTCTGCCTCTGCTGCCTGTGTAGGCAGCTTTGGGCACGTCAGTGCTCATTCAGGATCACTTGGCTTCTTACAGAGGAGTGCAAATACTTGCAGTGCTGCAATACTGAGGTTACACAGCTGAGCTGCAAAATAAGAGGGCATGATTCCCATGGTATGTTGCCATGCTAACAGCCCTAGTTTTAAACGTCTTACATGCAAAATTGGAGCGATAACAGCAGAAATCATGCTTTAATTGCACTGGTTTTAACTGTAATTCACTTTGTAACATCAAAACTTTATAAACTGATGAGGTCCTACCCAAGGAAGTAGCCTTTGAAATTAAGGCCTGGTGTCAAAATTGTGTTTCTGGTCTTCTGTAAAAAATGACACTTGGTTCTGAGATGAGTTGAAGCTGAACTGTGAAACTGAAGAGTTCAGGTCATTTCATAGAATCACAGAATCCCCTGAGTTGGATCATCGAGGCCAGCTCCTGACTCCACCCAGGACCAGCCAAGTCAGCATGGGACTGAGCGTATCATCCAGATGGTTCTTGAACTCAGCCAAGCTTGGTGCTGTGACCATCTCTCTGGGGAGCCTGTACCAGTGCCCAACCAGCCTCTCAGTAAAGGGCCTCTTCCTAATAGCCAACCTAAACCTCCCCTGGCACAGCATCATGCTGTTCCCATGAATTCTATCCCTGGTCACCAAAGAGAGATCAGTACCTGCCCCTTTTCTCCCCCTCATCATGAAGCCATAGAACATGATGAGGTTTCTCTTCAGCCTCTTCCAGGCTGTACAAGCCAAGAGACTTCAGCCTCTCCTGGTAAGTATTCAACTCCAAACCTTTACCTCAAGCACTATGGATTATTTCATGAGCTGAAGCAGAAGCTAGTCTGTGCTAGTATGGAGCACTTTGCAAACTTTGTGTGTATAATGTTTATTGCTTCTGGAATGAGTATGGGGGGACCTTAAATCTCCACACATGCCCATTTCTGCTGCGGAAAGAGCCTCTATCTTTATCTGCCCTCCCTCTAAAGCTTCAAGTTTCCTTCCTCTATGCTGTTTTTCAGCTGGGATAAAGTTAACTTTCACAGGAAGCTGGGAGAAGACATAGCTAGGACAGATGACCCAAATTAGCTGGAATATTCCATACTGTATGATGTCATGCTAGTATATGGGATGGGGGGGTGGAGTGGGATGACATGACCACCTGGGCATCGGGTTCCAGGTGGTGACCGAATTGCATTATGTATCATCCAGTTTATATGTTCTAAGAGTTGCTGCTGTTATTTTCCCCTCCCTGTGCAGTCCCAGTAAACTCCTTATCCCAACCCACAAGTTTCACCTTTTTCTTCCCATTCTCCTCCCCATCCCACCCAGGCAGGGAACAGTGAGCGAGCTGGGGCTGGACTGTGGCATTTGGACTTAGAAGGCTTCAATTTGTGCTTAAATGGGAAATGCAGAACACATTTTTTCCAAGAAAAAAATTATTTCAGTGAAAAAGTTAGCTTGAAAAAGGCTGAGCTGAGAACTTCCTCTTCATTAACTGCAGCTTTTGGCATAAGGAGCTGCTCTACTGCTGGAGCTGGTGCTGCACCCCTTCTGTGCCTTTTTCTTAGTGACTTTCAAACGGCATGTAGTGTATGGCATGTCAGGCACAGCAAGTATTCACCTTGGGAGGTGGAGAATCAATTTTGCCAGAAGTTTCTTTTGAGATCTGCAAAGTCTGGTTCATTTTTCATCCAAATGAGTAGACAAGAACAAGGGTCTCTCACCTTACTCATATAACCTAAGAGGCCTAGAGCATTTGGAGCCACTGAGCACTCTCCCTCTCTCAAGGACAGGGAGGTGCTTGTCCCTCTCCACTCTGCCCTCATGAGGCCCCAGCTGGAGTACTGTGTCCAGATCTGGGGCCCCCAATACAAGAAAGTTGTGGAACTGTTGGAGAGGGTTCAGAGGAGGCCACGAGGACGATCAGAGGGCTGGAGCACCTCCCCTACAAAGAGAGACTGAGTGAGCTGGGCTTGTTCAGCCTAGAGAAGAGAAGGCTGTGGGGGGACCTCATTGCAGCCTTCCAGTCCCTGAAGGGAGCAGAGAAACAGGAGGGGAATCAGCTTTTTAAAAGGGCAGACAATGGCAGGACAAGGGGGAATGGATTGAAGCTAAAGGAGGGAAGGTTTAGATTAGATATTGGGGGGAAATTCTTTACAGAGAGGGTGGTGAGGTGCTGGAACTGGCTGCCCAGAGAGGTGTTGGATGCCCCATCCCTGGAGATGTTGAAGGCCAGGTTGGGTGGGGCCCTGGGCAACCTTGTGTAGATCCAGGCCTGGAGGCTGGTGTCCCTGCCTGTGGCAGGGGGGTTGGAACTCTCTGATCCTTGGGGTCCCTTCCAACCCAGACCATTCTATGACTCTACGATCCCAAAGCATGCAGAAACTTCACAAATACATTCCTTACTGCCTCCAGCTCTAAAGACCATTGTGGGTTGAAAACTATTAAGCTATACATTCTCTAAATAAATTCCCAACCCAGATCATTCTGTAATTTTATGAAAAGGAAGACAGTGAGTATGCTAAATCTCTAACCAATTTCTAAGTAGTATATAAACTCAACTTTTGCTTTAGCAAACATATTAACTATATTTGCAAATAGTGAATAGCAGTAGTACTAAGCGAAAAATTAATTCCTTGAATGATCAGGAGAGCAGAATTTGACTCTTAATTTTGCATTTTGTTTTGAATTCTCAGTTAAGATGGACTTTTGCAGGAATTCTTGCTAAAATAAAAGGCAAAGCAGCAGAGAAAAGTTTTAAAATAAGTCCAGAAACAAGTCCTCCCATCTCAAGAATATTAGGATCCAGCATGATACGAACTGGCGGGTTTCACTTTTGCCAAAATACTCATGGACAGTAAATCTAAAAAGTTTAATATACTGCAAATCATGTTAACAGCAACGTAAACTGTCTTTGGTGGTGTTGTAAGATGTTGTATGAGTTTAATAACCGCCTGTAGCAAGATATAATGCTGTATCCTTATGTGAATTGCTCTTCAAAGTGAGTTTGCAGTAGACATAATTTTAATAGTTCTGATTTGTTCTGTATATGCCATTTATTAAGGTCAAATTATAGTAAGGACTTTTAAAGCTCAGTATCATTTTTTTTTCTCCTTCCTCTGTTTCTTGGGTTTATATTGCACTAGACTATTTTGGAGGAAGGGACAATGACAGCAGAATTTACTGGAGAAGAACAGTCTTGTCTTGAAATTGTACACAGTTGTCTTGGTAAGGGAAAAATCTAATCTAGTTTTAGACCTCGATAAGGAGATAGGATAGGAGAAATGAATACCCTTCCCACTTGGAAACCATTAGAAAGGGCTAATGTGGAAGGTAAGAGGCAAGGAGATCTGTTGAGTGTTGTGCATGAGTACCTGAAGGACTCATTTTGGAGCATGTAGAAATGAGAAAATACTTTTATTTCCCGTCTCTTTGGTAAAGCAGGAGGTGTTGATCTTCCCGCCCTCTCTGCCAAGAGGTTGGGTGTGCCCTGGGAGAAGACAGAAGAGTCACTGGGATGGATTGCAGAGGGAAGAGGTTGAGATCAGGTATTGGCGCTTCAAGTGCTACATTCTGAGATGAGGGTGGTGTGTGGAGCTACCTAATCCCAGCTCGCTGCTTTGTGGCCTGAGCCTGGGGGCCTCGGCTTGGCAGTGCTGTAGGCCTTGGCTTGGCAGTGCTGGAGGCCTTGGCTTGGCAGTGCTGGAGGCCTCGGCTGGGCAGTGCTGAAGAAGAAACGGATCTAAAGAGAGAAAAATGGAAATGTAACAATTCACTAGCTTGAAAATTACAGGTTAAATGATGGTGGAAAAATTCTGGACCATCAGAAGACTACCACTACCCTTTCTTTCCCCTCTCCTGTCTATGTGGAAGAGCCTAAATTCCCTCCTCTGTGAAGCATTGCTATCCCTGAGGCGATACTGAGATAGAAATAGGAATGGCAGCAAAATTCGGTCAGAAGCTGGTAGGTAGCAAGCCCTCAGGTGAAATGATGTGTTATCAATGTAAAATTAATTGGAAGCATAATTTTAACAACCTGTATCTTACCTGGTTTGAACTGATAAATGCTCGTGAACAAAGACCCAGTGAGCTATATAGGCTACTGGACTACTTTTTTTTTAAATTAAGATGATAAATTTTAAACTAAGAACAGCCAACTTTGTGTTTTCCTAGTGTAATTCTTGTTACAGCATTATGCTTGCAGAGGAATTTATTTCTGGGAAAACAAAGAAGTAGGATTGGTTAATTTTCAGGGAAAACATAAGAAAACTTTCCAGAGAAGATAAATAGGAGAAATGAAAGTAGTTTACAAAAGCACATCCTTCTTTATTGTCTTTAGAAGATGAGGGAAAGATCAACAATGCTGAAAAGCAGTGGAGCTAAAATGGATGGATGATGCTTTGCAAAGAATTCTGGATGCATTAGACAAGGAACTGGAGCTCACAGCTCTGAGTGAGCTGTTGTTACGGCTGATAGCTTTTTTGTATGGGTCGTTTGAATATCTGCAGTCCTTGGTAGCTCTGCTCCATGGCTCTGGGCACGTCCTAGAGGGTTTTCCACCTCTGGTATCTACACTCCAGAGACGTAACAGATAAGGAATTTCTATTACTTAAGATAATATGACTGTATTATCCTGTTGGTAATTAAGCTATTTTCCAAGCCTTGTGCTATACATCTTTGGAGAACTCCTCTGTCCAGAGGAACTTTGAAACATTGAATCGTAGAATCCTTTGAGCTGGAAGGGACCTCAAAGATCATCTAGTCCCAACCCCCCTGTCATGGGCGGGGACACCCTCCACTGAGGTAACCTGCCCTGTATTGGAGCTGGGAGGTGTTTGCTCTGAGAGGGCTCTGCAGAGGGTGAACAGAGGGCAATACTTGTCCTGGACTTGGACTCCCCACACTGCAGTTTGGTCTTCCTGTATCTTTGCTGTTTTCAGGAAGGCTTGGCAGTTTTGATGGCCTATCTTGAAAAAAAAAAAAAAAGTGATGCTTTACAAAGATCCATGGAGAGGGTGTTGTAAGTGCTGTCCTTCAGCATGGACAGAAATCTTTGCAGTTTTATGCTTTACAGAACCACTGGCTATCCCACCTCACACCATTTAACTTAACTTCAGAGAATGCTTTATCTGTCTGCTTCCAGTCTGCTTTATCATGACTTTCTGATGATGTAAGAACTTGTCTTAAGAATCTCACCAGCTTCTCAACCCATGGAAAATCAGCCTTGGCTCAGTCACATGGCAGTCTTGTATCCTTGCCAGAGGCTTCCAACCTGCTTTCTCCAATCCTGTTCCCCAAAAGGTCCTCATTGCCATAAAATAGCAGTAGTTTGATTTGGAATCTCCAGGTCTTTCAGTAGCTTGTCCTTCCTCACCCAGCTCTGATGGAAACTCATGGTTTTTTTCTGCTTGGTAGTCCACATGTGAAGTTCTTCCTGAAGGGTTCAGTCTCATCTTCCTTAAAACACAAGCACTTTTTAAATGTTCCTTTATGTGTCCCTTTCTTGGGACACCAAGAAGTCCTTTGTCCTTTTGTTTGACAATGTTTGCCCTTTTGGGGAGAGGAAGGTTGACACTGCAGAAAAGGAAATGGCTCTTCTGACTTAACTTAGGAAATCACCTCGGCTAAAGATCTAAGAAACCAGCAGGTTCATGTATCTGCTATAGGCTAAACGGCTGTGGAGTTCCACCCAGGCTCTCCAGCCAGCACAGTGCTAGCAGAGAGACATCTAGGAAGGGTGCAGACCTGAAGGTGATCTTGGAGTCCTCGTAGTCTACAGAGGTGTGAGGCTCCTCGAGAGGAAACTCTTTTGGAGGGTAAATCAGCTTAGGAAGGATCAGATTAAAGCTCTTCCCATGAAGCGTTGTCCTTTGAGCTCGGTTCTTTACGCTGTCAAAGATGTTGTCTATTCCCACTCTGTTCATTCCCTCACTTTTCAGTAGGTGGAGGGATGAGCTCTGCCATTTCCTAACCTCAGGAAAGGCACTACCTGCCTCTGTATACTGTGTGGACACAATTGTGACCAAATGCATGCACAATGTTGCCTTACTAATAATTGCAGTTCAGAAACTTTGGTGCCATATCTCACTAAAATGAAATCTCATTTTCATCAGGCTTCCCCACACCCCCATCCCTCCCTTCAGCATTTTGTGGTGCCTGGGGTAACTTCCTTGCTTCTCATTTGCGTGCAAACCCAATTAATGTGCTTGGAACACTCTTCAGCACTGTTTCAAATAAGACTGGGGCATGGTTGGGAAGAGCTGGGGGGGTATTTACCCCAACGACGTGTTGCTGGTCAGTGAAAGAATCACAGAATCACAGGAGTTGGAAGGGACCTCCAGAGATCATCAGGTCCAACCCCCCTGCCAAAGCAGGTTCCCTAGGATAAGTCGCACATGGAGGCATCCAGATGGGTCTTGAATATCTCCAGAGAAGGAGACTCCACACCCCCCTGGGCAGCCTGTGCCAGGGCTCTGTCACCCTCACTGGGAAAAAGTTCTTCCACATGTTGGTGCTGAACTTCCTGTGCTCCAACTTCCAGCCATTGCCCCTTGTCCTGTGCCCACAGACCACTGAGAAGGGGCTGGCCATTTCCCCCTGTGTCCCACAGGGCGTTCTGTCCCGTTATAACAACTACGAGAGACGGGACGGGGGATGCTGCCCTGCTGAAAGCTGTTTTCCCGTTTAAACGAGACGCCGTCAGTAGAATAGAGTCTCTGAACGGGGAGGGACAGGCCGACCCCGGGCACCGGCCGCCCGCCCCGCCCCGCCGCCGCTCCCCCCGCTCCCGGCCGGTGCCTGTTGCCGCCTCTCCCGGCGGCGGGCGGTCCCCCATGGCGGCGCCGAGACGGTGACTTACGGGTAAGAAAGAGGGCCCGGAGCTTCTGGAATGGGGAGGAAGGAGGTCGGGTGGTTTTGGCCCCGGGGAAGTTGGTTCCCGGGGATCGGAGCGGGGGATGGGGGCGCAGAGGGAGGGGGGCTCCTCGAAAGCGGCGTTTTCCCAGTAGCTGGAGGCAGAAGTGCGGGCTGGGACCGGGACGGTGGATGGGGCTGCTTTGTTTCGGTTTAAGAACGGGCTTTAAAAATACAGACATCTGTTCGGGTCTTTTTTCTACCCCCTTCCTTTTTCTTTTTCTCCCCCTGCTCTCCCCCTTCTCCCTTTTTTTTTTTCCCTTTCTTTTTCGATCTTTTTTCTTTTCCTATTTTTTCTTTTTTACTTTTTAATTTATTTTCTCCAAAGTAGGAGCAGTGAAAAGGAGATGGCCCTGCATGGGTCACTCGGAGCCTGGAAACTGATGTGGAAATCAGTGGGGTTTGGGTGACGGGCATCCCACAGGATTAAGTTCCCATGACTTTTTTTGTCTTGTTTGGGAGCAGACTGGGGGGAGCAAAAAGTTGGTTTGATTTTTTTGGCTTGTTCTTTGGTTTGTAGGGTTTGGTTTTTTTTTTTTTTTTCTCATTTAATACTCACACTGAAGTAAATTCCTAGAGCCTTTCTCCTACCTTCCCTGCGGTTCAGCTGGTGATGTTAAACGGTGCCCGTAGGCTGGGTGGTGTTTGTGACGGTTGCTGCAGAAATCTGTCCCCACTTGCACAGCGGGGCCCAGGGATTTGGGCAAACAACCGGAGCGGATGCAGAAGGATGTGCAGCTCTGGGCTGAGATGATTGGACTGCGCTTTACTTCATGCATAAGCCCTTGGTGCAAACTCTAGACATGGTATTTTAAGCATCCTGTAAGGGAGAAAGGATATAGAAAACTTTCACTTTCTGGCTTTAAATGCGGGCTCACTGAAAGGTGGCTTTTCAGTAAGGTTTCTTTTTAAGGATAGAGGTGTTGTAGCATTTGTGGTGGTTTGACCCTGGCTGGAGGCCAGACGCCCACCGAAGCCGCTCTGTCACTCCCCTTCTCAGCGGGAAAGGGGAGCAAATATATATTGAGAGGTACTTCTGCAATGTCTTATGGAAAATGCTGACTATGGTGTTTTATGAGACCCCAGTGAAAGTTACAAAAGCCTAGGGCTACCTTCCCCATGGTGATATTTTCTCTCCCAGGTGGAACACCCTAGAAACACTCATTGATTTCTCCACAAACAGGATGATTTCTCTTTTTTTTTTTTTGGGAGGGGAAGAGGAAGTGGTAATGACTGCTCTGAGGAGGAGGGAACAAGTTTTGGAACCTGAGGCTTTTAAATGTGAACTATTCACTTTTCAATTAACTTGCATTTCCCGGTCTGGAGGCTCTGCCACTTCTGTAAAAGAGAAGAAGGGAAAAAAACCGAAGCTGTGGACAAAACATTGCATTGTCTGGTTTAGTGCAGGGAAAACACACCTCCAGCCAGAGAAAGTGTTAGGAGAAAAGACTCTCTGCTTTCTCCACTGTACGTATGAGCAGAGGAGAACTTGGCACTGCGCTCCGTAACTTGTTGTAGTTGGGCACTGGAGTAGTTTGTACAACAGAGAATGTGTCTGGAGGTTATACTCAGCTGATGGTGTTGTACATCACTCTACTGGGAAATTCTGCCCAAAGCAGCCACAGGTCCTTGTCTCCTGCTTGGATCTGCTCAGATTTGATGGTTCTTCTTCGGCAGAGATAATAGGTTATTTTCTATGTCTTTCAAAATGATTGGGGTCTGTAAGCTTAATGGCCCAGGTTTTTGATGTTGCTGCTCAAATCAGTAAATAGCAAAGGAACATGAACTTTTTTCATGTGTGTGAATGTTGACTCCAACACGAAAAGAAGCACCCAATTGCCTGAACAGAGGCCAGTGTTTTACTCTGTGTGTTGGTAAACAAAGATTCCTCTAGTTCGCTGCTCCTTTTCTTGTGCTTTTGATTGGTATAAATATGAGCTGAGGTCACTTGCTTCAGAAAGCCGGGCTGCCCACACGTCTATCTTAGAAAGCTTTTGGAGAGGAACCCAAATGAAGCTTTTTTTTTTGCTTCAGTTACTGCGTTCTGAATGCTGCTTCCTGATGTGACTGTCACCGGTTGCTACTGTAAACACCTCGATGCAAATAAACAAAGAAGGATTCCGTTGGGACCATCCTACTTGTTAGAGTCGGTATCCTTAACAGGCGTCAAGGCAGAGAGAAGGGGAGCATCCTGTGCTTGAGGAGAGTTGGTCTGTTGGAAAATGTTGCTGATAATGGTAAGGCAGCACTTTTCCTGTTTAGAGGAGCTCTGTGGATCTTGTGTCAGGCATTAGTCTCCAGTAAGGTGCTAGTGGTTGTTTACTGGGCACTAAAGCGCGAGGGAGATCGAGATGCTGATTTCAAATCTGGCTCTGAACAAAAAATGGAAGGAAAAACAACAACAACAAAAAAGAGTGTGTTAAGTTGTACAGTGACTATGCTAAATATAGTATTTGACTGTGGTAAATGTAGTATTTCCATTAGCTTCCCTACTTTTTATTACCCACTGAGATTACTGGCAAGAGTTTTTGAAGTGTGCTTTTGGTTGTGTATTTCATCCATTGCTTCTCTTGGACACTGCAAATGCTAGCAGAGGACCAGGCTTAAATTTGTTTCTGACCATGACAGTATTTTGAATATGATCTCCATGCCAAAGCTGTCATGCTTTTTTTTTCCTCTTTCTTTTTTCAACCTCTTTCTCTCTCTCTTTCTCTCTCTCTTCTCTCTCTTTCTCTCTCTCTCTCTCTCTCTCTCTCTCTCTCTCTTTCTCTCTCTCTTTCTCTCTCTCTTTCTCTCTCTCTTTCTCTCTCTCTTTCTCTCTCTCTTTCTCTCTCTCTTTCTCTCTCTCTTTCTCTCTCTCTTTCTCTCTCTCTTTCTCTCTCTCTTTCTCTCTCTCTTTCTCTCTCTCTTTCTCTCTCTCTTTCTCTCTCTCTTTCTCTCTTTTTTTTTCTCAACCAGAGGGCTGCTGACTCCCACAGAAAAGGCTGTTGATTTTACAGAAGTGGAACAGCCACCCGTAACTGCATTTCTCCTGTTCACTGGCATTAGTATAAATCCCTGACTCTGCTCTGAGAGAGAGGAGAGGGAGGGGTTTGGGATGTTGAGCTCCTTGCCAAAGCCCTCTGCAGCGCTGCTGCGACCAGAGTACTTCTGTGGGATGTTTGTGCGTTCCTAATAATAACATGTTTCCTAAACACAGTTAAAAATTGCTTCAGTAGATGCTGTAACATTCCATTAACTTTGTGACCCACAGAAGAACCATAAATAAAAACAGGTCTGCTTTCCAGTCTCTTCCAGGCCAGAGCACTAGGCTGAGGGATACTTGGCTTGCTTTTTTTTTTTTTTAATTAAAAATCCCCAGCCTCTCTGTACAGTAAAATGTCAGCTAATGTCAATAAACACTTTACATGGGGCTCTTCTGCAGCTGTCCATTGGCTCTCCAAAATCTGCCTACGGAGCGTAAATTATGCAGTCACTATGGTGATGCTGAAGAGGAGTGGGATTCAGAGAGGATAAAGCAGGACTGGCTGAGTAAACTGAATGGGAGCAGGAACAGAAGCACCTTTCAGGGGTGCACCGGCACTTGCTCCCTGCAGCCCGGCAACCTCCGCTGCTCCCCCATCCGTCTTCGAACTGCAGGGTTCCGTTTGTAGGAAGAAGAAAGGCCCCGTGGAGAGGTGTGTTGCATACATGAGAGAAACAGGCCCATACGCATGGTGAAGTGAATTAAAAATGATTTACCTGCCTTGTTTGACCAGATCATAGGAAGAAATTAAGCAGCATGGAGGAGTCAATCAAAAGCCAATCTCCAGCTACAAACCATCTTAGGATCACAGGCTTGCCACGAACGCCTTCTAATGTCAAGCCAAAAAAACCTTTGAGGGAAGGAAGATCTCTTTTCCTAGAACTAATAAAAAGCACAATCAAGTCAGTGTTCACTGCTCTGTGGTTTTACTCTCTCCCTTTCTGGATATCACAGTGCCCTCTAAGACACATCACTTGTGTGCAAGATGGGATTGGGAAAACTTTTTTTAATGTTAGAGAGTGCTCATTGCAAGTGTGTGACCCTTACACAGGTTTGTAGCTGGAGGCTGGCTTTCGATTGACTTCTCTGTGCCATTGCATTCATTGGTCCGTGTTCATAGGAACTCCTGCCAGTAACTTTACAGTCCCCTTGATGTGAGTGAGGTGGCCCTAGGGTAAGAGGGCTACCTTGGCTTTTTGCAGCTCAGCATTTGGTTGCTATGCGCTGATGGAGGGACTCTTGAGTAACTTCCAAGAGTGGCTTTAGGTCTCCATCCTGGTGTCTTTCCCAATGATGTTTAAATTAGCTTTCTATTCTAGTTTGTGTCTTTTAGTTTATTTGGGTTTAGTTTATTCTGTTTAGTTTATTTTACCCCTTTATAAAAGTTATGTTTGTGATACTAAATTCTGCAGGCAGTGTTACAGGCTTGGGGCAGAGTAGCTGGAGAGCTGCCTGGAGGAGAAGGTGGTAGTTGCCAGCTGGCTGAACATGAGCCGGCAGTGTGCCCAGGTGGCCAAGAAGGCCAATGGCATCCTGGCCTGTATCAGGAATAGTGTGACCAGCAGGTCCAAGGAAGTGATTATCCCATTATACTCAGCTCCTCCAGTACTGTGTCCAGTTTAGGGCCCCTTACTACAGGAAGGATGTTGAGATGCTGGACCACGTCCAGAGGAGGGTGATGAAGCTGGTGAAGAGTCTGGAGCACAAGTCCTATGAGAAATGGCTGAGGGAGCTGGGGCATTTTAGTCTTAAGAAAAGGAGGCTTTGTTGAGACCTTATTGCTCTCTACAACTACCTGCAAGGAGGATGTAGAGAGGTGGGGGTCGGTCTCTCCTCTCAGGTAACAAGCGATAGGACGAGAGGGAATGGTTTCAAATTGCACCAGGGGAGATTTAGGTTCGATATCAGGAAGAATTTCTTGACTGAAAGGGTTGTCAAGCATTGGAACAGGCTGCCCAGGGAAGTGGTGGAGTCACTATCCCTGGAGGTATTTAAAAGGTCTGTAGATGTTGTGCTTGAGGACATGGTCTAGAGGTGGACTCAGTGATCTCGAAGGTCTCTTCCAACCCAAGTGATTTCTATGATCTGGCAGCACTGATGCTTTTCTTTTGAAACCTTCCCGTGGTTTCTCCCTCCTGTGTGAATCTCTTATGTGCTACAGCCTTTAAAGCATGAGAAGTGACTCTGAGAGACAGAGGAGCTGGTGTTTCTTCAGGCCTTTTTTTTTCCCTTAGTATCCCTCTCGAGTGCTAGATGCTCTCCTGGTGTGCAGAGACCTTCGGTGCTGTAGCTGTCGGTACTTACAACGTCAGGAGTCCCCCAAACCCAAACCCTGTGACACCATCCTCACTGGAGGCTGTTTCAGCCTCTGACACATCCTTTTCCCCAGCGAGGAAAGTAGGCCTTTTCTCCACGTAGGCCCATAATGAGATGTGTTGATGTCCTTAAAAACATTAAGCTTTTCAGGCCGGCCTGTACGAGCACCAGGCAGCGTACTTGTAACCTCCCCTTTAACTCAAGGCACAAGTGCCAGCGAGAGGCCTTTGCCCACGCTAGGCCTGCCTTCGCTCTGGGGACGTGTGCGCTGTCAAAAGCCGAAACCGTTTCGTTCCTCCAGCTCTCGGGGCCAAGAGTGAGGAATTCCAAATTAAACAGATTAGCTGTGAGCTCCAAACTTCTCCCAGCTGCGCCCATGCCTCAGAGAGTGAGCAATGTAAATACAAGTTCCCATTACGCTTTGAAGTCGGTGTGTGTATTTCTGACTGTTAAAGAAGTTCCTGATTTTCCAGTAGTAATGAAACAAGGAATGTGGTGGGAGCGTTAATGTATGTATATATCCCAAATACAAGTGAAAGCCAAGAAATCCCTATTGCCTAGGTTGGAGAACTCTCCTTTTTTTTAAATCTAAATCTAGGAGGCAGGGCAGAGTTAGAGAAGTGCAGACATATGTAGACTCAAAATAAACCGTACTGCTCTGTGGTTCAGTGGGAGAACTCTTGCCTGTCACACGGCAGACTGGGCTTTGATTCCCCAACAGTGAGTCACTTTTCTGGTGGCATTGCTCTGTTGGTATTGACGTTGGATATTGTTGCAAGGAACTGTGTTTTTCCATCAGAAGAGGGGTGGCCAGCAGGGACAGGGAGGGGATTGTCCCTCTCCACTCTGCCCTCATGAGGCCCCAGCTGGAGTACTGTGTCCAGATCTGGGGCCCCCAATACAAGAAAGATGTGGAACTGTTGGAGAGGGTTCAGAGGAGGCCACAAAGATGATCAGGGGGCTGGAGCACCTCCCCTACAAAGAGAGACTGAGCAAGCTGGGCTTATTCAGCCTAGAGAAGAGAAGGCTGTGGGGGGACCTCATTGCAGCCTTCCAGTACCTGAAGGGAGCAGAGAAACAGAAGGGGAATCAACTTTTTAAAAGGGCAGCCAATGGCAGGACAAGGGGGAATGGATTGACGCTAAAGGAGGAAAGGTTTAGATTAGATATTAGGGGGAAGTTCTTTACAGAGAGAGTGGTGAGGTGCTGGAACAGGCTGCCTGGAGAGGTGTTGGATGCCCCATCCCTGGAGGTGTTGAAGGCCAGGTTGGATGGGGCCCTGGGCAACCTTGTGTGGATCCAGGCCTGGAGGTTGGTGTCCCTGCCTGTGGCAGGGGGGTTGGAGCTCTGTGGTCCTTGGGGTCCCTTCCAACCCATTCTGTGGTTCTATGAAATCAACATCAATCAAGCGGTACTTTACATGAAAAGCATTCTTTGAGCTATTTTTGCATAGTTAAGTAATAAACAAACCAGTGATGCACGGAATATGGCCGTAAAATACAGGGATAAACCTGCCATATTTTACTTGGCTATCACAAGGGCTTAGAAATGGCGTTTATTTTATAAACCATATGTGCTTTATTGCTTAAACTGCAGAGAATTTGCTCTTTCCTGCGAGACTATTACACTTTATGGCAAAATGCTTGAAGAATTGTCTACGTATTTGTACAAGAAACGTAACAACTTCTACGGTATCCTCGTGGGACAGCTCGCTGCACCATTTATGCAGAGTTTCATGTTAAATTTCTGTTCAGCCCATGCACGACTAGCAGTGCTGTGCCTAGAAATACAATTGACATAGTTTTGGGGGATCAGAGTCATTCTGGAAAGGTGGAAATATGACCGTTAGGTGTTGTCCACAGATAGATTAGCTGGTGTCAAGGGCTTGTCTTCTTTTGAAAGCATTATTTGACTGTTTTGTCAGGCTGCACGTAGGTAAATCTGCTTTTTTTTGAGCTTGAAATGATTTGTAATATTTGCCCAATGAGACACCACCATGGAAGGGATGCTAAGACACGTGCTCAGATGTTACAAAAGGAATTTATTTAGAGGATGTATAGCTTAATAGTTTTCAATCCACAATGGCCTTTGGAGCTGGAGGCAGTAAGGAATGTATTTGTGAAGTTTCTGCATGTTTTGGGATCATAGAGTCATAGAATGGTCTGGGTTGGAAGGGACTCCAAGTATCAGAGAGTTCCAACCCCCCTGCCACAGGCAGGGCCAACAACCTCCAGGCCTGGGTCTATACAAGGCTGCCCAGGGCCCCATCCAACCTGGCCTTGAACACCTCCAGGGACGGGGCATCCACCACCTCTCTGGGCAGCCTGTTCCAGCACCTCACCACCCTCGCTGTAAAGAACTTCCCCCTAATAGCTAATCTAAACCTTCCCTCCTTTAGCTTTTATCCATCCCCCTTGTCTTGCCATGATGCAAGCACCAAACATTACATCTTCTTGCCTCACACTTTGCAGAAGGGAGGAGCTTCCCTTCCATTTTCCTATGGATGACTGGTATTTCAAAATTGTGTTTAAATCCACAGGGATGCACTTGGGGGGTTTTAGCTGGTGCCAGATGTTAGGGAAGGCCCCGGGAGTGAGATGCTCAGGGGGTTTGCTCATTACACTCTGCTGGTTCAGGCGTTGCTGCTGCTTCCCTACTGTGGAGGAGGCAATGCGAGGCTGTGCCCCACATCAGGGTGGTGGGGGACGTGGCAGGATGACGACTTAGCTTTCTTAGCCTCCTGCTGACTCAGCTGTTTCTGGATGGAAAGTACCGAAGTTGGTACCTTAAACTGAGCTTTGGAGCAAGCAGGACATTGTTATTCCTGGTTGACCAGAGGAAGAGATAACAGTACCCCCAACAAGGCACAGAAGCCAAGCAGGATTTTCACCACTGAGTTGATCTGGGATTCTCAAAGCAACAAAGGACTCAGTAATAGCTACAACCTACAAAAATCTCTCAATAATAGGATAGGATTTTTCTTCCTTACATCCTCAAGGTATTAAAATGAAAAAATTAAGCTGCAGTTACCATTTATTAACCGCTGAGGGACTGAGTTAATCTGATAAATGGGAAGGTCGTTTTCAGGCAGAAGAGGATGAATTGAGCTTTTGGCTGCACTGGAACTGATGGATTTAGGATGAACTGTTGTTTCAGACAGCTTTTTTTGTTTGCAGTTTCAGTGTTCTAGAAATGGTATTTCCTGCCGCATATCTGGTCGAGATGCCACACGTGCTTGCAATTTAAATGTTACAGGCTGTGCAGCATATGTGGTAATAGAGATCAATGGCATCTTGTAGCGTTTTCACAGAATCACAGAACTGTAGGGGCTGGAAGGGACCTCCAGAGATCATCAGGTCCAACCCCCCTGCCAAAGCAGGTTCCCTAGGACAGGTCTTGAATATCTCCAGAGAAGGAGACTCCACACCCCCCTGGGCAGCCTGTCCCAGGGCTCTGTCACTGGTACATTTCCCCTTATGTGAAACATTTGGGTTATGTTTGTGTGGGTCCCATGGGAGCTTTTTGGAGTCAAACCGCATCTATCCTAAAGCCTGAGTTAATGCCATTTGGAGGAAGGATGCCTTAATTCTTCAGGGGGGATTTGGAGCACTTTTTAGAACAAAAAAGAACTTGAGAGAAACGATTAATTTATGGTGTTGTGTAGATGTAAAAGCATCAGAGAACAAGCTACATAAAGTAGCATAAGACTATATATGTGTTGTTTTTTTCTTTTAAATGCTAGATGAACAGCGCTGCCCCTAATACAGGAGGGGGTACATTTCCTTTTATTAGCATGACATTTTACAAATAGCTTTTTAAGATCCACTTGGATTTTTTTCCTCCATTCCTAGTAGCCAGTTTGGGTCATCAGTGAGTAATGGTAGGGGAACACTTTTTGCATGTTTGTGTTTGTTAACTTTCCCTCTCCCTCTCCTTCTCTCTTTCCCTCTTTCTCTCTTTCCTTTTCCTCCTTGAAAAATACATTTCTGGAAAAGTAATGAAAGGTGAAAACTCCAGACTCTGACAGGTATGTGAAGGGGATTGTAACTGCAGATGAGAGCTCCGTCTGCCAAAGTAGTTGGCTTCCTAGACATTTATTGACTGAAGTTAAAAATCTGGCAGGTGAATTTCAGACACCTCTCTGTTTTGCAACAGGAAAAAACCCCACCCTGCCAAATAATCTGTAACGTGACCGTTTAAAAGTGAGTAGCAACAGACGGTCGGGGGGGGAACAAAACCCATCAACATCTGGAAATAATAAAGGATGCTGAAAACCTTCATTTCTAACAAGAAAGGGAAACGGGCTGCAAAATGTGTTTCTTTACTGTTAAACAACAGTTGTGTGTACTTACTTTCCCATTTTATGTTGTCATTGTCTCTCATGCATCCCAGTGCTTTGTGCTTTGCCCCTTTGGCAGGGCTGTGGTCGTACCGAACAGCTGTGCCTCACCAGGCTGCTGCACTCGACGTCATTTCCGCTGAGCTTCACGCCGTACCCCTCCGTCATCCCAGAGCCCCTGAGCTCCTCCGGAGAGAAGCAGCTTCCTCTCCCCTCACTCAGCACGGATTTCTCCCTCGCTGGTGGTTGCTTATCTCTTGTAAGGGAGTTTTTAAAGGCAGCTTTTAAAGCTGCTTCTTAATGCCCTGTATGTACCAGCTCCCAGCTGTCGCAGAAAAAAGCCCCACTCCGAGTTAGCATCATGTATGCTGTGGTTAACAGACAAAGCTTGTTAAGATCCAGCAAAGCCTGAAAACCTTGAAGCTTCCTGCTCAAGGAACGATCAATATACGCTGCTGAAGGAGCAGTGCCGGCAACCGGAGGGGAAGGAGGAGGAGGAGGGTGTGGGATGGGAGGAAAAAATGATGACCATGTCAGGCACCAAATAGCTGTGATTTTTCTTTCTGTTGCTGCACATTATTTTGATGAAGTGATTGTGTGGGTGAAGGCTACACTGGTAGCTGTGTGTGTCTGGGCTGTGTTGGTCATTTGCAGCTTGTTTACTCCTTTTCTCTCTCTCTCTCTAAGTGGAGAGGAGAGTGCTTATAAAATAACTAGCATAGTGCAAATATTTTTACTGAACGAAAGGTCGAGAATTCTAAAAAATAATGAAGGACCAGTGACCTTCTGCCTTGCAAGCTCTTGTTTGCTTGGCTGCAGAGTGAGCGGGACGTGCCTCGCTTTCTGGTACTTGCTTGGCTGTTAACTGGCAAAGAAACAGTGGGGGAATGGTAAAAATAATGACTTGTAGTGTAAGATTTCACTCAGCCTCATGCTGGCATCTTTAGAAGCAAAGCGTTCGCTGAACACTTACAGATAAAGAATGGCTTAGTGGTTATGTGATCCTATGCTGTAGTGCTGTGCGATTAATAAACGGCCTAATTATGGCTGGCTGTGTATGAAGGGGAACAGCTTTAAGTCCTTGTTATCTAACTGTAATGATGGAGTAACTTACGTGCAGGTCAGTTTGCCTGTCTGAACTCTGCCTCCCCTGTGCTTTCAGGCAAAGGCAAATATGTCCTGACATCACAAGAGTAACTTCCTATCAAATGGCCGATGTTCAGATGAGCCCCATGGTGCCTCGTTGTACTCGATTCCTCCTCCATCATTAGCAGTTTGCTGCCTGCTGCTTCATCAGTCGGGGGTGATGGGGGGGAAGAGCTTTGGGGGTGACATACCCTGCGTAACAATACTGCGAGCGTTTACATTTCAGCGCGTGACTTAAAACCATGAAAGCAAGATGACTTATTTACTGGTTGCAGTCCTGCTCTGGGGACATCTAGCTGAGCTCCTTACCAAAGACAGTTGGTTTGATGAAGTGTAGTTTATTAATTGATTTAAAGACCTGTGCTTTTTCCAGGCCACCAGCCAATTCCATGCTTAGCAGATCGTGGATTGTTACTTGGCCCCGGCTTGCGTTTCACCAGCATTTTATCTCTAGTGGATGCCTGTAGTCTATTCTTCAACAAGGATATAAGGCCCACCCTTAGAGCTTTCTTGTTTATAAGTCTAATGCTTCCACCCCCAGTGTGTCTAGTCTCTGAGAGCATTAAGTCAGGGTTGAAGGAACTCCTGCCCAGGACTGGAAGGCATCTGGGATCAGTCTGGCATGCTGGTCCTGGCAGGAGGCACCTGAGGTAACAGCATGGGCTGTGTGATGAGCTGCAGGCCCATTCTGGTGGCCACAGCATGCTCCCTGCTGCTTCTCACCTGGGGACAGTCATGCAACTGTCCTGTTGCATGTGTCCATCTCAGGAGGAGAACGTCCACCTTGGAGAGTTCTCAGGAATCAGTGGCTAGACAGCTGTCAGGTGGAGAAGGATCTGGGGGTGTTGGTTGACTGCTGACTGAATACTAGACAGCCGTGTGCCCAGGTGGCAAAGAAGGCCAATGGCATCCTGGCTTGTATCAGAAACAGTGTGGCCAGTAGGTCTGGGGATGTGATTGTGCCCCTGTACTTGGCATTAGTGAGGCTGCACCTCGAGTGCTGGGTCCAGTTCTAGGCTCCTCACCATAAGAAGGACACTGAGGTCCTTGAAAGAGTCCAGAGAAGGGCAACCAGGCTGGGGAAGGGGCTGGAGGGCAAATCATATGAGGAGTGGCTGAGGGAGCTGGGGGTGTTTAGTCTGGAGAAGACGAGGCTGAGGGGAGACCTTATCACTGCCTACAACTACCTGAAGGGAGGTTGTAGAGAGGTGGGCAATGGTCTCTTCAGCCAGGTGACAGGAGATAGGACAAGGGGAAATGGCACTGAGCTGCACCAGGCCAGGGTCGGATTAGATGTTAGGAAAAAATTCTTCACTGAAAGAGTTGTCAGGGCCTGGAACAGGCTGCCCAGGGAGGGGGTTGAGTCACCATCCCTGGGTGTGTTTAAAAGGCGGGTAGATGAAGTACTTAGGGATATGGTTTAGCATAGGATGGGAATGGTTGGACTTGATGATCTCAAGTGTCTTTTCCAACCTAGTCATTCTGTGAACTGGCTGCTCATTGCATAACTGACCTTGGTGGGATGGTTCTGCCCTGACAGCTCTTGTATGCATTACTTTTGCCATCATTGCCAAGCTGCTACAGCTTTTTCCCAATAACAACAAAAAAAATTTCCCTCTTGCCCTCCTAATTTTATTTTTGGAAAAAGTTGCACTGGTCTTAGTCAAATCCTGTTTTGTGTAATGGGGGGAAAAGAGGGGATACCTCACCTGGAACAGATGCCTAGTATGGACAAACCTCTGTCCATATTCCAAGTTACAGAAGAAAGCGTTATGCAAGTGGTCACGTACTGCTGTGGGACTTTATGCTGTCTCTGATTGAGAGGCTGCATAAATCAGATGCTTAGATCTCCCTTCAATACCCAGCTGGGGAGAGCAGCCGTGTTTCATGGGCAGTTTATCTGTTTCCAAGTGTCTGTCTCAGATTCTACATGTAAAACATGAAGTTCCTGTAGAACATGAAGATCTGTGAACTGCGTGCAAACTTTGAGCTTTGTGGGGTTGGAATTTTACAAGGGTTGGGTTTGTTTTGTCTTCCAAGAGAATTTATTTCTGCTCATGTCTGTTGTTTCTTCACAGATGGTTGGCGGGTCGTAGGTGTGTGAGTGCTTCACGTTTCTGCCAGAAGATGTGTTCTACAAATCCAGCGAACTGGGTCACCTTCGATGACGAGCCGCTCTTCCAGTCGCCTCAGAAATCAGCTGATACTCTCAGCAGCTGTAAGGCAAATGGCCTGAAACTCAATCTGTCAAGTGTGCATGAGTCTTCAAGCAGGTCATCTTCTACAGGCAGTACTCCACTCTCCTCTCCCATAGTCGACTTCTACTTAAGTCCTGGACCCCCCAGCAACTCTCCACTTACTACACCAACCAGAGACTACCCGGGAAGTCCATGCATCTCAAAGCCTGGCATTCACAACCTTTATCCCATCCCTGAATGGCCATCAAACGTTAATCTTCTTCCATCACCAGGGATCTGCTCATCCCTAACCTCGCAGAAACCGAGCAGCCTTCCTTTGAACACCTTGCCTAATGACCATCCAGTTAAGAGTTCAGGCTCCAAGTCAACAGACTCGGGATGTCCAAATGTGCCAGGAAGCTGCGAGGAGTCAGGAGAGTCGTCGTTGGCACCTGAACGCTTCCCATACTTCCAAAGTGACTGTGCTTTTTCCAGCCCCTTCTGGAAGGAAGGATGCTCGCTCAGCATGTCACCAGCTAACACCAGCTCACACAGGAAGGACAAAGCACTCGACAGAAGCATCTGTCATCCTAAAGACAAAGAAGCTTGTCACGATCAGAAAAGCCTTAACCAGGGCTCCTTCAGCTACATCTGTGAGAGGCTTGAACACTTGCAAGCTGACACCTGCGATGCTGTGGAAAGCCCACCCTTCTCCAGCGCTCACGCGTGGCACAAGCTCTCCCCTGCCGTCCCACACAGCCTCTTCAGGAGCAGGAAAGCAGATGGGTGGCCATTCATGCTGAGGATTCCCGAAAAGAAGAACATGATGTCATCTCGGCAGTGGGGGCCTATTTACCTCAGCGTCCTTGCTGGAGGTGTGTTGCAGATGTATTATGAAAAGGGCCTGGAGAAACCTTTCAAGGAATTCCAGCTGCTGCCCCATTGCAAGCTGTCTGAACCCAAATTAGAGAGCTATAATGTCTCTGGAAGGATCCATACCGTGAAGATCGAGTGCGTGTCTTACACAGAGAAAAGGAGATACCATCCCAAGGTAGAAGTGATCCACGAGCCAGAGGTTGAGCAGATGTTAAAGCTGGGCACCACAGACTACAGTGACTTCACCGATTTTCTCATAACAGTTGAGGAAGAGCTTATGAAACTTCCTACTGTTTCTAGGCAAAAGAGGAATTATGAAGAGCAAGAAATGACTTTGGAAATAGTGGATAACTTCTGGGGAAAAGTCACTAAGGCAGAAGGAAAGCTGGTAGAAAGTGCTGTCATCACACACATTTACTGCTTGTGTTTTGTGAACGGAAGCGCTGACTGCTTTCTAACCCTGAATGACCTGGAGCTCCAGAAGAGGGATGAGCGTTACTTTGAGAAGGAGGAGGAGAAGAAATGGATCAATATTCTTGATTATCATTTTCATAACTGTGTCAAATCACAGGAATTTGAGCAATCGCGCATTGTTAAGTTTATGCCCCCGGATGCCTGCAGGCTGGAACTGATGCGTTTCAGGACACGGTATAACGGGCAAGACCTTCCTTTTTCTGTGAAGGCTACAGTGGTGGTTCAGGGGGCATATGTGGAACTTCAGGCTTTTATAAACATGTCTTCCACTGCTCCAACCCCAGCACGCTTCCCCTCTGTGAAATACTGTGAAAACGTTATGATACGCTTTCCTGTTCCCACACAGTGGGTCAAAGCACTTTGGACCATGAACCTGCAAAGGCAGAAGTCCCTAAAAGCGAAAATGAATAGGAGAGCGTGCCTTGGCTCTCTGCACGAGGTTGAATCTGATCCCGTAATACAAGTCTCGGTTGGAACAGCAAAATACGAGAGTGCCTACAGGGCTGTTGTGTGGAAGATAGACAGGCTTCCAGATAAAAACTCAAGTAAATAATTTGTGTTATAAAATGATGGGCTTGGGGGCATGTCTTCCTTGGTTTTATGCTTGAGTACCTCTGTTGCCTTCAGTAGCTTGGATTTTTATCTGTGCGGTGGTATTGGTAGAAGCTGGAGTAACCTCTTGGGAAAAAGTTAATGCAGCCTTATCTGTCTGTCTGCCTCCCTACCAGTCTGCCTCCCTACCAGTCTGCCTCCCTACCAGTCTGCCTCCCTACCTGTCTAGCTACCTACCTATCTGTCTACCTATCTATTTAAATGTACATTTCTCTGACTTATTTGATGGGGACAAATATATTATTATTGGTATTTTAAGGGTGTGGTGTCATGGAAGTGGATCTCATAGTTCCGAGTAAACCTCAAATGCACAGTAAGAAAGAGGGAGGGTTTTATGCTTTGTGTGTACCTCTGGGCAATGGTGGGATGGGAAGCCGGTCGGTGAAATCATTTGCTCACCCAGTATCACAGAGCTAGTAGAAAACGTGGTTTTGTAACTGTGGTGTCTTGGTTTTCTAGTGTTGTTTGAGAAATAGTAGGTGTTAGAAGGTGTTGTGGTCAAACCAGCTGTAGCATGGTCAGGGTGCTTTACAAATGCTGTTATCTACGGCCTCTGTATGGGTTTGTGTATCGAGATTTTAAGTTTGTGGCAATAACTGCACTGACAAAACAAATAACCTCCCCATGTATTCCTCCTTCGCTCCAATGGTGGCACCTCGCTAAGAGGTGGCAGCAAAGAAACCCAGCTAAGGTGATAGTCACACATGTGGGAGTTGTTGTTAATTTCCCACTAGGTAAAACAGTTAATTTCATGGAGCAGATAGGATTTTTTGGGGGGAAAGAAAATATAAATATGGGTTTAAAATTGCAGGTTTCAGTCATGTTATGAGATTAATAGCCCTAGATAGTACTTTTCCAAAGGCAGAAAAATTCTTGAGGAATGTATCATTTTGCTTCAGGGAAGGTCTGTAGAGTGAAGGCTCTTGATCCTTTACTTGGATATGCGTTATGTGAGTTCAAAGCTTTGGGGATCTGTGTAAGACAAGGGCATCTATTAGAGCATTTTGCCTGAAATACCTGTAAAACCCATGCTTTTAAGAAGGGGTAAGTGCATAGCATTAGCAAATGGATTGGCCCAGTCTTGCAGTACCCTAACTGTCTGGGCTAACTACCTCTTTAACACGTCCAGAAAAAGATGCTAACTTCTTAAGTCCTGTTTTCAGGTATGCTTGTGCTATTTGGACAGCTAGATGTGTGTTCAGGTAAGAGTTCTCATTCAAAGCTATCAAAAACATGAGTAAAAGCAAAAGAACAACTCCCCTGGATTTTTTTTTTCTTATTTTTTGGCTAATTGTCAATTATATTTAATCTGATCTGTGGTTTATGTAATGATGACCTTTTTTTTTTTTTTTTTCATATTTTAGTGCCAGGAATAATGGATTGACAGAAAAACTGAGGCAGGAGCAAATGAAAAAGGGGTGTTATCCTGAGCCTATATAGGAACTACATTGGTTTCGGTATTAAAAGAGCATTTGAAAGCATCCTACATCTCTGCCCTTGTGAGGGCCCATCTGGAGTACTGTGTCCAGATCTGGGGGCCCCAATACAAGAAAGATATGGAACTGTTAGAGAGGGTTCAGAGGAGGCCACAAAGATGATTAGAGGCCTGGAGCACCTCCCCTACAGAGAGAGGCTGAGGGAGCAGGTGGCGAGGTGCTGGAATGGGCTGCCCAGATTGGTGGTGGATGCCCCGTCCCTGGAGGTGTTCAAGGCCAGGTTGGATGGGGCCCTGGGCAACCTTGTGTGGATCCAGGCCTGGAGGTTGGTGTCCCTGCCTGTGGCAGGGGGGTTGGAGCTCTATGATCCTTGGGGTCCGTTCCAACCCAGACTATTCTGATTCTATGATTCTATGATCAATGCTCCAATGTAGCAGTTCTGAGACTATAAATTATCGCACGGCTATGGACAGATGAGCACTGGTGTGTTTACTAAGGATGCTGCATGGAAATACTGGTGCCTTTTGTGTACAGCTTGGGCCTTGCTTAGGCAGTGAGGACTCTCAAACCTCGAGCAATTCTGCATCACGGATGGAGCAGTGAAAACACTGATGTAGCCTGGGCTGGCAAATGATGTCATGTTAATGCCACCTCTGTTTTTCCCCCTTTGTTTTGGAAGACGCTGTGGCTGGCTGGGACCTGTGGGTAATGCCATATGGTCCTCCCAGGTCGGCTGAGCCCTCCCTTTTCCACACTGCTTGTTACCTGAGTATCTCATGCTTTGCTTGGATGCCAGGGGCTGCTGAGCAATGAGCAGCGGGAGAGCGGAGGAAACGTGGTGTCAGCAGACGGAGTAACACAATGCAGGGAGCCAAGCCAGAATTAATGGTGGGGGGAGAGAAATGATGGAGAGAGGGAAGATAAGGGGGAGGCAGGAAGGGAGGGGTTGGGAAGACTGGAAAATGGTCAGGGAGGGCAAAGGAATTAATGGAGAGAGGTAGGAGAACCACTGGGCAGGAGGAGATTCTTCAGGTCTTCAAAACCTGTAGATGTGGATGTCTTGCACTCAGGGCTTCAACGATTTGCACTATGAAGTGTGGTTTCCTCAGGGTTGTGAGACTGTTTTGGGTAGCTTTTAATAGTCTCTGCTATTTAGAGTAAGTTTGCTTCTGCAAAATCAAGTCCTCAATTTATTCAGGCAATTTTAAAGAAGATTGTAAGTCTTCCAAAGTCTTTGATTTCCCTGAATTTAATTTACTGCAAGATCTGATGTGCAAAATTAACTTCAGATTTTTATACTGTTTGAAAGTAAGAACTGGATCTTATTAATGTTTATAAATATCTCAAGTGTGGGACACAGGGGGAAATGGCCAGCCCCTTTTCAGTGGTCTTGTGGGGACAGGACAAGGGGTGATGGCCTCAAGTTGGAGCACAGGAAGTTCCTCACCAATATGTGGAAGAACTTTTTCCCAGTGAGGGTGACAGAGCTCTGGGACAGGCTGCACAGGGGGGTTGTGGAGTCTCCATCTCTGGAGATATTCAAGACCCATCTGGACACCTCCATGTGCAACCTGTCCTAGGGAACCTGCTTTGGCAGGGGAGTTGGACTTGATGATCTCTGGAGGTCACTTCCAACCCCTGTGATTCTGTGATTCTCTGATTCTGTTTGGTTGGGGTTTTTTTGTGTCATTCTACAGCTTTACATTATTTTCTACCAGTAGCTTTAACTTTTGACGTTTGAGTAATTCCTCTGGCTGAGACCTGCAAAATCATTTGTATCCTTGAAATATTCATGCACTTGGAAAAACATTTTGGTAGTAATACTGCCCAGTCAGATTTTAAACCTCTCTATCAAGTTTTCTGTCTGCAGTTAAGAGTTTAAAAATAGAGTTGTCCCAAGGCGTGCCAAAAATCTGGAGGCACTCAAACTAGGAGAAATATGTAAACTTTCATAATACATTTACTGCAGGGAGAAAAATATGCCCAGGCTTTTGCTTTCAAAAAGCCTTTGTCCAAGGCTTAAAAAAAAAAAAATTAAAAAAAGAGGACAGGAGAAGGAAAGGTTGCCTACAGTTATGTTTTAACTCCATTTATAGACATTGAAATACATTGGTATCCTCTGGATTCTACTAAAGTGCTTCCTTGTAAGAGCGCTGGCCAAGTGGAGTCTGTGTGAGTTGTGAGATACTGCAGATATTTAAAAACTGCCTGTGCTGGTTCAGTTGTGTACAGGGAGAGTTTGGAGCCCGAGTCTTGGCATGATTTTTTTAAAAAGAAAGAAAGAAGTTCATAAGCCGTAGACTTTGACACATTGATCTAATGGAATTACTGCAAATTGAGTCTGTTTGTGAAACTGGGGAGTTGTATAAGGAAATGTAGAACATTTTGTGATTTCTGCAGAGTACTGGGGCCAGGCTTTGCACTGGAGAAGCTGTGTCACCTGTGGAGAGATTTGACTTAGACAGGCTGTGTTTGAATCTCTTGATGTGTAAATTTGTGCCCTGCGGTGTTTCCTGATAGCACATCTCAATCCTTCAGCCACTGTGTGAAGCAACAGTTCTTCAGCTGATTATTTCTCCGTTTCTTCTGCATCGTGGTGGAGCCACTCTGAGAAAGCAGTGTGTAAGCAACATGGAGAAATTCATGTTTATAAAGATCTGAAGTGTGGGACACAGGGGGAAATGGCCAGCCTCTTCTCAGTGGTCTGTGGGGACAGGACAAGGGGTGATGGCCCCAAGTTGGAGCACAGGAAGTTCCGCACCAACATGTGGAAGAACTTTTTCACAGTAAGGGTGACAGAGCCCTGGGACAGGCTGCCCAGGGGGTGTGGAGTCTCCTTCTCTGGGGATATTCAAGACCCATCTGGATGCCTCCCTGTGCGATCTGCCCTAGGGAACCTGCTTTGGCAGGGGTGTTGGACCCCATGATCTCTGGAGGTCCCTTCCAACCCCTACGATTCTCTGAAGTAGAGACAGAAAAGCTTGTGTCTTGCTGGCAGCCTTTAGCATCTGAGCATGGACTCTAGTGTATGAGGTGATGTGGCTTCCAGCAACCTTCAGCTGCTGCTTTTTTTGTTGTCTAAAATTGCCTGGGTGGAAGCTACACACCATCACATTGTCAGGTGGGCTCCATCCCTGCCCAGCCACCTCCTTCAGGCAGCACCACCACTGCAAACTGCTCTTGGTGGTGGTTACCTTCCCACTCCCCTGTTTTCAATGCATTTCTCCCAAAAGGTTGGCTGATCGCACCCATTTAGACACAGCTGCAGGAGTTGTTAACTTCTAACAACCATAATGGAAATCCATTCCTAGTAGTTGTTGATGTTCAAATGAGACTTTTAGATCTGGACCTATTTCAGCAAACAGAATTACTACTCAACTAAAATAACCAGCACTTTTTTTTTATCCCTAAATTGTTGGGGAAAGGCTTCACCAGCCTTTCTCAGATCAAGGTTGCTTGAATGCTACTTGTATGGGTCAATACAGGGTAAATAGTGTGAATAAATGCAACAAAGTTAAATTATTAATTGTGAAGTGCTATGTAAATGCTAAATGAGGGTTTGAATCTAGTTTCATAGTTTTACTGATTTGTTTGTTTGGTTTGGCTTTTTTGTTGTCGTTGTTCAGAGAAAGAGAACGAGAATTTGGAACGTCTTTAGGGAGCAAGCGCCAAATTTTCAGATACAAGACAGGAAAGACTTAGGTCTCTGAATTCATAAAAATCCTTAGTTGTCTAGACATCTAAAACTCAGGGCTTGCGTCTCCTAAGTTAGCAAGTAAAAGCTCAGTTATCTCCCCAAATGATCTGTTTGCCTTTCAGGAGTGATTCGATTCCATCACCCCAGATAGTCATGTCTCCATGATGCCTGATGGGCTGCATTTTGGATGGCTGGGCTCGAATCTGAGGATGTCATCTTAGCTTCCAGTGGGCAGCTGTGCAGACTTACACCATGCCTGCTTCACCCAGCTTGTCCTTCCACACCACTGCCTTTTCTCTTTTCTGGCTGGCATATTGCTTATTCAGCGTTTCAGGGCTGTTTTGGTAAAAGGATCCTGCATATGCAGCCTCTCTTTCTTCTTCTAACTCCAGTGTAATACAAGACCTGGAAAACAGTGTTTAGTGGAGCAGAGGTGACAATTACTGGTCAGTTTTAGGTGAAAACTAAGGCAGTGCTCACTGTCTTGTGAAGTGTTGGTTGATCGCTTTGTAGTCTGACAAGAAGATGGGAAGAAGTCACTCCACCTCGTACCTCAGCCCCAGCAGATCTTCTCCACAAGTGAAGTGGTGAGTACCTTCTTCTGACATTGACATTAGTACAGGAGATGGATGGGCTGTGGGGAACCCTGGATTTTGGGAGTAGGTCCAGCAGGGACTGCTCCAGAGGACCCAGGGCTTACTCAGATCCCACAACTATAATCTCTGCCTTTGCAGGTTACCACCAAGGGGAAAGAAAGGACTCCAGGACTCATCGGATCCCAACACCTGAGACCACCTCATGGGTGTGGGTTAGCTGGAATTAAGACCAGAGATGATTTTTTTTCAAGTGCTGTATGGTACTGAACCACATCTGTGCTGTGTCCAACACGGGAGACTTTAGCAGCAGGCCAAGAGGAATGGCTCGTTTATGCCTGGGCTCAAGTGGGCATCCAATATTTAACATCAGATACCTGTCCAGGAGAATTCCAAGCAGTGGTTGTTTCTGGATTCCCTTTCTCAGAAGACAAAATAATTTTCCAGGCAATTCCTGTTGCTTGTGTCTCCGTTAGGCCTCCTCTCACAACAGGAAGATGCTGAATTTGATCTCAACGAACCCTTAGATCTTACACCCTCTTCCTACTACTGCAGATGGACTCCAAACAGGATGGTACTGCTCATGGACACACCCTTTCTCCTCAGATCCTTGGTCAACCTCAGCTGCAGAGGCACAGTGTGCCACTTTCCCAACCAGGCATGATATTCTGTCTTAGTATTGCAGCTGCTGCTATGAAGGACCCTTCACTTGTTGTTGACATTGTGCAGTCTGTGCATCCCAACACAGCAAAAAGCACAATGATTCCATCAAACAAGTGTGTTGACAAGCTGCATCCCAGCACCGGCACTGGAGAGTGCAGAAGGTCCTGGGAGCCAAGAGGACCACAGCTTGGGCAGGTTGTGTGGTACCACAGATGGGGTCACATCTCATGGTTTGGCTGTGGAATGGGGTGCTTCACCACTGATGCTGCTGTCACCACAGCTGTTGCTGGCAGATTCAGGGACAGAGAGGCCCACCTCAACAGGGTTCTTGTTTCACCATGTCCAGGCAGTCTGGAAGAGGAACCATGGTCCAAGAGAGCGTTAGTGCAGGAGAAATGGGCTTGGACACAGTGAGAGATGACCAGCTGCTGATCACAGACGGGACCCACGTTGCAGAAGTACACCGAGCTGCCTGTGACTGACTGTGTGAGTGACGAAGCGCCGGCTCCTCTCACTTCTTTCGTCCTCCTCCAGCTTCCTGCTCAAGAGCTGGCAGGTGGTTGCAATATTGTTTCTGACTTTGTACCCTCTGTTTCAGTAATAAATTCCCTAGTGTCACAGTTTTACCAGTCTCTGTGTATTGTGTTGTTGTCCAGAGCCTTCAGCCAAACGCTGACGGCCCCTGATGTTGCACTTCTTTGCCAGAGACCTTTAGGAGCCTGCAAAATGGGTGTCTTTGTTCTTTAGTGCCTTGAAGACCCCTGTCCTAAGGTGTGAGTAATGCCTTGCACACACTGAGCACAAATCACTCTCGGTACCTCCTACTCCTTCCCCATCCCAGCCTTGCCATATGGCTACTAAATGTGTGACTCTGAGCCCGATTCATGTGCAAGGGAAATAACTGGTAGGCTTTTACATAGAAAGGAGGTGATGGTACTGCTGCTGTTTGTCATGGGCCGTGGTTTGGGTGATGGTTGTCATTTTTTAAGCTGTGTGTGGGTTGTAAAGCGTTCTGAATTGATTGGTGTGGCAGGTAGGTTGCGAAGTCTGCAAGGAGGGGTGAGATGTTTTACATCTGATCTCTTCAGCCTGTCCTGCTCAGTTAGGTTTCCTTCCCTGTGTGCTGGCTTTGGTGATGGCCATGGCACCTACTCCTCCCTGCTCACTTTAAAGGTGCTGTTGTACTGGACATATTGACGGGACCTTCAGTCCCCAAACACAGGACCTACATATTCCTTTGTTGCAGTGATCCCTACCAGTTCCTTTTACGACTCTGTCCTTGCATTTATGAGTGCAAATTGCATTTGTTCTTCCTACAATTTCTGTAACCAGTTTCTTATGAGCATATATTAGAGCAGTGCTTTGGTAGAAGGAAGCAGCTAGCACCACTTTGGAGATGGCTGCTGACTCTCAATCTTGACATGTTTCTTTAAAGATGCCTGGGAGACTTTGTGGCCAGTGGCTGATACCCTTCTGTGGTGTAGGACTCTGCCTGGGGTGTGGTATAGCATTATTTTCTGAAATCCAGTTCAAGTTTTCTCTGAACATGACAAGTAGTTATGTAAAAAAGCAGGATTTAGGATAAGGATCGGGTGGGATCTACCCCTGGAAGCAAGCCTGTAGGGGATGCTTGGAAATCAGCCACTCAGAGTCCAGATGGTAAAGGAATGCACTGGTCCCTTCTCCATAGTGGTGGCTGTAAATGCTGCTGGGTTCCTATGTGCATGTCTTTGGGGCCAACCCAACAGAGCTGCTGATTATTGTTGTTCTTATTCAACATGGGAAAAAAAGAAGAGGGGAGAAAAAGAGTTGGAGAAGTTCCCTATCTGAAGTTGGGGACTGATAATCCAAAGTATGTTTCCTATTCCTTTCTGCCCTTCCATCACCTTTCCTTCCAGGCAGCCAAGTTTTAACTGTGGTGTTGAGTCTAACAAGGAAGAAGAATGGAACTAATAATACTAATTATATAATTAGCCAACATGAAAACAAGTGTTAAATGTTGTATTGTGATTAAGACAAGTAGGAATTTCATGCTCTTTAAGCCTTCATTTTTGGGGAGCCAATGACTTTATGCTGGACATGGAATGAAATCTGGAGGATGGTTTAGTGAATTAGACTTTCTTCTGGTGCAGTCAGAGACACGTGAGTTTGACAGTTCTCTGCCATCAAACTGCTCAAACTTAAATTCTCTCCTAAAATCAGACCTGTCTCGGGCAGGCTGTGAGGCAGGTTGCAAGGCAAGCCTGCAGCACAGACCAGAGCGTGCACCCAGCCCAAGACTCCCAGAAGAGATGGGGATGTATCTGACTTTGGCTTTACAAAATGCCTGTGAGCCTGTTGGTGTTACAGGGATTCTTTTCCCCCCAGGATGGATAAAGTTCAGTGCATGTTAACTGCATCTTCAGTATTCCCTTCAATCCAGTATGAAACTGATTCCTGCACCAGAGAGAGCAAGTGCATAAAGAATGGGATGGTTCTACCTGAACTCTTGAGATGCTCTTCAGTGTACTGGGTGGAGACCCAACATATGCAGCCAGGCTTGCCTGTGACAAAATATGGCCAACAACCCTTTCTCTGCTACTTCCAAATGGTAGTTAGTTGCCTGTGCTGGTGCTGAAAATCCTGGAGAGGAGGAGAAATGCAGAATTTTACTGCTTTTTTGCCCTGAGGAATTTGGAGAGGCAGTAGTGATATAAAGGGTTCTTTTCATCATGCTGTATGATACTGCTCTCATGCACACAGGGAGCCTGCTGACCTTGGTTTCTCTGCAAAGCAGGCTTTTCACCCTGGTGTTCCTGCGTGCCCAGAGGAGGAGGAGGAGGAACTTGGCCATGTACAAGAAATGCTAAAGCAAGCGATGCCAAGAGTCTAAGGCTGGATTAAAGTCATTTAGAATACGCTGCACTCCCTGGGCAGTCCCTCATGGCTCTGCTTTGTAACGTGGCAGTTAGCTGAGTAATAGCTTTGTTTGGCAGGAATGGGGTATGTTCTCTTCCCATAACAAACCAAGCTAGAAAAGGAGTCCAGGTGCCCTTATCCTGGCAGCTGGGATGTATCTCGTTTGAGTAGCATGCTGAGCTCTTCCTGCCATTGACATACTGTAATGAATGAGGTTAAGCAAGATAGCTGTAGTAATTGAGCATGCCAGTAACACTTCTACATCAGAGCACTCTGGAAGGGGTGATTGTTGGACACAGGGAGGCAGCTCTGTCTTGGGTAAGCTGAGGCCTTCTGATTTTTATTTTCCTTCAGGAATAAGAAATGTATTCTCATGTGGAAATGGAGGTTCTTCACTAGAAGTCTGAATTTAGCAACCAATCCCTAAGCCTGCAACGTGCTTCTCTTAATCAGAAGCTGAGAGGAACTGGAAAATCTTGTGCAAATTCATTAGTAGAACTGCAGTGATTGTGAAAAGTGTGCTGAAGCAGAGGGGAAAAAAAAGAGTAAGGGGTGACCTAATGCCCAAGTTGTAAAAGGTAACAGGCAAACTTGTATCATAATAAATGCTCTGTGTTACTAGAAGATCGAGCTGTGCTCTCATGGTAGCAGATTAACCATGCACTGTAAACACAGAAAAGATAATTAACTGATGGTGGTTTTTTTACTTTTTCCCCCCAGTTTCAGATCATCCACACAGCCTGTCTTACAAACTGGAACTCGGATCAGACCAGGAAATCCCATCTGACTGGTATCCATTTGCCACTGTCCAGTTTGTTGTTCATGATGCCTGTGCCTCAGGAACAGAAGTCAAGTCACTGGGCATAGAGAGCGACGTGCAGCCCCAGAAACATGTGGTTCAGAAAGCTTTTTACAATTGCCAGGTATTTTCAGGGCTATGTTTTCAGTGTTTTCCTCCCCTTCTTCCTCCCTGCTCCCTCCATATAGGAGGGGAATGTGCTTTGTATTCTAAACATACCTTGCATGCACTAGTGGTAAGGACTTTGAGCAGAAGAATCATTAAAAAATAATTCCTTGTCTGATCAAAGATGATTCTGAAAAACAGAACTGCAAATGCAGTGTTGTTTTTCCTCAGCAGTGCTATTTTTGGGAGTCGTGGTTTTGAAATCTTTTTGGTCTGGAAATGTTTTGATTCTGTGTCAAAGCTTTTTATTCGTGCCCTTGCTGCAGTTGCCACTTTTCAGTGCCCAATTATGTGCTAATTCTACCTAATTTTTTGTTTTGTTTTGTTTTCTAACTACAGGTTGAAATTGAAAAGAAGTGGATCAGGCTTGATGGAGAAGATCCAGATAAAGCAGGCAACTGCCTAATGCAGTGAAAGAGGACAGGAGGCACCGTCATAGGAAATTAGTAGGAATCAATTTGCATAGGAAATTCTATTGTTAGCAGCAGTGCAGTGACCTAGTTTAGGATAAACATGGTCATTCAACTTTTTTTTCCCTTTTTTATTTAGTGCTTTTGGGTTTGATTCTGCAAATCAATACTGGTTTGACTGGCCTGTGTCCAAGTAAACTTCCTGTCATGGGAATAGTAGTATGAGTAAGGTCTCCTTGTAAAGAGTTACTGGATGTGAGCACTCAATTGACTGATTGTAATATATTATTTTCCTGTTGCTTATCTGTGACTTGGGAATGATCTCATACTCTGTATTGAAACCTAATGGCACTACTCAAAGAGTTCATGTCAGTTGGACATATAATACCCAGCAATAAAAACTGCCAGAGCACTTAAGTGCAGACCAGCATCTGTGTAAGGTCCAGAGGGAGCAGTTACATTTTTAGTGGTGTTTGAAAACCGAAGACCCCTTGTTTCTGCTCCCCTCAATGTATGGGAACAGAACAGGTTGTAATATTATTCTTGACAAGAGCCTCCATTAATGAGTTGGAAACTGGGTGATTTCATTGGTGAAAAGGGAGAAGTTCCTCTGCAATAATATCCCTTGTATTTCTGTGGCTGTGAGCGTTTCCTCCCCAGCACTTCAGAGGTTCGGTCCAAGTAATCTCTTGGGCAAAAAAACCCAACCCCTAACATATGGCAGATGTGATTGAAATTTCTGTGCTAGGGTTAGGCAAATCTTTTTCACTACTGCAGCAAGTGAGACAATGAGAGGTGGATTCTCAGCCAGTGTAAGGTCAGCCCAGGCCCGTTTCGTTTGATGAAGCTTTGAGAATTTATTATACCAGAGGAGGGTTTTCCCCACAAACTGGAGACACGGCTGGCTGGCTGTCACCATTTGCTCTGGGTCTCCTTTAGGGTGCAAGTTCCAGATGTTGGTTTGAGTAACTTGTAAGACAATTCTCCACGCATGGGAAGGGAGATGTTTTCATGCTCCTGGCTCCGAAGGCCTTTTCTGTAGGGAAGCAATGCAGGAACAGGCTATAACAAGAGGAGTGAAGCTATGATGCTGCAGCAAGCAGCCCAAGCTACTAATCCAGTATCAACGTTAACTGTGTTTTCTACAAATTATTGGCATTTAGGGAGAGGCTTTAATGCTTCCCCTCAGCCATTATTCCCTTTGTAATTTTCTGCAGGCTGTAATTTCAGCCTGCCTGAAAAAAGTCAGATAAATTAAAAAAAAAAAAGCTCCTGACTTCCCCCCTCCTCACCCCCCTTGCAGTGTTCCTAAAATTATCCTTACTCAAAACCAAAATTAGCAGAGAACAAAACCACAGTAATGCACTAGGTCTCACTTTATATTTTGTCACAGCTTGTAACTCTTTATATGAACACTGTGTAAAAACACAGATAAATGTTATTCCCCAAAAGTAGAAATATGTGGGATATGCACTGAGAAAATTACTAGTCTGAGGAAACAGAAGGCCATAATATGAACCTAGTTCATCACAATAAACTTTTCCCCCCATTTGGAAGCTGAGAATGAAATGGGTAATAGATTCTGTAGCAAGTCCTGAGGGCAGGTTTTTTATGGGTATTGCATTGCCAGAGCCCCAAATAGACTATTACGGTATTTTGGCTTCTCTATATATCCCTTTTTATTAGCAGATTATATTATTATAAATCTAAGCAAGCATTTGAGTGTAGCAGTGATCCAAATATGTCTCAGCTGCTGCATCCTCCATCCGTGTTTTGACTTGAGAAGCCATTAGCACCTTCAAGTCATGTTTGGTGTGTTTTATTCACATTTAATTTTGGTTTATGTACTTCTCAGCTGAACTAAGGGGCACAGCGTACGCTAGGGCAGAGCATTTATACTTAGCATCACAGCAGAGCTCTGCAATTTGCTGAAGTCTGTGGTTCCACTAAAGCTACGATACCTATTAACCTCTTTGCTCAGCGAGGTAAAGGAAGCAAAATAGGTGTTGCAGCTACCTGCACTAACCTTTGTCTGGAGCTGACTTGTTTTGACTGACATTAATTCAGTAAATGCTAGCTGTGGTTATTGTCCAAAGCCTGTCTTGCTTGTCTGGCTCATATTTTTCTGTGTTTAAGGGAACTGCCAGGCTGTTCTGGGACTCTTTTTGCTTTAGGACCCACTTCTGCAGCCATGGATTTCCTGGGCATTTGGTATCTGGTGACGTTAAAGGTCCAGTGGAAGCAGTGGCTGGTTTCCTTCTGTACAGTCTCTGTGGTACCTCAGGATGTGTTTAAGAAGCCCATGGACCCCTCAAGAATCACAGAATTACAAGTTTGGAAAAGACCTTTAAGATCATCAAGTCCAACCCTTCCTGTCCTATGCTAAACCCTAAGTACCTCATCTACCCATCTTTTAAACACACCCGGGGATGGTGACTCAACCCCCTCCCTGGGCAGCCTGTGTCAGTACCTGACAACTCTTTCAGTGAAGGATTTTTACCTAACATCTAATCTGACCCTGCCCTGGCACAGCTCAGTGCCATTTCCCCTTGTCCTATCTCCTGTCACCTGGCTGAAGAGACCATCACCCACCTCTATCCACCCTCCCTTCAGGTAGTTGTAGGTGGTGATAAGGTCTCCCCTCAGCCTCCTCTTCTCCAGACTAAACACCCTCAGCTCCCTCAGCCTCACATGATTTGCCCTCCAGCCCTTTCCCCAGCCTCGTTGCTCTTCTCTGGGCTCACTCCAGGACCTCAATGTTCTTCTTATGGTGAGGAGCCCAGAACTGGACCCAGCACTTGAGATGCAGCCTCACCAATGCCGAGTAGGATGTGAGCTATTGTTCTGAATCTCCTAAATGATGAACATTACAAGTCGTCTCTCCTGCTAGCAAGTCTGTGCTGGCCGGTACGATGCAAATGATCGTTCAGCCTTACTGAACTCGTTAACTTGGAAAGGTCAAGCTGCAGCTTTATCGATGTGGCAGGCTCTTGGCCTTCCATCTGAGGCCTGCAAGACTCGCCCTTAACTTTAAGCGGGATTGGATCAGGCTCACAGGGAATTCGTTCTACAGAAATATCTCCACGCTGAAAGAAAAGTTACTCTGTTCGACGCATGGCTTTCAGTTTAAACCTGACAATTCCTGCAGCCTAAGGCTGAATAATTACCCTCTTCAGTCTCAAACTGATGTTTGCAGGCTTCACTGTCAGAACACTTAAAAACTGGCTGTGGTTTAATGAAAAGAAAGTTTGGATTGTCTGACATTTTTTTTTTCCCCCCATCATCAAATTCTAACTTCCTACTCTACTGCAACACCCCAAAGCAGAAGCACCCTGGCTTCCCCTTTCTAACAGTTCCTCTGCATTGTCTGATGTCCTGTGAGTATATCCTGCTGAACAATTATTCCCAATGCCTAAGACTCATTTGCTAGCATTTTCTGTGAAGGCTATGGCAGGCAACAGCAAGTAAGCATACTGGTTTTGATCCTTTAAAATTCCAGGCTGTAAGTAGTCTAACTGAATTTTGGGAGGGGAATGGCAATGAGGAACAATTTCTATAAGCTGTTGTGATGCTCAGTGTCCAGCTAGCAGGAGGACTGGAGCTTTAAATAACCCATGAGGCACACTGGCATCATGAGAGGAACCAGGGTTCACACGTATCTGATCTCTGCTTGCCCACAGCTAGCACCTGCAGTCACCAGAATGTTCCCAAATGTGTGGGTCACTTCAGATGCTGATGCTTGGCTGGCATTTACTACAGGACACGCTTTGGGTATTTCCTTCATAAAGCACCAGCAAGATTTGGCATACTTTGTATTTTACATAGAAATCAGTGAGAACAGCTATTTTTGTAGTGTGTTTGCCTTATTTACAAAGTGTCCTATTTGCTGAAACCAACAGGGTTTATCTTTGCGTTCATCTTTCTCATGCTAATTGTATTACTGCAGGTAAATGATACTTGATGTAATTTTGAACTCAAACACCCATTGAAGTCAATGTAAGTCTTTTAACTGACAAAATGGGATCTGCATCAAAGTCTCTGAGAATAAAAGAGAGGAAAAAAAAAAAAAGAGAAGAAAGGAATGCTAGTAATGGGCAGGAATAAAAACCCGCTGTAGAAGATTCTTGGTGCTAGTAAGCAAGCAACCTGTGCTGCTTGCTCATTCCAAACAGAAAACAGCAGAAAAGTGAGGAGAAGAGGCGTTACAGTGGGTCGAAGCTGAAGCTTTGCAGTGGTTTGGGATTCTGGTCTGGCTGCCCCTGTGTAGCAGCTCGTGAGAAATGAGGTGCACTCCATTGAATATGAACCCAAGCCGCTGGCATCTTTATGCTCCTTGCTTTCTTTTCCTCCAGATTCTCTATTAATTGTCCAAAAGTACTTGAAAGAGTACCTGAAAATGTGTTTTCACATGTTGCTTTTAGTTGCATTTATTTTACTTGGCAGACTCGGTAGCCGCGGTATCCGTGTGCACACACCTCTGTTTCACATTCACCTGTCTCCTCGACTAAATGGAGTAGCTAACTGCTGCAGTTAGTAGTTCTGAGCTATCATCTTGGTAACTCTGAAGCAGTGCTGTTATTCTTAATGGAAAATGTAATTTTATTTGGGTCTTTTGTCAGTATAAGTATAAACAGATCATGCTGATCATCTTGTAATAACATTTTGTAGATTGTGTATTGATTAAAAAAAAAAAAAAAAAAAGCTGTATTTCAACCTAGCAGTTTCTTGTCCCCTCACTAGGAATTTTATCAAGCTTGTTTTACATGCACTGTAATTAACTGGTTGCTTTCATATCATCAGGTACTGCAGTTTATTAGAAAGAGCGGTTCTGCTCCGGGTGAGGAACACCACTCCTTGTCTGAGATAAAGCTAGCTGCAGAAAGCTGAACGATGCACTGTATCCCATTAACAGTAATTTATGGCAGGCCCTTCTCATAGCTTTTTTGCATAACAATAGTAAGCCAAATAATACCTTTTTTTTCCTCCTGTGAAGTACTTCCCCTGATCTGCCTGGAATATTTGCAGATAATGTAGTGACAGCTTTCACAAGTTTCAAAGTCTCTTCTTGAAAGAAGCTGTTACTTGGGAAAGAAAGAAATGTAGGGAAAGTGGCAATAAAGCAGAGGTTTGTGGGCATCATTCAAGGAACGTGCTTTATGTATAAAATAACCATGCCACTTGTCCTGTGCTGCTGTTTCTGTAGCAAACCAGTTGGCTGTTCTGGGAAACAGTAGGACATACATTAATTTTCACTTTACTGGTGTTCTATCCTTCAGTGAGCACCTGCAAATGGAAAGCAGGTGCTTAGCAGAAGGATGGCCCCCTTCCAGACCTTAAACAGTTTGCTGTGTTTAAAAGTACCAGTGAACAATACCATGCAGGCACATGAGAAAGCGAGACGGTGAACTGCTAGAATACAAGTAAAAACATGAAAACATTCATTTGTGGGACAGTTTCCTAGTATGTGCAGTGCCTGGTATGTGCTCTTTCCTTAGTAAAAACAACTTGTAATTTTTTTACAACGATCACAACATGTTGTAAGTGATGTTCACGCTGGAGAAATAAAAGGAAAAGCATCGGCTCCAATTCTGCTTGGCCATTCCACAAACCCCAGTGTGGTTAGGTGCTTCTGGTTGTGGGTGGGTACAGTCCAGCATTACACTGCATTGCCATAGCCTGTTCAGATTAATACTGAGTAAATTTCACTGCCATTTCCATATTCAGCAATAAAAGTCCGAGGGGAAAACAAAATCCTAAGTGGGGACGTGCTGAAGAGTGGAAGAGACCCACAATGACCAGTGGTGGAGGTAAGTGGGAGGAGGCAGAGAGCTGGCAAAGGGCAGTGGGCAGAGCTTGTTTGTGAGAGCTAAGGAGATCCACTGCCTCTCTAAGTCTAGGAGAAAAGTTTGCCTGTAAACTTTTGAAATAGAAACGTGGTGAGGATGGTGTGCAGAGAAGTATCTCCAAGGTAAGGTACTGAGTACAAAGTTGTGAGTGGCTGCAGCAGGGGAAGAAAATGAACTGGATGCTCTGCTTGGGTGTGGAGGAGGAGTGGTAGGGAGGTGGGAGATGGTCTCTTCAGCCAGGTCTCTTCATGTCCAGTAGAGAGATGGGTGATGGTCTCTTCATCCAGTGACAGGAGATAGGACAAGGGGAAATGGCACTAAGCTGCACCAGGGCAGGGTCGGATTAGGTGTTAGGAAAAAATTCTTCACTGAAAGAGTTGTCAGGGCCTGGAACAGGCTGCCCAGGGAGGGAGTTGAGTCACCATCCCCAGGTGTGTTTAAAAGATGGGTACTTAGGGATATGGTTTAGCATAGGACAGGAACGGTTGGACTCAATGATCTTAAAGGTCTTTTCCAACCTTGTGATTCTGTGAGTGTGGTGTGGAGCTGCAGAAGGGGGGGACATGGGCAGAGCCACCAGAGGCACAGCAAAGTGACTGCAAGGCCAATGGGGCACAGTACCCAAACAAGCCAAGCTGGTGCTTGCCTGTGGAGTACCAGAGCTCAGGGCAGCACCACGCTGTGCTGCTTGCTCTGCTTTCATATAGCACGTGCTGCCATTACACACTGGCTCTGTCTTGAGCATCTCTGCATCACATCTGTAAAGCTATCGATGACAGCAGCCTGCCTAGAATCTGGACAGGAAGGCCTCGCTTACCTAAGGGACTAATGACACAGTCATGCTATAGGAGACACAGTGAACATACTGAATAAGACCCAGCAGGCTGGCAGGGAGGATTTAAAGCAAGCATGTAGGTACTCTCCTGGTGATACCCAGAGGTATGCTACTGCTGTAGCCTTGTTAGGCTGCTCTCTGAGGAGGGACCTTCGTCTGTCAAGTCATCTGTACTGTTTAGATGTTACTGACTAAGTACAAGTACTGACTTCAGGATTTAGTTGACAATTCATCTGAAATGGAGGGAGCCATCCACTGCCTGGAGAGAAGAGATGAAAGGTGGGTTTAGTCCCCTTCACCGGGAGCCACAGCACACTACTTGAAGCTGTTTCTCCAGAACTGTGAGAACAAGTTATTGAGCACTTCTGCTGCTAATCATGTGGTTAATGTGGTCAGTGGGGGTGTGCAGCAGATTTACTCAAAAGAAGCGTTTGGGGGGCAAAACAGAAGAGCAAAAAGGTATTTAAAGTAAAGTATGAGAACAGTGGGAACCCAACCATGTTTGCTCTGAAAGGGAAGCTCAGGAAGATGGCCCTAAGCAAATATTAGGGTCCTCAGACAAGTGCTTCCAAAGACCCAATGAGGCAAGGCAGGTTAGTCTCCATGCACCTGAGTCGGTCTTTAGCAGAGTTAAACTGGTATCAATTAGCAGTAAGGAGAACCCCACTGCTAAGCTGCCCTTCAACCTGCCTCTCAAAGTCACTTGCTGGATGATTTTAGTGGCATGGTTGGTGCTGCGAAACCCACTGCTGGCAGAAGTGGCTCCTCTGGTCGCTTCGCTTTCCTCCTCTTCAAATTACCAAATGCAAAGTTAGACAGAGCAAATTGGCCTTGACCAAAGCATGCTGCTCTACTCTTATTTAACTCTGCACTAAAGCTGCTGGACTTCTGCAATCATCTGCTCGACTGTGAACTTCCAGCAGTTAATTCAGCTACGGAGGAATGATGTTTGTGGCATTTACCCTCCCTCTGTCACCTGCCCGTGTGGTTCTGCACACCCCTGTAGCTGGACTCCCGGAGCTGGTAAGTGGCAACTACAGACCGGTGAGAAGAGGGTGGGATTTCAACCACTGATGAAGGGGGGGGAAAAACCCGAGGTGTCAGGGAAGGGGATTAGAGAGCGATAAAGGCAGTAGGCAAAAGGGGAGGGAGCTGGACTGGGGCTTTCTTGAGGACAAAGGACAGGAGGTCTCTCTGGGGAAGGTGAATCCCCTTATGTCCAGGGAAACAAGGCAGGCAGCAAAGGAGGTGAGGGAACAGGAGACAAGTGCTGAGCTGGGCACCAGCAGGTGGATGGGCAGAAAGCAGGGACAAGAGTAAGGACAGTAAAGTGGCTGGTGGCTGCAATTTCCTCTTGAGGCTTTCTCTCCACGTAAGGCACATGTATCAGGGTGAGTATTTAGGAGACGCAAGGCTTATTTCTTCCTTAATTAGGCTTACTCATACTACACAAATCTCTGGGCTTACCAGGGAGCTGAGATGTACAGTACTATTCAGTGTGTTCATCAGGATGGCCATTTTCAGATAGCAGTTTGTATGGGCCCTTCCTATGCCACCCAGTGTCCCGAAAATTTGTTAATAAATTGCAGGGACAGCTCTTCATATGTTTTCTCTGACACAGTGATTTAAATCAGGTAAAAAAAGGAGAGACCCTTGAAGAAACAGGAGTCTCACATGATAAATGAAAGAAGAACAAATTGCAGGTCCCAGTGTCATCTGTCTCAGAACTCTGATGGAAATGATAGAGCTTATAACAAAAAGTCACACTGCTAATAAAATGGGTTATGAGGCTACAGTGCCTCTATCTATGAGTCAACAGCTGAAAGCAAAGGCTGGGTAGAGAGTATCCTTAAAATGAAATTAAAGTTCTGCCCGTGTCACGGCATCTCCACGAGAATTGCCTGTATTCGGCTACTAGTTGCTCCTAGGAGTGATTGCTTTTAATTGGAAAGAAGGGCAAAACGTGGCATTTGTAAAATACGTATTGAGAAAGAATTCTGCAGCCTAGTGTTTAGGAGCGGTGTTCCTCTACAGCAGCAATGCTGGGTTTCAGCAGGAGAGGGCACTCGCTACCAAGCAGCTGAGCCTGCCCAAGGGCTCCCGTTTCTAGAGGGAAGGCATTTGCAAACCGTAGGGTTGGGTTTTGGGGTTTTTTTTAATGATTAATAAAAGTTCATCATCCAAAAATAAATCTTCTTTAGACATCATGTACCAAGAGGAGTATAAATAATTGCGAATTAAAACCTGTCCAGTAAACGAATGTTTGAGGTGCCCTTAAGCTGCGCTACCCCAAATGCTGACACAACCCTGAAAAACCAGGAGGGTTGGAACAGCATGCTAATCTTTCCAACAGCCTGGCTGCTGAAACGTGTGAGCTCTTAAAGAGACTGCAGCGGGGACAGCTGGATCCGAAGCTGTACCAAGACCAATGAAACCTGGATGCTGCTCCCGACTGCCATTAGCAAGCTTGGGCAGGATACGTGGTGTGCCTGTGCCTCAGTTTCTTCTCTTTAAAGGCAAGGTGAAGATGTTAATAGAATCTGTAAGCATGAAAATCACCACAGGGTTGCACTTCGTATTGCAAGGCACTGATAGCAGGTTAAGATGCCCAATATCAAGCCTAGGCAGTCAGTACACACAATTCTACACACAGGCTCAGAGATGATTTATTTTTTCAGTGTGTAACAGGCTTTCTCATGCTCTTCAGTAGACACCCTGCTCACAGTGCTTGGCTGGAAAGACACCTTGTCTAGGAATCTGCAGAAGACCTCAGACAAAAGCTTAAGTGCCCTGGTTAGCAAGAGGCAGGCACCCTCTGCAACTTCCCTGTGCAGCTTGGGAAGTTCTATTCCCATTCCCAGGTTTTACTTTCTCCCTAGTGACGGTTGTGTGCTGTCAGGAGGTGTAGGCTGAAGGGATCCAACGCCCTGACCATTGACTCATTGACTGTGGTAACGGAGCTTTGGTATTCTGTGGCAACACAAAGGGTGTAATTTACAGCACATGGGGTATGCCTAAAGTGCCTTGTGCTGGTGGGATGTGCTGGGTGTATGCAGATACACAGACACACACTCAAACTGAAGTGTGAGTGAAGATCACTTGCTTTGGTCTGCAAATTCTCATGTTGACATTGCCAAAGTAACCCAACTGCTATCTGAGACAGCTGAGAAGCTCTTGGTATAAACCTCTCCAACCACCTTTTGGAAATTTGGCATACAAATTGTTCCAATTTCAAGGTACTCTGTCATAAACAAAGGGTGTTAGAAAGCAGGAAAGTAGTTTATAAGTATCTTCTTTCTGCACTTTCATCCTTCTGAAACTGCCATTACAGTATGCTGGCAGATAGATGGCTCTGCATCAGGTTTATCTCTCTCATGAACAAGTCACAGCCAGCTGCAGGATCACCATCTGCAACCTTCAGGGCTCAGTGAGATCCTAAAGGCTGCAACTTCTTCCTGCTATCTCTGCTAACACGACAGGACAAACCAGACAAGAGAAGAATAATGATGCTCTTGGCGCACACTATCCCGGACAGTTTCAAATGAGCACTGTGCTTAAAAAAAATATATTAAAACCCCTGAATTATTCTATAAGCAAAGTAACACAGCTCGCCTTTTCATTGCGATGATCATGATACAGGGCATACAGACAAGCTGAATATCCGATTGCTGTTTAATTCAAGATCCAGACAGTGTCATAAACCATATTTTGTTTCGGAGCAAAATTACTTCTATAGCAAATTGCATTTGTCTCACTCATGAAAACGCAGCTTACGATATTATTATGGATGTTGCTTTTTATTTTTTTTTCCCTTGCAGGTGTTAATCTAGCTCTATAATTAAGGGTCTGTCAGTATTTTCATTAAAACGTTCTCATTTTTCAGAATGTGTCAGTGTTAAAAATTAAAGCTTAACAGGTGAGTCTCCTCTTCACAAGCCAAATAGCAGTGTAACTACACAGCTACCTAAAAATGGAAAAAGGAAACAAAAAAGGGAAGAAGATGTTTCTTAGGTTCCAGAATCATCAGGGTAATGCTGATCTACCTACAGACACAAGGTGTATAAAGAGCTAAGTATATATTCAGTATATTCCCCTACAGAGATGAAATTAATGAATATTTTTCCAGATGAGTAGCTGCTAAATTGGTAAAGCTCTGTATTAACGTATGAGCAGGTTGCCGCAGATGTAAGCAATAATTCGAGTAGCTACACCAGACTGTGGCTACTTAACTGGTAGCTTCTGCTATCTCCCTACTTATGAGGTGTTAATGACTTCAGAGTTGATTAGCGCAAAATAATAAGCCTCTGTGGCCAGCTTTCCTGGGTGCATTTCTGCACCATGGAGCAACTTCTTGCTCCGGACAAGAGCCCCCTGCCCGCCAACTGCCGCTTCACGCTGGAGCTGCAAACCGGGCCCCACGGCCCGGCCTCACGCTTCCTCCAGTGCCCGGGCCCCATTTTTGGTGTCCGAAGGCGAAAGAGCGTTTAGTACTCAGCGCTCGGCTTCGGCCTGGTGTGCGTCAGGGGTAGGGAGGGAAACAGTGAGCTCTCCAGAAAGAAGGCGGGACATGGCTCGGGCGGGGCCGGCAGGTTGCGCGCCACGGTAGCGGCGCCTTAAGGCGGGAGGGCGGGGTGAGGGCGACGGCTGCCATGGCTCACGCAAACCCCGTGGTGAGGGGCTGCGCCGGTGGCTGGGTCCCGACCCTGCGGCGCGTACCTGAGCTCGGGGATTGCGAACGGCCCTGGTTGTTCCTCTGCGGGAGGGAGGGGATAGGGCTGGGCGTGGGGAAATCGCCTCACCCTCGGCGGGCTCGGCGGGTGGCGGTGTTGCCCCGTGAAGTCTCCCGGGAGGGCCTTGGGAGTTGCCGGCCGTTCTGTAGCGCGGGAATGGCTTCGAAAACCCTCATTTGAGGGATGTGTGTGTGTGGTTAAAAAACGCGTTTTGTGGGCAATAGCGTGGCGGCAGGAACCGGTGCGGGTCACCGGGCAGCCCCGGCGTGCGGCGGACGGCGCGCAAGCTTGGTGGCGCCGGGGAGGAAAGCGGGATTTTAGCTGCCCCGCGGGTTCCATCAGGCGCTGCCTGACCGCATTGCGGGGCTTTAGCTGCTCCTTCCATGGCAGCAGCCCCGGGGGGCCTTGGAGGCTTCACCTGAAGCCGTGCTTTCGGCTTTGCTGGGTGTTCGGTCCCTCTCTGTCGCCGGCTGTGTGCGAGGGAACCCGGAGTCCCTCACATCACGGCGCTGAGGTGCGGGGAAGGGGTGCCCGTGTGCCCGGAGCCGGGATCTCTGCCCTTTGACTCGTTTTCTCTCATTTGGAAGCACGTAGGGCTTGTTTTTTACAGCTGTTACGGGCAGGTTTTATACGGTGTAATAAATATTTGTACTCGCTGTAAAACTCTACCTTAGTGTGAGGCGGTTTGGCAGCCTGAGGGAGAGGAATAGGCCCACTGAAAGATTTAAATTCAGTTCCTCTTCTGGATTAACAGTGAAGGCAGAGCATATGGCTTACGGGCTAGGCAACAGTGCTTGTGTGATTATACAAGAGTAAATTGTGGGGGTTTCTTGTCCTTTCCTTGTCTTCCTAGCATCCTGAAATACGCTGGGGCAATGATTACGCATGATTGTGGCTATTTTAAAGCAGTTCTATGGTGTTGCGCTGGTGGCTTTTGGCACGAAGTGTGACTTGTTGGTCTCTTAATAATTTACGAGGCTTTTGTAAACCGAATTGTTTGTCGTCTGTGGTTCTGGACTACTTTAGAGCAACACAGTACTAACTTGGTATTAAGTTAGAAAATGTAAAGCAGTGTGCCGGCATCTTAATTTCTAAGGATTCCTAAAAAAAACTCAACTTCATCTTTCACCTTGTGTAGGCTATTCTGGTGGTAATGATAGTCAAGGCTAATGAGCTTTAAATTGCTAAATGCCCGTTATCTTAGATTCGCATCTGAATGGATGCATCTTGAAGTTTATGTGTGTCTGTTCAGGACCAACTGTAGGATTAGGATTTAATGTCTAACATGGGCAGAAAAAGCGGGGGAAAAAATGTTGGAGTCCTACTGTAGTATGGATTATATGTGTTGATAACTGTAATGTTCAAATTTCTATAGCTGAACTACTATATGTCATCAGGCTGTTAACACAAAAATAAAAGCCCTTTTCTTATTTCTTAGAATCATAGAATGTGTTAGGTTGGAAGGGACCTTTAAAGGTCATCTGGGCCAACCCTTCTTGCAGGTTGCTTACTTTGTGCTTCTGATAGAATTGTCACATCTCATTTTTAGTACCTTGTTCTGTTGCTTGGCCTTTAGGTTTGGGACGATGACGCTGGAATGATACTAAACAGTAAATGTCAGTTTTAAGCCGTAATTTTAGACATGCTTGTTTGAAAATACAGCACAGCAATTGTTTTTTGCAGTATTTCTAGGATTTTTTTTTAAGCATTACTGTAGCCCACAGAACCCAATAATTTCAGGCTAAAATACAGTATTTTTCCAGGAATGTCAAATTTAAAACAATGAGTGGACTTGCAGACCTTTGCACTTGACAGAGTATTCAGTTTATTACAGCGATCCCTTCACGATCATCAGCTTGTTACAGTAGCTCATCCAGCTGGATTAGATTTTGTGCTGTCACTTCAAATGACTTAATGTTCATCTTAACTTCAAAATATATATATATATTTTAAATGTAGCCTAAATTATACAAGTCCATTATCGAAGATGTGATTGAAGGTGTGCGAGAGCTCTTTGCAGAAGAGGGTTTGGAGGAACACATTCTTAAAGACCTGAAGCAGGTTTGTTGTTTGCCTCTGCATTAACAGATTTTGTGTGTTTGTGTGTTTTTTAATCTTTGTTTTTTTTTTTCCTTTTGAGATGGTGTCCCTGTCTGTTTCTTTGCCCTCCAGAGCTTGCAAACTTTTGCCCCAGCTTAAGTTACAAATAGGGTGTTGGGCTTCTGGAGTTCGACATTCAGTAGTGATTGTTACCATATTTTTTTGATAGAATAGAGCCAGTTTACTCTTGGAGGAAAAAAAAAAAACAACCCTAGGAATGCTTAATTATCATTTTAGATGTGGTTTATTTTTAAAACTGTTACCTGTTGACCTTAATAATCTTCCCGCAGCTTTGGGAAACCAAGGTGATGCAGTCTAAAGCAACAGAAGGCTTCTTCAGGCAATTCCAACGTTCTCCACAGCTTACCCTGCAGCTGCCACACAACTTTCATCGTGTTCTTCAGACTTCAGCAGGTCAGGTGCTTTTGAACACAACAGATGTAACTTAAGAATAGCTCAGGGATTCAGGAATCTCTTTGGAAGGCTTTAAGGTGCTGCGGTATATATAAAAATATAAATGTATATATATAGCATGACGGAGATCGCTAATTATTTGAAAGCAGAATTTGACTAAAAAAGGGCAAATGAAACTGTGATAAACTGATGTGGTTATGTCAGTGTGCTCTTGATCTGCTGCTTATTTCCAGTAGCAAGAGGTGAAGAGAATTTTAACTGCCTTGTCTGCCAATCCAGAAGTAACCTTTCAGTTGCAAATTTACTAGTAGCATTAAGCTTTCACCACTTCTTTTAATGCTGGCATGATATGTACTGAGGTTGTATGGCATGTTTGTGCCATGCAGCTCTGCTGTCATGTTGCAGTTTAATCCAGTTCTGCTCTTAGGGAGGTCCCTCTCAGTTTTCTGAAAAGCAGTATTTCTATTGCATGAAGTACTTGGCTTTCAGACAGACTCCTAACATCAGAACCTATTTTCTTAATTAAAACCAGCTGAACCACTGTGGTAGTATTAAGGTAGAATGTGATGCTCAGCTGGGACCTCTCACTGGGAGAGGTCGTTAGGACCTTTCCCCACAAATGACAGAAGACGTGACATGATTTAATGCAAATTTGTGTGCTTCAAAGTTGGAGTGGCACTCTTCATCTTTGGGTGGTTTTTTTTTTGTTTGTTTGTTTGCTTTGTTGGGGATTTTTTTGGTTTTCATAGTTGAATGGACTCATTTTGGAGACAGATGTTTTGCTTAATCCATGTAGTTAAAGGGAATGTAGTTGTGGGTTTCTTTGCTATTGGAGGGTTTGTATTTAATGAGCTTTACCTTGTTGGTCCTAGCAATCTGTTGAAGCCAATGAACTTTTATTTTAATGGGAATTTAATTGCCCTACATCTTGAGGTTTTCAAAGCAGTTAAGGCTACCTAAATTGTTTGCTGCTTTAGGCTTGTGAAAGTTTTCCTTTTGGCTTACCTTTTCCCACTGAGGTGAGTACTGAGTGCTTTTGAAAATCCCAAATATGTTCTTGATCACGTTAAAAAGGTAGCATTGCACATCTGTCCTATTAGTTGATGTAGTAAAGAAAACCAGCATGCTTAATTTGTACAATACAACTTAAACAGACCAAATAGTTAAATGGAGATTTGTTTGTTCTAAAAGACCAGTGTTTAGTGAAATGTAAGTTTTATAAATTCAGGATATAAGCTCTACCCCTTAAGTACAGCATATACTTGAAGGAACATAAAGGGAAGTGTATTCAGGAACCTTATCTAGATGTGCTCACCTGCTTTTTTGATCTAATGAGCATGAACTGAAGTTAGATAGCTTTAGTTTTAGCAGTGCTTGCTGTAAATTGCTGGAAGATACACTGTGTCTGAGAAATTACTGGCTTTTTTCTTTTTTCCTTAGTAGCTTCTTTAGTCATTTCAGCTGGCAGAGGATTTCAGCATATCACAGCAACAGACCTGGTATGTGGCTGTAGTGACATTTTAGTTCCATTTTGATTATTGTGAATGCTAAATGATTAAGTTTGTTAGTCATTAATAGTCTTAAGGGGAGGCGAATGCTAAATATTTTACATGTATAGATGCTTTAGGATCTATATACCAATAGAGCATTTTAATTTATTTTTCTTTTAAAGGAAAAACCATACAAATGTTAAAGGTCTGCATGGGAGAGCTGTAACTGCTGCTTCTGTTTGAGTAGTGAAAAAGCTACAGCTGGTTTTGCAAGCAGTGCAGCCAGAAAAACGTTGGGAAATATGTATGAATGTATTTAACCCGTAGGATGGAAATTTAATAGCAATGCGCATCTCCAAATAGTTTGGGTTTGGTTTTGGTTTGTTCTTTGTGTTGAAATAACGTGTGGTTGGGAAATGCTTGCACTAGGGAAGCTGGAATCAGCATTATCTGCAGAGCATAGAGATGGTTGCCAGGAGAGAGGTTTTGGGCTTGACAGATTCTGAACACTGGGCATGGCAAAATTTATTTGACAAGGGGAGGGGCTATTAATTGTCAACACTTGACAAACTTACTGAGTGCCTGCTGAGCCTCAAGATAACTTGCTTGCCAAGATGGAATATAATTTTGGGAAGGTGTTTGTGTAATGTGCAAGTTTTCTGATTTTGTGTTTGGATTTCCCCAGTACAGCTAGTTTGAAAGTGGGCCTTAGGTATTTAACTCCTTGTTTTCCAGGGGGAAAAGGATGTAAAGAGACTTCATAGGCCTAGGCAAGGAGTCTGTGCTATGTTGAGTTATATACAAGCTTAGGTAAAAGTGGCTTTGAGTGGAAAAATACCTCTCTGGGTAGTGTGTATGTTAGGGTGGGGGGGGTACAGAAGTGTTTTGTTAATGAAAAGGGAGTGTAACTTAGGTCAGGTTATTATCCTGTCAATACAGAGTATTCTATATCTGTCTAAACCTCAAAAGTCTGAAGCAACTCTCCAGTAAAGATGGTTGTAGAAAGGCCCTCATTCATGTTTCTTCTGGATGTGTTGTGTGTGACGTTTGGAGCCCTAGGAGGTGAAGTGTGTTTCTTAACAAAGCTCTTGTATCTAGGGCGCCTCACGCGCGGGCGCGACTCTGGCTCTGCCGTCGGGTGTTCCGTATCCTATACATGTGCCAGCTGGAGTGACGCTGCAGACAGCATCTGGTAAGAGCAGAGAGGAGGTGTCATGGGTTAACAGGGCACTGGTTGTGGATGTTGAAAGATGCTCCCAAGTACAGTAGATAAGTGTGAAGTTAAAGCCTAGGGGGCTAGAGCCAGTTCTCCTCCTCTTCCTTTGCAGTTTGTGTTTGTAATTGCTGTGTGGGGAAGGTAATTACATTGATTAGTTAGTGTGTCAGTTGTGTACGCTCGCGAGATCAGTTAACGTGGGCTGCCAGGTGATGTCATTTTCTCTTCTACAACTGCTCACTAATATGTTCCTTTGTCAGTCCAGATGTAGGTAAAGCCTCATCCTGTATGAGGAACTATCTTCCATGTTTTGAAGAGGTAAAGAAATTCTGGTGCTTCAGAATCAAATTGGTTTCTTATTCAAATAAAATGCAACCATCCAGTAACCTTTTGCTCATAAAACTGCCTAAGCTGCTTCTACAGAGATGTTCTTGTACTGCTTACAGTGGAAGACTTATTTTTGAGGAAAATTCCATCTATGACAAAAATAAGCCTTCTGCTGGTTTACCTGGATACCTTTAGGGACATTTAGGTATAGAATAGTGTATTCCCTGTAGGTATGGAATAGTTTATTGTTTCATCTTCTAGTCATTGGTTTCTAAAATGACTTGAAAACACTTAAACAAGATTTTCTTTTTTTTAAATCCAATCCCAAAAATGGGTATTAAACAGGGCGGTCTGGATGGAAGCTCTGACAGCCTCTGAGCACTTCATTTTCAAATGCTGAAATGGTGCTTGAGGAAAGTACTGCTTTGTAAACATCCCCTTTCATAGAATCATAGAATGGTCTGGGTTGGAAGGGACCCCAAGGATCAGAGAGTTCCAACCCCCCTGCCACAAGCAGGGACACCAACCTCCAGGCCTGGATCTACGCAAGGTTGCCCAGGGCCCCATCCAACCTGGCGTTGAACACCCCTAGGGGTGGGGCATCCACCACCTCTCTGGGCAGCCTGTTCCAGCACCTCACCACTCTCTCTGTATAGAACGTCCCCCTAATACCTAACCTAAACCTTCCTTCTTTTAGCTTCAATCCATTCCCCCTTGTCCTGCCATTGTCTGCCCTTTTAAAAAGCTGATTCCCCTCCTGTTTCTTTGCTCCCTTCAGGGACTGGAAGGCTGCAATGAGGTCCCCCCACAGCCTTCTCTTCTCTAGGCTGAACAAGCCCAGCTCCCTCAGCCTCTCTTTGTAAGGGAGGTGCTCCAGCCCTCTAGTCATCTTTGTGGCCTCCTCTGAACCCTCTCCAACAGTTCCACATCTTTCTTGTATTGGGGGCCCCAGATCTGGACACAGTACTCCAGATGGGGCCTCACGAGGGCAGAGTAGAGAGGGACAATCACCTCCCTGTCCCTGCTGGCCGCCCCTCTTCTGATGGAGCCCAGGGTACCATTGGCCTTGCAAGCTGCAAGAGCACACTGCTGGCTCATGTTAAGTTCCTCATTCACCACCTTACACTGTCTTACAGTTTACCTGAGTATTCACTCTTGGTTGTAGGTGGTAACAGGACAGTGCCCTGCAGTGTTACCTGCTGAAGTAGTTTTTAACTTTTCTCTTTGTAGGGCACCTTTATAAGGTAAGTGTGCCTGTTGTGGTGACACAGGCCCCAGGAGATGCAAGTATTCTACATCACCCTGTTCAGCAGATACTTCAGCCCCTTGGGCAGCCTTCAGTTCTGCAAGCCAGCATTGCCAGTGTTGAGCAGGCAAACGCCTCTTCAGCCCAAGCAGCTGCTGAAACACTGCAACCCCAGCAGGCTGCTGTCCAAAAGACCGTGCTGTTACAACCAAATGTCATGGAAAAAACCCACCTGGAGAACTCTGCCAGTGCACCACTGGCCCAGCAGCCTTTTGTGAATCAGCAGCAACTTGTAACTACTGCAGCAGCGTTGGATCAGCACGCGGACTCAACAGAGAAGTTCCATCACGGGGATCTTCACACAGCTGTGTTTGCTCCGGAATCCTCAGAGGAGATTCCTCCTGCTGAATCTTTGGCAAACAGCTCAAGCAGCGTGCTGCTGGATGTGGAGGGACAGCTAGACATCGAGCCTCAGGAGCTGGTGCAGCAGCAGGTGTCTGACGATATCATCGACCTGATTATGGCAGGCAAAAGTTTGGATGATGATGCTGTTCTGAAAGATCAGGACACGGTTGCTTCCTCTGACAGAGTAAGGCCTTTTATTTCTCAGCTGGTGAGAATATATTCCTTGGGGGTGGCTGTTTGAGATATCGTAAAGGATGCTGTCAAACACATCTCGAAGTGACAAGTAGCACCTCTACACTACAATAAGAAAAAATACAATTTAAGTTCATCTTTGAACCTGTTTTGAATAGGAGCAGACTGCTTATTTTTACACTAAGAATTTGTTACAGATATTGCTAAAATATTTGGATTAAAGAAAGTAATTTTTAAAAGTATTTATAATTGCTAAAAGTGTAATGGATATGTATAGTGTATTCTTAGGCATATTGAATATTTTTTTTGAGTAGCAGTTTTCTGCTTTTTGTGATTGAGCAGATGTGAATGACCCTTTGGGAACTTCTGTCTCATTCTGACACTGAATCTGCCTGTGGTTGCTGGCCTGTTGTGGGGAAATTGCTTTTGCACTGCCAGCTGGTGTTAGTTTTGACTTGTAATGCGTGAAGAACTTTCAGCTTGCATTGGGAATGTATATTGAGGATGAAAATTCAGATTTCATGACTAAAAGTCTGCTGGAAGGAAGTGTATTTACATGAGGGGGGGGGGAACCCTGAGCAAACTAGAATTCATCTAGAACTGTGTCGGAAACTTTCATGATCTCAACTAATTTTTGTTCCAGAAATTATTTGCAGATAAGTTCAGGCTGGCTTGCTGATTCTGAGTTGTACTGCTTATGTGTGATTGGGGCGAATTCATTAAATGCAAATTTAATGACAGGAATGAGAAATGACTGCAAAGAGGAAGCTATGCTGTGTTGCTCATCTGAACTTTTGGCAGTGATGAAGAATGGAAGATCAAACAAAGTGTTATTTTCTTGAACTAGAAGGTGTAGGTGGATGTGAATTAAGTGCTACGATAAAGATTTAACGAGAAACCAAAGATGGCTGAAAGTTTAAAGCCCTTTTATGCACCTGTGAACACTCAGTTTAGGAATTCTAGTGCTTTATATGAACAGTAACTTGAGGTACTGAAGTATTTACTGTCTCAGCTTTTTCTCTCTTTCTTAAACAAAGCATTTTGATTGAGTTGAGCAAGAGGGATGAGTTGATCTTGACTTTTAAAAATTGAAAAATGCTATTTTTTGGGGGTGGGGAGTAGCTTTTTTCCTTTTTCTGTTTTTGGAGTTTTCTTTGCAATAGAAATTATAAAAGCCCACTCGATCATCTGTTTCTTAAAGTTGTTTGAGTACAATAGTGTTTAAAGAAGAGTCTAAGAAAATGTCTCTCCGTCTTGCTGACGAATACTTGGCATGGCTTCCATTTAAGGTTAGGTTTAAGGACAAGATTTGCAAATGTACTCAACCTTTGCAAGTAGGCTAGGATTTGAAACTCTCCTTTTAGTGCCTCAATATTGTTGCTTTGTTAAACAAAAATCTCAGGCTCTGTACTGAACAATGAAAACTATGTAGTGTTAATTCACAAGCTGTCTCTGGTCTCTTTTATTCCTGTCAGATGGAACCTACTGAGCAGATGGAATCTAATTTACGATCAGAGAAGGATATCTGCAGTAACATTGAAGCTGTGATTCAGCTAGATGGTACTGGTGATGTTTCTCCCAAGGAAGAAATACCATACACAAAAGATAAGGAAGAGAATGAATTCATTGGCATTATTGAGTCAGAGGATCTGAAAGTGCTGGAGGATGAGCAAGATGAGGAATGTGACAGTATTTCGAGCACGGAGTCCAGCAGCAGTGATGGTGATAATCAAGAGCCCCAGATAGATATTGTTGAGGAGGTAATTTACTTCTAAGCCTTGTGAAGCACGCTAACAATAGTGTGTCTCTCTTGACTGTAGAATTGTTGGACCCAGAACAATGCCTGGTAACAGAACACATAGTTACAGACCTCTTGAGATAGAAGGTACTGCTGAGAAATTACTCAAGAGCTCCTTATGAGGAGCGTGGACAAATAAAAGAGATGTTGAAGTCCCTTTTTTTTTTTTTAAATTGGATGAATTAAAATGCTTAATTACCAGAATGCCAGTTCTGTAGTAAAACCCTGGCCTCAATGGAATGGTGCTTTGCTGTTTATGTAAGTAAGATCAGGATATAAATCTAGGTTTCTTTTCCTTTCTGAAAGATCACAGGGGAATAGAGGGAGAATAGAACAATGTGATGTGTATGTATGTTTCCTAGGAAAAGGCTTTTCTTACAGATGTATGATTTTTAAAAAAAAATTATTTTTGTTTTTTAATCCTAGATTCACAAAAGAATCGACCTGTAGCATCTGGACTTCCAGTAAATACCAGTTGATTAGTATTCCAATTACTGGGGTCAACTCTACCAGTTAGCAGTCTGGCTTTTTGACCTGTGTTTTTGTTTAAAGTGGTTTTGGTTTTGAGAACATAAGCCTGTAAAGGTGCTTATAACTGAGCTTTGTGCAGCTCGGTCTTCATAGCCTCTAGGTCTTGATTTTTATTGCAGTGATAACTTTTATTGTTCTAGGTGTGTTTAATGTCAAGTATATTCAATGCTGTCCTGAAAGAATGTGTAAAATACAATTTCAATCTCTAGGACCCCTTAAATTCTGGTGATGATGTTAGTGAACAAGACACTCCAGACTTGTTTGACACTGACAACGTGATAGTTTGTCAGTATGACAAGGTACAGTACATAGTTTTATATCTTTATTCCTTAATAATTCTAAATAATATCTTCAGCAAATCCATGTCCAGTCTATCAATGCTTTGTAAAGAAAATCCGATGCTGTAATAACTGTTTAAATTATGTGTTTAGCTGACAGTTGTCTAAAGATTCACCTGCTGTTTTCTGGAAGGAGGCTAATTAGTGGGTTCATAATAGCCTGTTAAAGGAAAGGGGACCAGATCTTGCAAAATTAAGATTTCTAAAGCTGCAAAAAACATTTCCTTCAGCCATGAATTAAGACTTTTGAAATAGCAACAGCTGACAGCATCTGCCTTCCAGTGCTCTCTCTGAAACTGAGCTTTGGTGTATTTTGTACTGAAAGAAGTTTGGTAACTGTTTGATGTTACCAGTGCTATAGGTAGCAGATATTGTTATCCATGGCGAGTTTTGTCTCTGATCAGATGAAAAGTAGGTTCGAAATACCTTAAAAAAATGATAGGAAGTTCAGCATTGGACATACCCATAGGAAATTTAAAATCAGATGTTACTCAGTTAACAGTTACAGAACCTGGGGAAGGTCTTGGTAACTCCCCTTTTCATATAGATTCAATACAAGGTGTATAGGCCCAGTGGAAAGTAGATGGAAACAGTTAACTATTAAATTACCTTGTTAGTTATAACAGAATCCTGTGTACAAAATTACTGTCTTGCTGGTTTTGTTTTTCCCTTTTCTTTCCTGGATGTGAAAATAGGCTGCTGCTTAATCCAGGGCATTTTCTAGAGACCTTTAAAATTGCTTCAGTATTAAACAAAAACTTTCTGCAGTATGGATCGTTTCACAGGCCTTTAAGGAAACAAAATATGTAAATTCTTTTTGCATGCCAGTTATCTGCCTTTCAGCATGGTTTTCCTGCTTTTTTGGCCTTATTCTGATGTCCCTGAGCACCAATGTTGTGGTGTGTATGGGAGAAGGAATCCACTGCATTTCAGTGAAGCCATACTGGCTTGCAAGGTGCAGTATATCCTGGTACTGACACACTAGTGAAATTGCTCTGTTATGGTCTTGACTGTGTTGAGCTGTCACACAGCTACGTTTGCTGCTTTTTTTTCCCCCCTTTTTTCCTTTTTTTTTGGTTTTTTTTTTCCCAAAGGTTGTGTGTTCTGAGATACAGGAGGTTGTTCCCTTGAGAGGGCGTGGAATTCATTATAAAAAATTGAAATCTACTGCCTCTGAATATCTGTGGTGTGTTCAGTGGCAATGTTACACATGTGTTGGGCTATCAGGATTTTTAAAAGAAAAACAAGGTTTGCAAACTAAGTTGTACTTAAAACTCCTTTTTTTTTTTAATGGATGGTCTGAATTTTTTTTTACCATTAGATACATCGGACTAAGAACAAATGGAAGTTCTACTTAAAGGATGGAGTCATGTCCTTTGAGGGTAAAGACCATGTTTTTGCAAAAGCCATTGGAGATGCAGAGTGGTGAAACCTCCCAAAATACATACTGCAAGACACTGATACATTTCCCTTGTGAACCTTCTGTGAAAGAGCAAGACTTTGTATTGATTTCCCATAGAAACCCCCTAGAACCACAAAACTGTGATAAAAATATGCAAAATCAGTATTGATAATACATGCAAACTAAAACATTGTATTGTTAGCTACTCAGATGTTTTTGCTGTTCTTCTCTGATTATTTCATTACTTCTCTACCCAAGAATCATCATTGGAATGAAAAGCTTTAAAGCCTGAATTCTTGAATCTGTTAGTAATTCAAGAGAGTCACGGAATACTAAGTGATGATATTTAAGTAAATTGCAGTTCTGTTGCTTTTCTTAACTTTTTTTTCTTCAAAAAAAGAGAGCTAAAGTATGATTTCAAATATATAACTGCACAGTTGTGGGTGATACTATTTATTTCTTTTCAAAGGCTGCTGAATTTAAAAAAGGAAAAAAGCAACATCTGTGCAAGTCTGAAGCCTGTGACTGTTTCAGCTGTGTACTTTCTCCCCTTCCTCCCTTGTGTGGGTTTTCTTGTTGTTACTTTACTTTTGGGGTTTTGACTTCAGCTTAAAGGCAGACAGACACTTTAAGTCAGGAAGTGTGGGTGGAAGACCCTTGATCTCTCAATGTATGAGAATTATTATTGTTTATACAGTCTGTGTCTGCTGAGATGCAATGAATAGCGTGATTTAACATTAAAATGTGATTTATTTTCACTGTCAGTGCAGAGTCATTTAAGTTTGCCTCTGTACATACCCACTACATTCTAGCACTACAGACCAGTAAGCTGTGAATGATACAAATTGTGCATAATAATAAAATGTCATCTCATCTACATTTCTAGCAGAGAGTTGGGATTTTTGTTTTGGTTCCCTGAATACAAACTTTGCAGTAGCTCACCCTGCCATGAGAACTGTATTCCCAGCAGTCCTCCCCATCAGCTTTGTATTTGCTTCTCTAGAAAGAGAGGTCAGAGGGAAAGTTCTGTGTCTATAGGTTTAGGCTCTAGCCCCTCAGAGCTGGGACTTTCTCCAGGCTAGCTTCTGTTTGTTTTTAGGGCAATACTGGAAATAAAATGGTAAAGCCTCAGCCAGTCTGGCTTGGAAGGACAGTGCTACACACAAGGGTATGGCAGCCCTCCCACCTGGCTGCTGCTTTTACATCTGCTGGAGGACAATTTGGTTATCTCCACTCCTTGGGCGGATGCAGAGGCCTGGAGAAGAGAAGGGCAATAGTTGGAAAGAAAATACAGAGAAGAAATGGGGTAGGAGGGGTGGGGAAATCAACCTTTGTTCATAATGGTACAAACACTGGGGCTGATGGCATAAAGAATGGAGCTGTTGCCCTCAGGAGGTAGGTTTTTAACAAGTATTGAGGGTTTTTTTGCATGGGTTTTTTTTGACATACCTGCTGCTGGCTGGTGTCAAACACGACACTGAGCTGGAAGGGCTGACCCACATCTGGCATTTCTTTTGCCTTATTGATGCTGTTCCTGGGAAGTGAAGAACTGTGTGTTCAGAGACCCTTAAAAGTATCACAGAGGGAGATTTCCTTTTCACCATTCAGCTGGCTTGTAGCTGTGCTGATGCTGTGCTTCAGACTCATAAACACAGCTCTTACCACATGATAGATGTGTTTAAATGCCAGCACTCTCTTGCAGGCTCCAAGGTGTTCGTGCTCCATAAATGTGTACATTATGAACTGTGGGACCATCTTCAACTTGGCCAGGGTAGAGGTGCTTTGGAAAAGACTGGAAGCAGAGTCACCATGGAATCCATGGGATGTGACTGGGTGTGCACCATTCTGAGCACCACATGCTCTGAGTGATGCTTCTGAGAACAGGGTTTGGTTTTGCTTGTCCCTATAACACAATGTGGCTGAGGAGGATTTTCAGCCAGCTTTAAAGAAAGGGACCTCTCTCCTCTCTGCTGCATCTTTCTGCCGGTAGCATTAGAGCCTGCCTCTCCATGAAGATGAGTTGTCAGAGTGCTAAACAGCCTTATGGCTGCCCACCTCCTCCCTGTCTCTCTTCAGACCTTGTCCCTCAATCTGAGGGTTCCAAACTGTGTAGGATAAAAGGACTTCAGGAATTTCAGCCCCAGCTCGTCCTTGCTTTTAATCTTTACGAGTTTGTGCTTTTTACATACTCTGTTAGCCTCAGCTGCTTGTTTATTCCGTTCTTGAGATGCTTCTTATGCTCTGATGTTTTGCAGGTTAGTTGTTATGATGGCTTGCTGTGACCTCTGTGCAGTCCAAGTACAATAATGATTATTTGAACTGCACATGAGGAACTGGAAGTATTTGTTAAAACTGGCCTCTTCTCAGACTTCTTGTAAGATTCACAGGTTGGACATTAGCAATGTTCTCAATTGTCTTTTCCTTTTCACAAATCACATATCTACCATCTTTCCTTCTGAAGCTTTCCTAACGGTTTACATAGCTGGCCATTACTCGTGGTCAAGGCTGACCTACGTTAGAAAGGGTTGCTGAAGCTGGCTTAGCTTTGCTGTCAAGCAACCTCTGGATAGGGCTATGGTTTAGCATAGGATGGGAACGGTTGCACTTGAGGATCTTAAAGGTCTTTTGCAACCTTGTGATTCAGTGATTTTCATTTAGTTGCATTTTCTAACCCAGTATATGAAGAAACTAACGGGGGATCCATCTGGTGCCTCCTGGAGCTATGACATATAAAAACTTCAGGGATTGGAGTAGGGTTTGGCTCTCACTAGCCCAACAATTCCTGTATTTGAGAAAATGGCTACCAAACTGTTGTGGGTTCTGCAAGAAGCCGTGAGAAGGTTTCTGCAGGCCAAACACCATTTTACTTATTTGCTCACTTTTGTGTGTAGAAAAACTTTTGGGGGGCTTGAAGGGACCTTAAAGATCACCTAGTTCCTCCCCCCTGCCATGGGCAGGGACACCCCCTGCTAGCCCTGGTTGCCCAAATCCCCATCCATTCTTTGTAGTTCCCTAAGCAGCATCAAAATGACTTTATTCTCACCGAGCGGTATCTACATGTTTCTTTGGAAACTGCCTGCAGGGTTGAATTGAGCAATATAAAGCCTCATATATGACCTTATCACCTCCTACACTTACCTGAAGGGAGGGTGTAGAGAGGTGGGCGATGGTCTCTTCAGCCAGGTGACAGGAGGTAGGACAAGGGGAAATGGCACTGAGCTGTGCCAGGGCAGGGTCAGATTAGATGTTAGAAAAACATTTTTTACTGAAATAGTTGTCAGGGCCTGGAACAGGCTGCCCAGGGAGGGGGTTGAGTCACCGTCACTGGATGTGTATAAAAGACAGGTAGATGAGGTACTTAGGGATATGGTTTAGCACAGGACAGGAACGGTTGGGCTCGATGATCTTAAAGGTCTTTTCCAACCTTGTGACTCTGTAAGGCAGACATTAACAGCTGTTGGTATTTCTAACTCATTCCCTTTGCATGCGTGGGGTAGGTGGATGGGAAGGGTGTGCTTGCAAGCTCTTGTTTTGTTGAAACATAAGGTGAAATCAGTTATTGCCCACTGAAGACATTGCTTTGTCGGGTACTAAACCTCTTCCATGTAGTGTCCAAAGAAATGCCTTGAGAATTCGTTTTTGAGAGAGGTGACAGAGAGGCCATCGGCCAGGTGGGTTTTCTTCATCAGTGTCTTCAGTTTCTATTACAGTTAAATATCCTCTTGTAGTCCTCTTTGCTCATCTGCTGAGCTCAGGAGCTGTTCTGTGTGAAGAAGTGCACCATATGGGATTTTTACTGATTGCTAAACTCTAGAGTTTTAACAGCCTCCTCTGTTCTCCACCTGGCTTCGCTCCCCACGTGTGTGTGAACCGCTCCCGCGTACAGCTGTGCCTACATCCCGTACATCCCATGCAGCTATGCCTACATCCAGTACATCCCGTGCAGCTATGCCTACATCCCGTACATCCCATGCAGCTATGCCTACATCCAGAGCTGCTCTGCTGATTGAAACCAGGGCATTAAGCGGAAGGTAAGAATGGTCAGAGGTGCTTTTTCTAATTAACCCGATTATAAGCTGGTGATAAACCAGTCACTAGCAGAAAAGCTCACTCTCATTAACGTGAAGCAAAGTTAATTTGCAGTGTGGTGTTTTGGCAACAAGAAGAGCACTTCAGAACGCAGGCTTTTACTCTGCTGCTGTCACAGGCTTGAAAGCAAAGGACTCAGCTGAGGAGGAAAACGTAAGAGGTTTAAAGTGATTGTAATAATACTACTTTCTTACGCATCAAGAGTCTGCACTTTCTGTGGCCATCAAGAACTGTTAGGCTGTGACTGCTCTGGAGTAAGCACAGATCTTGCATGGATGCACTGCTCTACTGACTGTGGGGAGGTGCTTTTTGTGCCAGCTGAGGGCCTGTCTTCAGATACTGAGAGCATGGTCTACAGAATGTGATCTAAGATGCTAAAACTTCCCACCACAAGCACCAATAAAGCTCATTTACTTTACCTCCTGTGAACCAGTCTGCTGTGTGTAGGCCTCACGCTGCTGTGTTCGTTTGAGGAAGTGTAAGCACTCTTTCCATCAGAGAGGCAATGTAAGCAACTTAAGAGGTTTGATCTGCAGCTTTTGTATCCCCCTCTGCCCACAGGACCGTGAGCTTTCTAATTAGTAAGCCCCTCATTTTCAGAAGACCGTGTGGTGCAGTATGTAGCCTCCTGAGGACGTGCCCAGGGCAGGCTCCCATGGGGATCTTGCCTGGTGTTCAGTGTAACCCCCAGTACAGGTTGCTTGGCCCATACAATGCTGGTAAAAGCTTATGCATCTGAATCTCCAGCTTCAGTACAGCATGGTGTTGGCTCATGGCAAGTGAACTACATGGGGCTGACAGCTTATTTGCTGTGGACAGAGTAAATATGCTGCCAATGACAAAGGAATGCTCAGTTCTTACTTAGAGTAGGAATGCAGCCACAAATGTGGATCTCCTCAGCGCCCTGCTGCGTGTGGTGAAAGAAAAGATAGATCTTTATGGCAAAACAGTCACTGAAAAGTAACTACTCTGCTTCACCTGCTGGGAATGGAGTTGGACCGTGAGTGCTGAGGAGTCCCCAGTGCATCCCGAATGCCAGCAGCGCTGGTGATGCTGGAGAAGGAGCAGATGACAATAATTCACGAGACTGTCCCTCCAGGGCAAACGAGGCAGCGCTTATTTACCCGTGCAGGCAGCAGCAACCCTCCTGCTGAGAGGGAGCTTTCACAGCTGATGTGATTTGTGTGTGTGCACATATGACACAGAAAATACAGTCCTGTGTGCAGGCAGCTGGGGTTTTGCAGGTACTGCATCTCCTGTGATTTTCCAGATCATACGTGGTTAATTTTTTTAAAGTAAGTTACATAGAGGCTCAGGCTTTGATCTAATGTTAACTGTGAAATTGCTAGTAACAAAGTGTCAGCAGGTCAACTGTTCTCCTTGGTGACATCTTTACAACCTAATGCTCGAATGCTGTTCTTTAACTGGGTGTAGGTGGCTGTGTAATTGGAAGTTTCTGTTGATGAAATGAAGGGAGGCATCTACTTTAGTGCCCCTTTCTTTAACCCAACAATGCCAGCACAGCTGATAGTAATGGAAAAAGAAGGCATGAAAGGTAGCAGAGAGGCTTTAAATACCCCAGGGAAGCAGATCTGGGGAAAAAGGAGCCAGACCGCAATCACAGCAGTACCTGTTAACTTCAAGAGCACCTTGACTACTCCTGGCCCACACCCCCAGCTCCCCTCCAAGCAGAGTTTTTCCCATGTCCTGGTTTCAGCTGGGCTAGAGTTGATTTTCTTCCCAGCAGCTGACATAGTGCTGTGTTTGGGATTTAGGATGAGAATCATGTTGGGAACATGCTGATGTTTTAGTCATTGCCTGGCAGTCAGGGACTTTTCAGCTCCTCACACTGCCCTGACAGTGAGGGAGGGAGGGGGAGCATCCAAAAAGCTGGGAGAGGACACAGCCAGGACAGCTGACCCAAACTAGCCAAAGGGATATTACATGTCGTATGATGTCATGTTCTGTATAGAACTGGGAGGTGGAGCAGCTCAGGAACTAGCTAAGCATTGGTTCTGGCGGTGAGAAATTATTCTGTGCACCACTTGTTTTGTATATTATTATTATTGTTATTATTATTATTATTATTATTATTATTATTGCCTTCCTTGCCTGTCCTATTGAACCATCTTTATCTCAGCCCAGGAGTTTTATCTTTTTGATTCTCTCCCCCATCCCACTGGCAGAGGGGAAGTGAGCAAACGTCTGTGAGGTGGTTTTAGCTGCCTGCTGGGTCACACCACGGCAGCCTAAGAGTCATCTTCTGCACCCATCGTTTATACATAAAGCAGGAAAGGGAAAGCATCACTTTGAGCATCAGAACAGTTACCTTGCGTAAGAATTGCCAACTGGCATTTTTTATTCAGTGAGGACTGTTCAAGATAATAGAAAATAATTCCTAGTAGCTACCATAGTTACAGCTGGCCTTGAGAAGTGCTGTGTCTGTTGGCGCTCGGGTTTAGTTTTTGTTGCAAGACAGCTTGCCTCGTACTGCAGGATACGGCTTCTCCAGTGCTGACAGGAGCAGCAGGGTTTGTGAGGCTTTGCTGGGGGCTGTGGCTGAGCCACCGTTCTTGCAGTTGGAGGCGTAAGCAGAGAAATAGTTCATCCTGTAAAGCTCCGCTCGGCTTTTGCAGCAGCCCAGCCTGCTCATCAGCAGAAAGAAATCCCTTCGGAAGGCTTTGGTGAAGATGGCGTAGAGAAACGGGTTGGCGCAGGAGTTGACTGGGTAAAACAAAACCAGCAAGATCTTGGAGTTTGTCACCGTGATGAGGGGCACTTTGAAGGCAGCAGATATGGCAAAGAAGGAGATGGGGGCCATGCAGGTGAAATCCGTGAAGATCAGTATTGCCATCCTCTTGGCGACCTTGGTGTCTTTATTGGCAGCCACCAGCTCTGGGTTCTGAACAGCGATGTAAATCTTAACGTAGCAAGCACAGATGACGACGAAGGCGATAACGTTGAGGACTAAGATCAGCAGTATGTAGGCTTGGGAAAGACCCGTTTCTATATCCATGGGTAGGCAAATACTGACCTTCATGTAACTGCTGACCCCTAGGAGGGGCAGCGCTGCTATTAAAATGGAGAAGGTCCAGCCACCGAGCATGATGGGCACGGCGTGCCTGAGTCGCAGCTTCCGGTCCAGCTGCATGGCGTAGGTGATGGTGTGCCACCTTTCCAGAGTGATCACCGTCAGCGTGTACACCGAGAGCTCGCTTGCAAACACGGTGAAAAAGCCGGCGGTGCCGCAGCCGCTGCCTGTTTGCCAGTCTATGGCGTGGTTGTAGTACTGGCCGCTTGTCTGGGCGTCAACGGAAGCGATGAGCAGCAGGTAGAGGCCCATGCAGAAGTCGGCGAAGGACAGGTTGCACATGAGGAAGCGAGGAACGGTGAGCTTGTAGTTGCTGGTGATGAGGACAAGGAGCACGGTGAAATTGCCGGCGATGGCAAGGAGGTTTATGAACCAGATCAGGACTCGGAGAAAGCTGTATCCCAGGATGTCTTCGCAGGGGTTAAACGCATCTGGTTCCGGAGTGCATGTGAGTACCTTGGGCTGGCAAAAGTCATACTCAAAGTCCGAGCCAGCCATTTCGCCGTCATCAAAAAGGTCTGAGTAGCTGTAAGGAGAGGCTTCTTTATCTGTTGCGAACAGGTTCTTCTCTGCTGACCACAGCGACGTGTTGCCAGAGCCATCTCTGTAACTATTAAAAGAACAGTCGTGTGTGTGGGTGTCCGTGTCCCAGACAGAAGTGAACTGTTTGTTACGTGCTGCGTGCGCTCTTGTAAAATAGAACCGGTAATAGTTGTTTCTACAGGGTGTTTACATGTAATGAAGCCTTGTAAGGATGCCTTTTGTTTTGGTAGCAGCCTTGGAGAGCAGCAGCAATCGTAGTCGCATCCATGGGAATGCTTTCTTACACCACGTACTCATTTGTAAGTACTTTATCTCCATTGCTTTGTCAGCAAGCTGTCTTAAGCTGCCAGTTGACTGCAGTTCAAACTGCAGTAACACTCGAATTGATAGGTTATAGGTTTGATGTATACCTATTTATCAGAAGTTACAGAAGCCAAACAAAAGTAACCCAAGGATTTTAACTGTGCACCCTTGCCTCTCCTAAGAAACGCACTCATTGAACAAAGTCCCAAAACTATGTGTGACTTGGGAAGTGCTGAGGAATTTGATGTTCACAGTGTTACGGAGTGAGGAGTAGAAGCACATGGTTAACTAGATAATGTCAATAGCTAGGAATTTATTAAGTTTAGACTGGACATGATTACTAATTAAAAATATTTCTGTATGTTTAAAATAGATCTCTCTGATCTCTAGGTCATCAATAAAAACACACACTCTCCAGGTTCCTAGGGAGCCTGCTTTGGCAGGGGGGTTGGACCAGATGATCTCTCGAGGTCCCTTCCAACCCCTACAATTCTATGATTCTATGATTCTGGAGGTCCCTTCCAACCCCTACGATTCTGTGATTCTGTTCCCTGCCAGAATAGGTGCCTCTCACACAACTGTTCAGTCATCCCAACTGTAATTGGTCAGCAAACACCCAATTTGCAGTGTGAGACCTGAAAAGCATTTCTATGGATAAAAACTGTTCAGAACACCGGTAGCTTTGGGAAAACTTCAGGACATGCTTAAACTTCCACATCTACTGAAGCATGTGCTTTAAACTATTTTTCTGGTGTGGGGTTTTAAATGACAAATGAAGCTGAGCTGCTTTTAAGTGATTCCTCTTGGGCAAATAGCTTGCCAGTCTTGTTATCCTAACTCTTCTCTTCTTACATAAAAAAGTACCTGATGTTTTGCTTTTACTTGCCTGAGTTAAACTGGAAAATCAGGGAGTATGGCTATTTAATAATTAAAAAAATATTGTTACTTTCTGCAAGGTCATGTAAAAAAGCTGCAAAATGCAAGCTGGTGTTTTCCTTTGGTTTGGGTTATTTTCCCCTCTCCCCTAATAAAAGCTCGGGACTTTCAACTGATTTCTGCTGTAGTTCCCAAACTTTTCAGCTTGCAGTCTTTCAGCCTGTGAATCATGACCTTACTTTCATTTGCTTAATATAATGTCTGCTCAGAGAACTGCTGGGATTGGGATTTGGCAAAACTTCAGGAACCAACAGACTGGGGCAGACTTCAATGTGCAGTAGGAGTACAACAGATGCTAGCCTGAAGATGGGGTCTTACTCTGGTGTAGGCACCGGTGATTTGTGTGATGTCTTCCTCACTGTGTGATCTCTTCCTCACTGTTACAAACTTGCTTTTATAACATGATCCAAGGCTCTGTGTTTACCTCCTTGTCTCACCTTGCTTCTCCCCACCCTTGACAGAGGCAATATTTTCATGGTCTTGTTGGCTGCCTGGACTTTGGCTTTTTGTAGGCCTGAAGGCTTCAGTTTTGCAGTAAGGAGTGGACTGTACAGGACCAACTAAGTGAGGCACTCAAAGGAGCTGCAGGCAGCTGATGAGAAGTGGTGTTAAGAGAAATACAGCAGCTGTTGATTTTTAAGAGGCTGAAAATTTGCAGGAGGCCTTGTGAATCAACCAACAACATGATATTCAAGGAAGTCAGTATCTCAGTACCAAGGTCACCCATTTAGTTGTGGAGGGACGGATGTTTGCAAATCCTTGAACTTCTCTGCTAAATACTGGTATATAGCCTGTGTCATTGTGGCCAACACAACAGTTAATGATGTTAGCCTTCCTCATTGTTGTGCTAAACACTGTCAAACAGAACTGAGGAACTGTGGAAAGACACATTTAGAAGAGGTAAACCAATTGCATGGGGTCACCAAACTTCTAACTCAGGGACTCTATTTCTGCCACGGAAAACTACTGACATGCAGACTACTAATTATCCTTTCTATAGGCAAAACCAAAAAAATTATCATTAGCAGCTCTTCTTTGAATCATGTAAACAAATGCAGCTATCTCAGGGCATGAAAAGTCTCCACGTAGGCCATTAACTTTCTTAAATATTTAATCACTGTTTTGAAAGTCTTTTAAAGAATTCAGATGAGAAGCTGGAGTGAGTAAAGCTCATGAAATTATGGGTTATTTTTTTTCCTTTCCTTTTCCACATCAACATCACAAATCTTGGTTTAATGATAGTAAAATTAGCACTGTGCAGCTTGCAAGGGTGACTGAATCGGCAGCAAGATACACTGTTCTAGAAAAGACCACATCAACAGCAGGAGGGGGAGGTCCATATTTGCTACTTCCAGCATCTGTATGCAGAGAGGTACTTACAGTATTTCATTAGTTGGTTTCCTCATGGTGCTTTCACACTCTTTGGAGAAGTTGTCAAAAATGGAAAGCCAGGAGTTTTTTCTGAAAGAAGGATGAAAAGAAAGTCGGGTTTCAGTATGGATTCTGACCAAATTCTTGTCTTTTCTACAAGGCATGTAAGGTAAACTAGTTGGCCTCGCAGCAGTGTGAACATTCATGTAGACCTCTGGAAGTGGGGAGGAGAAGGCTTCAAATACTGCAGCAGTAGGCCATACCTCATGGGGGAGCATAAGGATGGTCTTTCAGCTCAGTTATTGTTTGTGATGTATTTTTTATATAGTGAAATAACTTGAGCTGGAATTCAAAGGTATGTTTTACTTTAGGAAACACTCTATTGAAACAGGACAGATTCTCCACCAGCATCAACAGTAGTAGTTATGCTGGCTTTTAGAGAAGTGCATGCTAACAAAAGCTGGGAAGGTGGCCTGATACTCGATTTTAAAAACTGTTTGGGGTCTGAAAGTAGCTTTTGCTTTACTTCCAGCTTGCAATTTGAAAAGCACAAGTTGAAAGATGGCATATTTGTAAAAAAACTCTGGTTTTGAGGCTTTGAAACTATAAACCAGGTACTCTACCAGTGTGAAAGGAAATGGTTTTGTCTGACCTCATTGCTACAACATTAGAAAGAGCTGTCAAAACCACCATATTTTGTGCACTCTTAAGATAATCAGACACCTAGAAGCTTATAGAAAGTTTGGTCTGAAGACTTTATTTCCCTAATGTCTGTGATGCTGACTTGACTGAACCTGCTTGCCTTGTGACCTTGGGACCATACCTCACTGATCAGAGAGGGCATGGATCCAATTCTGATCAGAAACTTGACATGGGGCAGGGGTAGTAAAAACCACGTGGGATGACTGTATGTAGTGTAAAAGGCAACAGAAGGGGGCAGAAGGAGACAGAAACAGGCTGCAGCTGTTTCTGACCATAAGAATACATGATCACATGAAGACTCTTCCCCGTGTAACCTAGGAAGATCTTGGGTGGTCTCAGTCTCTGTGGTTTTCTGCTGTCATCAGTAGATGACAAGGAAAACAGCCAGAGATCTACCTCTCACTCCTTTGTATGTGGTCACATAGAAGGTAGCAGCCTGTTGCTCATACAGGTTTTTACAGTGGACAGGTCTCTGTGGACAGGTAGCAGCCCAACAGCACTGCCCTGAACCCTGCTCCTGTCCTAGTTAGGGAGGCAATCTAGTTTCCTGATTTGTAGGATTTTTTTTCCCCCTAATTTACTAAGAAAACAGTCACTAAATATAAGAAAGTGACTTACTACCAGCACCCCTGTTTTGATAAAGCATGATCACATTGCAAAGTCAAGCACCTGAAAATTAATATAGTATCAGAAATGTAGTTATTGTCATCAGAATTAATACAAGGGGGTTTGTTTTGGTCCTATTTAATAAGCACAGAGACTTGATCTGGGACTGAATCAGGGTTTGGTACCAAAGTAAACCCTTGACTGCAGGACCTTTCCTCTGCTCTTGCAGAAGCAGGAACCACTTAGTAAAATGAGGTAGGCAGAGATAACATAGCATCACTCCTAATTTTACCCTAAAGAATCAGATTTGACTGCTTTTGCAACACAGTGCTGATGGGATGGCATATCAGTCACACAGATCAGCCTTCCCACAAACGACTGCTCAGTGTGTCTTTTCTGTAGCCTTCATTTGAGACAGATGAGACTTGAGGCATCCCCGTAACATCAACTAAACTCATCCGGAGTTGCTTTGGCTGCCTAAAGCCAACTGAGGGTTGATTTCTTTGAAACAAAAGTGCTGAAAAATTAGCTCTGCTTGTCTCAGATTGACTGCCCCAAATTAGCAGATGCAAATCTCTCTGCGCCATGGTTTGCAGTTGCAGGGTGAACAGTACTCTCCACTGTTACCTGAAATGACTGGAACTAAACTGGGAAACCTCTTTCTTGGGGCTATAGTCAGGTCTTTGTTTTGGTGGGTAATTGGAAGTCTGCCTGTTCTATGAGGTCATCATATCACCTGCATGAAAAAAGCTACATAGGTAAAGGCTGTGGGGGCGGGGGGTGTCTTTTGGTGTTTTTAGGGCAACAAGGCATCCATGGAGTTCCACGTGCCACTAGGCTTTTTAATTGAGATACCAAGAAAAAGATAAGCTTTAAGCAAACTTATATGTTCCTGTTGGCAGATCCTGGGCACAGGAAGGGGATCCATTTCTGTTCTAATATAAACGGAGGTGATTTTCCTGGCTATAGAAGAGATCTGTCATTTTCTGCAAGGCCTCCCTGCATAGCACAGCTTCCTTTTAACTGGAATAAGGATAATCAAAACCCTTGTGAGCTGAAGAAAGCAGCTCTGCCATTCTGGAGCTTCTGAAGTATGGCAACACAATAACGGGCTATTCAGACTTACTTTTCTGTCCTTAGATTTCGAAAAGCACAGCAGTGGCTGGGATATGTCAGAACAGCTTCCAGAAGACTGGTGAATTTATCCAGTGGTGGCAGTCTTTTTAACGAGTAAGATGACGTTGCATTTAAGACTTGAATGGCCTCGAGCCCATAACTAGGCAGGGACTCCAGTGCTGTTGAAGAAATATCCCTGTGAAATAGAGAGAGCATTCTCTTTTCTTTTCATACATATAAAAATACCACCAAAGCATTGACAGTAGGTGACAGCTGCTTGTTTTTTCACAAAGGTCTAAATCCACAAAGCTGGTTCAGCACCTGATACACAGCTTGGAAACATGAGCACAGAGCAATGGGGTAAGAACTCCCCTGTGACTCAAGAGCCCCCTGTGAGACATGGAGCTCACAGTGTCCTGTGTCACCAAAACCCACCGTCCCACGGGCTGGGCCCTGACCTCTTTGAAAAGCCACCGTGCATGGAGTTAGGGATGGATCTTTAGGCCAGAGAAAGTGGGTGAATCGTAGAATCATAGAATGGTCTGGGTTTAAGGGACACCAAGGACCAGAGAGTTCCAACCCCCCTGCCACAAGCAGGGACACCAACCTCCAGGTCTGGATCTACACAAGGTTGCCCAGGGCCCCATCCAACCTGGCCTTGAACACCTCCAGGGACGGGGCATCCACCACCTCTCTGGGCAGCCTGTTCCAGCCCCTCACCACTTTCTCTGTAAAGAACTTCCCCCTAATATCTCATCTAAACCTTCCCTCCTTCAGCTTCAATCCATTCCCACTTGTCATGCCATTGTCTGCCCTTTTAAAAAGCTGATTCCCCTCTGTTTCTCTGCTCCCTTCAGGGACTGGAAGGCTGCAACGAGGTCCCCCCGCAGCCTTCTCTTCTCTAGGAATGTGAGTCTCCAGCCAGCTAACGTTCAGGACACCCTCCTGGCTCACTGCTTGGCTCTGAAGGGCTGTTCTAGGTGCTTTAATTAAATGGTTATTAATTAAAATGCATAAAAGTATCCATCATTTTTTTGCCAAGACAAACAGTTTGGCTTAGAGTAACTTCAGAGGGGCTATTTTTGTGAGGAAAAGCCATCAACGTGACTAGGGATTTTCAGAGACCATTAAACAGGGGGTGAAAAGGCTACAATTAACCAAAGTGATATTATTAAGGCCATGTACTGTAGAGCATCAATAAAAGGAACAAAATGGCACGTGCAGCAGAGAGTGGTATTTACAGAACCACCCATTGTGTTTTATTGCATGGAGTTACAGCCGGTGCAGCCCTCCAGTAAGTATCTGATTAATAAAGCATGAGGATGATAAGAATGTGTTTTATTCAGCACAGGCTTATAGCATGCAATCAGTTAGTTCACTTTTATAACCAAATTTTAAAATAATATATTATAAAAACATGGTCATCCTACCAGAAGACAAGTTAGTTTGCAATGCCGGAATATAAAACAGAGGAATAGGATCAGGAGGATCTGACACAGGTAAAGCAAAGGCTGAAGTATCTAAAAGGTGGAGGTCAATGCCACAATGCTGGAACTGGCTGATGAGCATTTGACATTTGATATTTTTCTGTCCTAGGGAACCTGCTTTGGCAGGGGGATTGGACTCGATGGTCTCTTGAGGTGCCTTCCAACCCCTACGATTCTGTGATTCTATGACATGGTGCAGACTGAGCCTTCCAAGCTGTAATTTCATAGCATCTCATTGACATGTTTCTGGTTTACAAGCAGAGGGTAAGAGATTAAGTCTCCTTTCAGACTCGAAGCCCGTGTTTGCTGAGATGACACAGCCCAATGTAGCACAGTGCAGTTCCCATGGGACACCCATAAACCCAGGTAAATGTGAGCAGTGGATACTTACAGGACATCTGGCCCTGTGGCCCCTCTCAAGGCGTCGTTGTGTATATGCCTGAGGTTATAATTGTCCTTCAGGATTCTGTGGAATCAAACATTAACTCTCTTTACATCTGTATTTTAAAAGAACCCTTTTTTAAAATTTCTTCTCCCCATCTGTTTCAATCCTTTCTTCTATCACAGAAGTGGTTGTTCCAACATCTTGTATTTCTCATGTGACCTTTCCCTCCTCTGATGCCTCCAGACCACTATCATCTACATCTGATCCCAATCATTGCCAACTTCTGACTTAAACCTGGAACAACCAGCCTGGTTCCTCTGTGGCAGTAGCAGCGTACAAAAATGCAGCATGACTTTTGCCCAAACCAACAGGCTGGTCCCAAAGCACGTAAGAGTGATTTAAAAACTATCCAGGTTTCCAGATGTAAAATGTAGGTTCCTCAGTTTGGGCTAGGGTTTCAAGCTTTCCACCACTGCTATTAAGTTTCAGCATTTATTAAATCTTCTTAAAAATCATGAGCTTTTTCTTATAAAAGCTGTGGCGTTCTAGGGGATGGTGTTTCAGGAAAAGCAGCGAGTGCTGCAGGATTACCAGCTGAGTAATGACACCAAAACATCCAGTTTACTGATGTGTATCAGGAAATGCAAGACAGACAGTTAAGCTGAAGGAAGAGACTTTGACTGTATTTGGACTCTTACTGTTTAAAAAAATTCTGAGGAAGGGAAACATACTCACAGTTGGTTCAGTTTTGTCCCGTTGAAGGCATGGCTGTGGATATCTTCAAATCCATTTTTATATAATTTTCTGGGAATGAAAAGAAACATGTAAAGGACAAAGATTTGGAAAAGATGAGATTCTGTTGTGTACTACAGGTTTCAAATCTTAATGCTGCATTCATTTTAACAATTAGAGGGTCTGGCTTATAAAGAACCTAGAAGACTATTGCATGACTCTGAGGTGAAATTCCAGCTTAAATTCCCTAAACACCTTCCAAGAGCCTTATGTGTGCTTGCCTTGGGCTGAGATCCAACATGACATTATTCCAGGCAAGCAGACAACCTGAAGGCAGAAGACCTGGATTTTGTGGCATTGGTATGTGTAAATGGAAGACTGCGAGGGCTAGAGAAGCATCAGGTGGAAAGCAACTCTAGAGCCAAGAGGGTGCTACTAGATTGCTGATCTTCTGTAAACAGACAGGCTGCCCAGGGAGGGGGTTGAGTCGTCATCCCTGGCTAGATGAGGTACTTAGGGATATGGTTTAGCATAGGACAGGAATGGTTGGGCTTGATGATCTTAAAGGTCTGTTCCAACCTTGTGATTCAGTGTGATTCTGTGTGATTCTCTGACAAATCTCCCAGGAGCCCAAGAGATGGCTTTGCAGTGAGGCACGTGTGAGTTGTGCATCATCCAGCAGTCAGTGAGCTGTCAGCCCCTCCAAAGTAGCCTTGCTAGGTTTGATTTATGCTATGGAAACCTTGCTGTCCCTTGTGCTGCACAGTGGCAGCTGGTGCCTCCATGGGTTCTTAAATCCCCATCCTGGGGCCAGATAACCTAAAGGCTGGGCTCCGCTGCACCTCAGGTCCAGCTCTTTTTCTTAATTAGGAGATCTAACCTATGAGTTACTGATTTCAGTGAGAAAAATCTGTTTGTGAGATGAAGTTCATGCTTCCAATATAATGTCAATATAATTTGTATATAGTTTTTAGTTTTCTTTAATATTAAGTCCTAAAAGAGTATTTCATGCAGTTTATAAAGCAAACAAAATTTCTGTTGCTGCTTTTCCACTTGGTTTGGGGAGAGCAGAAACTGGGGCTTTGGAACCTGCTCCTAAGGAAAGCTGGAAGTGCCTTGCTACAATGCCTATGGGAAGGGGTCTCTCTCATCACAGTGCTGAAACTAGTGATTTCCTTAAAAAAATCTCAAAGATGTGTAGGATCAGCCATCCACATGAAACACTCGCTGTTGGAAAGACTGAACTAGCTATCTGTAGTGCAAATTGTTGCTTCAGGCTGACTTTACACCTTCATAGCTTGCTTGTGTTTCACCAGACCATGCTGCAACAGCTGGAATTATTTCAGCTAATTACAGTTAACTGCATGGGGTGGAGTTAAAATGTAGCTCTACAACTATGAAGCTGCTGATAAGGTGATTCCTTTCTTCTTGTGGTGAGCTCCCTATCACAAAACTGGGATAAAAATGATCATTGGCCTTTTCATGACTGAGTTAGACTCCCTCCCATTTAATACACTTTAGGAATACAGTAAAAATTTTAAGCACCTTTCTCCATCTCTTGTATGTTCATTTTCTTGCACCATTAACAGAATCATAATTCTGCTGAAGTTATTTGGAGAACTTGCTGGTAGGGAAGAGGCTCATAAGATGAAATGATGCCCTAAACTAAGAAATTGCTCCTCTTCAAGACTACTGTGGAGTAGTCTTCAGTCATGTTTATAGTCAGTTCCTCTGATAGTTTCAGAAGGTATTGGTCAGTACATAAAATCTGTGTTGAGATTACTGTCGTGCTGGCACATCAGCCCGATGAAGGGTCCACTCCAGGTGACTGCACTTACTTGTGTGTGTGCACAGCTCATATGCAGGAGTGAATATTGGTTCTGGGGGCGGAAAATGGAGGTGGTACATGCCTGTCTCACAGCCAGGCTCCCTATCTGGATGAGCACTGCCTTTTAAGTATCAGTCTGGTCCTCAAAGGTTGGTTGGCTTTGCTAGCCTCCAAACTGGTGTTTGTGGGTACAACACAAAGAGGGAGGCCTGATGCTGCTGCCTTCTTATTACTCAGCTGGTCATTCCTCAGGAGACCCCAATTTCAGCTTTTCTATTTCAGCACTTCTTTGTGGAAGTTTTTATGATGACAAGGAGCCTGCAGAATCCATACGCAGTTCTCACTGTGCTGGCAGATGACACCTCACCCTGGCTTTCTGCTGCTTTTTGTGTCCTTAGTGGGGCACCTCAGCATCAAATCCACCTGCCTCACAGGTGGCTGTAGCAATGAATTCACGGTTCATTGGTGGGGAGACAGCAATCAACACAAGCTGAGCCACATGAAACTGGGGTAAGAACAAGCATTGGTACTTTCTGCTGTTCTCTTTCTTCTTTGGAGGAAACCTGATTAATAATATCAGCCTGCTTGGTCCCCGAGAGCACTATTTCAAGAACTGCATCTTTGAGGGGGGGAGAGAGACTCTGTCCTCCAGTCTTGTCTTGTCACAGTCCTTTTAAAAACACCATTGCATGGAAGATGAGGATTTGGATTCCTCCCCGTATTATTTTTTTCCCCTAAGTGAATTTAGCTTTAGCATAACGCCCAGCTCTTCAGCTTGAAGAACACCCTTCAGCTTCCTAAGCCTTTCAAATTCAACTCGCAACGCAGACATGGATGTCAAGATCTTCCTAAAGTCGAGCTGCTCTCCAGGAGGAGTGCTAGCCTCACAGAGGAAGCTGGAGCTAGGACTATGTTACTTACAGTGTCAGTGATTCATTGCTCATCCCCCGGAAGGCATTTCGTGGGATAGTTGTCATACGCAAGTTATCACAGAGCTCCCTAAGGGAGAGGTGGGGGGGAAAGAAAGAAGAAAGAAGATACTTTTGTCAGTGATCCAGGAACAAGATGGAAAGACTCACAGCTTCACAGCTGGGTTAGGTTGGGTCTCTACTTACAAAATAAAATGAGCCTCTAATGAGAAGATCTGTGTTAGGTCTGGAAATTGTCTTATTCCAGTGTTACAAATGCTCCTAGAGAAAAGCATAATTCCTATTTACAGGAGGAAAGGTTACCAGAGTGGATGCAACATGAAGCAAACTCAGTCAGTAAGAGTTTAACGGTGTATTAAAAGGTGAGTGACAAATTCCATCATTTTTAATTAGACTCCAATTGTGTTTGTAAGGCCTGTAAAAATTAAATTTTGTGGCATCCTCAAGCAGTGTCCTGGAGAAGAAGTATGTGTTCTTGCTACATTAAGCACAAGGAAGACTTGCACCTTTTGCGTGGTATCTTCTCTCTCTGAAAGCTTTATTCTAGAAAGAAGCAATTAGCAGAACTAATTTGATGACTTTACTCCTGTTTTGTCCGTTACTGTCTTGTCCTGGGTTACTTTTTTTTCCTTGCCTATTGAAAGACCTCCATATAGGTTAACTGCCCATTAAAGCTGCTGTAAACAATGTATGTACTTTTAGTGTACTATAACACACTAAAAACTTTCTTCCTTGTACTTCTTACTGTAATTTGTCTAATCCTTTGCCAGGGGGAGGGGAAAGGTGAACAGAGAGGAGGCATAACTCTTTCTTACAAGTATTTTAGCTTTGGAAGGTTTCTGAACGCTCCATCCTCGATGTGCAACAGATTTTTTGTGTTCAGGATTAATCTGTAACGAGGGAAAAAGATTTCAGTATTATAATTATCATACATTTGGGAAGGTTCTGAATTTTGCTAGCCACTGGCCTTGTCAGATAGCAGTGCTGCTGCAAGCAAACTTTCTACAAACATACTGTGAGTCCATTTTGAGGCACTATTGGTAACCTAGCAGTTACAAGCCAAAAGTAATGGCTCCTGTATGCTTGTGGTTCAGTGAGCCAAGATAATTCAGTTTGGATATCCTGGTCAGTGGTGGGAGTCAGCATTGCCATTGTCTGAGGGTTCTTCAGTGTATGTGTTCGGGGCTTGTGGTGTGCCTAACAGTGCTGGGGCTCAGGGGCACCTGGCCTGAGCAAGGAGTCTGAGCTGTACACAGGCCTGGTCCTTGCCCTGGAGCCAGATTCCTTGGGAACCATCCCTGGAGTGGTTTAAACTGATAGAGCACCATGGTCTTTATTAGCCCAGTGGCTAGTAGCACCAGATGCCTGCTTAGATCTGCATAAACTGGGAGATAAGAATGTGAGGATTGGGTGTCAGTGGTAACAAGGGGACACGAGGAGATGGCCTTAAGTCGTGCCAGGGGAGGTTTAGACTGAATATTAGGAACAATTTCTTCACCAAAATGGTTGTCAGTCATTGGAACAGACCACCCAGGGAAGCAGCTGAGTCGTCACCCCTAGAGGTGTTTAAAAAACGTGTAGATGTGGCACTTAAGGATGTGGTTTAGTGGTGGACTTGGCAGTGTCAGGTTTACAGTTGGACTCGATGATCTTAAGGGTCTTTCCCAGCCTAAACGATTCCATGATTCTATGAAATACTGTTTGCTAGTGGTTGCTCAAAAAATGGGACAGGCCCTCTCAGTCAAGGAGTACTGTCTGCAGCTATGCTAACTGCTAAACCTATGCATTTGCATAAAAGCTTAGTAGCTGTAGCCCAGCTCTGTCCCTTTGCACGATTTACACAATTTGAAGGTTCAAATCCAAGAATGCCATTGAGCCCAACTACCCTGACATTCCACTGGAAGCGGCCTTGAGCGCAGCTTGGGACATTAAGCCCTTGCAATGTGGGGCATGTAGACCATCCAAGATTCAAACAGGATTTCTTGCTAGTCTCCTGCAGCCCTTTAATTTTCTTGCTTGTCATTTGCCAAAAGCAAAGAGCTAACCTACCCATAAACTGTAGGTAAATGCATCTGGTCAAATCTTTTACTCATTCCTTAAATCCACCACTGATTCTAGTGGAAGTTGGACCCAATCAGAAGTAGATAAATCTGTTTCCCTTGTTTATAGGAGCAAGTAACTGACTCCAACACCTCACATATAAGGGGGGGGTGGGGGAAGAGGGATTTGTCCTCGCTCAGTTTCACCATTTTTAAGCCACTCAGTCATCATGCTGAAAAGGTGTTAATGAGATATTGAACCAGATTTACAGTTTCCAATTTCACTAAATATTTCAGCGCATTCTAGTCATTGCTTTAACTCATTCTCTCTCTCTCAGATGCCCCTGCTATGCAGGTCAAGTTTAGAATCAGTACATGTTCTGTTTGAGTAATATTTTAGTGTGCAAGAGAAGAGCTATGCATGCTAAGTAGATGTATTTACATACATCCAGGGCTTTGAAAAATGCATCTTCGAGAAGGAAGATTTTGCTGTTCTGTTGTCATCTCGAATTATTTCCCCACTTAGAAAGCTCAACAGTGCTGGCAGAAGTAGACACGGAGCTCCACTCCTGTTGTTGAGCTCCCTGGATGCAGTGGGACCTACTACACATGGATGTCTTTGCATAGAATCATAGAATCGTAGGGGTTGGAAGGGACCTCCAGAGATCATTGGGTCTAACCCCCCTGCCAAAGCAGGTTCCCTAGGACAGGTTGCACAGGGAGGCATCCAGATGGGTCTTTAATATCTCCAGAGAAGGAGACTCCACACCCCCCTGAGCAGCCTGTCCCAGGGCTCTGTCACCCTCACTGGGAAAAAGTTCTTCCATATATTGGTGTGGAACTTCCTGTGCTCCAACTTGAGGCCATTGCCCCTTGTCCTGTCCCCACAGCATGACTTAGATCTTCACGGCTAGACCTTACAGACTGCTCATTATTTTAAATGGTACTTTGAAGAGAGATATTTCTCATCATAAGCCTAATCCAAAGCCAACCAAAGTAACAGAGGAAGATTTGGTCCAAGAATACTTCTCTGCAGCCTGTTTACTTCTTGATGATCCCAAATCATGAGATGGATGTCTGTCTGATGCTTACATTTCAGACAAATCAGGAAGGCTGTCAAATGCACTGGCTTCTATTCTTTCCAGGGAGTCGCTCTGAGAGATTTCACTGTAACGAAAAGGCAGACACAAAGCAATATGTGAATGGAGGAGTCACCAGAAATCAGCTTTCCACTTCACATTTCCTTCTGTAAAACCCAGTTGTTCAGCTTCCCCCTCCCAATCCTTGTTAGGCAGCAGCATCCATGGCTCACCTCGGGCATCTCAAGAACTGGTGCCCACCAGGTTTGAGGCACACTGGTCTCTTGCTGTGTTGGCAAAGGGTTATGCCAACTCTCTAGAATAAGTATCTCTCTAATAGCCACTCTCCATTTCCCCAGTGAGTTGTAGTGGCTCGGGGGCAGAGCTAACGAAAGCAGAATGAGCCCAGGCCTGTGAGCCTTTCACATCTTTTACTGGTCCTGCTGAGTGAATTTATTTGCTGGGGCAAGGAGGACATGATGTTCATGCATTATTATTTAGTCAGGACCGTGGTCATCTAATCTGCAAGTGTAGAAATGCACTTATTTATGGTGTTTAGAAAAAGAGTAGATCAGATACTTAGGGATATGGTTTAGCATAGGATGGGAATGGTTGTACTCCATGATCTGAAAGGTCTTTTCCAACCTTGTGATTCTGTGAAATACACAAATACACATTCAGTGCTCTTTATGAATATTTTGGGGATTTCAGTGCTGTTTTCATTGCACACATGCAAACTGAAAGGAAGGGGCTCTTTTTCATCATTGCACTGAGAAACATGACTGGTTTTGTAGGCGCTGTCAGATTTTGATGTACTGATGCTCCTATTCTACACATATACTTAAGAATAACCAATGCTGAATATACCCCCCAAAAAAATCCACTTATTTGATGCTTGTTAAATGCCTGCCAGGTTAAGACTTATTTACGTAGTTATGCAACGCTGACTCCTGAAAGAAAACAGTATATATTGATGCATATATAGGGGAAAGGGCTTCAAAACAGTGTTTGGTCTTGACAGAATTGACTGGAAGGGCACACAAGCTAAACCTAAGATTATACACTTTCAAGTAAAAGAAAAAACTTTCTAAACAATCAGACCACATCTACATCAGAGCCAGTGTTGCCACAATACCCAGAGTTACTGAATTTCAATCATAACTATGAGAAAACATTTCCTATCACTGTTGACATAAATCCCCTTAGACCAGAATGAATTGCTTTTCCCTTTGTGGTGGCAAAGGGGGGGTGGTACATTAGAAATCCTATATTAAATATGTATGTATTTCTCACAGAAATATTAGTGATATTTTTTTCCCCCATGATCAGAATTCAGAGAGATTGTTATTTTTTTTCTATTACATAAGTGAAAGATGGATGTAGAACAAGTTGCCTGCTGAGCACCCAATTCTCAGAGACTCATGGACAGAGAGGGATCAGTGACTGCTCACAACACTCAAACACTCCTTCGGGTCTGGGGGTGAAACATGCTCCTGCTGTGGGATCCCTCCTGTCTTTCGCTGGCTCCCACTTAGGTATGTTTGAATGAGTTATAGCAGTAAGAATAATTTACCATCTGATTTGCAGTTGGTGATGAGTTGCCAAATAGATGATTTAAGAGATTTGTAATTTAAAAATACGCATTTTTCAAAGTAACACTAAATCTCAATAAAATTATGGAGTGTTCTATAGATTTACTTCAGACAAATACATCAATTTCTACGCTGTTAATTTGGAGAGATACATTAAAAGGATGCAAGGAAATCAATTAAATTCTCTTTATGGAAGGGAAAATGTCAATGAACAAAACGTTCTCTGTGAAGAATAGTCTATGCATACAGTTTTGGAAAGGTTAGCCTCAAGTCATGCAGGTAGGAGAAACTTTCTAGATTTAAGTTGATCTCCTGCCTGAAAAAATGATAAATTCTCATTAATCATTAAGATGCAAGTGAATGCAATACTACATCACCATTGGATTCTACTATAATACTTCATTTCATTGAAATACCTGCAGCAGAGCTTAGCTTATTTTCTACTTAACAGAGCTACAGGTAAGTTTATAATTTGTCTGGAATTGTTTAACCAACAATGGTTGAAAACTAAACTAGTCCAGTTGGGTCTGTTCAGGCATGTGCATTATCCTCATCCTTCAAGCCATTGCCTTCAAGAAAGTTCAATGTAAGGCTTTTCTACTTCCTCTTTTTTTGTTGAAAATAAATTTTGTACCACCTAATACATATTTTAACATCTGATGTGATATATATATATATGTATCTGCTTTTCACACTTGAAGAGAAGTATAAAAAGTGAACCTTGAAGAGAAAGTGGCATCATTTGTGCTGCTGCTGCTTTGGTTCTGAGGAAGGTCATTCCCCTGTTCTGTATCATCAGCTTTGGTGTTGATCAACTTTGTCCTTTATAGGATGCTCAATGCAGATAAAGTAAAAAAAAACCAAACAAATAATGGAGACTCAAGCCTGACATCTTTCAGCTGGAACAACAACATAAATAAGGCCAAGCGTGGTCAGATGAGCCTTGGGGTCCAAGTCCTTGATATAAAATAGTTACAAAGCCAAGGGAGAGGAAGAAACACAGACCCGGTGTAAAATATTTCAGCACTTTTAAACCAAAAAAATCTAAGAAAGGGTTCAGTCCTGCTGATCCCGTGCCAAGCTTATCTTGCAGTGCAAAAATCCATGGAAATAACTTATTTGGGTGCTACATAAATGTATAATCACAGAATACCTTGGCTATCATGACAGTGATAACGTTTTATGATATAAATTTATCTCCCCGCCAATCAAAAGCACCTACTACCATTAGTTATTAGGCTGTAACCAGTTCTCTCCAACATGATTAATATTTCATTATGTGATCTGTTAAACAACTGTTGAAAGCCGTATCTTTCCAAAGAATCTTCTACATGCTGCTTATGAGAAAAGAAATGCTATGTCTGTCCTTCCCCAGTGAGGTTTTATTTTACCAATAGTATATTTTAGCAATGCGTTTTCACATTACTGTAAAAAGATCTTGTTGGGTAGAGGTTTATGATATAATTCATAGCAAGAAATTAAGGAAAAACCTACAGAAAATTGTTAACTTACATGATGAAGGCATCTCTCAGTCCTTCAAATGCGTGTGATGAGATTACTTTTACAGGCAGGTGAGTAAATGATCTGAAAAGAGAAGAGAGGGAGGAAAGGTTTGTAAGGCACAGTGCTTCCTTGTTTACAGATTATAGTGTTACAGTGGGCAGAAAACCAAAACCACATAAAGCTGCTTTATTTCACTTTTCATACCCCTGGGGTCTGATCTGTTTACCATGGATCGCAGTTCAACAGAATTCAAAGGATATCGGTCAGTTCCTCAGCAGGGTAAACTTGAGACTGATCACTGTCAAATCAATACCAATCATAAGGTATCAAATTAATAGCCTGGTGGAATTGCTCCATTACATTCACAGCCAAAGGAAGCTATAGGCTATTTAAAGTTAGTTCCACAGAAGTGGCTTTCGTGTAAAGCTCCTTCTCTGCAGCAGCATCTGTGTGTTCACTGGCCTGTGTTCTCCTCATCTCGTCAGCACCAGTGCAATGTAGCACCCTGAATTCACTGGCTGTATGCAAGTGTAGAAGTGTTCATCAGTGTAGTAAGTTGATTAAAAGTAAGTGTGTGTTTTCCTTTTTAATTTTTTAGTTACTCTTGAGATGTTAGTAATGATGCAGAAGACGGATCTGCATTTTACCGTTCTACTCCCCATCTGAATCACTGTATTTTACCAGCCACTTTATCTAGCCATTGCCACACTCTCCCTGATAATGGCCACAGAAAAATATTTAACATATTTCAAGACATTATCTCTGTGCAAACAGATAATGGCTCCATTTTGCTTTATAATTATAAATATTTAGTCAGACGTTTGTTTTCCATCCTTAAAACCCCTCCTCAAGGTTTTTTGGTTGAAATATTTCTGTTCTATTCATATAACCTGCTTTTTTTCTTTGTTGCCATAATCCTTTATATGAAGACAATAAAAAATGTTACCAACTTGTTTTTATATATATGTATATTTTTATATATACACATATATATATATATACACCCAGCATGCCACACACTGGTTGTCAGGTGTCATGTGTGTTGGGGTTACAAATCTAGATGTATTAAAGAGCCTGGCAGACAATTCCTAGATATGTTCCAAAAAGTCTGTATGATTTGGGGCAAATCATTTAGTTTCCTTGCACCTTGACTCCCTCCTAGGAATAACAATGCTTCCTAACAGGGATGTTGTGCGGATATATATGTTTTTGATGCCATGGTAATTGGGTCATACCTCTCTCTAGATGGATGCTAGTATGTTGTGTTGTGTGTAGAGGTTTGGTTAAATCAGAAATGAAACTAAGCCAAGTGTCTTGAAAAATGTATTTGCCCCTGAGTGAACAGACAGGTGGAGATAACCCTGTAGTGGAGATGAATACTCTGAGCCAAAAGGAACATAACTTGGGGAAGAAGTAAAGAGTAGAAGCTGTGAAATTCATGCTCTATAACTGTGGCAGCAGGAACCTCTTCACAACTGCACCAACAGCTGGGGCTGCTTGCAAAACAAAACATTCCTTTTGTGAAATTAGGCCAAAAAAAATTATCATTTACAAAAAGAAATAGAAATATCCCTGGGAGTAAATAAAAGCAGGTCTTGGCTTTTAATTACATCAAAATCTTCAACCCAAGAGCTTCCTGCCTCTCTGCAGCATGTTGGTGAGCAGCATGGCTGTTGTAAATTCCTGTAGTGCGTGGCGCAGAGCAGCCCGCTCCCCCTTGGCTGCAGAAAGCCTTTGGCAATGGTGCTCCAAGCTTATCCACCTGGGCTATGCGATTAAATTTAAGTGGGATGACCTGGCACTTTTAATAAGTACTGCAGTTAAACTGCATGACAGCACTTAATCCATTTTGTATTTCAACTTCATTGGGTTTTGTTTTTTAATTCTCGTGAGTTCACCTTTATAGCTGGAACTGTGAATTCATCTGCATTGACATTACTACATTCCATTAAGCATCTCACAAAACAGCATGAACAGAGGAAAAAGGCAATTCATAATCACCCTTCTATCTTAATCCTTGAAATACTGGTGTAGCACTCATAAAGGCATCTCAAATTCACCAAAAAGGTGAATGTTCCCATCCCTATTCTCTTCCACTTTACCTTTGTGGTTTGTATCTCAAATCCTGCCTGTGTTAAAGGGAAACATGTTCATTTAGATGTCTGTTTCTATACTCAAAACACTTTGCAGAAGATCCTTTAGCTGGCTGAGTGCAATCCAGCCTGTGTATATGTATAAGCATTTAGGTTAATGGTTTTGAACTGCTTGTTGCAGGCTTAATTTTTTCCAAAGCGCTGAGTGAAGTGAGGCCTTATCTCATGTGTTGAAGTCTCTGCTAGGGAACATGAGTGATGTCTTTGACAGCACACAATGAAACTCAAGCGGGTACTGGCAGGAATTAAGTGATGATTCCTTTCTGATAGTGCTCAGATTGTGACACTCCGGTGTGACCAGTTATTCATCTCTCAGAGCTGAGGAAACTTTTGACAAAAAAAGAAAGAACAAACTGGGTTTGACAAAGCTACAAAGCTTTTATACATCTAACTTGCCCAGACTACCAACCCAACTTCAATAGCTCATGAAAGGAGGGGTGCATCCATCTTTAATGCAAGTTACCAACACCAGTTTGAAAGAGTGTTGTTAGCTGAAGGAAGAACTTTAGCACTTCTAATAAAAACTGCAGTATTTCTTTCATAGTTTATTTATCACAACTGCCATTCAGCAGCTGACAATGCTGCGGCTCTGGGTAATTGCGGGACTTTTCATCCTTGGAGAAAGGACAAGGGAGAGACAGGAACAGCACCTAGATAGACCAAATACCGCCCTTGCTTGTGTGGTGGTTTGACCCTGGCTGGAGGGTAGCTAGAATACTGTCCTTCTCGCTTCAGCTAGCATTTGTTTGTATTTTTGTTTTGAAATCATAGAGTGGATTTTTTTTTGCGGAGATGGTTATCTTCCCATTATTAGAATAACCTGGGCCAGTAAGCATTCTTTATAAAATAAATGTTCATGGGGTAGTCTATCCCAAGGATAGACCACTGCTGTCCTTTATTTCTGCTTTTGGGATATAGCAGAGGCAACTTGACTCAACAAAAGCTTCTGCTCCTGCCCTACCATGTAGACTCAAGCTCCATGAGAAGCTTTTGAGATGTCCGGATACCAAAAGAACCACAGAACCACTCGCAGTCCTGTTGCTAAGGTCACGAAGCCTGAGCCCACTCCAACCCCTGGGTAAAACCTCTGTATTACAGAATCGGCCTTTTGCAAAAAGGGATCAGTTGAACTGATATTAAATTAATAGAAAGAACACAGGTCCTCTAGGAACAGGTATGAATGAATTACTGTAACTGGGTTGGCTGTTCTGTATCAGCATCTCTATTTCATAGGATGACTCATATTTCTAATGCCCTGAAGTTGAATGCATAAAGTAGGCTCTTGCTGGAAGTAGTGTCCTTGGACTTAACTCAGAAGGATTGGGAATTGATTGTAACTACGACTGAAACCACACCTTTTCCTAGGATTTTTATCAGCTTCTGGGGGCAATGTAAGGTGCTGGCATTGATTTTTAAAGCCTTGTATATTGGGCGTTATCTACCTGAAATGTCAACTATCACGCTGGATATATCACACGAGCAGCCAAGAGTACTTTCCTCTAGGTGATGATGGGTAATATGTTATCTCCTACAAAAGACACTTTGGCCCTAAAACTGAATTCCTCTGTCAATCCCAAAGATCCAGATATGCCCACAGTGATGATTTGGTAGAACTGGCTACTTCTTCAGCCTTTTGCCACAAAGCTTTGGAATTTGTGCTGGATATTAATCACAATCTGTACAACCTAAAGCATAAGCCCTGCTTACAGGGGGACATGCTAGGGCACTGCATAGTGAACCCTGTGATGAAATGAGGTTTTCGATGGGGTAGAATGGTATTAGGTACCCAGTGTCCATTACTGAACAGCTGGAGTTGGGTGCCTATCCATTTAGATTTTGCTAGAAAAGATGAAGGTATGCCTGACAATTCCAAAGAAGGAAAATCATGTTTTCTTTCAAAATGTAATGGTGTATTCAAGATTATTTCCCCCTAACATTGAGAAGACACGTAGCTGCTACAGACAAAACGGCAAACAAAAGTGGCAGATAATGGAGTTTATTGTATTTCTGTGATGGCCAATTAAAAACAGGAGCCTGAAAAAAAAAGTTCCAGCAACTCAAGATTGCATAAAACATCATCCCGCAAGCTGTCAAAAGTCTAATAATTTTGAAAACTCTTCCAGCAATAACATGACATGGCAAGAATAACTCCAGTAAAGAAAAATGGCTGAGATTTGCCTACAGGGTATATGCTTGGGCTGTAAAAATTATTGAAAGTACACTTGGAAGCATGGCTCAGTACAGCACCAGGGCTTGGACTGCTCAGGTATAACTGGAGTTACACATTGGTGTTATTCTCTTGGCAGCCCATACGAATAAGAACTTCTCTGAGGTCTGGGTTCTGTGTTATAGTGTCACTACTGTAAGGACAGGGGAACTGCACAAACTGTGTTGGAACAACCTGAAGCAGCATTTTCTTCCCCAGTTAGTGCACTTGGAAGTACTACCCCTGGTTCACATGGGTGTGGATGTGACTATGAGGGGATAAAAGTAACTTTCCCTTGCTTTGACTCACATAGAGTGAGATGTGTGTGGAGGGGGGAGTGACCTAATTATTCCCTCATTTTTGCTCATCACCAAGTCTTCTTCATCTGAGTGAAGCACAACTGGCAGTAGCCAGAAGCCCATTATCAGTCTTTAACCTGATCACTGAGGCTGGGATGTGGTTTCCTCTTGGGCTGATAGATGCACTAAAGAGAAATAAGACAGTAAACTTAAAAAGAAAAAAAAAATCACCTAAATTTAGAGCTTTTTAATAGACCCTCTGGGGTGTGATGTGCATCATCATCCTAATAAGCATCCTAGATCCCTGCAAAACCTAACCTCCCCATTTGTTTCTGCTGCTGCAGGAATCCTTGATGTGACTGATCCACTCTCTGCTCTGCATGTGGTACGAACACCAGGGAAGAAACGTGCTTGTTGCTATAACTGTGAAGAGTCTCTCCAGCCATCATGGACTCCACTTTCTCTGACACTAAGGTGACACAGGAAAGTGGGGAAGAAACAAATTCAGTACAGAGATGTTTCTAAAAACTGACTAGGGAGGAAGGATTCACATGACTCTAGATTAATACAAAGCAGAATTTCTTGCTGCTACCAATTCTTGAGATAGGGACAAAGTAAAGAGGACATCAGGGGTAGTATCATCCTCGAGGAATTTCAAAAGCATGTTGAACTTACAAACAGGTCAGATGAAAATGGAAAATGCAGGCTTTGTTACCAAAAGGGGCATAATAAGAAAACCCCCGCTCAGTTCATGCACTGATAACCAAGGGATCCTACAGAAAGGTAACCATGCTACCTGGTGGTTGTCTAACCCCATATTTTGATGCTGTGATTGTCTAGAGCAGTGCTGTAACCAAGCCTGTAAACAGCAAACTAACATTTGAATACCTACATATATCAAGTCTACTAGGTCATGGGCTTGGAGTATGGTGTGGGAGTGGGGAAGGGAATGCCTTCCCTCTTGTTACAATTGAATCCTAATTCCCAGGGAAGCGATAGGCAGAAAGATGTGATGGACCACTCTGAAGAGATCCAAACAGCTGTCAAAAGCTAGTGCAGCTTTTTTACTACCAGATTAGCTACTAACTAGTCAATGAGTTGAATGAGAGAGGCAACGAACACTGCCCAGAGGATTTTGACGCTTTAAAACAGGGGGGGCTTAAAGGACAAACTTTGACAGAAGAAGTTGCAAGAAGTCAGACAGGTGTGTGAAAGAAAAACCAACCCAACCTCCGGAATGACAAAGTTTAAGACCAAATAGGAAGTTTTGAATGGCGGTTTGTTTAAAAAGTTTCTTTCTACCAGCACTACTGCGGTGCCGCGTTTGGCACAGGACAGGCTGCTTTTGGCTCCTGCAAGGGCGGGCAAATACAGAGAGTTCAGGCAACTGTACCGCTTCTTCCTGACACTGAGCTGTCGGCAAATGCCATGCGGTTTGGGGCGTGCGACATTTTGCCCATTGAGAAAGCGCCCGGAAAGGATGCGCGTCTCCTTCCAAAGGAGGGACCCGCCGGCCCCGGGCTCCTGCCAGGTTTAGGGTGCTCAGCTCAGGTCCGAACCCCGTCAAGCTTCATCCCCAAGCTCACCGCCACCGCGCCTCACCTCCGCGGGGCGGTAGCTGATGCTCCAAAAACTGCCCCCCGTCCCCGCCTCGCCGGGACAGCGCACGGCCGGCGTTCCCCAACGCGCAGGGGCGATGGGGAAGACAACCCTGTTCCGCGGAGCGCGTACTCCCTCCCGACCCGCGGAGCGGGCGCGCACCCCCGCCCGGGTTTGTCCCGCTCTCCCCGGGGCGAGGCGGTAAGAGCATCCATCCCACCCCCCGCCCTCGCTCCGCACCCCAAAGCGCCCCGCGGTACTTACGCGCGGGCGGGCGCGGGGAGCGCCCCCTGCGGATGCGGCGGGCAGCGCAGGGCGCCCTGGCTGCAGGCGCAGCGGGGCGGGCAGCGGCCTCCCGCCGCGGCGGGCAGGAGCGGCGGAAGCAGCAGGAGGGACAGCAGCGCGGGCACCATGGTCGGCGGCGCCTCTCGCCTCCCGCCTCTGCCCGCCCGCAGCCCCGCGGGACGCGGCCGGCGCCCCCGGCTCCTCCCGCCCCCCCGCCCCGGGGCGGGCTTGCCGCCCTCCGCCCTCCGCCGCGGGGGAGCCGCGCTGCGGTCCCGAGGGCTTTCCGGAGGAGCGCTCTCGCTCAGCGGTTCTCTGTCCCTGGAAAAGTTGGGCGCGAAGCCAGCGGGTGGCAAGCGGAAACTTCCCCGTGGTTTTCGTGGAGTTCCGTGAGCAGCCCAGTCCTCGCGGTCCCCTCCCAGGAGGACTGGGAGCAGGAGTGATGCTCTCCGTTCCTAGGCGTGTTACTCGGCCGGTGGTGTCTGCACCAAGCACACACTCAACTCTGAGTTGAGTTGTGGGAGCTGGGGAGGTGGGGAGGTGGGCCCTGGAAACCCCATTTGTCCGAGTGTTACCTGCTCTGAGGGAAAAACTTGTAGTTCCCTTCACAGTATAAATGCTTATTGTGCAGGTACAGCAGCCCTGTTAGTGGGTGGGAATGGCTGGGATACAAAAGTCCCCGTCTAATGCTTTCTTATGGCTCCACATCGCAGTACCACCGATGAAGGATTATAATTCACCTGCTGGGTGATCAAAGAGCAGCGTTTCAGGGCGCGTGGCTGGTTACTTTATGGTCAGTTGTGCCCTTTGCGTGGAAGAAGTAATCATGTTCTCAGTACTACTTATCTTCCCAAAGGTCCATTCATTTTGTGAGGGGCTGTTTTCCATGTAACTGCTGTTACTGCGGCTGCTGTTGTTATTATTTATTGCTATAACGATAGAAGCTATAGTCAGAAATCAGGACCCTCTTTATGGTGAGTGATGGAGCAACCCACCAAAAAAAAAGACAACTGTGGCCCAGAGTAGGGTTTGCAAACGTACTATAAGGGTATGGGTACATCATCCAAAGCTGCCTTAGTCCTCAAGTGTATCCAGGAAAAAGTCGAAGAGTGAAGGAGGGAATGATCCAGCACAACAGGATGCTGCTGGAGATGATGCTTTCTGGTGTTGCTTTAAAATCATGGAATCAAAGCTCTTTACAGGTTTCAGAGTTTAGGACTAAATATGAGACAGGAATGAGACAGGTGTGAGATGCACAGGATCCAGGGGAATCCCTGTATTCTCAGTGGGGGGCCTGGAGGTGGAGATAGTTATCAAGTGCCAAGTAACTTCCCTGGTCTCACCTCATGACCTGTGTCCACCCAGATGGGGAACTGGAATCAAGTGTTGCACAGGAGGGTAGGGTGGCAAAGCCCTGCTTTGTTGTGCCTCTTGAGAGAGCTGCCACCTGCTCAACCTTCTTCCTCCAACATCATCTGCTCCACTTTAAGTGACAGTGATGTTAGCTTTTACTCTGACCTTGCAATGGTTAGGAGGTGCACTCCATCACTTTATTCTGCTACGCTTGGCATACCCTTTTTCTCCACTACTACAGCAGGGTTATTCTGATGGATGGGCTACCTAATTGCAGCTAGCACGTGCCTTTATATTGATCTGTCTGCCTCCTCCCCCCATCACCTTTGAAATCAAGGAAAGCAGTGGGGTTATGAAAGCAAGGGACCTACTGAACCATGCCAGCTGACAAATGTAGGACCACATTGCACCCTTGTGAGGACCTGCTCATGTGAAGAGCACTTTCCTCGAGGTCTTTTCTTCCCTTCCTGACACTGGGCTGCTGGTGTCAGGAGCACTAGCAGGTGCCTGGGGTCATGCAGCTTGGCTTCCTACGGGAGGAACTATCAGTGTTAAAAAATCAGGGTATATTCTTGTGTTATTTACATGTGCTTATATATACTGGTTTGGGAAGGAGACAGACAGAGGACAGCCAAGAAAGTCCCTTCTCAAGACTTGTCCTGCCAAGCTGCTGGTTCCTGAGGATCAGTGCAGTTCCTGAATTGGCTGCATGCAGATTTTATGTCAGGAAGCAAAGTCCCTGCTGCCAGATAGCTCATCTGTCCACAGGGCTGCCTGTACTCCCAAAGTCAGGCAAAACAACGCATCTTCAAAATAGAAATCATTCGACTAACCAGCTTGGAGAGGCACGGGGAGCAGCACCACCGAGTGACACCTGCTGTCACGCTTTGCCTGGCAAAGGCTGTTGCCCGCGTTATCTGCAGCGTTTGGTGGTTAGCAGAATTTCACTGGTGCTCAGATGTCTTCAGGGATATTATTAACAAGGGTGTTAGAGCAGCGTGTGGTGTTTGAGGACATGACTACGCTTCTCTGTGTCGTGCCAGCCAGGAGCGGAGGAGCCAGAGCACTGCTGTGCCTGTGTCATGCCCAAGTTGCTGGTCTTGCCTGGGGGCTGAGATACATGCTGAGGTTGTTCCACCAGACCTGGTTAGTTGTAATGCCAATATACTGCAGGCTGTAGGGGTGTTTCTCTTTCCTTACCTTCAGTATTTTGTCCTCAAAATGAAGTGCCAATGGCCATGAGGTGTTTTGTGACATGAGGGACACTGAGGGCTAGGCTTATGCCAGTAACAAGGTCTGTCAGATCTTTCAGCAGATTTGTCAGAGGGTAGGAGAGGATCACAACAAACTATGTAACTACAAATCAGGGGTTTTATTTATGCATCTTTATGCTTGTGTGTACAGAACATATATCTTGTGATCAGCTGCAAAAAACATTTAATCATCTGTAACAATCATACATCCTTAATTGCATTCAGCCCACTGAACTGCATTCAGCCCACTAATTCACCGGAGCTGTCACAGGGAATCTTGTACATGTAAGAAGAAGCAAATTTAAACTCCCCAAAAGCGTACCTTTCCCTGAAACTTCCCCCCCAGAAACAATCATTGGGAGATGTTAGCCATGTATATAAAAAGGTTTTGATGCCCTGTTATTTTAAACATACCTAAATTAGAATTATAAGCAGAAGAATATTTCTGATGGAGAGACATGATCGTTACAAAGACTTGCACATCTGGTCCTGAGTTAGTGCCTGTCCAAAATGAAGCAGTAATTATGCACAGGTATCGGCGTATATGCACATGATGTTAACCTCAATTCACATATGCAGGAGTTCCTCTATGGAGGAGCCCTGTATGGCTCTGCAGGAGCCCTGTATGGCTCTGCAACTACGTGTACAAATAGTTCCACACCTACATTCATACACAGCCATATAATCACAACACACGTAGGTTCTACATGTATTTTACAGTTCAGGGAACTATCTTTATTCTGGCTGTACTTAAGCAGGAGCTTAAGCTTGAAGTGTTGAAGTTTCCCTGAGGTTGCAGGGCATTAAAGATCTGCCCGATGCTCCTCCCCTGCCCAAGCAGTGGCACAGGCATGGATGGCTTTACACGTGTTGGAAGTGCTTTCCTGAATCCTTGCCCCAAGGCCGCCGCGCAGAAGCGTGCGCGAGCCCTTCTGCAGGCAGAAGCTGTGGGAGTGATTAGCAGCTGCCAGGGCTGCAGCTGTAGGCTGTAGGTTTGTTCTGCATGGGCAAAAAATGTAAACAGGAAAGGACCCCACGGTCCTTTCTCCATCAGATCTCCCACTGATCTGAGCTGTGGGGTTGATGGAGCAAGGACTGAGAGAACTGGCTCAGAGGAGCTAGTACAAGGTTTCTCACTCTGAGATCTAACAGCAGGGCTGCAACCTGTCAGTCCACTTCACTCAGGAATCAACCCCTAACTTGCAGTCGTCACAGACCCAGTTTAGGGCAGTTATTCTAATTTACTATCTTTCCATCTCTTTCTCCATTTGTTAACCTTAACATGCCTTTTTACAGTTCCTTGGAGGAGTTGTGCCAGTGGAATACTCATGTGTAGAAAAAACTGCTTTTGAGATACAGAACACAGATAATTACAGCGTTACAATTAGCTGAATGCCCTTAACAGAGTCCGAGGGGGGAAATCATAGTGCAGCATCTGCTACACCATATGCTTTTCTAGTTTCCAGAAGATAACAGTGGGTATGTGTGCTGCCGTGGATTGTGCTTTCTGCCTGAAGAGCAGAGCAGCCCACAGCTGCTCCAGTATTTCTTCCACCCCAACTCCATCAGAAAAGTATGATGCTGCATACATCTGTCATGATGAATTATGCTTTCTTGGCATCAGACTCCTTCATGCAGACCGACTTCTAATGACGCAACGCAATTCATATCCCATCCTTCCCGAGAGCACACTTCATCCTGAGGGTAGGTGTTGTACCAAGAACGGTGTAGGGGTAACAGGCAGTACGGTATCACACGAGCTGGTGCTTCTTGTTCACCAAATTACCATATAAACCAGATGAACTGCTGCTTTTCTGCGCCTTTTCTTTTTTCCCTTCACTGTGGTATTGGAAAAATTGAAGTGCTCTTCTGTGTACTATTGAGTGAGCTAAACATAAAATGGCTCATTATTTTGTATCCTATAGATTAACCTTGCTTTGTCCAAAACATCCCATAATACTTGCTGTAGCCCTGCTAATATACTACTCAACCCGCCGAACTATGGTAATTACAGTTGAATTAGAGCTGACAACGACTGAGCCGGCTTAGTCAAACAGTGCTTCAGACAACGTCAACCTTCTGCTCCTTTCTATTACTCTATCTTTTAATCACACTTCTAACATTTCACTTTCCTTTGCCTTAACCAGGCACAGAACTCCAAAAGGAACTGCATTTGTAAAGACATCATTAAAAAGATATGTCACTGTAGTTGCAAAGCAGCAAGTAGTAACCGAGTTTGGACCACGTCCATCCTCCTAAGTACTGATTAATAGGAGAGTTTGTTTATAGAAACCAGGTCTCTGTTATTTAGCCAATTACTTAATTACTGATTCGCTCTTACCAGTTTGTTTGGCAGTCTTGTGCTATGAGCCGCAGCAGCTCCTGACAGAAAAATCCCAAAATTTAAAAAATGGAATTTTTGAGCAGGGCTTTGGCCAGGGCATACAAACCTGTGATTTACCTCCAGTAAAAGCCTGGAGGAAGGATGCTGAGAGAGAAAGAGGCTTGTGGGTCCTCCATAAACATTTGGAAAAGGGTCCAGCTCTGGTGGGGTGCTTGCACGAGTGTAATTCCACCCTGGCACTTTACTGTGCATGTTTCACTGTAGTGCTAGAGCTGTTGGTTTCTTCATGAGTGTGATGTCATATGATTAGTGCACACATCTTTATGAATTAGCAGGCTGTGACCATCTTGTGATCATAATGTGTCCCTGCGTGGAGGCTCTGAGTGTGATGGGGAGTTAACCCTGGCATCTGAACAGTGGGACCAGAGCTGCTGGGGTGGGGTAAAAGTGACTTAAGGGAGTCCAGGTGCTGGGGATTTTTCTCTACTGGGCTATATATTAGTTCTCTGACTGATGCATCAGTTAGTTAGCTTTAAAGTTATTTATTGAGCCGACACTTAGAGGTGTTAAATGAGGCCAATGGGGCCTTGTTTGCAAGAAAGTCTGAGTGCCCTGAGCGCACACTGAGCTGAACAGGCAGCCTGGGAATTTACACACATACATGTGCAAATACTGCAAAAGCCTAAAGGCTGGAGAGGGTTGGAAGTATTGAAAGCTTTATTCACTAGATGACAAAGCCTGTGGTCTTTGATCCGGTAATCTGTGTCAGTTGGACCCTAAATCCCATAATTAAGTACAGTGTATTTTTCCCAGCCTGTCTTCTTGGGACTTTCGTTCACATTCTTACTTATCTCCTGTCTGTTGTCTCGAAATGTCAAAAGAGGGTGGCACAGCCATTGGAATTAGATCTGTGTGTGATTCCTCTGTCACTTTTAGCATGCATTATGCACGGATTTAGAAACCATTTTAAAATACATTAAAGCCTTCATGAGAAATTAAGGAAACCCTGAACTTCTGAGTGTGTGTTTGATGCTCACCTCGTTGAATTCAGGAAGAAAGGATTATTAAAGACAGAAAAGCTGTCTCTTTATCAGGAGCTTAAAAGCACTCCAAGGGAAACAAAATCTGTTGTGCTGAGCTGCTGTAATTTAAGAGCCAAATTCTGCTCTCGTTTATAACGGCATAAATTTGAATTTGATTGAACTCTGGATTAACGTTGCTGCAAATGAGATCAAAATGTGACTTCAGAAGTTCGTAAGGTAAGAAGCAGGTTTGCACCCAGCCTTGTTTGTTTTTTTCCTATGTGTATGCTGACTTTGTGCTTTGGCACATCATCCTGGAAAAAAAATATATATCCGCAGCAATTTAATCTCCTTTTAATAGTCCTAGTCAGAATGGTACTTTAGAATGTAATGCTAGATGTGGCCAGAGTGGTAAAATTCCACTGGGGTTTCTACACTTTGAGGTTCCCATGACATTTGAATACTGCATGAAAAATAATGGCATGCTGCCTAGATCCTGAGATTTTGGTTCAAAAAGTTCATGGACTTTCAGGTTCAAGAGGGCTGCAATTACATCTAGGGTCACTTGCTACATAACCCAGGTGAGGCTGTGTGATTCTGACAATGCAGAGATGGAAAGGAGAGAGTCTAACAAGACTGCAGTAATTTCAGTAATTAAGTATTGGTTTAATAGTTTATACATGATCATTATACAAAAATAATAGCACACAATCTGTTGATAACAAAGCAGAACTGCCTGTACTATACTGCTTAAGAGAGTACTATTTTTTTGATAAACATTATTAAGTGGTTGGAAAGCCATTAATACACTTCTTTTTTTGTGGAGGTTCCTCAAAGTAGAAATTCTTGAGATAGATAAGTACAGGTAGACCTATGAGGGAAAATAATTACAAATCTTAGTGTTCATTTAAAAAAGGAACGGTGTTGGTCATCCTCAGCTTGTTCACTTTCTTACCTCTTCCACTGACATCCAGTAGAGTTACATTATTTCAAGGTCAGCATTTCCAAGGGTGCTTCTCTCCAAGGGTACAGGACGTTGTGTAATTGGCCATCAGTCAGAAATGGCTTTAATACTGATAAAGGGTGTAGGAATGTTTTCTGCTCGTCCTTATACGACTTACAAAGTATACAGCTTTTTTCTTTTTCTTTTTTTTTTCCCCTCCCTCAACTCAACATCAAATTAATGGAGTTTGTCAGTTGTTTAGGTAATGAGCTACATTATGTTTCTGGAGGAGATGCATGTATCTTGCATTGTGAGGCCAAAATCCAGAAAGAGGAATGTTTTCAACCATCCTGACAACCAGACCATCTCCCTGAACGTACATTGCCTGGTAGCCTTAAAGGAACATTATTTTGTAAAAGCTTTTAATGATCACTGGCAGAAATACAAGAAAAATGAAAGACATTTTGATTTACACCAACATGAGGTGAGATCAGAATCAAGTTCTAAATGACAGGCGCTGACAGTTTATTTGTGATTAACCTCATACTTTTCCTTTTTTCTTTTTTCCTCCTTTTCCCAGTTGTGCTGTATTGGTGTGGATGAGTTAGTGTAATGCTTGGGAGCAGGCCCCGGAGATGACTGATTTCAATTCCTCCATGTCTTACCTAGGCTCAGCTGTGATGTGTTTTTGCAGCAGCCAATGGTACCACCTGAGCTTAAACAGCTCAAGCTGACACCAAACTTCTCTGCCTAGCTTTTACCTATCTGACCACTGTAGCAGCAGTAGTGATCTCCAAAGTTTGGTCTGTAAGCTTCTTGTAAAGTTCATGGAATGAATTACAGACCTTCAAATAAAGTGATCCCAAATAGTCATTCAGAGTAAGCCAGAGAGTTCTGGGCAGAGACATAAGTATGAAGCCCAGCTCACACTGGACCAGGGATGCTGGAGGCAAACAGCTGCATCCATTCAGGATGCAGAGTTGCAAAGCCCTATATCTGTCCTTTGGGAAGAAGAAACCTTTGCAAGCTTGTTCTTGTTTATTTAAAGAATTTCCATAGGGAGAAAGAAGTGCTGCTGGCTACAGGAGGAAAGGAGGCTCAGTTTGCCCCCTTTTCTGATTTAAGGGGATGTGGATTTATGCCTCCCACCTTTCAGATGAGTGGTGGAGTTCTTGTATGTGGCTTGGGCAACTGTAAACTGCTGCCTTGCAGAAAGGAAGGTAAGTGGTTTAGGTTGCTATAACTTTTGGCTGCTCTTATTTTTCTCTGTAATGTCTTGCTTAGATTATCTGAGGAGTCTTTCTTGATGTGGTGTTACTGCCATTTCCTGTATTTATTATTTCTAACATGCTTCTAAGACATATATTCATCCAGTTATGTCTGGAACACTTCTCTGCAATTTTTTGTGTGTGTGTTTGAAATGGGAATTTCAGGTATTTGTTGATCTGTGAATGGCCCTCATGTAATTTCCTCCCCCAATTAGCAGGGAGATGTACCCAGGAGGTCCTGTGTGCATGCCCAAAGGGTTTTGATTCTCAGCCCTTTGGAAGGCAATGGCAAGACTTCCCTGGTACAAGCTTGCTATAGCTGCAGAGTAATAAATATGATTACAGCTCCTTAATTAGCTCCTTAGTGGCTAATTGGTACTATTCCCCAAGTATGTGCAGGTATTGGATACTTGCTGGAGAGCTAGGGCAAACTGCTTGGTGTTGGTGTTGGTAGGGGGTGGTGGTGAGAGCTGGGGTGGTGGATTGCCACTACAGGGTACTTGGGCTGTGGGAGTCACCACCCCACTCCTAGGCAGAGCAGGTGTTACTTAATTTACTTAATTTTTCATCCGGCTGTGCTCTTGCTTGTTCTTCCACTAAGTTTAGCCTCCTGTGGATGAAGTGAAGTCTTTTTTTCATGCTTGTCAGTCTTTGACTACCCGCTGAAAAAGGGTAAAAGTGAGTGCTTGGGTAATGGCTCACATCATCAAAGCCCATTGAAGCAGGGAAGGGCCACAGATGACACCTTGGTGCAGCATTTCAGATTTTTTTTTGTTTGTTTATTTGGATAGGGACTTACTGTCTGCTTTTATATATTAATTTCAGATGTCCCAATGCCCTTCTCGATCTGTCTTTTCCCTTAGGTGTTCCTTATCTGATATGCCTCAGACCCTGTCCCTTAGACTCCTGTAAGTACAAGAAGTTACTCCTCCCCCAACAAAGCAATCCTTGCATTGTGCCAGCAAAACTTGCCTTGGCACACTTCAGCTTGGTTCGGTCCCATTACTCCTCCTTTGACCCTGCCAGCCTAAGGTGCCCAGAAAAGCAAGTCCTGAGACTGCTGGTGCTCTCCCAGTATATTCATTGCCTGCAAGCAGGAACTGCCACTCCAGATCCCTAGCATCTGTAGGCATGTTTCCTCTCACAATTTCTAGTCCCCTCACAGTGTCCTTTTTAACTCCTTTCAGTGCTAATTTCCTCTGCCTGTGCTCACCTATGTTCCTCTACCTTCACACCCAAGCCCAAGGAACCAAAGGCAGCACCAGCTGTAGGTCAGACACAGCCCTGCTGTGCCTTTTGCTAGCTCACCCTTGCACAGATGAAGCATGTGTGGGTGTGAAGGGGAACTGGAAGAAGCTCTGGCTTAGCCAGCCAGCAGCTGCTGCGTGCCCAGATCACACAGCAAGTGCTCTTTGGCTCAACTCTCCTGTCTCCAACTCATTCCTTTTTGGCTCAGAATGAGTGTTGGACTGTATGTGTGGCTGCCAGAGAGGAGAGTGTTCTCCAGATAGAAGTAATAAACTAGAGGAATATGGAGAGAGACATATCAGAAAGACATTTCATGGAGCTTCTCCTGCTTTTCTTTTTCTACTGTGTTATGCCCCCTCTGAAGGGCAGATGTGCCACAGGATCCTGATCTTTGCTTGCTGTCATGAGGGTGATTGTTGGCGAGACTGCTGAATCTGAGGCCAGGTGATATCAGTGTGGGATGCTGGTTGCTTTAAGCTTATACTTTGGCTGCTTTGGATTAAAATAAATAGGAATGGGGTGCACTGCTTGTGAGTTCGTACACAATTGCTGCAGCCCCACAGATTAATTTTATTCAATACATCTCTTGCTTGAGAAAAATATCAAGGTCAAGGTGGTCCCTTTCCACACCTTTCCTCATTATTTTTGAGGTGTGTATTGTTTAGATGAATAACAGAGAAACTGGCGGGGGGGGGGGGGGGGGGGGGGAGTGAATAGTCTCTTAAGAAAAAACCCGCCTTCCATGCTTCAGTCTTTAATAATTGATTAACTTATGGATTGACCAAATCCTAAAAGGAGAAAACATTCAATAACTCCTTATGTATCCATAAGCCTATTGTACAGGTTTGTAATCTGCTAGAGTAAGGGGCTCAGAATGAAGATAAATGTAAATATTTTAATTTGTGGTGAGTAAAAACTAAAGGACACGAATGATTTCAATTCTGAACTATTTAAATGTTATGAATATTTGCCAAGAGAGGGGTATTGTAACAAGAAGTGATTGCCTCTTTTTATTCATCCCTGATGTCTGGGATGTCTTTCAGTTATCCAAATTACATGGATGCGAACAATCTCCTGAAAAACAAGCTGAACACAGTCATAGGACTGAAGTTGTTTGTATACATTAACCCCACTGGGTTTAAAGGGAAGGTTGGTGTAAGTACAGCTACTTGTGTGTCTGTGGATCCGTGGAGTAAAAGCTCTTGTCTTGCAAAGGTCTGCTAAAGATCTAAATACTTGCTGAAGCTGCTACATGATTGTGTATCTCATCTTCTATCTCCCCAGATGAACCAGACAAGCCCAACTTGTATATCCCAGTCCAGTTCAGTTAGTCTAAGTTCATATAGCTTTGGCTGGGTGGAACTTGTTCCAGGATGTAGTCACATATATCACACTTCAGATGTTTTTACTTCTGTATATTAACTGATACCATTTGGATGTGTGAAAGAAACCTGTCTGAACTCTGGGTGATCGAGGAAAGTTCCTTCTGAGCAGTCACTCTTTCAGAAAGAGTTTAATTTGGTTTAATCAACAAGGTTAGAGCCAACCCACATCTAGCTAGATTGTCCTCATGCCAAAGTCAAGGCAGATGGCTTGTGAGAAACGGCTTGCAGGAAGGGAAAAGAACAGCAGGAAGTTTTCACTGGTTGGAAAGGCTCAGTCTTGTTTCAGAAATTGAGTTTCTTAAGAGAAGCACAAGCTGCTTTGGGAGAGGAAGATGCATCTGAGGCTGTCCCATCCACTCTGTCTGATGTCTTGGGACATCATGGTAGAGCCACACCTCAACACAGGGAACTCAAATGTCGTATTATCTCACTTGTTCAACATAGCAAACGTGCACAGGGAAGACCCCTCACTTCTTAAATTCAGGTGATGCATACTAAGCAGATCCATTTCCCGAAGGACCATTTCATGTGAGAACATCGTTAGTGTGGAAGACAGGTCATTACAGATGGCAGTATGGCCAAATTTGTGAGTTGACTGGAGGATGTAACTCCTTGTATGTCTGGTCACGGTCTGACTGTGGTGAGTGCTCAGAGGCTCCTGCAAAAATGCCAAGCACAGCTCATTCTCAAGAAATCAACAGTACTTGGTAGCCCAAGGTATAGGTTTATCTGAAATAAAAGAAAATTTTAAGTCCCATGACAGTTATAGTGCATCCAAATGAATACTCTGAGTTCAATACCTAATTTTTTCTGCTCTTTCTCTGCTCATCAACTGTAAAGCCATACCGTAAAGTACATACTCTGAGACTTGGGGCTGGTCTTTAGGTATGTTCAGCTTTTCAAAGAGCGATAAATGCATGGGACATAAATGTGAAGACATTACATAAAATGCAAATAACTAACTTCTTGTAACATGTGCTGTTCGCTGTCTCTGAAGTATATTTGTGATCCCATGGCTGTTGGGGAAGACAGCAGGCCTGCTGGCGGCCTAGCTCTCTTCACCGAAGACACAGGCCCTGACAATATCCTCATGTTCCCATGAGACAGGAAAAGTTACTCATGCTGAGAGGATCTTAATAATCACATTCTCAAAACACAGCGGCCTTGAGGACAGGGGTACAGACTACCCTAAACCAAGAAGAAGTTATGGAAAGGTACTTGAGAGTAACAGAACATGTTAAGAACCAGGCATAATAAGATGGTCAAAACAGCAGGTGTGTGGATGCTTTTAGGCATCAAAGGTAAACTAATGATACTTAGCTATAAGATATGTTTATCAGAACTCGTTATAGTCACTAACCAATCAGTGGGGTGTAAACAGTGTATGTAACCAATTAGCAGTTTTTTAAGCTTGCCACGTTTGCAGTAACAAATGTATATAATCTGTGTGATTTCACCCAATAAATGGCTTCACCTAAAATTCATATCGAATTGCATGTTGCTCATCGCCGGTTGCCACACATGGCCTTAAATCTGTGGGCACAGGGCTGACAGATGTCCGTAGCTAGAGCAGCGACGTGGTCCTGAAAACAGTGATCTTCCAAATATGGTTCAACTCTTTCCACAGTGCTACAGGGATAAATCCAACATCACCAGTGCCTGAACAGATGGAAAAACAATAGTAAACTTTTACATAGCGCTTTTACATTTAGCGCTTTTAGTACTTTCCATTCCTTAAAGCATGTGTCTTAGTTCTTCATTTCCAGTAACACTGTGGTACCGAGGCATCTAGAAGCTGAGTTGCTTGACAAAGGCTCACAGGGAGTTCAAGCTATGATTATTTAATTACTGGTCCTACCTCCTTTTCCAGGAGTAAATAGTGATTTTTGTGTGAGCTGGATGCTGTATGTGCTTTGCTGTCCACCTGTGGGCCTAGATATGATGTGACAAGGAACACATCAACAGCTGAATCTGCTGCAGTTCATTCAAGTCATCAGACTTGATTCATCTGGTTCTCACGTATTCAGCTCCCCAGTTGCCTTTTGGATTAAGAACCTGGTGTTTAGATAATCTGTAATAATTTCCCTGCCCAGTAGGCCAGGTTCTTAAATCCCTACTCAGTGACATTGGTATTAATGCTTTTGTATAGGCAAAACATCCACTGTTGCAAAGGGAACATGTACCCAAATAAGATTAGTGGAGCAACCAACTCTGAGTGTCTGTCTGCAGTAGTAAATTCCTGCAAACAATTTTCTGCCTGTACATCAGCATCTCCTGTAGTAGCAAAGTGCATAATTATAAGGAACAATTCTGCATCTTGGCATCCTCAAATCTGAGTGAGTCTCCATCACGCTTTCAACTGAAATACTTTGGAGTTGAGGCACGAGTGAAAACACACTTATGCTATGCTGTAGTGTTACTACTCTTTCAGTAAGAAAAACTCCAGAAACATTTATAATGTATCTAAATTTAGGTACATCTAAGCACATTCTAATTTTGTGAAGGGGGAAGGTGTGACTCATTGTGTCTTCCTGACTTAGTTTTTTTTGCTTTTGCCTTCACATCTTGTCATAATACAAAAGTTGCAAATGAAGGCAAAAGTTTAACAGTTTTGTCTTTTTAGATTATTTTTTTTGCATAGAGACCCCATGGTGTAACATACCTTAATTAATGGGAAGCAAGAATGGATTGCATAAACTTCTGATGCATATTGTCTTAGCAAATTAAATCTGATTTAATGCTTTAAGCCAAAGAAATATTTGCATAGCTAATGAAACTGATTAACTTAGAATTAATTTGCAATGTTTAGTCATACGGCTTAAAACTAAAGTGATGTTAGTAATGTGTTGATTATTATTAGTACTCAAGATAATCAGGCTTGCTAGATGATTAAATGTAAATACATAGTGAAAAAATTGGTTCAGCTCTATAAACAATTTCAAATAGGAGAATGCCCCATGATGATAAAGTGACATCAAGGAGTGTTATTTGCACCAGTAGAAGTTAAGAAGGGTGGGGAAAGCACAAGTTCCCTCTTGTCTGCTGAAAGACTGTGAAAAACTGCTTCATTTTAACTTCCTTTTGATTTGCTAATGATTTCTTTGTGATCTGTGTTAACACTTGTGCCTGGGAACAGTCAGTATGGGCCAAGAAACCAAAGTACTACAGTGCTGTACAAACAGATCTGGATGAGCTCATGCAGGGATGGATGGGAAGTAATGGGTAGAGGAGGTCGGTCATCTGTGTGTCAGTGCCCGTGTGCACGGACAGCAGGGACCTTGGTGCACCAGCAGCTTAACCATAGCTGTAGAACTTCATTTTTACAGGCTTTGTAGCCTCCCGCTGGATGGTGCTGGTGGGAACTGTGGGGCACAGCTGCCTGACCTAGTGCAATTTAGGGACTCCTGGTGCAGCAGGCTGGCCCATGTCTGTGGGCATGAGGTAAGGGAGGGGGGGGAGATCATAAGGAAGAACCTGGCTCTTGTGTTTCCATGTGTCTGAGTTTAACCTCAACCTATAAATTTGATTTTTATCTCCAAACATATAGGTTTCATGGCATGTAAAAAGGGTAAAATTCTGGGTGTAGAGCTGATCTTAGGTTCTTTCTAACTTTCCTTATAGTGCTTTTTATTGCTTAAAATTGCCTGTTTAAACAGGGGTGGTTTTGTGCTTTGAATTTTCATAGTGTGAGAGTCAGATCAAAGTTGACCAGACAATTTATTCACTCTGTTACACTAATGTAAATACCGATTAAATGAACGTACCAATTTGTTTTCCTATAGCTGAATTTGACCCATAGAATCATCAGTTGACTCCACACTGGCACACTCTTGTGTTTTGTCTAATAATTAGGAAAAGAAGCATAAATCAAATCAACGTTTTATCCATCAGGAGGAGGACTGAGATTGTGTTGTCTGAGGCTTTGTAAGTAGGAGTTTCTTTTCTGTGTCAGTTTTCACAAACTGTTTCTCAGGATGGTGGGTCCACAGAACTTATAAACATGAAGGAGAATGCGGGGGGAAGGCAGATGTCCTCTTGTGGGTCTGATAAAGATGCTAGCTTTGGCCAGCTGACCACTGTGGCCAGTGTCATAGAGTCTACAGCTCACGCTGGTCAGATGATGTAAAAGATCATGTGAGTATTCCTTGTCCATGTCACAGTGAACTCTGTAGTAAGTTTTACCTTCATGGCAGAAGAAAAAATGATGGTCATGTGATCTTTTTTGCTTTGGAAGGTGAGGTGGAAATCTGCAGCAGAAGAGTAGCATCAGGCATGTGGTATAGTAGTTGTTTGTACTCTTGCTTTGTATGTTTATGTTGGAAAGGACCTCTAAGATCATCAAGTCCAACAGTTAGCCTAGCCTTGCCAGATCCCCCACTATGCCATGTTCCTCAGCACTACATCTACACATCCGTTTAAATACCTCTGGGGATGGTGACTCCACCACTTCTCTGGGCAGTGTGTTAATGATTGACAACTTTTTTGGTGAAGAATTTTTTCCTAATTTCCAATCTAAACCTCCCTTGGTGCCACCTGAGGTGCAATATCTTGACCTATTGCTTGTTACTTGGGAGAAGACCCACACCCACCTCGCTGCAACCTCCTTTCAGGAGCTGTAGGGAGGGAGCAATAAGGTCTCCTTGTCTCCAGGTTAGACAAACCCAGTTCCTTCAGCCATTCATCATAAGACTTGTGCTCTAGACCCTTCTCCAGCTTTGTTGACCTTCTCTGGACCCGCTCCAGCACCTCAATGTCTGTCTTTTAGCAAGGGGCCCAAAATGGAATGCAGAACTCGAGTTGTGGCCTAACTAATGCTGAGTACAGGAGCACAGTCGCTTCCTTAGTCCTGCTGGCCACACTGTTTCTCATCTATTACATCTCCTCATTGTGTCTCCTTAATGGTTTAGTGGCTGGGTCTCATTCCTCCTCAACTTTTGCCTTCCTGCTGAAGTGTGTGTGGTGTAGAAGTTTGGTGGTTTTATTTTTCTTTTCCTTTTCCTTTTTTTCCCCCTCCTCCCTTCATATCACAGATTTTGGTTCAGATCATTTTGACCTAATTCTCCTGTTTGACGCCTTAGCACAAAGTTTTGCAATGCCTGTGGGTTATGATCCTATCTCTGTTATGGCTGGTGAAGTCTCTTGATAGTCTCAAGAAAAAGGCTAAATTTAACTAAACTCTGAGCAACCATTCTTGCACAATACTGCAGTGTAGTGCCGCTCCCAATATCTTGAGAGCCTTTCCCTATAGGATTGCATCTCTGTTCCCCATAATTCACTGGGATCCATGACTGCCAGTAAGTAAACAGAATAAACATGGGTTTTCTAGACTCAACAGTAATGTTATGCATTATTCTGTCCTTTGTAACTCAGCAGGCACTCCAGTCCGTTCCATATCATACAGATACACTCCTTGCTCCGTATATCATTCTTTAGAGGTGACAGTGCTATCTTCCCAGATAATGTGAATGCATTCATGGGATGTTCCAGGAACTGATGTTTCTATTTGCTGTGGGTTTTTTTATGAAAGTGAAGAGTGACTTGTAGCTGAATAATAAAAAGAATTTGCATCCTGGTGAGAAGGCAGATGACCCAGATCGTGTGGGCATATTGTGGGGCTCTGACAGATACTTTGGTGTGGTCATCTTTGAATCTGTCATCTGCATCTTTGTCAAATTATGGTAATACCTTTTCCTTTGTACCATCCATTTTAGGATTTTTGTTTGGTTGATTTGTTGTTTGCTTTTTTTTAATAGTAGCTACTGTGAGGCTGCCCTGGACTCTGCTTGGGTATTTTAGGTGTTGCTGTAATAAAATAATGTGGCTGTCATATGTTATGTCACAAGTCCCACCAGCTTCTCTGTGCCCAGGGGCTTTGCCAAGGTCTATGCAGAAGTTTGGGGGGTACCACCTGGTGTAACCCTGGTCTGTGGAAGGATATCATGTTCATAGTATCATCCAAACATGATATCTATATAATTAAAGTCTATAATTATCTTAAGCAGGGGATGCAGGGGGAATCAGCCAGCCCCTTTTCAGTGGTCTGTGGGGACAGGACAAGGGGCAATGGCTGCAAGTTGGAGCACAGGAAGTTCCACACCAACATGCGGAAGAACTTTTTCACAGTGAGGGTGACAGAGCCCTGGGACAGGCTGCCCAGGGGGGTGGTGGAGTCTCCTTCACTGGAGATATTCAAAACCTGTCTGGAAGCCTATCTGAGTGATATGTCCTAGGGAGCTGCTTTGGCAGGGGGGTTGGACCCGATGATCTCTGGAGGTCCCTTCCAACCCCTACAATTCTATGATTCTGTGATTTCAGACGTACATATGTTTAGCTCCCGAGGGATAGTGAAACTTTACATTTTTTTTCAGTAAAAAATCAAGAGGGGCAGAATCAAATGCTCTGCCAGGTTCAAGATGTTGTTATATTCAGGATAACTTTATATACTGATAATGTTATTGCAAAGAACCCCCTCCATTAGCACCTAAAAGATCTAATGTTACACTGCACTTAATGCAAAAAGAACAATGTTTATAACATGAGAGTTTCCTGCTTATAATATAATAGTATCCTTGGTCAGCATCTCTCGATGTTTTACAATCAAATTTTAAGTCCATTTAAATGATTTATTACACAACAGCCTGGATGGTAAGCTCAGGTAAACAGGTTCTCTGGGAAGATTTAAACTGGTAGGACAGTTGCTATAAAGTCTAAGGGAAATTCATTGCACTTCACAGATGGAGCAGATTAAAAAAAAAAAAAAGTCCATAACTACAGATAGCAGAGAGAGAAAATCCTAAATTATAAAGCTGCAATGAAACCCTGGTGTGGGGTGCCACACAAGTATCTTGGAGAGGAAAAAAAATGTAATTGATTCTTTTAAAGAATAGATGAGAACTGGTCCTGGTTACCAGTTAAGTTAAAATCTTCCCAACTTGCACGTCTCCAGAGGGCCAGTTTAGGAAGTTGGTGTAGTTATGTTTGGGTGGACGGTGAATGGGGCCTGACTGTAACTTCTTGTTACCAAAACCCAACACAGATTTACAAGTTGGGAAGCATGTGTTTTGATAGGCCCAAACACTTAAAACCCACGTGAGGCTTTCCTGCAAATCACACCACCATGCAAAGGAATACATGTTGGGATTTTTGGGATTTGCCATGGTTGGAAAAGACCTCTTAAGATTGTCAAGTCCAACTGTCAGTCCAATACCAGCATGTGAACTAAACCATGTCCCAGAGTGCCACATCTATCTGTTTTTTTAAATGCCTCCAGGGATGGTGACTCCACCACCTCTCAGGGTGGCCTATTCCAATGCCTAACCTCTAAAAATTTCTTCTTTCAGTGAAGACAATTTTCCTAGTGTTCAACCTAAACACGCTCTGGTGCAACTTTAGGCTGTTTTTTTCTTATCCTATCACTAGTTACTTGTGAGAACAGACCAATGCCCACCTCATTACAACCTTCTTTAGAGTAGTTGTAGACAGCAATAATGTCTCCCTTCAGCCTCCTCTTTTCCAGGCTGAACAATCCCCGTTCCCTCAGCTGCTCCTCATAAGACATGCTCTGGACTCTTCACCAGCTTTGTTGCCCACCTGTGGATCTGCTCCAGCACATCTTGTAGTGAGGGGCCCAAAACTGAACGCAGGTAAAATTTGAGGTGTGGTAAAATTTTCTTTTCTTTAGCTTTTAGGCTTTGATTTCTCCCTATTCTTTGTGGCCATAAGGACTAGAGGCTTATTTTATAAATGGCGAGTTGGAAAACACATCAACTATTGAAAGACTTGCCATTTAGTCAATCAAGATGACAACACTAAATTGAAAAGGAACAACAGCAACAAAAGTCCCTGGCAATAAGCATGGACTAGGAAACTCAGAGCAAGTGATGTGCCAACAAAGTACAGAAAAGCAGGGCAGAGCCAGCAGAAAGGCTCAGAGCTGGAGGGAAGGAGCATCTGTGAAATGGCTGTCAAACCCACAAGTTTTGGAAATGTTTGGAAGTGTGAAGAGAGTTACAGTCAGTAAAGCTTTGCCAGTTAGGGCTGGCTTGAGATCTTAGTTGTACACCTGAATTAGGAGTCCCTTTGTTTAATGAGGAGCTCCTCTTATAGACTGGCTAAACTGCAGCAGTAGACTTGCTCTTGATGAGAGCTTATTGTGGTAGCTAGGAGTAGCTCACTGGAGTCAATGAAATTGGTCTAAAATCAGTGCTGCATCTGACTCAGGGCTGCTTGCTTTATCTTCCTGTTTTGTTGCAAGCCAGATTTTGAGGGACAGGAGAATTGAACAACATGCTCAATATAATAAGGTTAAAAAAATTTTAAAATCTCTTTGTCTTTAATCTTGAAGAATTTTTTTGCTATTCTGCCTGCTAAGCAGTGAAGCCACCCCAACAGCAGTGTTCTTGCAGGGAATTGTAGCTGTTTCTCCTTTAAACATAATAAACATACTTTGCTACACGGGTAGAATTTAACAGTTGCCTTCCAGCTTTGATTTTGCTCTGGGAATATAGGAACTGAAGTGCCACCTGCTATCAGTTTTCCCTCATCCTTTATATAAGCCCACATCAAGTCCTTCCTTTGTAAAGGCTTGTCTCTGCCTTAGTAACCACTTACAGGGGGAGGAAATGAGAGGCAGAAATATTTTCTTGCTTCATGACCTCATCACTTGCCTAAAAAGAAAGAAAAATGGTTTGGTGTCTCTTTCATCCTCCTTCTTGCAGTACCCAGACAATAGCTGGGCATGTTTTGTTGCATTCTGGACAGATTTTACCTACTGTGAAAATGTATATAATGCTCGGAGAGATCATGTAAACAGCTATACTGACAGCTGTGTTAAATGGTGCCTGAATTTCCACTGTCAGCTGGCTGGGTATTGACTCTGTGTAAATAAACAGAAGGCTCCTTCCAAAACCTTCCTGTCAGTTGCCTGTAGAGCGCAGTTCCTTCTGCTGCAGGGCTCGTTATGTGGACATCCGTTGAACGTTCCATGTAGGAATTCAGGCTAGATATTCCTACCACCTTTGTTTTCCTTGTTTATATGAAGGTATGGAGCTGATCCTGTGTTAGGAATGAGGTGTTTTGCTTGGGTGCTATCTATGAGCAGGGCTTGCCCTCATCCTTTTGTGCACCAGAACAAATCAGAGGTGGCCTCTACATCAGCTGGTAGCATACCTGCATTCAGGAAACAAGCAGAAAACCAGCATGGTAAAAACATAGAAGTGGAAATCACAGAATTGTAGGGGTTGGAAGGGACCTCCAGAGATCATCGGGTCCAACACCCCTGCCAAAGCAGGTTCCCTAGGACAGGACGCACAGGTGGGTGTCCAGGCAGGTCTTCAATATCTCCAAAGAAGGAACTAGTAGCTATAGCTAGTAGCTGTAATCTTACTCCCTGGTTTCTTTTTGTCTCTTTGGTCTAACTGCAGCTTTCTTGAAAATCAAGTTGTGTTACCATCAGAATGGAGACAGGCAGAGTTCTACCTTAAAACTTGGCTCGTTATATCAGAGTCATAAAAGACCTCCGAAGAAGTACAGCTGTAGTTCGTAGTAAGGTCGTATTGCCAAAGCTAAAGAGGTCTTTGATGAGACTGACAGTTTATATCTTGTGTTTTTATAATATGTATAAAAAAAGGCCTTGAGCATAGAATAGGTAACAATAAATAACAATTAAAAATTGCATTCTACGGGAAGTTTGTCATTTTCAGTTAAAATTAGACGGGTTTTCATTTCGGATATTTATTATTCATAATGAAATAGATTTATGCTTTCACTAAAGATCCATATGCCAATCATGAACCCCATGCTAATATCCAGTACCTGAAACCCACAGCATGGCAAAACAGCACATTGTTTTGTAGTCGTGCAGTAGGCACGTGTGTTTGCTTGGCTGTGCTTCCTTCCAAGGGAATGTGCTTCAGTGATGGGTGAGGAAGTTCTGGTTTTACTGCTGCAGGTGAATATGACTTGCAAAGGACACAGAAATTAAGTGGCAAAGCAGGCTGAGACGTTGTTTCTTTCCCTATCGAATGGGAGACTGTAAAATTTCATGCCTGTTTGTGGACATGGAAGTTTTGTTTGCTGAAGTTTAGTAAAGATAAGACACTCTTTGAGAGCTGATGTGGCTGGATCTTGTTTCTAGGAAGCTGTTGATTTTCTGAGAGCTGATGTGGCTGGATCTTGTTTCTAGGAAGTTGTTGATTTTCTTTATGCAGTAGAACTTCTGTTAACACCCGCCAGTCATTCATTTGTGGTAGTCCAGACCTTTGGTGTTGTGGAGGTCAGATTTTTTAGTGAGGGAAGGTGGCTGATGACTGCAGTGACTACTGGGAAAGGACTGTAAATTGTCAGTAAAAAATACTTCTTGTCTGCTGGGTGCTTCCCTGTGCTGGCTTCACAGTGTGCCCAGTACTCCAGTGCCCAAGGACTGCAGTGCCTAACCCTCTTTCCCCTCCACCCGGTAGCATGAAGGGTGACAGGGCCATGTCCTTTCTGGATGGTGGTTTTGGCAAAGACGTGGGAAACATCTATTTCCAATCCACTTTCTGCTTTACCATCACCACTTCATTCCCATTCATGTCTTTACTCTTCCATGGTAGCATATGAGGAGCTGTGTTAGACTGTTTCACATGTACAGGACTTAGATGTTTTGTTCTTTCTGGGCAGCTGAAGCATTGCAGAGATAAGGTTTACATAGCACTTGCTGTACATGTAGAATTTACCACTGCAGGAATTGTCTGAAGTCAAGTTTAAGAAAAAGAATAAATCCTGAATATTTGCCCCTCATGACATGATGCTCATTGCCACATGCTGGAATTGGATTTGGGAGAGTAACAGTTTGTTTTTCAACCTGTAAAGTGATGCACTGCGGCAGCAAAGCTAGGTGAGGGGAATACACTGTTGGTGTATTACATCAGGTTTATGCTTATTTCATGCCAGTGTCCCTTTGAGGACATCCAGAGCTTCTTGCTCAGTAAGAAAGGGAGTAGCAAGAGAACTCGGTCCCTTACAAGTGGAATTCACTTTGCTTTTCAGCATTTTACCATTTCTGGTCACGATAGTGGCTGAAAGAGTTCAGAAAACCCTATTTCTCACTGACATCTTTCCTAAGAAATCATAGCATTTCAGTTTGATTTACTGTATTTTTTTTTATGAAAGGATTATAAACTAGAGAGCATATTGACTAGAAGAAAATAGTTGCTAATCTTCTGAAACTAATGCTTAATCAGTGATGGAAAGAAAGAAAGTAACTAAAAAGCTTCATCTACCTAATTAAATAAAGCTGGTTATTCTGCTGGAAACAGTTAATGAACCTTAAGTAATATAATTATTTTCAGAATATTAAAGCAGGAAAAAAGCGATTACTTATTTAAGACTAAATAATTACAATGTATTCTTCACTATAAAAGGTTATAGATGCCAAAGACTAAATAACCACTATGCTTCTGATTGTCCGTAAAAGGGTATTTTGCATGAGTTATTACATTTGATATCTAGCTTGTACCGAATTTTCTTCTTTAAGATAATCTCCAACAATCTCTAAGGGAATTTGCCTCCCTCAGTGCCTCTTATTATTCTCATTTTTAGAGACTTGCAGTATTTGATTGCCCTTAAAATCAGCCATGATTGTATTAGCCGTGCAGAAGGGATGAAGCACAATGATTCTGATCACGGCAGTAACAACTCTGAGCAAGGCCCTGGGGTCTGTTCCCTTGCTGACAGGCTGCTGGGGCAAAGGAGCTCGGCCTCGTGGGGAGAAATCCTTCCTCTCAGCCGGAGATCAGCTTGTCTCTGAAATGTTTCCAATCTCTTCTGTTTTGAGATTATGGAGGAGAGGGGGAAATTCCCTCAGAATGGCAGGCTGTAGCCTAATTACCTCTGTGAGTGCTGGGAGCTTCCATTTTGGGAGCAGAGCTGGCTTGACACTAGGCATTTTGGAAAATCCTAACCGGCTCTGTCTTAATAATCACTGTAAGTTGTTGGGGGTATTTTTATTTTTATTTTTATTTTTTTCTTCTTCTTAGTATCTGAAAGCTTCACATGAAGCAGTTAAAAAAAAAAAAACCCCCAAGCACCACAACCCCTGAGCCGGGAGGGAAGTCACGCAGAGCTGCCATCCCAGGCAGCTCCAGATAAATGACTTTTATTTACGAGGCATATCCCAGAGGAAGGGGCAGCATGGAACAGCCTGTCCTAGGAAGCATCCCTGAAGGAACACGTCTGTGTGGCTGCTCTTGCTCCCCTGCTAATGCTGGCTTTGTTGCACCTCTTGGCTGTCCTTAATGATCTAAAAGCCACCCCTGCTCCCTGCCTGGGTGTGTGTAGAGCTCAGTCCCTGCATCACCCTCGTGATGTATTTTGGTGTCTGGTAAAGGCTCTTTGGTGAAGTGGCAAGGCTCCCTGCTCCTCCAGCTCCCTGCTGTTCATTTCTGTAGGGGTGACCCTCCGTTTGGGGACGGGGGGGACACACAACATATACACTGAGGAAGCTGTGTTTGTTGGGCGAAAAGGAATTGGACTTCCACCTGCCTCCCTGGGCCTGACTCTGCTCTCTTTCCCATCCAAGGACATCAGATGAGAACTGCAAAGAGCAAAACACATCCTTGGGTTTCACTCCTTTCACTTACCTGAGTTCTATATATTCAGCACACTGTGCCACATGCGCTCTTGACAGATAGTCCTTTAACTTTGCCAAGAGCAAGCCTCCTAAAATGCAGATCCAACTTGTATGATCATTGAAATAAACATCTCAGCCGTTTAAAATTATATCTTACACTTGAGAGAGACATGCTGAGGACATAGAGAAACAATAGATTTAATTAGGCTTTTAAAATGTGACACATCTATTATATGTTCCATTACTGGTTTTTAAAAGGCTCTGTTTCTGTATAATAAATCTTGCTGTAGTACTACCATTTAATTAAGTGGGTGTCAGCACTGGGAACAATTAAAATAAGTTTATGCACTTTCAGGGAAACTCTATAGCAAGATGTTCAAAATAGCATACAATAAAAAGAAAAGTTAAGCCCTTAGTGGGTTTGAGCTGCTTCATACAAGAAATTTGATAAAAAGCATTTCAGGGATGTCGGCAGTTTTACAGTGGAACAAGTAGTCTCTTCTGCCTCAAAGGTACCAGCCCATGTCCCTTGGATTTTTGCCACCAGCAAAAGACCCCAGATAGATGTATACATTAATACTAATAAGTGCAATTCATCCCTGAAGGGGGGGAAAATAAGCCCTGAACAGGAGTGAATCTCACCTAGCAGAAAGTATGCATCAATAGGGGAGGAAAAAAAAAACCCCTCTATTCTGAACAGTCTCTGAACAGTGTCAGTCAAGAGCCTCTCTGCTTGCAGGATTTATTGCCTGATATCTGCTGTCCAATTTGATTTTAGGGTATAGTTCATATAATATCATATGTAAGCAAACAGCAACACTTTCTCACCTAGAACACAATAGATGCGTTTTATTGCATATGGAACCCAAACTCAACGTTGAATTCAACGCAGAGATTTTACTGCCTTGCTCCTGCTCTGCCTCAGTATAAACAGGCAGCCTTGAAATGAACATCAAAACTAAATGGCATTGAATGTAATGAAACAACATTGAGTCTAATGAAGCAGAATTGCTGTGTAAACAGGGATGCTTTTATCTCATCGGAATTTTCATGTCCTTGCATGCGTCTTGGCTACATATTTGTAACCTGATTCTTGGCAAATGTCTGATATCTCCTCCTGATTGTTAACAGAGACCGAGGCAGCGCTGTAACGGGCGCCTAACTGAGCGGTGTGAAAGCAACACAGAGTTTGCTGGGTTAGAAGCAAAATGGTTGTTGGCCTCACCTTATTACAGAGGGTTGGCTGTGAAACTCTGTAGCCTCAAAATGCCGGTAGGTCTCTGAAGAATAGGCTGCACACAACCAAGGGTTGGGTGAAAGTGTCCCTTGGAAGGTCCCTGCCTGTGAGCGTGTGAGGCCTTTCATCGTGTCTTTGTCCAGATACCAGCAGCAGTAACGCAAGCAGCAACACCAAACCACAGACAACTTTATTTGGGCTGAGAACCGAATTGGAATTTTCCTTTTCCTGCTGTGGCATAAGCTGTATCAGGATGTTAGCTGGCCATCCTCTGCTGGGAAAGGGTGAAACACCCAGCTGCTGCCTGTGCTGCTCTTCGTCACCTTGGGCTATTGTGGGAGCTCTGAGAAAGTCCATGGTTCTTCCAGCACAAAGCAAAAATAGCTAGTAAAGGCCTGCCTCAAGTATACTTTTTATTATTGCCTTCTTTTGACTCTATACTCTTAAGTCAGACACTTAAATGTATTTGGCTTGCCCTTGAACATCATCTTCTACTTTCTCACCAATACATGCTTTTTGGCATTTTGTCCAACAGCTCAAAATTCAGCCTTTAATTTGCTACAGCTCCTCATATAGCAATGAGGTGGAACAGAAACACATGAATAAATGTTTCTATTTAGCAGCATTGAATGTGGAGTTATTTCTGATAGTGCACTGATAGGCCCTTTCAAATTCTTTAGAGCCTCCTTGAACTTAAAAAGAGGTGATGGCAGGGTAAATTTTTGATTTTTTTTTAAATTTTTTTTTCCCCTGAAATGCAAGGAAACTACTGTAATATCTGTTGCCTTAAACTGTCTGGTTCTTCTAATGGCTTTTTTAACTCAAAATACTATGAGCTCTTCCAAATCTTGGAGTTGCAGTGCTGTTCTTAGACCTCTTGCTCCTGGAAGCATGTATATTTTATTTTTCTTTTTTCCTGAGAATTTCTGTTTCACTAAAAATTCTTTCTAGACCCCCTGACCCATTGCTTCGTTCTTTGTGCTGCCTTTTAATGGGGACTGGCACAAGGAGGAGCTGTGGTGTGAGATTTCCTGTGTCTATCTGCTTATTAAAGCTGAAGACTTGGACTTGGCTCTTGAAATGCATTCCTCAGCAGCCAGGTATAGCATTAGCTCTGCCCAAGAAATACGCATCAATTAGCTGGGCTTTCCATTCCTCTCCCATGGGTTGTTGAGTCTGTAATGAGAAATTTAGGGGAATGGCTAGCTGGCCCAACTTCCAAATATTGAAAAACCTCAAAGTAATGTAGCACATAACTGAAATCACATAAAGTTTGGGTATGAGGAATGAAGCTTCTGACACCTCATTTTCATTATGAAGATGGTAACAAGAATGGAAAATGTCACAAGAATAATTCACTTATGTTCGGTCTTTTGTACTGTAATTATCTAGTCCTTCTCGCTTTGGGCTCCCCTTCTCCTGCATAACTTTTGGGACAAGGTGGGTTTGGCTTTTAATGGTCTAATAAATACAAGTAATAGCTTGTGATTTGTTTAATATTTTGAACCGAAAGGTCAAGGGTAGAGAGATTAAAAAGTCATTGGGGAAATGCTCTCAGTAAAAGCCATCTCTTGCTGGAAGTAACACAGTTTCTTAAGTAAGCATAAAATCAGTTTAAGAAGGCTCTGAGCCCAAATTAAAGCAGAAGGGAGAATAATGTTAGTGCATAGATACCACCAGCTATAGAAGGGTAAGTGAAATGAAAAACCAAGCAGGGAAATCATACCCAGGATTTCCCACAGGGTCTCTGCAGCATTGATTATGACTTTTTTTTTCCTTCTTTCTTTCACACATACGAGAAAATCTGACTGAAAGGCAGTGGGACTGAAGTAATGATTGAAGTGCTCTTGAGCCTACTCTTTCCAGTTTGGCTTTTGCTAATTAAATCGGAGCTTTTCATGACCTTTCCAGGTAAATGATTGCCTATGCAGTAAGTAAATGGCACTTGTCTTTGGTGTGTGGACCTAGAGACAGGGAATTTAGCTCAGATAACCCCATTCTGAGAAAATATCCCTCTACAGCAAACTGTGTCAAGCTCACTGCAACGTTAGCCCTCTGTGAGGGCAACCTAAGTAGTGTATTTAAAGATATATAGATGCTTGTGATGGTTTGTGTGTGTGCTAAAGGTCTGTCAGGAAGCACTGCTGTCTTCTCATCTGCATGCCAAAAATCTTGTTCATACTGCATGTACCAAAATGACCTGAAGCTTGTGTGACCAACCAAAAGGATGTGCTGCTGAGATCATCCATCCCAACTTTAAAACAGAATGTGTTAGGAGGTTTCTTCCTCCCCAGCTTTCATGCATGGGGATGTCTGCACGCACTCCATTTCTGCAGTCTAAACTCTGACCCTTGAATGCTTCTCTCCCCTCCCTCAATGCCTATACCACATGCAAGCAAATTATGGCATCACCAGCTTCTTGTGGCTGAATCGTGGAAAGCTGCCTGATGCCAAACAACAGTCTTGAATTCCAGCATCTGTCCACCTCCTCTCCCAGGTCTGGGGAAACCCCTTCCTCTTTCCCTTCCCCTTGTGTGGGAGGGAGATGGAGGAGAAATTTGAGAGCTCTTTGTCCCAACTTTTCCCCCTGCTCCGAAGGTGCTCAGTTAGGGAGGGCTCTGCTTTGCCCCACTTCTGTCCTTGGCAGTGCTGCAGTATTGGTGAGGGCAAAAAGCTTTTTGGATATTTCAAGTCTGTTTGCAGGAGCGGCTGAAATTATATTATTTGTGCACTGTGAGAACTGGAGACCTGACACAGGTGGGTCCTTTTCTCCTGTCAGGGACAGTCTGGAGAGTTTGCATATTTCCCTGGGGTCCTGCACAAGCACCCTGCTTGCTTTCCACAGCAGAAAATACAACCATGTCTGCAAAGGTCTTAGAAATACGCTGTTAATGTTATGTATTTGTTCTGAATGACAATATAGGAGCCATTCCTCTAAAATATCTTCTCTTTGTTAAAGCAAACAGACAAAATAGACATATGACAGGGGTTTCTGGCTGTGTATTGAGTAAGCAGAAGGCAGGCTTATCTTTTTGGTGAGAGGATGCACGTGTGAGGAGTGTGGTCTGGAATGTAATTATCAGTTTATTTTGCATTTGAGGAGATCTACATTTTTACAAGATAAACCTGTTGGAGCTCTGGGGAACCTGGAAGCACAGTGCAGCTGTACAGGGCTGAGAGCTTCAGGAGAAGAGCTGTCTTCACCACTGACACAGTTCAGCTGGAGACACTGGTCCCATGGACGGATGAAGGGCACCAATAGGTGCAAGTTGGCTATTTGGCACTGAAAGTGTGATTAATATGGAGCATGGTATTCTCTCTCAGTATTAAAGGTGGAAATGTATTGTACCTGTTAATTATCGTCATCTGACTTAAAAATGTTACTGCAATAGTGCTAGGTCGTTCTGACCTTCTGGGTTGGAAAGAGAAAATGCTATTTAGTACTTCTTTTATAGTTTCTTAACAGCATCTTTTTTTCCCTGGGATGTTCTGAGCAGTTAAACCAGCCCTCCCACAGAGTAGGATCATGCTCTTCTTATTTAGTTGCAGAAAACATTTACCATATACTATGGCAAATCACACAATCAATCTTCATGCTAATCATTCTCTGCTGGAAGCTATTTACTACAAAAACTTCTGAAATTTTGTTACTAGCTGGAGAGCAGAGAGTCACAGCCAAAAAGAGTGATTCACTTACGTTTTTTGAAAAAAAAAAAAAAAAAACCCAACTCAGAACTGAATAAGTTGAAAAAGGTTTGAGTGAAGGCTGAACAAAAAGACACTCTGAAATTGTCTTCAGTGGGGATTTTCTTTTGTTTCCCCCAGATCTAATTCTAGCTAGTCTCTCTTGCTTCAGCCTTTGTTTGCACCCGTGATGCCATTTCAGTCATGGGCTTGTGATGTTTTACATTCATCAGGTGCCTGTCGCAGCAGCTTCATTAGGGCCAGCTCTGATTGGCACTGGTCCCTATGGCTGTGCTTAGGCTGCACAGCTCCCTTTGTCCCCCAAGCAGGGTCTCCAAAACAGGTCTCAACGTCATGCTGCCCATGTGCACTGCAGTAAATTTTGCCCCTCTTGCGTTGCACAGCTACAGAGTTACCGTCTGGTTACGGGATTTAGGAACTACAAAGTTCTGCTGAGATCTAGAAGTCTGCTATTTCAGGTTGTTTTTTGCATGACATACACAATTTTATTTTATTTTACTTTGCTGAATTCAGCCCTACCAAGCAAATGTTTAGGTTCCTGCTTCTGAATGCTGCACGTGCCCTTCTGGAATATTCTGCCTCCTGAGGAAACAGACCTTTGAATTAGCTATAAAGCGTCTGGTGCCAGTCTCTGAATTCCCACTGCTTCCTCAGAATGTTGCAGTCTGGACATGGGGCGGGGGGGGGATATGGGATAAAAAAATCAAAAATCTTTGCTGGGATCCAGCATGGTTAAATGTGCTACAGATCTGAAGAGCACATTAGTACCAAAGAGAAAAATCATCACCTCCTGCAGCTTACCTATGTGCCTACAGCCTACGGTGTGATTGCAAAGGGACTGATGGAGTGGGGTATGTTAGTGCCTAACTTGCAGAAAACCTGCTGTGTATGCAGAAGGGCTCAGGGCCACAGTGAGGGCTTGTGCTCCTTTTGCAGCATCAAGCAGGAACACCTCTGGATGTGTGAGAGCCTCAGACCTCTCGCTGTGCTCTGCGGCCGCTCTGGCTGTGCTTACGTGGCAGTCAGAGGAAGTGTATTAGAGGCTTGTGATGGTTTGGCTTTGAGGGAGCTTGAAGAAATTAAGAAAAGTAAAAATAAGAAAAAGAAATAGAAGGCATATGAAGCTGTTGGATGTCTGGGGACCGTGGTAGATCTCTTCAGAAAGGAAGTGGGCAGATATAACCCGACTGAACAAGGATCGGGCTGTTCTGGGAAGGAAACATAGAAATTTGCTTTTAAATATATATCTGGTATAGAGCTGCAGCATGCCTCACCCTCTTCTGCACTGTATATTTGATTTGTTTTCCAGAATCAAACAGCTTAAGGTTTGAGTCACCCTCCATTAAGCTGAACAAAATGAAAATGCCAACACTTTAGGAACATGTTGGCGTGGGCCCTAAATTGGAAAACAAACATAGCATTGAACTGCCCTTCTTAATGTGAATGGAGAGAAAGAAACTATTTAGAAAAGCGTGGAATTTGGAGGTCTGGGCCTTCTGCATTGCTCCCTGTGTTGGGGAAAAGCACTGGTCACTAGAAAACTTTGGTCTCTGTTGGGTGAAATCTGCTTCTTGACTCGTTTCTGATGTTGCTGTTATCTCTTGCTTCTTATTTATCCTGTTCAGCCCTCAAAAGCTGATTCACAGGAGGAGGTCTGATAATTTCAAGAAGAATTATCTGGGACGTCAGCAAGTGTAATGCAGCCCTGAGGTGAGGGGGTGTGTGTTTTGGGCTCTCTTACTGTTTGAGTGCAGCCTGCCTGGTGGGAGGTGGAAGAAAGGTGGGAGAGGGATTGTTTGTAAAGTATCACAGAGAGCAGCCAGGACCTGGGGGCTCGTGGCAGGTGTGATGCCTGCAGCCTGGCTGTTACCTGCTATGTAATTCCCGCCTCTTCACCCTCTCTGCAGATCGCTGCTGGAAAGCACGTGGGCAGTAGGTAGGCATGGCCATCAAATGGCATCTGGGAGGCTAAGGTTACAGGAAAATGATATTAAATTGTGAATCCAAAGGTATCTGCCCAGAAAAGCACCAGAAGCTATGTGTGAGCCCAGAGCTGTGTGGGGGTAGAGTGGGGGTGTCATCAGGGCCTTGCAGCGCTGGGGTTTGCAAACAGAGTGAGGTACCCTACATAATCCTTGTGCAAAACACGCTCACTGCTGTGTGATGATTCCCATCCTAATAGGTTTAAGACCCTCAGTGAGTAACTCTGAAAGTAGCCAGCAATTCACTCCTGGGCAAAAAACAGTGCAGGCAGAGCCTGAGTGCCAATGTGGATGCACTCAAAGCGCTGTCGGAAATGCACCCCACTGTGACCAGAGCACCTTACTGGTACAACATGACCATGTTTGCTTTGAACAGTGGTATGAGGCAGGAGCTCCTATAGCTCTCAGGGGGAAGCTAATTGGATGAATCAGCCCACCTCATGTTCAGACAGGCCCCTTCTCAGGTAGGATGGCCAAGTGGCTAGTATATTATCTGTTTCTTGTGGCCACAAGAATGGAGGAGCCATGGCTGAGGTTATCAGGAGAAGCAAATTACGTGAGCAAACATGCTTCATTTGCTCAGTATTGTCTTATGCCACCCAGGATGCCACACCATACCCACCCTTTTGACTGCCCTGCCATAAAGCCCAGGTCTTGCTATGTTTCCAGGCAGGTGGCCTGGGAGTGGGAGGCCCAGAACAACCTGTGGGGGTTATTGCTATGTGGTTTTCCCAAAACTTCTAGCATGCTGTCTGTGGAGGATCCTTTGAACATTTTCCTTCACTTGTGATACTTGTCACCAGAAAGGATGATGGCACAGGGACGTGCGCCATAGGTGCATGCATTACCTGATCCCTGTGGTGGCATGTTACCCCCTGCATGGTGACAAGAGGTAAGTAGGCAGATTGTCAGTTTAAACTAAATACTGGGTCCTGTCTCTGTTTCTGCAACATAAAGGGGAGCAGTGACGGAAAGTCACTGCAGCCTGATGGAGTCATGGACACAAGGGTAGATCTCCACTCTGATTAATAGTTTCTATCATGGAAAAAAGGGTATTTTAATGTTTTAAGTACCTGTTTCATAATGAGTTTTCAGGTTGTACAATAGGGTTGATTAATGTGCACCTCAGGTGTGCTGAAGGCTCACGTTTATTACATGCACTGCACACCCATTAATCGGCAGTGCGAAACGGTCTGTCATGCCATATTGCTTAATTATGTTGTCTCCCCCCACTCACAGCTTGTGTGTGTTGTGCAAAGCCATAAATACTCCAAAAGCCCCATTTCCACGGAAATCAATAGGAGTTTTGCCATTGTGCTGGGAAGAGAGCAGGACTTCGCTGTAAAAGTAAAATAAGGCAGATGCAGCTAACAGGGACTTTCAAGTGGCAAGAGGGGCAGCAAAGGACACGTGAATTATGAAAGATCAAACTCAAAGGGGATCTGAAAAGATTACAGAATAAACTGGAAAATGTTAAAGGAGGCATGAGAGTAGCAAAGATAGAAGGTAAAATGAAAATTGGACAAGAGGTAAAAATAAATAAGAGAGACTTCAAGTGGATAAAGAATAAGAAGTGAATGAGGCAACGGGGATTCTGCAAAATGGAAAGGGTAATTTTGTAACAGAAGCTGCAGACATTGTTGAATAAATAAATGAATTATGTGTCTGTTTTTAGAGGAGAATGGGAGAAATTCAATATATTGGAAACAAGAATGTTCCTGGAGCAGGGAGAGGGGCATCCATGTGGAGCAAGGCGGGGAGGACAGAATTAAGCCCACTACTGAGGCACAAGTGCTGGAGACGTGGTTCCCTTTCTGGTTCTCCTGGGGGTTCATTCTGTCATACGTCTGTGCTTTAGCCAGAGTGCTGGTGGTCTCCTGGAACAAGGCTTGTCCTTTTTGTGCGGTGGTTTGGTGGGAGGCAGGACCTGTCTGAGGACCTGTTTTGCTTCTGCAGGACTGCTGAAAAGGCAGAAAATTTGGACAAAAAACAAATACATTTGGCAGCCATATTTTTGCTTTTATCTTGTAGAATAATTTGCCACAGTAGATATTTGACAGTGTTTGTATCAGTCCAGCCCTAGTTGTCTGTCAACTGTCTATCACAGGCATCTCTCTGATTGTTTAATAGCAATATAAAGGTCTGCTGAGAATTGCTTTAATGGGCTAAATTAGCACTTGGTCAGTTTAGGAACACAGTGGCTGTCAGGAGTCGGAAATAGATTGGTCATTTGGCTTTCTCCTGTTGTGAATACATAAGTGCAGCAGAAGAAAGAAGGATGCATCAGATCTGAATGGGTAAACCAATTTAATTCAAAGAGTCTGTAATCCTGAACTACAAGGTGTGCTATTTTGTATCAGTCAAGGATTGCTAAACATGGTCTTTTTCCTTTTTGCTACCTAGTTAGAACCAGAAAGAAACATGAAAGCGTGTGGCATCTTGAAAAAATTGAGCTAAGAACAATATGATGTAATAGCTGTAGAATTAAAATATTCATATCTAGCTGACAGAATTAAAAATATCCCTAAATCTTATTGGTCAAGTATAGAAAGATTAAAAAATTAACTTGACAAATCTGCAAACTAAGGATCTCTGATTTAATGGAATTCAAAGGTGAATAACTAGGCAGGCAATCCTGGAAGGTGTTTCAAGAGAATAAATGAAATGGGAGGGAATGAAAAAAAAAAAAGAGAGAGAAAAAATCATAGAGAAAAGGAAAAATCCAAGCCTTACAGGCTCCTGCTTGTAGCTGGGGGCAGAACACAATACAAGGATGTTGACAGAAGATGAACCCAGGAACCGTTCATCTTTAAAGCCTCATTGCCGGAATATTTTAGGACCACATTACCCTCTCTTTTTTTGCCTGTGTTAAAATAACATGAGAAGTTTGACTTGCAAGCCAAACCCATCTCACAGCAGCTGAACAGGTAGACTCAAGTTAGGGAAGGAAGGCATGCTGAGTGCAATGTGCCCGAGATGCTGTGGCTCCTGTTAGGTGGGGTGGGATTAAGCCCCCTAGCGAGGCTCAGCTGACCATGGGGACAGGGACACTCCTGGACTCATATGTCAGCTCTGGAGATGTCAAAGCACACGATGTGAGATAAAAGGATGAAAGGAGCCAGTACCACCACATCACAGCAGGCTGAATTGCAGTACATAAATACAAGCCTGGTTTGATCACCTTTTACTGCCATGTTAAAAGCTTTGTGTCTTCCTAGGAGTGGAAATTCTAAATGCCAGTGCTGATTTCAGCCTAATTTTTGCATTTGGATTTTGTGAAGTTACTAATGGCACTGTCTGTAATCCAACTTTGGGTAGAAAACCAAGAAAAAAGGCAGCTGCCTCTTGCAGTTCATTATTTGTTTTGCATTTAATTCAGCTGCTGCCATCTCAGAGCTTACAATCCACTCCACTCTGAAAAAACTCATGATAAATAGTGAAAAAGGGTTGGGAAATTCAACTCTAAAAGTATGTTTTAATTAAAGTGCTTGTCATTTTAGGGTGAAGTTTTATCTGTCTTGCTAAGATGCAATTAAGAAGAGAGGGACAGTTATACGGGTGTGTTTGAATCCCAGGTTACAATCAGGCATATTAACCTCTGTCCATCTGTCCATTTGAAATGTGCCTTCCAAAACCAGCTGGACCCAACCTCCATGTAAAGCTCCGGACCCACAGCCCTCTTCTGCAGCTGGTACAGCTCTGGCTGCAGGGTCACACGTGGCAGCTGCAACCAGGCTGAAATGCTTGTCTGGTCCTGGTAGTGCTCCTCTGGTTCACTCTGATGAGAAGGCTTCAGCCTTGCCAAGTGCTAAGGTTGCTTTGCATGTACCTGTACCCCACTGCCACTTGGGTGATGGGGGGAACCTGCTGTGTTCCCACAGTATTCTCCTGGAGAAGCTGGCAGCCCATGGCTTGGACAGGCACACTGTTCACTGGGCTAAAAACCGGCTGGATGGCCAGGCCCAGAGATTGGTGGTAAATGGAATTAAATCCAACTGGTGGCCAGTCACAAGTGGTGTTCCCCAGGGGTCAGTACTGGGCCCCATTCTCTTTAGTATCTGTATTGATTATTTGGATGAGGGAATTGAGTGCATCCTCAATAAGTCTGAAAACAATACAAAGTTGGGGGGGAAGTGTCAATTCACTGGAGGGTAAGAAGACCCTCTAGAGGGACCTGGACAGGTTGAATCAATGGGCAGAGGCCAATGGAATGAAATTCAACATGGCAAAGTGATGGGTCCTGCACTTTGGTCATAGCAACCCCAGGCAATGCTATGGGCTTGGGGCAGTGTGGCTAGATAGCTGCACAGAGGAAAAGGACCTGGGGGTGTCGGTTGACACTAGCCTGAACATGAACCAGCAGTGTGCCCAGGTGGCCAGAAAGGCTAATGGCATCCTGGCTTGTATCAGGAATAGTGCAGCCAGCAGGACCGGTGAGGTGGTCATCCCTCTGTAGCTCTGGTGAGGCTGCACCTCAAATTTTGTGTTCAGTTTTGGGTCCCTCACTACAAGAAAGACATTGAGGCCCTGGAGTGTGTCCAGAGAAGGGCAATAACCTGTTGAAGGGTCTGGAACACAAGTCTTACTAGGAGTGGCTGAGGGAACTGGGACTCTTTAGCCTGAAGAAGAGGAGGCTCAGGGGAGACCTTATTCCTCTCTACAACTACCTGAAGGGAGGTTGTGGGGAGCTGGGGGTCAGCCTCTTCTCGCAGATCATTAGCAATAGGACAAGAGGGAATGGCAGCAAGTTGCACCAGGGGAGGTTGAGGTTAGAAATTAGGAGAATTTTTGTCTCAGAGTGCCATTGGAACGGGTTGCCCAGGGAGGTGGTGGAGTCGCTGTCCCTTGGGGTATTCAGGGAAAGGTTGGATGAGGTACTTAAGGATGTGGTTTAGTTAGTAATATAGGTGGTAGGGGGACAGTTGGACTAGATGATCTTGGAGGCCTCTTCCAATCTTAATGATTCTGTGATTCTGTCTGGTTCTCTGTTTCAGGCTTGGTCCTTCATGTGCAGTGCTGCAGCTTAGTGTCCTAAGATGAAAGTCAAAGGTGAAGTATGAAACAATGTGCTCCAGGCCCTATGGATGCTTGGAGACCAAGCAACTGGCCAGGAGAGACAAATGCAGGTGTTAGACACCTGAATGTATATGCCTAGTATACTGGTAAGGCTATTAACGTTTTTCTCCACTGAGTTATTCCTTCACTGTATATGAAGAAGTGTTAGACCAAAGCATGTCACTTACTGTTGAAAAAAGCTATTCCAACAAAGACATACTTACAGTGCTAGGAGTACATCTTCTTTATTTTTTTTTTCAATAATAAATCTTTCATAAAATTAAGGCGTTGACATTACATCTCTGTTAGGGTAATTTACTCCCCACAGTAATTTTGACTTAGTTTGTTCTACATGGAGTGATATTTTAATCGTCCTTTCAGTGCTTATTGATGAGGGTTTGCTGCAAAAGATGAGAAGATTAGTTTAAAGTTATCCCTCGTGAATTTAAAACAATAACAAGGAAGTGAACACAGTCTAAAACAAATTAAGAAATGTAATAGACTTAATAAAAGGCTGATATTTTATTCAATGTACGAAATGACTGCAAGACTCACTGGTGAGGCTGCACGTACTCTTATCAAACTGTAGTGTTTTGCTTTTTTTAATTGAACAGGCACAGATCTTCCCCTCTGTAAAGGCAAACGCTGAATGAGATAAATGGTTCGTGTTTTGTCCAATAATAAAATGCATTACCTTGACTCAAGAACCATATAAAACCTGTGCTTCATTCCCATACCGATCACCTAGGAATAATTTACATTTCCGCACCCACCAGGAGTCCTCTGGTTTCAAAGCTTTCCTCTCATCAACTCTTGGCTCTTTCTCAGCATGTGGGGCTGTAGCTTTCTTCAAAGATTAATTGACTGTCAGGTCAGAGGGAGTGGAATATCTTCCTCGGACACTAGGATCCCTGCAATCCTGCAAGGATTAAAAAAAGGTATCCTTGAAAGCTGAAATTGCAGCTTCAAAAAAACAACTATCTACGTCTTGCCCAAGAATGACAGAGTCTTCACCACTAGCACTTACCTTAAGTGGTAATCAGACAGACTGAAAAAAAAAATCATGATGCCCAAGTTCTTAGATGGCTGAACTGTATCAGAGGTTAGAGACTTTAGCCAACCTCCTCTCAAGAGGAAACCTGGTAATCACATGCAAAAAACATCACAGGGCATTTTTGGTAGCCATTCCCAGGCACCAAAGAAAATGCATTCTTTAGGAAAATATTTCAGCTAAAATGCTTTTTTCTCCAAGGTGAGAACTGAATATTTGCATGCAACTGTTCCTTCAAGAGTGCTGGTGGCAGTAGGAGATGAAGTTTTGAGTGTGCCTGCTCAGAGGAGAAGGGTCAGGTATGGTGGCCAGATCCCTTCTGTGCTTTGTCCCTTATCCCTGGGTGGGGATGGGAGGGTTTTGTGGGGGCTTGTTCTGCACTTTTTGTCTTAAACCATGGTAGGATGTTGCACTGTGCTGTTAAACAGTAGCTGAATAAGTTCACACATGTGTGTGCACCAATAAACTATCATATCCTTACATGTACGTGCACCTAGGCATATATAAACATGTATGAAGTTGGCATAAACTGTTCTGGGTCTGCTGGTTTCACTCTTTCTTTGCCAAGTTACAAAAGCTGGCACTTTGGCCGGTTGCACAATTTGTTGTAAGGTTTGCTAAATTCTTCAGAACTTCTTGGGATTTAAGGCCCAATTTGACTGTAAAATGTGATTAGTTACAGTGAAGTGACTTTTTATCTGGCTGATACACCTTTCTTTCAATTTAGTTGATAAATGTGCAGCATTAGCCTGGTCACAGCCATTTCACTTGTGATCCAAGAAATGCACCCGGTGGGACTTTTCATGCTGATATAAAATTATTCACTCTTTCCCTTGTCTGTTGACCATGCGGTTGCGGTTTTATATTGAAGGTGGATGTGGTGAGGCATGGACTCCGGACAGCATGAGTGGTTAGAGGTGTCACTTCTCATCCTCACAACGCCATCTGGACTTTTTTGGCTTGGGGAAGGATGGTTGTCAGTGGAAGAGTGGGAGTTGGGAGGAGCAGCATCGTCTTCGACGCTCCCCATTCAATCTGGAGGAGAAAACATATATCTGTGCCCTTTGCATCTAGGTTCAAGTATGAAGCTTTGCGTTGGTTTAATTATACCTATTTACTTCGTGTGGGCACGGCGAAGCTTAATTAAATGTTTATGTATATGCTTTGAGAGGCTCGTATGGAAAGCGGTGCAGAAAAGCTACATGTTAATCCTTCTGTTGATTCACAGCATTGTGCCCTGGTATGATTAGATTAATCATTTGAGGGTTCAAAGCCCATTCCATTTAATTCAACGATGATGCTGGTCCTTGTTAGGTACCCAGACAGCACACAACTCTAATGTCCAGCAGCCTTGGCCTCTGTGGGATGCAAAATACAGTATTGCAGCTCCCTGGAGCTTTCCCTCCATTAGCTTTTCTGTAGTAATACCTTACAAGAAAATATTTGCCAGATATTCCATGTGCTACTTGAATTTAATTATTTCTCCTCTGATTTGAACAGAAGGCCTATAAAGCGTGCTCGTGTACTTTTCTGCAAGTCTTAAATGGAAAGAATGGGTTTTGCCTGATTTGCATAGCCTGCCGAGGACGGACCTCAGAGGACATATGTTGACGGCAATAAGATGATCGTTATCCAGCCAATGCCTCCCATCCAGGTAGGGAGGTACGTCTGGATCAGCTGTGCTACTGCTGGGATGCCCCGAGGGTTTAATTCCCAAACTTTCATTTCCTCACTCTATTTTCAGCTGCTATTAACTTTAAAAGAGCTTTTTGCACGGGGAAGGATTATGCATGGCACTGACACCTTATTACTCAGCTGGGTTCGCCGATTGGCTGAAACTCAAAAGTCTTTACTAGTTAGGCTAAAACATTAAAAATGTCTTTTGATAAATGATCTGAAAGGAAAAATCAAGCAGATGGCTTTTAGGCCCATCTCATGATGCAGCTTTGCAGAGAAGTAGTAGTTTCAGTAATGGGTTATAGAGTTTTATTTAAATCACTATACTATTTAGTGGAAAGGTCTAAACCAGTTAGGGGTTTTTTGAGTGGGCTTTTTTTTTCCCCCTCCTTTTTTTTTTTTTTGGATTTCTCTCCTTGAAATGAACTGAAGCATGCTTTGAAGTGCTAGCAAGTTGTCCTTCCCTTCCTTTTTTGCGGTTGGTCCATCAGTTTGCTGCTGTCACCTTTGTTTTTGTGTGGGTGATAGCCTCTGACTTCCCACAGCCCATTTCCTGATGGACTCATTTACTTTGTGTGTTACATGGGTGGTATTTAGGTGCCTCAACCCGCTGCCTGTATCTAGAGATCTCCTTTTTTATGATGGGTTTACAGGGTGAATGACAAGCTCTGCAGAAAATTGCAGGGAGGTTAGAATAAGTGTGTCTCACCAGCTTGTTTGGTCTCTAGGATGGATTAGGCAGATGCAGCCTGGAATGGGCAGCACCTCTGTATCTGTGCTGGAGGAACAGGGAACTGAGGGCACCCCTTCTACAGAGCACCAAAGCAGCCAGCAGTTGCCTGAGACACAGAGCCCAGGCTTTTGGAACAAGGAGGGGGGAGCTAATTTTTGGAGTGCAAGTGAAGAAATGTGTTACAGGAGCAGTATTTTTAGCATGTGTTTTTATCACCCTGTCTCTAAGGACCAAAGCCCTTTAACCTGTCTTCATCTGAGCATTAAAGAAATCAACAGTGAAAGGTTCTTAGGTTGAATGCTGCACCTAAAGAAATGCTGGGTTTGTAGGTATGCTCGTTTTCTTAGAGATAACACCTTCTTCCTTGAAACATGGACTCTCCTGCACTCTTCATTAGATGGTAGCAAACCTTTTGGAATAAATATTAGATATAATTGTCCAGTCGCTCTCATTTCTGCTTTTAACAGAAAATTATGGTGCATTTAATAGGGGCAGTTTCTTCCCTTTTAAAGTAAAAAAAAAAGAAAAGGAAAGGTGTGTTTACTCCAGCACTCATGTTTCAGTATGAGCTAGAAGACAGATACCGGGTATGCCTGGTGCTCCAGCACAGTAAATGCTCAGGATGATGTCTTTGTTGTAGTCTTTTCATAAATCGATGCAGCATCATGCCGTGAGCTGGATGTGGAAACACTAAAGTGGCTTCCCTTGGGTAAGAGAGCTGGGTCTGCAGAGTCTCAAAGAGTCTGAAATCAGAAAGATTAGAAACAGGAGCACCAAGTTACCAGCATTTGGTGTGTTGTGGGTGCTGGCCTTTCTGCAGACCCACTGTTTCAGTGGGAGCATCTCATGGACCGCAGTGCCTCTGTCCAGGTGTCTCAGTGGAGATGGATGGATCCAGGCTAAATTAAACATGAAGGAGAAAGAAAAGAAAATCTGAAGGAATGTTGTACAACAGTTAGGGGGTCAGTCAAAGCTGCCTTACCTGTCCAAATTGTGTTGGCAGAAAGAGCAAAGACAACAGTTTTTTTTGACTAATAAAAATGTAATTTTTATTGTAATATCATAGTGTGGAATAACAAGTAAGTGGCCTCCCATCTTTGATTCAACGGAAATAGAGGGAAAAATATTCCAGTAGAAAAACTACAGGTTGTGAAACAGCAGATGTGACCTCCTATGCTAACCTGGTGTACTAAACCATGGTCTAAACATCACCGTTAGTCATTATGGTCCTCAGTAAGAGGAATTTTCTCTGGAGAGATGTCACCTTAAAATACAAAGTCTTGATCTTTAATTCAAATCCCTCTGGGCATACCTTTCCATCAGCCTGAACCCCTTTGATTTCAATAGTGCTTTGTTGGTGTGGTTGCCCCTGTCCAGCTGGGGGTTTAGATTTCTACTATACACTGGCACAGTAGCTTTTCATACATTTTGTTAAAAAAATCCAAACCCTTAACCTCAAATGATTAGGGTTTTTCTTCCACACCCACCACCCCCATTCCACTTTTCTTTGTGTAGTCTTTGGTCCCTGTCTTTCTGGTCTTGGATGATTGCAGACACTGACATTTTATTTTTGGATCATGTAGCAGAAATAAATACAACAAGGTGGTAAATTAAACTTCACAGGTAGCTTCAGACTGGAGACTCCAGTCAGCACCTTTTCTTTTGAGGGTATAACTCCACTTGACCTATGAGGGCACCTCATTTTGTGTCTGTAGAGAATGGCAGCCTGGCTGCATTTAGAGCATCCAGTGTCACTTAGCACCTGCAAATACCACTTTATGATGTAGGGTTGGTTCTGTAGCACAGTCATTCATCTTGCCTTTAGAGCCTGATAAAAAGTCCTTGGGAACGATAATTCCAGCAAGGAATAAACTTTGGAGATACATGGTACATTGACTTTGCCATTTGCATTTACTCTGCAGCTTGAGATGACTTTTAATTATTCAAAAGCAGCGGAATGCAAGTCGCATCTATCTTTGTTTCTTCCCCTAAAGGAAATCTGCTCTGTAAATTTTCCTATGTGACCACTGTACCAATATTTCTCTAGTATAGGTTCTCTGATTTTTTTCCCCCACATTTTTTATCTTTCTCTTGAAATTTTTGTTAGATGTTCAAGATGCAACAGAAGCAGCTGAACTGGAGTGTATTCTCATTGGCTAACTCAGAGCAGATCCATCTGTCTGTTCAAGTCATGAACAAGGAGAGGAACTTAAATGCTTTCCAGTGTAACAAGCATGTATCTAGAAAAATAACATAGCAGTTAAATAGCCTCATCAACATGAGTGTTGGATAAAAAACCTCTATGATATTTGTTCATGTTAGGGAAAAAAAGGATACACACCTACCTGGGAAGGGAGATGGGAGGAAGGGTAATTCTTCATTGTGTTCAGAGACATGAACTCTGTACCTTTTCCCTTTGGCATCTACTGCTGCCATCAGCGTGGGCACCTTCTTTCTCCTATTCTTTAGGAGTGCTGTTAGTTATTACAATATTAGCCTGTTGTTTTTTGGGGTTTTGGGTTTTTTTTTTTTTTTTTAAATGCTCCGTGAGAAATATGCAAAGCATTAGGGAACTGAGTGTTCTTGCTGTTGGATTACAAATGCTTTTGGCCAGTACATTTAAGCACAGAATGGCATTTGCTTTTTGGGGCTTTGAAGGCAATAATGGGAACCTTAAAGCCCTAAGAGAGAATTCGGATTTTGATTGCTCAGGAATGAGGTATTTCATCCTGCACCTGCTCCAAGTGGGAAATGGTTTCAAATATTTGTTTAATGTCTCTGAAAAATGCTGAAAAGAAAAAAAAAAAAAGGAAGGAGAAAAAAGGGAGAAAAAAAAAATCATTCTTAGCAGGAGTTTTAAACACAGCAAACCATGTGGTGGTGCTAAAGTTACAAAAGATGAATCTTCCCAGACCCACTCTTACAAAATGTGCAGAATGTGGCCAGATGAGATATGACAACAAGTACAAATTATAGCAGTGGCAAACCAGTAAACATGGAAATCTGAGTAAATCAGTCATTTCAAATCTATTTGCCAAACTGTGTTTATCCTCTGCAAAACCTCACTATCTCCATGGGAAGCACTTCAGAGCAATCTCTGCAGGGCTTTTGTTAGGTGGAGTTAAGGATATTCCACAGCAGCCTTTTTGCAGACATTATAGCTGATCTTTCAGCCTAATTGAAATGAACAATGATGATGCCTGCATTTTTTTTTTCACCTTGAGTACCCACTTCCCACTTTGAAACCGCTACACATGAAGACATTGAATGCTAAGGATGGATAGATTAAGCACTTCTGGTTTAACAGTAAAAAGCTGATTGCAATATTTTGTTTGTGTGCTTATTCCTCATCCCCAAGCTGCATGGATAACTTGGTATTTTGAAGGGAAGAAGTAGAGCTGTCACATTGTTTTCTTTTCCCTGGTGGCTTCACGAGTACAATCCCATCCATTTCATTGCAGTCTCTCTTGTGTGTGACACTGCAGGGTCTGTTCTGCAATCTGCAGTCTTTTCCTGCTTGTTCTTTCTGGCCCACATCCCTCAAACTGTGCAAGTGTTCTGTTTAATATAGTTTAGGTGAGCCCTATGATAGAGCAAAAGTAGAATTTTTAAGGGTTTATTTATTTGTTTGTTTTTATCCACCTCCCTTCCTTCCTGCCCCTCCTCTCCTCCCCCTTCTCACCCCAGGTCAGCTTTAAGCACCTAAGTGGAGCCCTGGATTTGTGAGCTGGTTACAGAGGTTCTCAGTGATGAAAGCTGACATGGGCCAGTTAGCCTTTTCAAATATATTCTATGACTATGGCAGAATAATTGCATTCAAAACCCATGTTTAACATTCATTTACAGACTTAGGATGAGGTATGCTGTATGTGCCATCCCTTAATTTGTACCACTCTGGGAACATTTTCCTTGTCTCAGCATTTCACGTTGGGTTGTGTAGATAGAAGGTGAAGATCTGAGCACAGACCTGTTTCTGCCTCAGACTTCCTGCATAACCTTGGGCCAATTACTGAATCTCTATGTATCAGTTTTTCCTTCTGCAAAGTGGCGACCACAAAACCTGTCATAGAGGTACCTCAGGCTGAGCAGATTGAGATGTGGATGGAATACGTTATAGAAATACCAGTGTTAACACAGTATTCATTTTCAGTACCTTTGCCAGAAGTCTTCCTTTTTTTTGCTGTCCTTCCCTTTCAGCTCCTTTCTTGGGATAAGCAAGATCTGGTTATGCCCCACTTACACGTTCAAGATGAAGCCTGAAAAGAGATTGCATTGGGTCAGACCAATGCCCATTTTGCCATCATTCCCACTCTACCATCTCCTATGCTGCTTATGATTTCATGAACTCCTGCTGCATCCCTTCCCAGTCTCCTCTTTTCCAGACTAACGTACTACTGTGCTGCTGTTGGTCTGTGTCGGGGAGCTGTTCTGTGGTTGTGGTCAGCTTGCTGCCCTTCTCTGAGGGTTTGCCGTGGACTCTTTCTAGCAGATGGCCTAGAACACGTCATGCTCAAGATGTGTGTGTGTATGTGTGTGTGGCAAATATTTCTAAGATGGCATGATGTTTTTGATTCTGTTCTTTCCTAAGAGTTAGTATATTCTGAGTAATTTATCTACCTCGAATGAGCCTTGAGCTACATTTTAATCAGTTATCCACCAAGAAGCCAAGCTCTTACTCCCCACAGTAATGGGGGGTAAACTCAGCTCAGAGAATGTAATTTTATAAGTGAAGCTATGATTGTAGGGGTTTTTTTAGGCATGTACTTCACTCTCCATGTACCTACACTCCATTTCATCTGTCATTGTATCGCTCAGTCACTTAGACTGGTAAAGTCTTCAGAAATGGTGCTTTGTAGACAATTCACCCTTACTACCCTGAACAATCTCTTTCGTAACCTATCACTGAGTTTCTTCAGAAAACTTTGCCAATCCATTGCCTTGTATTGCCCTCTACTACCACATGAATGTGTTGGACAACACAGACACTAGCCCAGCTCTCTGGGTAACTTCTTACCTATGCATTAGCTGGTGATTTATCACTCCCTGTGTTTTCTGTCCCTCAATCAATTGTTAATTCAAACCAAGGGCTGCATTCTTATGCAATTGCAGCTCAGCTTCCTTAAATGCCTGTGGAGTGGGACTTCAACCCTTGGCCATGTGCTTCAAAGTGCTCCAATGGGAGTTTGAGACTTTGGTAGAATTGAAATTTGGATAGAGGCTATTACAGAAATACCAAGCACTAATACTTGTTGTAGTAGCCCTAACAGAGGCTCTTCTCCTTTGTCCTTTGTGCTAGCATCTTTTCTTTTCTGCCTTTAAGGACCAACATAGAAGTTCAGATGTCACTTCACCTGCCCTGAGGATACTTGTCAGCCTGTTGCTCATGTTTCCTTCTGCAATCTCAGACTTCAGTCTTTGCAAGTTACCCCACATCCTGCACATCTGTCAGCCTCTAGTGAATCTTCAGGAGGAAATAGGCCACAATGAGGGGAAAAAAAAAGTGTATTGCTTTGGGTTTTGCTTGTTTTAAAGAGGGAAGAGCACTCCTGGAATTACTGGATACCCTTAAAATCCCACTTAAAGAATGACAAAGCACGATGTCATCAGCTGGTTGTAGTCCTAAACAGTGTCTCAGACACTGGTCACTAATGTTTCAGATTATGCACACAGACAGATTTCTTGCATCAGCTCTGCAGGTTAGAAATTTCTTCCTAATACATGACCCCAAGCTGTGACAATCACAAGGTTGGAAAAAACCTCTAAGATCATTAAGTCCGACCATTCCTGTCCTTTGCTAAACCATATTCCTAAGTAAACAGTTTCGCCCGAACAGGGACTTGAACCCTGGGCCCTCAGATTAAAAGTCTGATGCTCTACCAACTGAGCTATCCGGGCTCTGATTATTAATTATCAATTATTAATTATTTTACTCCAAGGCAGGATCTATCTGAAGAAGGAAGTGGGAAAAAGAACAGGATCTTCTGGAACTGTAAAACAGCCTTTGTCCTAAATGATGTGGAAATCTTCTGGAAAGGTGGTGCCTGTGACCTCATCAAATCCTCTAGGTCACTAGGTTTGATGTAAAATCACAGATTATTTAACATCTTATAAAAAAATGCATATGTACATGTTTATTATTGAAGAAAAATGTGTGAATGTACTTTTTGTGTACATCCATGGAGGTTTTTAGCTCCATTCTTGCATAAAAGCATCATAAGGAAGGGCACTAATTTCTTAGAGGTCTGTTTTCTTTGTGTTTCCAAGATAGCCAGACATACTCTGACTGAGAATCCATTATGTGGAGAATTTTTGAGTCAAAGAGCTCATAAAAAAAATGAACTGAAAAGCCTAAGCATGGTTTAATTTCTGTTCAATCCCCTTATTAAAGATATTACATGTCCTGGATGCCCAGTTTCCTCGTCTTTCCTCTGATGTAGTAATTTCTGGTAATTTCCTGGGAGAAGTGAAGTCAGCACTGGAGCCAGATCAGACCTTTTATATTTGCCCTTCACCATCCCATTTCCAAGTTTCTTTTAAATTCTTTTCTCCAAAGTTTAGCTTTTGTACTGATTTACAGCCTTTCTCTTGGCAAATAATATTATGTCCCAGTCTATTGGAAGACTTGTAGAGGGGTATGATTCACTGACATTTTGCTCTAGGTTTACACCCTCTGGTTTCTATAGGCTACCTACAACTAATGTTTTGCAGTAGCAGAGATCAACCTCCCTAGACCCTGATATGAACAGCAAGCAGCGGAATCATACAATCACCCAGCATTATGTTGCCTTCTTATTATGACGAGGGGTTTGTTGTAAAAACAATTTATATTTTTTCCCTAAAAATGAGGATTTAATTCCTCTTGGGTTTTTTTTTTTCCTCCTTCCCTCCCCAGGAAGTAACTGCTTCGTTGATGTGTTATTATTTCCCTTACCCCTCCTATGGGAATACTTTGCTACAAACACAGGCTTGTCTCCCTGCTTTGCTCAGACAGATAATCTCTTTAAAACGATGAGCTGCAGGAGTAAGTAAAACAAATTGAGGTTGTAAAATGGAGTCCATGTCTGGCTTGTGAGTGCCAGTTGCTGTATCAGCACCTGCTGTCTGCTCCAATGCTAATCTTTATTGCGTTCCCACACAGTGCTAGCATTTGGCTGCCTCTTCAGCATTGCCCTCCCAGTCGCAAGCCATGACGAGCCTACTGTTCTCCTCCCCATCGCTTGCTCCAGAAACATTTCTGCTTCTGTTGTGGGGCTGGTGGTGGCTACACCGTTTCTGTGCTGCATTGTACATTCAAACTGACAGTGACTTGCAAGCCCCCAGGTTATTATTGTTATTAGGTTTTTTTCTCCAGAATACATGGAGGTTGGTACTGCTGAATACAGTAATGACATTTGTCTTGTGTGTGCCGCTTTGATTGGAGAAAGCCCCATAAAGGCCTCTCTGAAACACGTCTCTCGGGCTGTACTGAGCAAGATGTGTGCTCGGCTTTGTTGGCTCAGCATGCTGGGGCACCGTGGCAGAAGAAAGGAACAATTATCTCGCCCTGCCAAAATAATAGCTTTTCGCTTATTCTTCAGCGAAAGCATAAGGGCCAAGTCCCCAGCCTGGTGAAGTCAAGGGAAGGATTCCCATTGTTTTGCTCTGCTTTGGATCAAAGCCACCGTGCAAAGGCACGTTTTTTTCAGTAGGTTAAAAAGAATATGTTAACTTTCTTTTTTTTTTTATTACTTTTTAAATCTAAAGGATAAGAGCGTGGACACACTGTTCCAAACTCAGCTATGCTGAAATAATGAGAGTGAAGAGGTTTAGAGAAAATTCAGACGAAGAAATTTTGCAAAAAGAATTTATTCCTCCAAACCCACAGTTTTAGGGTGACTGTGACTGTTCATGACTGTGTGGTGAATTTGAAAAGTAGGCTGGGCAAATGAAGTAGTGTGAGGGCATTTGTTTATGCAAATTTGTTAGAAAAATAATGTTGAGCATTTATTTAAGCTTTTCATTTAGAGATTGTTGCTTGATGCAATTTAAAAATAATAAACCAAACATTGCCTGGACCCAAATACACCATAGTAAACGTTCCCTGTTGCCCCCAAAAATCCTTTTGCCTCCTTCCCCACTTCCCTAACTTAGCCATCAGAGGAAGCAGGAGTTTAATTGCCGAGCTGTGATTGTGAGGAAACCGTTTGAACATGGCAATTGCTGTCGCCTCCTTTGTGGCTGAGCTGGAGAAGCGAGCCATGTGCACTCCCATTAACTGGTAGGCTAATCATTTTTTCCTGCTTGTTATGGAGAGCAGCGTGCACGGATGTCTCTGTTTAATCGGATGAAGTTCTGAGAGGGCTTTCTGGTTCCTGCGGCTTTCATCCTCTGTGCCAGGGTTTTTAGCGCTCTCTGGGAGGAATTAAGGTGCTTCCTCTCCTGGCTCTCCCGAAAGGCAGATTGTTTATTACACCTGGATGCAAATTACGCTGCCTGCCTTTGTTGTGACAAAGAAAATGAGTGTGCGCTTCGCTCTAGGAATAAAATCTCCCTGAGGCTGGAATGATCAGCTGGGGCTGTAAGTGTTGTGAAAGCAGGCTGCCTTCTCGTGGAGAAGCAAAAAGGCTCTTGGACTGTCTGGCTCAACACTGCTATGGTCATACCCTTGAAGTTAGAGGAGTTGTCGCATCTCCATTAACTGTGCACCCTCTCACTGTGCTGGGTCTGTCACTGGGTCTTACCCCACAGATCTTATGAGGAGCGACTGAGGGAGCGGGGGCTGTTCAGCCTGGAGAAGAGGATGCTGAGGGGAGACCTCATCACACTCTAAAACTACCTGAAAGGAGGTTGTGGTGAGGTGGGGGTTGGGCTCTTCTCCCTAGTGACTAGTGATAGGACAAGAGGACACATTCTCAAGTTGTGCCAGGGAAGGTTCAGATTGGATATTAGGAAAAACTTCTTCACAGTAAGAGTAGTGGAACAGGTTGTCCAGGGAGGTGGTGGTGTTACCGTCCCCAGAGGGTATTTAAAAATGTGTAGATGAGGTGCTTAGAGATGGTTTAGTGGTTACGGTGGTGTAGGACTAATGGTTGGACTTGATAATCTTGAAGGTCTTTTCCAACCTGATGATTCTATGTCCCCTCTTAGACATGTTCGGACTGGTTCAGTGCACTGCCCAGTCCTTTCCTTCCAGCACCAGTGACTGTAGCAGATACTTAAGAAAACATTTTGAGACAAAAAATAAATCTACACCTATCCAACTTCCAGCAATCAGCAAGGCTGAGTTACGCATTTCCTCTCAATCCTCAGACTTAGGGGGCTCAGATAAACTCTCTACATCGGATTTTTCTGGTCAGATCCATTTATGCCTTCCCTTCAGCTTTTTCAACCTCTGGCAATGAGGTCTGTGCTTTAATTATAGGTTGTGCAAAGACAATGCTTTTTTCTCTGTGTTTTTAGACAGCCCTCTAATAATTTTATTAGTTGCTCTCTAATTCCTGGAATATGAGAAATAGTTTTTAATCTGTCCATATTGGCGTTTCTGTGGCCAAAATGATTGCCAAGCTTAACCTCATGTACAAGTTCCCTCTGTCATCCTTTATCTGTGCAGAGGTCTGATCCATTTCAGATTTCCTTTGTGGAGCCATTTCCTACTTGGTCACATTCATGAGCTTTTATGTTCCTGATGTGTCCTCCTTGGGGAGGACAGGCGATAGCAGAGCTGCGTGAGATCCAAGATAGAGACATGGTATGAAGCAATACGATTTGGCATAGTGCTGGGTGGTTTTATTTCCATCTCATTTTCTTTCCAAATATTATTACCTGCCTTTTTGATTCCTGCTGACAACTGAGTTGATGTTTCTAGAGAACAATGCAGAACAGCCTGGAGTAGAATTAGCTAATATCTTGCCGTTTTACATGCATCCCTGGAGTTGTTTTCTCTATGTACATAACTTCATATATCTCATGACAATATTATCAGCCTGCTACAGGATTGTATACAGAAATGGCTGCTGAGATCTTTCTGAGCACTTAGTTTTCTGTCAGTGGTTTTCTCAGCAGGAATGAAGTGTGTGGACTTGCCAGAGCACAAAGTAAATGAGCAATTCTGTCTGAGACCATTCCTCTTAGACCTTAAGGTAACAGCCACTGTAAGCCTGTCCAAAGATTCACCACAATTAGCAGCACAGTTAAAAACATTCCTGTATGGACTTTTTTTTTTTCAGAAATAACTTTTCCTCTTTTTTTCATTTTTTAATTAAAGCAGCCTGAGAAAACAATGGGAATATATCTGTTTCTCAATATAAAATAGCTATTTGCTTGGAAAAAAAACTTTAATTTTGTGTTAAAAGTGTTTATGCTACCTTAAAATCACAATGAGAGGTTTTATTTGATTTGGTATATAAATATGTTTCCTTCAGGAAGAGACATTAAAATGAAAATCAATTTGTATTTACATGTGATGCTGAGAGAGCTGAGCACTGCAGAAAGCATTTCTTCAGCAGTATTGTCATCAGCTTCACTCCTAACCTCACAAAATAGTTTGATCTATGGGATAGAACTGGAGATGACTTTAAGCTAACATTGTACAGAGGGTCATGTGAAGGGAAGGCAAAGATCACATTTTCACTTCTGTGCAAGGCTGCTGCCAGCAATATTTGAAAGTCTGCTCTGGCGTGTTGTGTGTGGAACAGGCAAAAAACATCCCAGGGTAAGAGGGGGTAGAAATGTTTCCTCCCTTTCCTTTGGTAACTTGTGGATAATTCTAGCGTGGGTTGGTTTGAGACACCTAGAATAGTTAATCCAGGTTAGAATTAACAGGGTAGCACTCAGAGGAGCAGACCAAACACCTGAATTTGACTGACGTGTTGGTTGTTTTAATCCCTGTGCCTCACCTGTCCATTTTTGGGAAATGAAGTAGCATCCCTTCACCTCCTTCAAGCAGGATGTGAGGTCAGCTGGCTGGAAGTACAAAAGCCAGGGAACCTGTGCCAGGGAACAGGTTGCAGTGCCTGGAGATGCAGTTTGGAGGTGTCACAGTGAGACAGGCTGGAATTCAGTGGTGTTTTGTGCCTGCTTTGGTACACGTTGGATTAGGCTATGGGAAGTGGGAAGACTTCAATAAAACAGACTGGGCAAACCCAGCTGTAACCTCTTGCCTTGCATCATCTGCTCTGAACATTTGTATGAGAGGGGAGAGTGAGTGATTAAATGGTTTTGGGCAGACAGGAGAGCCATGTATGGATCTTGGGTACCTTGGGTGAGACCTCTGAGCCCTCAGCTTTTGCATACATGGGGAAATAAAATTCTCCTCTTTTGGTCTCTTTTGTGAAGAGGTTGACCCCATAAATATACCCTAGCCATCTTCAGGGAAAGCAGGCAGGGGAGCAATGAGTTTGCTCATCCCAGTGGGATCTGGGAATGAACAAGAAGCAAAGCTGCTGAGCATTATCAGGACATATATCCCTTGGAGGGTGCCTCAAGTCCTTCAGGATATTTACAGACAGATGTGGAGTAATTAAGTCCTGGGAACCTGAAACATCTCCCAGGAGAGGTGGAATCAGGGAGGGGATTTTTGAAGACACCATGGTTTTGTGCTCTGTGAGACTAAGTCCTTTTGCAGATCAGACCTAAGATGTGGTGAGGCCCTGCTGAAGGCCACCGAGGAGCTTAATCCAGTGGGAAATATAATGTGTAACTGGGTACTTAAAGACTATGTTACATGCAACAAGGAACTGAGATTACATGGGTAAATTTGTCTGCAGATCTGCCTAGCTTTGATGTGCTTGAATAGAAACATTAGCATAAAGTTTTGCTGTATTGAAAACGTTTTGTGTGATTGATGCCATTTCTGAAAAGCAGTAGATAAACAAGTGTTGCTGGTTTGGAGCATAAGCAATATTTATTTGAATGACTTTCTACGACTCCAGTCAGGGTAGAATCTTCTGGTTGAACAGCAAGCATCATGCCATTCATGTTTTCATCAAGTATGAGAGAACAGCTATATCACTAAGAATGACTGTACTACTCGCTGCATTTTAAGAGTCTGATAGATGCCTTTAAAGATAGGAGAACGCAGGGGATATGGGAACGTGAAGTTTTCTTTGGTAAACCAGACAGGCTCTTTTCCAACACCTCCCAGTCCCCTGCTCACCATCTGGGACACTCCCGGGGTCACAATGCAGTCATTGGGAAACGCTGTCCTAGTTCAGAAGAAGGACATTCCAAAAACAATGCTTACAACAAGGGGCTGCTTCCAGAGAAAAGGCTTTTTTCTTTTTAAAAAATCTATTTTGGCAGATAAAAAAACTCTCAAACCTGCCAAAGAGATTATTTTCCTGGGAAAAAGAGCACTGGAGAAGGGATGCAACATTTTAAAGCACATCTGCTACACCCTAGTTGAATCGTGTCACTTCTAAATGCCTTGGAGTAGCCTGCTTTCAGCCACCCCATCATTAAATTATGAGTATTAATGGGACTTGCAAGAATGCATCCACAGGGAAATAGGCTGCATCTCCGTTTGTTTCCCTCACGATGACACTGTCTGTGCACAGTGTGCTTTGTTGGCAAGAGCTGCTTTTAATTTGAGATGTGTAAAGTCATATTTACAGTACAACAGTTTTAATTACAGATACTGTAGTGATAAAAGTGAAGAAAAGAAGGGGATACTTCATAATTGCTTGTCTTTCTCTCTGATCAGCAGGACTCCCATCAGTTTCCTCAGAACTATTCCCCAAGGAAGAAAACGTATATATGTAAGATGAGATTTAATTACTGAAGGTGCATCAAAACCACTATATGTTTCCATGATTGAGACCATGGTAAGTATCCAACAGAAAAACAGGCCACTAATTAGTAAAGAATGTAAATTATAATAATGCATGGCAACATCCACTCTGTGTGCTGGTATTCATTTTGGAAGAAAAATGCTTAAGGGCTTGGGCTACAAGACACACCCCAAGAGGTGAGGGTGCTGGACCAAAAGCCCCCAGCCCATGACCAAGGCTGTACTCCAGAGATAAATCAGCTCCTCAGACCATTACCCTCAGCAGAACAGAAGTAAATCCTGCCCTATTGCTAAAGGGGGAGATTTAGGGCTAGGTTTTAAGAAATGTGAAACACCTGCTGCTCCCAGTGATGCAGGTGGAAACTGGCAATTCACTGAAGCCAAATCCTTCCTTAGGAGCAGATGGAGGACCTTCAGCAAGGATGACACTTGGAGGGATATGCGGTCATCATCACAGACTGGCTAGCCTCCCTCACTGGTATAATCAGCTCTGTTTCAAGTGGCTGCTTTAGTTCATCCCAAAATTTTCATCTGCTAGTATCAGGGCAACAGCTGAACTTCCAGGCTGTCCTGAGGTTTGTTTCACTCAGTCTGTCTTTTCTGTCCTGCAGGAACTACCCAGTATGCTACTGTGAATGAAAAGCCTCCTGTATTTTTATGCAGGGAGGAAGAAAAACACCCTGAGCCCAACCTTCCAAAAACTTAAGGCATGTTTACTCCACTGCACAGCAGAAACAGATTTTTGAGAGCATAAAAGGACCCTGAGGTCAGAGAAATTGTTTCCCACACAGCTCTACTTAGGAGCTGTTTTCCAGGTATGAGGTGGTGTTGTCTCTGGGTACTCTGGGAATGGGTGCTCACTCTCAAAGCATTCTTTTCCCTAGGTTTTGTTTGCATGACTTTTCCTTGTATTTTGTGGTTGATTAGTTTAGATTGATGCAATTAGTGTAATTAAGTGTAATTATGAATTTTGGTGCAAATTCATGTAATCATATATTTACAGTGTGTAATTAGGTAATTACAATATGTAATTTGCAATATAAAATGTAATGTCATTACACAATGCTGATTAAATTTCATACAAAAAAGAATGGAATGGATAATCTCAAAAATTCATTCTATTGGAATATCTTTGGGAACTGCTTTCCAAATGATCCAACCCCTGCTATTTCCCATATGCAACTGGGGCCTTGCAAAACTCTGATTTTTATGAAGAAATTTATATTTCTTCATCTCACTGTAGCCAGCTGAAAAAATGCTCTTATCCTCCTCCTGCATTTTCTAAATTCATTTCTACGTGCATACTGTAAAACAGACAAAAAAGAGCTCAAATAAAACACGCCAACAATTAGCAGCAGCAAGAACAGTAATGCAAAACAACAGAGATATATGTTTTGAAGTTGGAGTGATTTGTGCTCCATTTTATTGAATCCATTTTTCTATACAATACCCAATCTTTGAGCAGAGCATTTAAAATGCAGCAATTATGTGCCTTTATATGTTGATGCATCTCTGAGGGCTAAAGATGAAGTAAATGGATTTTGCTTGTGGACACTTTGAGGAAGTCTTCTGGGAATCTGAAATCCCCATTTCTGCATCAGCAATAAATATTAGCTGAACACCTTTATGATTGCTTTGGCAGTTTAGGGCTGCAGCAGAGACTTCCATGGGTATGTCTACAAAGCCCTCTGTAGTGTGTTCATAGAGATTCTTCATCCCTATGGATGACAACCAAATAAAAGGAGCCTGTTGTGTTCACTAGACATCTTCTCAAGATGTTGTTGTTGGTTGATGGGTGCGATGACATAGCAAACCATCACTCCCACACTAACCTAGCAAGCCACCTGCATGTCTCAACCTATTAGCATATGAAAAACCTGGCTCCTAAGAATTTACAATATCCCAGTAAGCATTTCCCTCCATGTGTAGGATCAAAAGGTCCTTTAAAAATACCTAAATATCACATTAAGGTATCCTTTGTTTATTATACTCCAAAGTTGTAGCAGATACCTCTAGCGTCTAAGCAAATAATTCTTACTGTCTGGGCTGTCTCTCAGCTCCATTTCTACTGAGCCATGGAGCTACAAAGCACAAGATGCTGAAGCTACTTGTACTCTTGGAGAAAATGTGAATCTAAGTTTGTTCTGGTCGAGTTATCCCCTAGTTCATGGGAAATAAGTGAGAAGATAATCAGGCACTGCAGAATTTAATTTCTAGTCCGATGTTGCTGGTTAGAACAGCCACAAGGGGACATCCATGTGTCATCCATGTGGTAATGCCACATCTTCTCCAACACTGAGGATGTTCTGTAGATAAGGTCTGAAGTATTTTGCGAGCCCAAAAGGGGCCTGGCATATGATCTGCTCTTTAGAGTCCTGAGTTCTGATGCTGGCCAGCTTCTGGTGCCAAGGTGTTGATGAAAATCAGTTGCTGAAACTTCATACCATCCTTGTTAAAAATGATGTGAACTCCTAACAGGCGTGGAGCCAGCAGTGCAGTTTGGAGAAGGGCCCTGTTGTACCCTGCTCCACGTTGGCAGATTTCCATTGCAATCAACACCTTCTCACAGCTAACACCTTCTGCAGTTCCAGATGCAAGTGCTTTGAACTAAGTCTAACCTGACTACAAATCCTGCTTGGTTTGCCAAGGAAAATGAGGCTGAACTTTCCCACCATTGCATTGAGATCTATGCTGAAGAAATAGCTTTCCACACTGGTTTCCAAACAGTTTGGTCTACCCTTGAAACCAGGTTTTGAGCATAATCTAGGCTTACTTTCTATTAGGGTTAAAAATAAAGTGGGTGGGACCATAAGCAGAGCATAAGAATTGTTGAAAACAGAGGGGGACTCTGTTTTCAACAATTCTTCAACTCCTCATTAGCTGGGGGACTTTGTTCCATGAAGGTCTTTGGAAAACATAAGTTAATTCACTAACTGCCTTGTTCACAAAACTCTCACTGATGGACAAGGAATTCATGCCATTGATTTCCATTAATGCCTGTGAAGACTAACCATGAAAATATCCTCTGCACAGATGGGAGAATAAATTGTGTAGCTCTGCTATGAAATAAATGTGGATGTTACCAAATAAAGAACAGGTTTGTGCATAGATCCTGTAAAAACCATTCTGTGATGTCTGGCTGTGAAGCAAGTCAAAGCACAGCAAGGCAAGTCAAAGGGAGGTAGTTTAGATCTAAAAAGGGTTAGGTGTCTGGGGAGGATTTGGAATAAAAATAAATGCACATAATTGAAATAAAGGGGAAAAGAACATCTTTTGACAGCAGAAGTACGTATGAAGATAGTAACTATGAAAAGCAGGAATTGCTTTTTCAAGATGCATTAGAGTCCTTCAAAATGTCTATAAAGGAAGTAAGATTATCAGGATGGCTTTATCATTAGAAGAAAAGGAATATTAAAAGACCTCAGTTTGGTCTGAATAAAAAAGATAAATTTCAAGTAAACTGGCATGGAGTTTATCCATGGTTGGGTTTGCAGTAATAAAGTCAGTGAGGGAATAAGCTATGTGATTTACAGGCAGTGAGCTTCTGTAAAATTTACAAACTGCTGTTATAAAATGTCACCTTTTATGATGCATTCCACTCAGCCTGCATATATAAAGGCCACTGCAATGGAAAGAGTAGTAAAGACAAAGCAGTCGTCTTTCCTACCTGGCTAGCTACCTTTTCTGCATTTACAGCAGTAGCAGAGACCATCAGATGACTCTGCTGCTAGCTTATTATCTCAGTAATTTTTCTGGTTTTTAGGTACACTGTTGGCCTCACCATTATTAATAGGAAATTTAGAGTAATTTAAATGAGACAGATTTCTGGAAGATGCTCATGGCCGAATAGAGGAAGAATCCTCCCACCACCCTCAATGTTAATGTAAAAATAGGGTTTATGATAGATTTGGGTAATTTTCTGTTTTCTCTGCTTTCATTTAATTGCTTGGTCTATGGTTATGCAAGGCTCAGGCATGGTAGGCCTTATACATCCAGAGACAAGGTTTTCACAAATCTGAGTTTCTGTAGAGGTTAAACATCAGTTGACCTTGGGAACTCTACGTCCATTTCCAACATGACTAGTTAAATCTAGAAAACCTCCGTGATTCACCCCCCTCTCCCTCCACAAGGCACCAAGTCTGTTAGAAGGTGGTTCTGGCTTTGCTGGAGGGGAGGGTGACTGGGCATTCCTCATTGCTCCTTTCAGACAGGTCTGGCTGTGCTGGATGGGGATCAGTCTGGAAGAGGTTTTTCAGGTTCTAGGTCAGCCTGGCCAGGAGGTGTCTGGCCCATGCTGCTTAGCCAGGGGAAAAACAGTGACCAAGCTCCTTTGGAGTCACAGCCCAGTCTCTGTCTGCTGCTACATCTCCAGCTGAAAGCTCAAACATATTTTTAGCGGGCTTTTTGCAGTCCAGCATGATTGATGCAGTTACCTTTGATCTAAAGGGAAAGTCCTAATATTCTTCTTTCAGAGCTAGCAAAAAAGAAATACACTTTGAATTAAGATTTTAACAGGGTTGTATTCTGGAAGTTCAGCAAAATAAATCAATAATGGTGGTGATAAAACTGCAGTTTAATGCTAGCTGTTATAGTAAAACAACAGTCAGCATACAGCCATTTTACCACCCTATGGCTGTGGTTTCTACAATTTATTCTAACAGATTTATTGTTGCCTTCATTTAATAATCTACTTCTCTTTAGCAAAACCACCATCATTATAAGTTTAAAATAAGGTCTTTATAATTTTACTGCCTAGAAAATAATAGATTTTATATCTACTGCCTAGCTAGCAAAATATTTACACTCAAACTGTTCATAAACAGAACAACAAATAAATACAGTTTAGGAACTATCTCTTTTGGTGGAAATTGGATGAGCCTCATTGACTTCAGCAGAGAAGTGCATCTGACAGTGTGTAGAACAGTAAGTCCTGTTGCTGCAAACCTGCCAGTAAAATCCAAGTCACATGTTGTGCGACGGGTAGCAACCAGCAAACCAGTTTGTGTTTCTAATAAAGTTGTTTTTCAGTAATTCAGAGCTGGAAAACAGGAGAGTACAGGAGAATTTGGATCTTCTTGGAGGGAGTAATTTCATATTTATAAAGCAAAATACACACTGAGTGTCATGCCGGTACAGCTCCACTCCTGGTGTTAAGGACTAAAGGGTGAGATCATTTTTCAGCACTGACTTTTGTGGAAATCAACTTGTGGTGGGTTGTCATGTGTGAGTTAGAGGGTTACAGGGCCAAGACGCTACATGCAAGAGTGTGGTGGTTCAGCCCCAAACAGTGACTGAACATCACACACTGCTCCTCACTCCAGAGGAGAAACAGATAGAGCCTCCCTGGGTACTGACAAAAGCACCATGAAAGGGGAACTATAACAGCCTGTGGTAAATTTCACTCACACCCAGTGATAACACAGAATATTGCACGACAAGGACTGACCAAACATCCTGGCCTCACTTAGACTGCCCTAGAGGAACCCAGGAGTGCCCCTCCTGGACCAGCACCTTCTGTGGGGGAGTGATGTCAGGTGGTGTGGAAAACCCTGGAAAGCTGGGGGTTTTAAATCCATCTCTCTCTATATATATTTATATATATAAAGTGTCTATCGCTGTATTAATAAACATTCTTTGGAACCACCCTGACAGTTCCCAGAAAGCCCTGGGTAACAACTCACCTGTGCTGGCTGCTTGGGGAGGTTAACTCTGTTCTGTCCAGAACCAGGACAAAGAGGAACAGTGAATAAATGCAGGACGATCAATTGGTACTGAAAAGCTACAATTAAAGAAATAAGGAGGTGAGATGGCGTTGCATGTTGAATGAGAATTTTGGTATTATGTGTTCCCCTTGTTGATATTAGTGCTAATTTTCAAGGCAATGAAGCTGGCTTAGGGCTGCCAGGCACAGAGTGCCTTTTCTTACATGATACTTCTGGAGCTCTGCAAAAATACAGGGGTAAGAGATCAGACTCTCTGAGTGCTGCATCTGACCTGGGCCAACAGGAACTGCATGAGAAAGGATGTGCTGTGTGAGGGAGGTGACAAAGTCTGGAGGCAGAGGGGTCCCAAAGAAGGGGAATCAGTGCATCTCTTGACAAGCATTTGCAGTTGGTGTTTCTTCCTGCAACAGTTTTTTTTTCCTCTTTAAGGTTGGAATTTCTGCTTTATTCTATGTGTGTCTGGTTGTTGGGTTTTTTTCCTGGCCTGTGGATTTAAGTGTGAAGTCTTTTAAAATTATTTACAGCAATTTGTGCAGGAGCCAGGTGAGCTTCTAAAGCACAAGATTAGTATGACCCCTTCACAGATGAAGTGACTTAAATCAGGATTGCAATGAGACTTTGTGTCAGGGCTGAAGACAGAGAACAGGCCTACAAGCCTCTTTTGCATAAACCCATCCCTTCTCTATGAATGTGCATGCCTGCTCTGGTTGAAATCAATCCCAGCACTTCCACTGCTTTTAATGAATCAGAACAAGCCATGAGCACCCGTTTCTTCAGGTCTGTCTTGTACACTAATGTCTAGTTTGGATTTCCTTCTGCAGCATATCTGCTAAGTGCTTGATATTTGATATTTGAGCAAATCCAACATTTTTCAATGGAGTTGCTTAAGTATACATAGATCAACGGAATATTATTTCATCAGCAAATGAAAGTGCTTCAAAGCACCAAACATTCTGTACCAGTAGCTGCTCTACCCAACTAGAAGGGCAAAGAAAAAATCTTTATATGTATGTTGAGTCATTTCGTCTGTGGTGTATAGAATTACTCTACCAAAAGTCTTTGGACCCTCCCTTGCCTCTTTCAGCAGTAGAGGACATGGCATATGTCTTTTTAGAATCAAGTCTGTTTTCTTCCTCATTTCTGCTGATTTGAGGATTAAATAACATACATTTGTACCAGAAAAATGGACCTGAAGCATGCTTAATTCTATACCACTGGGGACCAGAGTGCTGCAAAGCCCTATCTTCTGTTTGAATGGGCACAGGTTTAGGTGTGATAGAATTGTGTATCTGATATAATTTCTTCCTTTTCACCTGCTTATCTTTCTGTGTTTAAGTCTCCTTCCCACAAAAAGAAAAGTTAGAGAATTAGATTGCCTGTCCAACCATAGTGAATTGCCTTTCTGTGCAATCTCTATATTCCTGCATATTATGTTTCCAGTGGGTTCTCCACATCTTCAATGCATGGAAGGGGGATTCTCAAAGAATGAGCAGACTTTCAGAAGACCTATTTTTTCCCTATTGTTCTCTATGCAGTCCCATGAATTATTTGCACACACCATTAAACTTTACTCAGAAAACAATTACTAATTTCCTCCTGGGTTCTCCTTTGATGTTCTTCGCTAAAGTACCTAAATGCTTCACAAATGTTAATACACTTATTTTTGTACCATTCAGCTGGACTAACTCACTTTTACTTGCCAAGAACTGTGACACAGGGGTATAGGTTAAACATATCCCCATCTGCATATCCAGATGGAGGCACAGGGGTTTGGTTTTCAGCACACCTTGGTATATCTAGCGTACTGCTCTCAGCTGGAGCTGTGCAAGATCCAGCTGCCTGCCAGCATGACTCCTGTGCCTTGCTGGACACCTGGAAATGTCCATATCACCAGCCCTGATGAAGTCCTGTTTGACAGAGGTGGGGAGGGCCAGCAGCTTTTCAGGGGCAGGAAGACTCTAGTGCTGCTGGATCTGGAAACTGGATGTTGAGATTCCTTGAGCTTGTATCATTCAGCCATGACTGCTGTCATGTGCCACAGCTTCTGCCATAGTCCAAAGGTAACCCACCTCTTTTTTCCCATGGGACAGCATTGCTTCCCATAGCACACCATCAGCTCACTGCCTTGCAGCACTTCATGCTATCTCAATTAATCTATACAACTAGTTGTGATTTTCCTGAAGACTCACAGATGCACAGAAGCAGGAAGGTTGCACCCTCTGGGTATAAAAAGAGCTGTTAATTAATAATTGGATGTCTCAGCTATTTAGGTGGTAGGATGTGATTTGTGGCTTTGAATATATTTCTCCAAGTAGGACATGAGTTCAAAATTGCTTTGAATGCTTCCAAGGGACTGGGCTGTGCCGAGAGTCTGTGCCAGCAATCCTGTCGTGTCTTTACAACTGTGCTACCAGCACAGGGGGATTCCTGCTCTGTCTGTGGCTCTCAGGGTTGGTTAAGCTGAGGGATGCAGGTGTAAATGCTGTGCATCCATATGTAGCCATAGCTGAAATATATAGGTGACAGTCATCTCACAACTTCATGAATCACTGTCCCTTCTGCAGGAGAATGAGGGATTAACTGTCTGTGGGGACACTCATTACTTTGGTGTGTTGATGTTGCAGTACTGTGTAGCTGCCTGGTTCTCATCTCAGCTTTGGAAACTGGCTCCAGATAAAGCTGGGATAATCTAAGAATATTTGAGTAGAATTGAATTGAATATACCAGGCCCCTGGAGTGCCTGCATTTGGCGCGCTATGGATCAAGGTACCTGTATGTCACCTTGGAGACTGTGAAAATAGTTTCTATAATTAGGTGTGCCTTGCTGATAGATCAGCTCCCTTGAAGCAACGTATTAGAAGGACAAGAGTGCCTCTTGCTAAATGCTTTTTTGTCATACTGTGTTCAGTTCTCAGTGAGTAGCTCCTGATGTCTAGATCCCTCAAACCCACTGCAAAAACATTTCCCAAATAAACAGCCTGAACAGCACTGAAATCATCAAATCAGAGAATGTGTTAGATTGGAAGGGGCCTTAAAGGTTATCTGGTCCAACCTCCCTGCAGTAATCAGGGACACTTTGAACTAGACCAGGTTGCTCAGAGCTTCCCCAAGCCTGACCTTGAATGTCTCTTCTCCACCTCTCTGGGCAACCTGTTCCAGTGTCTCACCACCCTTACAGTGAAGAACTTCCTCCTAATGTCTAATCTAAACCTTCCCTGCTCTAGTTTAAGACCACTGCCTCTCATCCTATTGCTACATGCCCTTGCAAACAGTCCCTCCCCAGCTTTCCTGTTGGTCCCCTTTGGGTACTGGAAGGCCACAAGAAGGTCTTCTCTGAGCCTTCTCTTCTTCAGGCTGAAGAAGCCCAACTCTCTCAGGAGAGGCTCTCCTTTGATCCCTCTGATCACCCTCATTGCCCTCCTCTGGACCTCGCTCCAAGAGGTCCATGTCCTTTTTGTGTTGGGGGCTCCAGAGCTGGACACAGCACTCTGGGTGATGTCTCACCAGAGCAGAGTAGAAGAGGAAAATCATAAAGACAATAATAAAGACAGTTGTAGGCTAATGTGGTTATTGCAGAACCAACGGCTGTAGAAAATCCAGAGACCGGATTCTCCCCAGGGTTGATACCTCTCTGGTAGAAACCTCCCCATCAGACTTGCTAGTCAAGATTTGTGAAGCATAAGTTCCATTTTGGTGAGTTTCACACAAAATTGCACAAGACGTTAGAGAAGGCTTTGAATGTTGTATTATGGAAAAAAAGTGAGCAAAATGAGGTTCATATCAGAGATTTCTTTCTAGATCCTGCTGCTTACAGGAGTTTTCTCAACAACTGTTGCTCATATACATCCACATATATTCCCACCAGACCCTTAAGGTAGGTTTTGGACTGCAAAATCAGGCAGAATCATAGCACCAGGTGGGATGGCCTCAGGCCAGTTTCTGCAGCCCAGTGAGCTTCCTGCAAAGTCTGAAGTAATTTTTTGGGAGGCTTTGAATGCCTTATGCAAAGGAAGGAAATATTAAATATGCCTTAGAGGAGGAAAGGCAAAAGGTTGAATTATTCTTAGACCTGCAGAATAATATTTAAATGTCTAAGGAGTGCTCTGGTCTCCGGAATCAAACCAGAGGAGAAGTTTTACCATGGTCAATGGATCTCAGACATCAGCTAATAGTACCTCTCCTATGCAGGGAGGTCCTTTTCTCAACTCCCTTCCCTTAGAAGGGCAAGGGGGAAAGCTACCTCAACAGCAGTACTGTGCACACGGTGGCAAGGCTGCTTGCTAAGGCAATTTAAAAACCCCACAAAATTCTGTGACCATCCAAAGAAACAATAGCAATGAGGGATTAAGGTGCCTTAGAAAATTGCTGGTGGCTCTGAAGATACTATGAGAACTTCTGTCTCAGCTATCATCTATTGAAGAGGTAAGTACTTTTATTTTTCTCCCCAGGAATATACTTTTGCTAAGCTTTTGTCCTAACCCGTGGAAGGAACAGATGTTTCTATTAGTGACAAAGAAATTAGTCAAATGGTTGGTTAGCTGCCTTCTGGGAAAGCCCCTGTAAAGCATGGATGGTGTCCCAAGAAACATTTAATTTTTATAGTTACTAACAGCAGTTTGGACAGAACTTGTGAACAGGGACAGCTTCTAAAAGGACACATCATTGTCTGATAAGCTAAAAGGGTAGGGGTGATAGACATGGGGATGACAACCAATCAGTATTTCTTATGAAAAGCACTTATTGCTAAAAGAGAAATAATAAATGTCAAAACTCAATATTTGAGACCATGAGAATGCCAGCCTTGTGTGTGCCTGTGACTGCAAAAGGGTTCTGCACCTCATCCCTCTCTTTCATTTTTCAGGGTTAGAGGTGGTTACTACCACAAAGGTATTAACTGGACACTTCCACACAGTTACACAGCAATAATATAGATGTGTTGTGGAGGATTTTAATCTTTAATGACTTACTAAGTGAGTTAGAATCCAGAAATATTGATTAGGTTAAGGAAAGGGGGAGAATACTGATGAGGATCAGTTCTGCCACGTGGTTCAATTTGGGATGTGTTTTGGGAGCTAGACCATCCCAGAAAAATCCCATTGAGTTTCAGCTTTGGGGAAGCAAGATCCCTCTTTTGCAGGATGTGGTAAAGTGGGTTCATTCTGTGGTAGAGATATTAGTACAGTTGTAGTGCAGACTATTAAAACAATAAACTGCACCCCAGTGTTAGGAGTGCAGGCAGTGTCTGGAAATGTACCTACCTGGTAGCTCATGGAGATGGGAGCAGAGATGTGGTGGTTCTCCTGTTGTTCCAGCCCACCTGTTGGGTGGGTAAGTCAATGTCTTCTGCTCCAAATAGGCATCTCAAATGGCTCCATATACATATCAAGCTACAAACAGTGCCAGAGGATGTGAAGACATGAGATGTGGTACCTTTGGTAGAGATAGGTGGAGAAATGGTCTGGGTAACAATCCTGTTCTATCATCAAGACTTGCTGAAAAGTGTGTTGTGCCCCTATTTTTGGAAGGAATTACATGACATTAGCATCTCTTGATTATCCCCGATGATTTTTTTTTTTACATTGCTGAAATGAGTGGGGTTTTCAATTAATGTATTCTTCAATTGTAAACATTTATCAGTCCAAGTTAACTCTAGTTTTTTTTTGTGTTGATGTCAAACCATTCAGCCTCCTTGTTTCCTGTTACCTTTGTGTAACAGAACAGCAACCTGCAATGGTGTTGTTTCTGGCTTCTGGTTGGGTAATTTAAAATTCTTAAGTGGGAGATTAGGAGATAGGATTTGCTAAATAATTAATCACATATACTCTGGTTTGCAGGGTGATTTTTTTTTCTTGTGGGGATAAATGGATGCTTGCATGAAGAACAAGCCTCTTACACAAATCTGAGCAGACAAAACTTTGTTGCAGCCAATATTAAACATCGTGGGAAATCAACATGGCTGCAATGAGTAGCTGTTAAGAATATAAATGAGCGTGCTTAAAAATTCTTGGGTTATCTGAATTTCAAGCTGAATGCGGCAGCAACCCTCAAAGAATGAGTATTTTATAAATAATTCATTGCGTGCACAAAGCCTGCATTTTATTTCTATTTAGTTTTGGATTCCTTGAGTTTATTTTTCTAGTATATGGGAGATGTGGAAGCGTATTATTGGCTGTATCTTTCCAAGCAGGGATGTAATTCTGGGACTGGTGGGAGAACTTGACTCATGCTGTGATTTCTGCCTGAGAGCTTGAACCATGACACAGCCTTTGGTCTCCTGTTCTTTCCACACACTCCTGAAAAAAAACAAGCAAGAAGGGTATTGTATGAACAAAGCAGGAAGGCCAAGGACTTTCTGGTACCCTGTGTCCTGGTGATGCTGCTGGCATCCCTGCTGAAGGGAGACAGCAACAGCTCTGAACAGCTCCAGGGAATAGGTTGGGTCACCCTCGGTTCCACCAAAATGCGCAGCATACCTTACAGTAAAACAAACAAACAAACCTTGAAAAGCACCTCCCTCTTTCAAAGAACCAATCTCATAAAAGGGACTTCAAATGCCTTTGGGAGTTTTTACTACTACTCCAACTTGCAATTCTCTTCACATACTGATTCAGTGTCTAAATAGCATCTTAGAGCTCTAAAAATCAGAACCCCCTAGACCTCCTGCTAGCATAATAAGATTTGTTTCCTGCTTATTCCAATGTGTCTGTGAGTGTTTAGAGAATTGGGTCTGGGAGCAGGGGGCAAAGGGAGAGGATGGCAGGTTGAAGTACCTGTTTTCTAGCTAAAGTGCTGGGAACACATTATTTTAATTGTAACCTTAAAAGATCAAAATATCTTTCAGAAAGGTTTCAACTCCATGGCAATAATTATTGCTGTGCAATCACGAGGAAGCAGCATATCCAAGAACACTTGGTGTAGTTCACCTTACTAGAACATGTATATTAAAAGATTAAAAGACCAATAAATGGAGATCCTCTCAAGACACTGAAATTCATCTGAGCTGATGGACTTGAATGCATGTTTGACGGATACAGGTAATGTTCAGCTACACTGTAAACCACAGGCTGCCATAGCTTGTGCATACTGATGCTTCATGAAAAGGATGTGCTAATGCTACTTCTGCTTGATTTTTGTCAGCTATTTTCAGACTTGTATTGAATGTCTATCTCACAGGGGACCGAATCTGTATGATTTAACAAGTCTTTCCTTATTAAATGTAGATTTAGTTCAGCTTGAAGCAGAGGTGTGAGAACAGGTCAGGCAGGAAGCTGTCTCAGAATTTGAAGGTTTAGGTGAAATTAACTTATTTTTAGGTTTTATCTAATTTAAGCAGTCTGTCCTTTTTTGCCTGTACTTATAGATCTGAAAAGATGGCGACCTGAGCTAACATGACAAGTCAGGTCTTTAACCATCTTCTGCAATAGCTGTGGTTTCACTAACACCTAAAATGTTTAATTAAAAGGTTGAGGGTTTATACTGCCCTCAAATCAGAACGCTGTTTCTTATCTTTAATCACACTGATAAAGTAGCAATGATGGAGTCCATGGGAGCTTGTTTTCATGGTATAACAAATATTTCCCCTGTGTGGTTGTTCTGGGGGCTCAGAAGTTGTCTGGGTTCCTGTAGGGTCTCGGGTTTATAACTGGGTTTAATCCTTAGTCCTCCACCAGTATCTGTTAGCTTTGGCTGAAGCTTCCTGATCCTTTCAAAGGGGCTACTGCTCTGTAAAAAGACAGTGTTTGATTGTCTGAATCACTGCTGTGCTATTTCTGCAACTCCTTTTTGGTCTATATTGAAATACGCTGTCCGATGAAGTGTATTCTATTACGAGCCAGTTTGTACTGGGACTGAGAACCCCCTTCCTAAAAGAGCCCTGGGAGGTGTTTGGGTTATCCCTGACCAGAACTGAAACACTTGGAGAGAAGGTCTGGTGGCCACTGGAAGTTGTTCATGACAGCTATCATTTTCCAGGAGACAGGCCAAATAAGTGTATTCATCCTCTTGAAAACAGCCTGGGAAGCTGGTGAAAGAAACTGGTCCAGCTAGAAAAGCATGGAATAACCTAGATCTGGAGCTTTGGTTACAGAACAAAAAAATCATTTTTGTTTTAAAATAAATGAATTGTTACTTGGTATAATTTTGTCTGAAATTTTCTCACACCGTTTCTGCTCTTGGAAGGAGGGAAAGTGGGAAAAGTAAATTCTATCCAAGGGTATGATCTTGTCAGCAGCCCACTTAATGTGATGGCATGTCAGTAGGGAAATACTGAATTCCTTCTTTATGGACTAGAGTCTTTTCCCACGAAGGAGGAAAAGCAATTAGCTTTGGGGGTTTTAATATGTCAGAACTAGGAATAAATGGGGGCTCCAGAGAGGGACCGGACCGCGATGACTTTTCTTCCCAATTTGCTGTCTTATGGTACGTAAGTCCTGCCTCATTTTGCTTTTACAGATACTGCACTGCTGTTCGGCTTCTTAGGTGCATCAGTGCTAGTTCTATGACCAAAACTTTGCAGGACATGATCCTAAAGGAGTTTGGTTCAGACAGTTATCTGGGATAAGCTGAAGAGAGTGGGAGAAGGTCTCTGAACTGTTCAAGGTAAACAATTTGTGATAAAAGCGTAGCTCTTTTTTTTTTTTTTTTAATAATTAACTTCCAATTTCATTATGTTAAAACATTTTAAACACCAACCCTAATGTTAATTGACTCACAATTGGGTGGCATGATGAGCAGATGCCACTTACCTGTTCCTTGGCACACTGAGCAGTTTATTACCTGCCTTCTACCAGACATTATAAACAGATTCAACCTGTTCCTTGGCAATGTGTGAGAAAAACACCTTCTGTATTCCCTGGCAAAAATGTGGAGGTGCCACTTGCCCTCTGCTTATTACCATAAGGAACAAGCTGGCACACAGTCTCTGCCTTTTATCAGCAATAGAGATCAGAGACTGATGTTTATTTCAGACACGCTCTCACCTTTAGATGCATATGATGTCTCATTCATTAAGTACAGTTAGTATTAGAAGTAGTAGTATCATCACAACAATACCAGCACTGCTGTATTTGTGCCTGGAAACCCCGACTCATTTGAGACTGCTGGAATTTTCCATAAATAAAACTTTGGGAAAGGTGCCAGCTGAGGCTAGGTGGTTCCTCATTATTTACCTTGGCTTGTGAAGTGAATTTCTGTGATGTTCATACAAAGCTTGAAGGATCTGTGAGTTTGTCAAGCATGGGTTGTTGGTGTTTGGGAGGTTTGCTTTCTCCCTTTAGTAGCTGATCATCTGGTGGAGTTAGGCTGGAGAGGACACCTCAGCACTACAAATGCTGGCTGGAATGAGCCTTTAGTGTCTCCTGTCTGGCAAATGTTTCTGCAGGACACTTATAAAACTTGCTGTCAGTAAAATTAAAATATTCAACAGATTCTGTTCTATAAGTGTGGAGAACAAGCCAGAATGTCCTGGGTGTTTTTTATCTGTCCTTTGAAATTCTGTGAGGAGGATAGAATTCACCAGGGATTTTTTTTCTGAGCCAAAAATGTCACATTCACATCCAGGCAGAGTATGTGAGGTGGGCAAGCACTGCTCTTTATTTATGACTTGCATGTACCAGTCCTGAATGCTCTTGCAGAAAGAATTTTCCTAGTGAATCCCTTCAACCACGTGTCTCATTTTGTGTTTCACCACAGCTCTTCTGCTCCTGTCAAGCAGTAAATATACTTGCTATTTGTCCTCACCTTCATGAGTGACAGATCAGCCCATATGTATTATCTCTCATTGAGATGTTGCTCCTGCTTCTCTCCTGTGCAAGGCAGCAGCGACCAATACATTCACTTTATCAGCATTGTAAACACTTCTCCATCTTCTCCCATGGTGCCTTTCATACTTGAATAAACTTCCTGTAAAAATTCACAACTCCCTGCATTGTCTTCCTTCAAATCCCTTAAAAAAGCTCTTCTGGTCTACAATACCCTCAAGAAACCTCTTGATAACAGACCACTGGGCGTGGAGACCTTTCCTCCTTGCAATGACAGATTACCCCAGTGTTTTCTCCTCCTTGCAATGACAGATTACCCCAGTGTTTTCTTCCATCAGGTGACATAGTTTTATATTGCCTTCATTTCATTTACGGGATGAACAGTGGAATTTTGATGTTCCAGGGCCAGGAAGAGGTCCTGCAGACCTTGAGGAGATGCTGCACTATTTCCTGCAGAAGTTTTTGCCCTCATGGAGGGGCCAGAGGAAGCTTTCCTGGGCAGCACAAGAACCTAAAAGAACAGCCTAGGAGTGTGTACACACTGTGTTTGAGCCAGGACTAAAGGACCTAAATGTGGTTTTTTTTCTGTTGCCAAGTTAAAATTCAGTATTGGTGGTTTCCAGCTTTGGGTTTCTACACAGCTGTTACAATGAAGATCTGAGCCTTCTGAACTACTGATGAAGCTTTCAATTTAAGCATTCATGATGCTGGTGGAGCAACACTATGCCCTGCAACGAGCATCCAGCAAGCTGTGTGGGCAACAGAGACCAGTGGACAGACTTTCTAAGGATGTGGGCATCTATTTGAGCAAGCTCTCGGGCACATCAAACTGCCACATAAGATTTCCATGATGAGCTGGCATGAAATTCAAATTATGGGCAACTATTGCTTTCCACTCTGCTGACAATTTATTTGGAATCTCAGTGAGTCTCTGCTGCAGGCCACGGCTTTAACTTAACGTGACCTGACAGACAGTACCCAACGTTAAGCGTCACAACACAATACATCACACAGCGTGTCTGAAGGGAGAGATGGGTGATCCTGGGAGTAGAAATACATTTTAAAGGTTTTATAGTGAAAGAGTAGTCTTTATTCACCAAAGCTCCAGATGGAGGTATTTGGTTCTGATTCGCCTCCACATCCTCAGGAAATCTGTGATGCACATCTGATGTAAAAAGCACCATCACTATCATCCTCCACTGTGGATGACACTTGGGATAGTGGGACATTTAGTGACCAAATCCTCTGCTTGCCTTGTGGCAGCACATTGACAGCCTCTGCCTGGCTGTCAACCTCTAGTGAATTACACACCACACACCTCGCAAGAGCAGTGATTCTCAACCTGGGCTCACGTGCCTTTCAAAATGAAACACACCTCCAGCCCTTTCTTCTGCTATACAAATGCAAATCGTACTTGAGCTCTTCTTCCTAATTTAATTTTGAAATAATGTAAATCTCAACCTTCTCCCTAGGTGATCAGAATCATGTATGCTGTGTCAGGGAAAGACCGTTCCCAGAAAGGTTGGTACAGCTGGCTGCTTTGTGTATGAAATATCCAACTGCATTTCGGATCTCATAAGTTGTCTGTCTCTTCCCTTCTCTACTTCTTCCCACTTCCCCACCCCCTCCCATATATTAGGTTCTATGAGGACTATAAACTTGCAAAGCTTAATGTGAGAATAAAACTTTTTCATGACACTCTTTTACAGTGTGTTTCAAATCAGATCAAACAGGGAAATTCACTGACACTGCCCAACATCTCAACGAGCTTGGGTCCTCCCAGAAGGTTCCTGCAAATGCCGCATTTCTGTAAGCCTGGTAGCAAAGCATTAAGGCAGTTAGACATGCAAATGAGAGCTGGCCTCCCTGAACCTGGCAGGGGCAAGCACACCAGCTGCATTCCCGGCATCAGAGGCAGTTGTGTTGCATAGTGAGTAGATACCTTGGAGCAGCCCTGTTTGAAATGACTTGGGAAAGCCACAGCCCTCTGCCTGACCCCTGTGTGAATAAAGATGTCAGCGTGCCCCTGGAGAGAACCTGTGTGCCTTTTCTCATTCCACTGCTGCACGGTATGGGCTGTGCCAACAGAAGGCCACTGCGCTTTTCTGGCAGAGGGGCTGCCAGCAGTTGGGTGGGAGGTGATCACAGGCTGCTGGTGTGATTGCAAGAGGGGAAAAGTGTGTCAGCAAGTGGCCTTGTGTGCAGAAGGCTGCAGGGCTGTCAGAGGGGCAGGGGGCTGTACAGTTTAGCAGCAGCACTGCTCTATCTGTGCAGAAAGTTAAACAGTAGTCTACAGGACCGGAGCTGCTGGCTCCTGATCAGTTCAGTTCAAAAGCTGAATTGCAGCGAAGTTATGAGGGAATGAAGAGGCATCAGTCTGAGTAGAATTGAGGTTTTATGTGGATTTACATTCAGTTACCAATTTCCGAATTTCAGGATGCGGCTTTTCCTGAATTGGAAAGTCCCATCAGCCAACCTTAGCTCTTCACTTTGCAATTCAATCCTTCCTTCTCTCCAGCAGGAATGAAAGCATTATTTGCAAGAGTTTGGGTTGTACAGGCAGCTGTAATTGCCATCCATGTTTTCAGCTCACATCCTGGCATGGATGAGAGATCCATGTCTTTTCTGAGTGTTTTCTACCTTCTTCAACTTGTACCCTACTGGTAGTGAAATAGGTGCCCAATCCCCCACAGACCAGTTTCTCCAGTGCAGTGTTGGGAAGTCCTGCCCGTTTTACTACGAAGACGCAGTGGGAAATCTTTGAGTGCTTGCTGCAGTTCCCCTCACCTGCCCACCTTCTGCAGCCCCATCCCACTCTTGCCCTCACCCCAAGAGTGAGCTCGTCCCTGGCTGACACTGAGAGCTGAGTTCATCTTTCCTTCCTAAGAGGGATGGGCAGTAGCTGGGATAAGTACTGACTGATTAAAGCCCTTACTAGAAACCTGGCTCAGTTGGTTATTTCTGTAGGAATAAATAGGTGCTCTTTCATGGAGGACTGTGGGTAGGGGCTGTATGCTGGGAACTTCTGATTTCATCAGAAAGGTCTGCCCCTTGTAGTGTACAGTATGTTGCCTTTAAGCAAAAAGGGTTTGTCAAAGGTGCATGTTGTGCCACATTTGACTGCAAGTGATGTAGTAAGCTGAGCAAGAACCTATGTTGCTTGATGCAACTGCTGCCAGCAGCAGAACCCCCTCCATTTATCTCAGAGGGTCTCTTCAGACCCTTCCTCATGCTCTAACCACTACCTGGTACTGTGATGACTCTGAAATTTGTGTGTTTCTAACATTTGCCTCCTTTCAGACTGCTAGTGTTGGTGGAGGCTTCAGAATACAACCTTGCTCCTGCATGTGTAGGAAAGGGTCTTCCAGATCAAAGTTTGTGGGGCTGCAAGGATGGGTCTGGAGGACCCTCCAAGGGTGGGAGCATGCCACATGCAGCAGACATACAGGACACAGAAAAAGGCTACAGTTTTCCAAGTCCAGCTCACAAAAGGAAATGGAAACCTTCTGCAACTCCAGGACACTGAGGTACCAGATCATGCAAAAAACCCCTGTCCTTTAGAGGAAAATAAAGCAATAAAGTTTCTATGCTATTGTTCCTTGCTTGGCTACCTACCCTCACATTATTTGTAGCCTCTTATTACTCCTACCTGCACCTCCATCCTTTGTGTGAGTTCTCTGATCTTCTCTACCTCACATGCCCCATTTCCTCTGTGTCCCTGTCCCATATCTCCCTGTTTCCCTTCCCCAATCCCTCCCTGCAAGCAACTGCACGTGTCTGTCACTTTCTCTTTGAAAATAGTTCTAAGCATCTTCTGTTCTTCTCGGATCACATCTCCCCAAGACAAAAATACTATAACAAAACCCCTTTTGACAGAGTTAGGCATCAGCAACGTTTGTTTTTCTTTTCCAGGCTTCTGCCAGCTCTCCGATCCGAGCTGACACTGACTGGGTGTAGGTCAGATGTGGTGGCTACTGCACGTCCCCCCGAGCTACCCAGTGGATGTGAAATCTGGCAGGCTAGACAGCCTTTCAGCTACTTGGCCTACACATGCACTGTGCAATTTGTTTTGTGTGTGAGCGTTAGGCTCTATCTTTATCTCTCTGCAGAGCTTAACTCTTCGCTGGATGCTGTCGGAAAAGGCGCTGTCTCCAGGTGTACCGTAGATGCCATTAACTGAAGTAATTGTTGTTTGACCCCATTGTGTGGGAAGGGTGAGAGTTCAAGGAAGCCTCCCCAAGATGACGGGGCTGTCATGGTAACGGGTGGAAAGGATGGTGTCTAACCAGCTAATCACACAGCACACAGGGTAAGTAATGAGCGGCACCGTACTGCACAACACGGCGCTGTCCCGTGCTGCTGTGACGAGGAGCATCTGCAGCGAGTGATGCTGGGGGCACTAAATGAGAAGGAAAATAAGTGCTAAAGGGACAGGGGATAAATGCTTATAATCCATGGGAAAGGTGATCCTGAAGATCACTAATATTCACCTGGTAGGGTGGAAATCTTAACAAATGCAGCAATTATGTCTTGAGAAGGATTTGGGCATCTTCATGTAGAAACCTGTGGATAAATCATGGCCCAAGCACAGGTCAATGCTGTTCCCTGGCCCGCCCTTCATTTTCTTGATTATTCTATAAAGGTGTCTTAGTCTTACAGTAATCAGATACGATCTTCACATTTTAAATAATTCTAAATAAAGCAAAAATTATTTCTGTGGGCTACTGTCCGAAAGATAGTCTTTTTCTCATTTGCTGGTCTAAAACCCCCAGCTCATCTCTCCTTGGATTTTCTAGCATTTCCTGGGCATCTGAACTCCAATTAGCCTGCCTAATATTGTACTGGTACAGTCTGACTGCTGTGTTGCTGTGCGCTGAACTGATATTTATTCTTATCCTATTCCACCTATGACAACTATAATGATATCTAACCCATCTGCATCTATACTTATATCTACCTGTTCTTGCATGCTAAATATTATTCTTAGGCCTGCAATAAAAGGATGGCTTTATACTGCTGAGCAACCAGACCACTGTGGACAGTATCACAACCTATTTTGAGACTCGGGGTGGTATTAGGACAGCGTGGTGGTCTGTCAACTTGTCACTCCTTTCAGCTGTTCTCTGAGGCCTCCAGATGGAGCTCAAACTGTTCTTTGTACAGCTCCCAGGTAAACTAAATTGACACCTGAGCACTCTTGAGTAATGACTTTTAAACAGCAGTGGGTGTCCTCCTTAACTCGGTTGATGCATCTTAATCGCCTCTTTTTAACTGGTGTTTGGCTATTGTGGTACCAGTTAGACTTAGTCAGTGAGCTGTGTTAGCACCTTGCAAGCTTCTGGAGATCCTTTTGCTGTAGTGGCTGTGGGTCAAATAAAGGTTCTGACTTTGGGGTGGATTGACCATTCCCATGTAAAGGCAGCAGCTTGTCATAAAGCTAAAATCAGTGTAGTGAAGTGGGCAGGTCCACTGACCCATCCAAGGGTATCTGGAGCCAACATTCTTTAGACAGTGTGGTTCAGGAGTGACATCTGTTGCCCAAGGCAGAGCTTTAGGATAAACCACTCCTTTTGCTGCTCTGGAAAGACTATTTAGAAAGTGGACCCGGTCCTTTACCACTGTGTTAGTTCAAATTAAGCCAATTAACTAGTGCTAAAATCTGAGGTAGTTGCACTCAGACAATATTGCTGACTGTTGATGAAAATGGAATGAAATAAAAAACGTAATTATTTTAGCTCTTAGAAGTCAAGCAAAATAAATCCTGCTTTATAGATTTTTTTCAAACTAGATAACAGCAGATAATAAGAGGTATGGGACAGCAGTCTTGGTAAAGAATAAACAATAAATCCAGAACAGTAGGCCAAAACCTCCTTCTCTGCATGTCAAAAATAACAAGCACCTTTATCAGTGTGCCGGGTCTGTGCATGACTTAGGTGCAAGACAGGAGAGATATAAAAAAACCCCATATTCCTGTGCAAACTTAAAATGCTCTAAAATGAATTCCCTATTTATATGTATCAGTTTATAACATCAGTTTCATGATCTTGTTCTGAGTAATTATGAATAAAAGAGCAGGTCATTGAACATAACTCTGAGACAGGAATCTGTGAGTCTGATGTGGCTGACAGTGAGTTTCTCTTTCTTCTACAGCTGGCTGGAGTATTCAGCTCTGGATTAAGCAGTGTCACCATGTTGTCACGTTGGCTACTTTTACCCCGAGGAAGAGAAGCACCTCCAGCTCCCTCCAGACTCAGTGGGAGGAAATTGGTACCTGTGGGTGGTGTTTCAGGGCAGAGCCCAGCTTTCAGGGCTGGATGTACGTAGGCATGGGGAAAAGAGTGGATGCCTGCTGCTCTCCATTATTGTGTGTGTTTGCTACCCATGTGAAAAAACCACTGAAAGTAAAGCCTGCACCCAATCAGCATTCACTGAGTGGAATTGCTTGGGAGTATCACTTTATCACATGGCTTAAGGATAGCAATTTTGTCAGTTAAAATAAAGCTGTTCCCAGTTCTTCCTCTTTCACTGCCTTCTCTCTCTGCCTGTGGCTCAATTTTTTGTTATTTTATCCTGTTCTTTTGCATCCGTACCATTTTTCTTCTCTTTATTCCCCTTCTCCCCTCACACCTCATTTCACCCCTTGTGATTCTCCACCTTCTCCTTTTTGTCCATGGGACAGTAATGGACACCATCTCCTCCTGCATGAGGGTCTGCAGGAAACATATTACAAGAAATAGGAGCATACAAAGGAGCACAGGATTCTCCTTTGCTTGCTGGTCAGCTAACCAGCTGCTCTGGTGTGATGGAGATGGGCAGGCAGAGTGACTGGGAGGAAGCCAGCTCAGAAGGCTCTCCTCAGGACATCCCTGGAGACTGGCAAGCAGTCCTGTCTGCTTCTCTCTGTTTCTGTATTCTTCTGTGAGCATCTGCTCCTGGCCACTGTCAGAGGTAATGAGCTGGACAGCCCTTTGGTTGGTCCTTTCAAGGCCAGCTTTGGGCTGTCTGTGAGGGGGCAGTAAAGCTGTGCTGTTGAGAGCACTCAGGCAAGGACACCCTCTCCACTGGAGGGGTCCTGAGCTCTTGAGGAATTGCTTTACTTCATCATCATTGTCAGAAAGGGACTCTCAAGTCATGTTCTGACCCCCTGAGGATTTGCACAAGTATGTGCAGCCACAAACATACAAGCAGAGTTTCAGGTGTATGGCTGAGTCTTGCATCTCTTTTCAGACTAAGGGATGATTCTGCCTGAAAAGGAAAAAGCAAAATGGATAGCACAATCCCCTAATCTGATTCCAGACATCTAAAGTCAATCTCCCTCTGTTTATGCTTGCTGATCACTTCCAAAAGCAGACTTTCCCCATCAGAAGCCCTAGTCCAGGGCTCGGATGTGATAGGTCGCTCTACTCAGGGCTGATCAGCCCTAGCCACAATGGGCAGGTGACAGCAATGCTGTGTTCAGCTCTGTGATCACATAGAGAGGAAGATGCACATGGTTCTGCACCATTGAGTTACTTAAGTCTTTGTTAGAGCACCATGAAACGCATGGCTTCTTTATTCATGTCGTCTTCTCCTCACCCTGGGAGTCACATACATGCCACTCCTTATGGAGGGTCATATGTAACTGTGTCTTGTTACAGGAGCTGTCCATGGATGGTAAACTGCAGGTCATGGATGCAGGCATGTGAGGCTCTATGGCATCAGCTGACTAACCAGTGCTTGTAACAGGAAAGCAGCAGCAGAAAAATTGGGAAATAAAATACGCTGCTGATTATTTTAAAGGAAACCAGTGGTATATCAGAAGAAAGATATTAGATTTGCCAAATTTTGGGTTTAGCCTACTAAGCTCCATCCCAATTGCATTTTAAATGCTGCCCAAAGCAACCTTCAGCGAGTGCTGAATTAATTGTGAAAAGAGACAACCATACAGCCAGCAGCATGCACCTTGTTCCCCAAGAGGGATATCACTATAGACCTTTTTTGGCAAAAAAATAGGAACCAGGACTAACATGGTGAGCAGCCTGTGGCAGCAACCCTTACTCTGACAGCTGGCTCTGGCTAGCAGGTCTGCTTTGGCTGGCTGCTGCAGCCTCCACCTGCCCCTCTTTGGTATTTCTGGTCTGGAGTGAGAAACAGACAAAAGCAGCTTGTGACACCCCAGTTGGGTCATTCTTATTCTGGTTACTTAGTGCATGCCATTCAAGGAATAGCACCACGTGGCCATGAGTGATCCATTTTCTCCCACAACTACATTTTGAGGTGTCTCCACTGGTGTGGAGGTTTTCTTGCCTGTCCTCTGATTGTGCAGAGCTACAGCTGTCTCCACTTGCCCTCCATGACCTTGCTGGTTACCAGCACTTAAGTTTGGGTTTGAGCTATGTGCTGAATAGAAGATGTGGGAACTGGACTTCATTGCAAAGGGGATCTTTTTCCAATGATTTTTTTAAATCAGCATATTCTGGCCAAATATTTTGTCTAGAGACAAAAACTGCTTTCCTTCCAGAAGTAAGATAAACAGTGGGTACTGAAAAATAAGCTTATGGGCACTGCAGTGATAATCTGATTTTAGAATTTAGCAGTCATCGTTTTCTCTACACTGAGAATGATAGACAGGTAAGAAAATAGCTTGACTGTAGCTCTCTATTCCAGCTGGCAGAAAGGATTCACTTACCTTCAACAGGAATTTCCAATAAATCTATATTTAGTATCCTTCATAGTCTATCACTTGATGAAATTACTTTCCTTCGTGAATGTGCAATAAAGTCTGACAGTGATATATGTAAGGACATTAAATTTTCAATGGCCGTGTTATGAACAAAGGTGATCTAACAAAAAATAATATACTTTAAGGAGCAGACAGCAGGGCCCTGTCTTTGATCTCATTGACAAGGCTTAACAGTGGTAGACCTCTCTTTACATTAGTAAAATCATTCATTTATATGGATATATGGGAGAGGAGCTCTTTCTTCCACGGGTCTGCTTCTCCTCTCCCACACATCCGTTCAAAAGGATTATTTCACTAATGTAAAGTATATTATTATTTTTTGTTAGAGAGCCTTTGTTCATGAGGTCTAGTTTGCTGTAAAGCCAGAGATAGAAATTAATTAATGAAGAGAACCAATTATGTGTGTGACATAGACTCAAGAAGCTATTATTATCCATCCCCCCCAAAAAAAATATTCCCCTCAGCAGACTCTAATTTCCCCTATGCCATTTCCCATTTATGTTTGGAAGGCTAAAATTGTGCTGTTTCTCATACAGAGGAAAATCTTCATGCTGGTAGTCAAGTCTCTGCGGGTTCCCAATAGTTATTATCTACCCTTCTGACATGGTTAAAGATCCAGTTCTATTTTTAGAGGTAAGAAAAAGACTAGTATTTGCCTGTGGATTATGGTTTAAAGTGATTGATGTGCTCATATGTGTCTTCTTATGACTGTGTACTTTGCATATTCTCTTATTGTCTCCACTTCACCTGGTAAAACTGACTGTCCTTGCATAGCCCTTTGCTTTCCTTTCTCTCTTTTAATTGAGTGTGTTTATTGGATTTCATTTCTGGAGAACCCCTTACAGAAAGGTTTTTTTGTATCCTAGTTAAAAGGTGCTGCCCTTTTATCACTCAACTAAGGCTGAAATCCAATTTTGAGCCCTCCTGTGTGCCACTCTTTATTTATGGTATCATTACAGTTTGTTTCAGAAAAGCAAACCCTCTGCAAAGCTTTCAGGATACTTATCTAGCAAACACTGTCACTTAGCTACGGCTGGAGTCCAATCTGATGCCTTAAATTCTAGCCTCACATAAAGATAATGCTTTTAATCAGAAAAGTGAGACAAGTTGCAAGAGCTTGTTCGCAGTATCTGTCAGCAGGGAACTGGAGTGAAATCAGGACAATGTCTAACTCTTTGTTTCCCCAGACGTTTGTTACTTGAGCTACGAAGGCCTATTAACAGCAGGGCTAGACAGATGTAAGGAGAGCAAGGGCAAGCCTACACCACTCTGGCTTGTACTTGGTAACTGCTGTGCCTGTGGTCCTACCCCATAGAAAATGTGAGCTCAGTTCTAAGAGAGGCAAAATGCAAAAGCGAGGTCAGGGGTGCTGATGTGGTATGGATCACAGAATCACAGAATCATAGAGCGTTAGGTGTTGAAAGGGACCTCGAACGATCATCTAGTCCAACCCCCCTGCCAGAGCAGGATCACCTAGACTAAATCATAAAGGAACACATCCAGGTTTTCAATGTCTCCATAGAAGGAGACAACCTCCCTGGGCAGTCTGTTCCAGTGCTCATAATCCTTTTCTCTAGCTTTCTAGCAATGGCTTGGACAGCCGTGTGGCAGGTTTGCTATGGAAGAGGTGGAAGCTGCTGGGCCAAAAAAGCTACTACAAAGTGCTGGAACAACTAAGCTCATTGGCTGCTGTGGGGATTACCAGTCAAAATGTTTTTCCTCTTCTTGGAGCCCACCACTAAATTTTTGCAGAAAAGGTGTCAGTTGAGGGAATTTGGAAATAGTTGATTAACCTGCCTGCTGATTGCGTTCCAATTGCATCTGACATTGCTAATGTGATATTCCTGGTTCGCTTTCAACGTTTCCTCTTCTATAAAGGATCAAATAAGAACAGACAGAACTGCTTGTTGCATTAATGCAGGAGCTGATTTACACGGTTGAGTGTAAATTTTTGACTGGTATAGATCAGCCACTTTTGAGCGGTGGTAATTTCTATAAACTCAGCATGGTATACCAGTGATGTATGAAAAAGGTGTTTTCTTAAAAATAAAAAGCCCAATACCAACCCAAATCTCTGAAGTAAATATAAAAGCATAGTGACTTTCATAAGCTTGGTGAAATTCTACTGGAATTAAATATTTCCTTACCATCTCTCTCTAAATGAATGTACAGGGAAGTACCATCCTCACAGTTTAAAAGAAGCCACATTCTGGGACAAGATAAGTATAATTTCAGCAGTTCTAGTTTTAAATATAAAACATTTCATTGATCTCAAAAGCTTTCTATAAAAGTATAAATATTAACTGGCTTTGAATAGAAGAAAAATCAAAAGGCATGCTATTCTTAAAAACCAGCTAGGTTTCAGTATGTATTCAGCAGCCTGTATCTAAATAACAATTCTTACATGAACTACCCACAATGATTAAAACACATTTCTGAACCTCACTGCCTTAATCTTCCCAGTAGATTTTATTGGTTTGGAGAAATAGCAGAAGTGCTTATGACCCATACCTCATTAAGGATACTCAATTTTTAAGATCTTATGCATTCAAAAATTACACACTTCTTAGATGAAAGGAACTAGGGTTTTTACATCAGCTGGAACACTGCTATATGCATACACCAAGTTAAAGAAAATCTCTGCAGAAGACAATATTGACTCCAAATGAGACCGATAAGCACTTCACCCCTAATCACAAAAGCAGTGTTTAATGGAAAATGCCCCAATTCCAGCAGAAGTGGTAAAAGATGCAATCAGCAAAGCAGGGCAGGAGGCACAGAGACAGCATTTTATAAACCCTGTTTCTGGCCAAAGCATTGAGACACTGTGCACTCAGACCTCTCCTTGGGAGCTTGCACAAGGCTCAGCCTGAAAAGCAGCTATATGGCTCTTGGTCCACATCAGCATGAGAGGTAGAAACCAAAATGAAGGTGTGAAGACACAGGACAATTCATAGCATGCCTGGATGCTCTCACTCAGGAGTTTTAAGTGGCTGTAGATCTCTGTAGTTTATGCCTCAGAGAATTAAATTATAGTGAATTATTAAGACTCTGCTGCACAAACTCAGGTGATTCATGTTGGGAAGATTTAACCGATTAGCAGGCTGTTCTCTCCTCTGGCTGGAGACTTCTTGCAGCAGGGTCATAACTTGGCCTGCCTTCAGACTCTCTGCAGTGCTGCAGTTATCACTCCATCTTATTAATTGCTTGCACAATCAATTGCAGTTTGGATTAACTCTCGAGTCGATGAACTGTGGCACTAGGAATTAGACCTCACCTGTCTCCTGCAGTCTTACTTTGGTGATAGGAATAAACAGGGAGGACAGGCAGGTGGAAAAGGCAGTGTCCTCTGTCACGCCAGCTAAATCTTGCAGAGCTTATGTGTTAGGACCCTGAAGCCATCTTAACATCTTCCTGCAGACTGAATGTGCTTTGAATTATGTGCGTCGCCTCCCATCTGCAGCAGGCTCGTCTTGACCTTCCTGAGTATGTCTATATGTAAACAGGCCCCCAAAAAGGGGCTTCTGCCCTGCCAAGGTGAAAGGAGAGAAAGGATGACTGAGTGTTCCGCCATGTAGGGTTACCACAGGAATTAAAAGGCACTTCTGCTGTTTGCCTCCTTATGTTGTCTTGTTTTCTGACTGAAGCCGTAAGCTTGAGAGCATTGCTATCGGCAGGGATGCTGAGTGACAAAAGGCCTGTACTACCCACTAAAAGGAAAAAATATGCCCATCTGAGGTAGGTGTAGAAGGAGCTGAATCCCATAGGGATGTAAGTTCAGGAAGGAAATGAAGCAGAAGGGACTGAGGGCATGAATAAACTTGTATGTCATGATCTCAAGTGCCTCCCCTGTCTGCAGTGACAAGAGACTGAGATGCTATGGCTGCAGTCCCATTCAGTACCCACTGAGGTTTACTATGGAGCGACCTGTACTGGCCATGGCATGAGAGGCAGAAGTCAGAACAACTCTCTGACTCTTCTGCAGGTCAGGAACAGAAAAGCAGCAGACTGAAAAGCTAAAAGGAACCATCAAGGCCACAAGACTGCCCTGAGTTAATTCTTATTTGAATTATTAGTGAAACCAAACCAACCCCTCCTCTTTCAATGCAACACTTTGCTGTGATGGAGAATCCAATTTACCAAGGGTAAATTGGTCCAGTGATTAAGTAGAGTGCTTTAAAACTGCACTGAGTTTTGAGCCTCATTTTTTTCCAACTTCAGCTTCTAGCCATTTGATCTTTGATGCATTTGACTGCTAGGTAGCAGACAGATCTGCTCCAACTCTTTTTCCCCAAGCAGGAATTTTTAGGACCTATTTAAGTAACTCCTCAGACCTGAGGGGATAAATATGTGAGCCCCTCAAACTGGTTGTTCTTAAATGTGCTTTCAAATTCCCCAACCATTCCCAGGAAATTTCATGGAATCCTTTCTAAGTTTTCAGAGTTTATTTGAGTGACAGATGCAGCATTTCCATCGCAGATGGGTAAGTGTCATATGCAGAAAAAATCTAAGCTCCCTACTTCTATCAATACTCTTTAATTATGCACCTAATGACTACGTTTGTCCAGGGCCACAGTGCTGTATTAAGAACTCAGAGTGAACTGATTATCTGCAAATCTGTCCTGCTGAAGATAATGTTTGTTTACTGTATAGAGCCATGGGAGGATTTATCCCACTGCTGCCTTAAAATGCAAATACTTCTAGGTTGCTCTGCTAAAACATGCACAGTGCCATTACCCTCAGTCCGAGGGCCAGGCTTTCTAGTCCAGTTAATATTCTGCAGTGACTTGCTCATGTTTTACCATGTGAAGACAAGGAGACTGGTTTTTGCAAATATGATGTGTTCCATACTTGGTCTATGGACACAAGGAAGAATTTAAATAGACTTATAAGTGCCAAGGGAACAGAGGGAGGCACAACACAGCAAGCAATACCACTTTCACTTGATTTTCCATAATGGCTTTGCTATCAGGACTAGATGCACTTGTCCATTTTCTTCTCCCTTGCAGGAGGAAAAAAAAAAGGGAAAATTTAACAACAATAAATCCTGAGGGCAGACCTAATGTCTACAGCTCATCCCAAGGCTGTGCAAAACCACCTGAGGAACACCAAATTCTGAAAGCAAAATAGCTAGCATGCAGTTAATTTGTAACAGCAGTGAGACCCGAAGGAACAGTGGTTGGAAGAGGGTGGAGTTCTCCGTGTAGGTTCATATCCACAGCTTGACCATAGTGACAACAGGGCCCAGGGTTTATGGATGAGAATCAAGGGTCAAGCCAACAAGACAGGTGTAATGGTAGGAGTTTGTTATAGGCCGCCCAACCAGGATGAGGAGATAGATAATATATTCCATGAGCAGCTGTGTGAAGTCTCGTGTTCGCTTCCCCTTGTACTTGTGGGGGACTTCAACTTGCCAGATGTCTGCTGGAAATACAAAACAGCAGAGAGGGAACAGTCCTTGGGGTTCCTGGAGTGTGTGGAAGACAGTTTCCAGGCACAGCTGATGAAAGAACCTGTGTGTGATGGCACCCTGCTGGACTTGGTGACACGGTCTAGTGTTGGACCTAGTAGGACTGGATAGACAGCTGGACTTGATGACCTTGAAGGCCTTTTCTAACTGAAATCCTTCAATGATTCTATGATTCTGTATATTACAGAATGTGTAATTAGCCTTTGAGGCCTCTGTTGATGATGCAAGTTTGTGTTGTAATAAGGTGGCTTGCCCATAACCTGTAGGTATTAGAACAGCAGGTTCTATCCTGGTGGTCATAGGGCCTAATGTCCTAGGGAAATGGTGTGACTAATGGGGCTGGAAGCACTTCTTGTGTGCCACAGCCAGTGAATTGCACTCATACCAGTAAGCAAAAGCAGCACAGTTAATAATTTGGCTGTAATAGTATATATATTTGGTAGATGACAGCTTGGCCATGAGCCAGCAGTGTGCCCAGGTGGCCAAGAAGGCCAGTGTGATCCTGGGGTGCATTAAAAGGAGCGTGGCCAGGACGTCAAAGGAGGTGATCCTCCTCCTCCTCTACTCTGCCCAGGTCAGGCACCACCTGGAGTATCGTGTCCAGTTCTGGGCTCCCTGGTATAAAAAAGACAGGGATCTCCTGGAGAGAGTCCAGTGGAGGTTACGAAGATGATTAAAGGCCTGGAGCATCTCCCTTACGAGGAAAGGCTGAGTGAGCTGGGACTGTTCAGCCTTGAGAAAAGAAGACTGAGGGGGAATCTGATTAATGTTTATAAAGATCTCAAGTGTGGGAGACAGAGGAGAATAGCCAGCCTCTTCTCAGTGGTCTGTGGGGACAGGACAAGGGGCAATGACCGCAAGTTGGAGCACAGGAAGTTCCGCATCAATATGTGGAAGAACTTTTTCACAGTGAGGGTGACAGAGCCCTGGGACAGGCTGCCCAGGGGGCCAGTGGAATATCTTTCTCTGTAGATATTGAAGACCCATATGAACACATACCTGTGTGATATGTCCTAGGGAACCTGCTTTGGCATGGGGGTTGGGCATGATGATCTCTTGAGGTCCATTCCAACCCCTACAATTCTGTGATTCTGTGACTTTGTGATATCACCATGCTGTGTGGACATACAGAAGAGCTTTCTGCAGTGAATGTACTTGGTTATTTTCAGGAACAGTGAGAGCTGGACTGAAGACCAAGATAGCTGAAGTGCCTAAATACTTGCCATAGCCTTTGCAGGGACATTGCAGTTACATAAGTGAGGTAAATAGGGAGAATAAGCAGAGAATGTCAAATTTTGGAACACATGTACATAATCCCCCTCACACCATTACATTGGAGTTTCTAAAAATAGAAAATAGTTTTCTAGGAACAAAAGAATAACCCATTTTACATATAATTAAGAAAAGCCTGTATTAGATATTATTCTGTTGGACAAGGTGACACAGTTACTTCGGAAGAAAGTTAAAAACATTGTTTAAATGTGAATGATCAAACCCAATCACATTTTCTGATCCTAACTGGAAGGCAGATATACCCAGCGATATCTCTCCCTCACTTCCTCCTGCTCTGAAGAGGGATAATTCTCAAAAGACAAAATCATAATGAGAAAAATTGTAACACCAGAGTACAAACGATAATAGAAAACTCCTCTAGAAAGGTTTATTAAATCTCAAGCCTCTGCAATTCAACAGTCAGGGAAAAACAGGCTACAACCTGCTGCAGATTGGAAGCATGAACAGCAATTATATGTGAAATAGATCTATACATGTTCATGCACAGTCCTATACAGCAAATTGGAATGTGAGGCTCTTAAATTTAACATAAAATTCAGAAAATTGATAAAACAGGCCAAAGAAAGTGCTCAACAGTCTAAACCTCTTTGTTTTAAAAGGGATTCCTTAAATATATGAGGAACAGATAAAAAGTTAGCGTTGGTACATGGAGAATCATAGACAAGGAGGATAAAATTACCAATCTTGATACTAAAACAACTAGAATTTTTCTCATAATGGTGCTGCTGAAGCTATGGTAGCTCAAAGACTTAGGTAAAGCAAATTTTGCAGGAAATGATAAAATCTTTTATTAGACTTGATATCAGTATGATCAAAACTGTTAGTCTAATAAAGATACTACCTCTCCTGGAAAGCTTTGCCTGGGAATTAGTTCTGTGGTCAGAAAGAAGCAGAATGATGTTTTCATGTCTTGTTGTAATAAACACTTTCTCTTCCATTCTTAATTAGGGAGGATGTTAAACAGCAACTATGGAAGTTAAACATTTTAAAATCTCTGGACTATAGTGCTTGTACACAGAAGCATTGAGAAGATTGCCCGAGGAGATTTATTAACTGCTTGCACTGATTTCTAGCAAATCGTGGAGCATGAGGGTTGAGGGATGCCAGAGCCAATATTATGCAACAATTTAAAAGGGTAAATTGAATGACCCAGAAAATTATAGACCAATTAATCTAGCAGCTCTCTGGAGGAGACATCATGTAAAAATAGAAGATGATCTATAAGTAATGAATTAAAATAACAGCAGAAGAATTGCTGTAGGTTTATGAAACACCAGTTTGCTCAGCTTAATGATGTCAACGCAGTATATTTTGATTTCTGAAAAACAAATGAAATCTGCCATCTTGATGAAAATATTGGCAGTCTGCAAATACCATAGTGGGCCATTACTAGGTGCATCATATGCCAATTAATCTGCTAAATTACAAGATGTAACTGTGAATGGAAAACTGTTATCCAAAGGAGGGTATGTCTGTCAAATCTGTACAAGAACTACATTTCTGGTGTAATACTTTAGCAACTACCAATCTAGTACTATTCAGCAATTGCTATTTATTATGTGGCAGCTTTATGAATGATTTGAAATAAACATCATCTGTAGAGCTTGCAGTAGTGGTGAAACTGGTGGAGCAGTTGGTAACATTGTGAGGAAGACCAGCAGGCATGCAAGGTGATGTGTCTAGGGAAGAAGCATGGTGAGCATTTCTTTAACAGCATTTCATCTTCCAACGCAATAACATCAAGACATGCTCAGGAGTTTTAGAGGAAAGTACACTGAACGTGTGTGCCAGATGGGCTGTTGAGCCAGAGCAGGGGGATTCAGTGCTTAGGCACACAGGGGAAAGACTTGTCAGGAGTGGATGGGGATGCAGCAGTAGCTCTCTGTGGAGCGGCAGCAATATCATTAACATTGCACTGCACCTCATCCTGACAGCCTAACTGTGAAGCACTGAGAAACTGGAGAGTGTTCTGGAAAGAGTGACTAGATTACATGCAAGTCTGAAAGCATGCCCTGAGGGTAGTAAACCTGTAGTGAAAGTGAGCTTCTAATTGGAAGGGCCCAATCATTCACTGTTCAGACAGCTTCAATTCTTTCTCAAAGAGACATTGAAGGTTTTTTTTTTTTTTTTTACTAGGGTGTGTCTACTTTATCCAAGGTAAAGAGGCAAGCTTTGCATTGTATATGTCTACCTGGAGGAGAAGAAGAAGATGCTGGTAAGAGCAAGCTTTGTAATGCAGCAGGAAAAAGGAGTAAGCTAGGAGAGATGCTCAGGATGGACATAAATATATAAATACTTCCCCTTCCCCTTCCCCTTCCCCTTCCCTTCCCCTTCCCCTTCCCCTTCCCCTTCCCCTTCCCCTTCCCCTTCTCCTTCTCCTTCCCCTTCCCCTTCCCCTCTCCCTCCCCCTCTCCCTTCCCCTTCCCTCTTTATTCTCTCACCCATGTAGGCATCTTAAGTTGGGGTCACTAGGCAGTTTAGACCTCTGTTTCCCCAAGTGCCACAAAGCTGTAGGCTTGTCACAGATGATTCCAGGTGACTCCACTGCCGGAATGACCTCCTTGGCCTTAAAATCTTAGAAGTGAGGAATGTCTTATTGGTTCAAATGAGCAGGGGCTTCAGCCTGAAGAGGCAAGTAAGCTCAATTGGCAAAACAGTGGGAATCTGCTGGAAGACCTGAGTTTAAGGGCAGTAGTGTCTATACAGAGAAGGATTGGTCACCTCTGGCAAAGCAGTTCATTTGTACTGCTGTTTACCATGATGGAATCACAGGAATAGTTTTTTTCCTCCTCCAGATTTGTAATGATCCTGTACAGATTTAACTTTGCCTTTATGGGAAGATGGTTCTTTCTTATGAAAACATGTGCTCATCTTGGAAATCTCAAACCACCTTCCCAATCTCCATCCCTGCAATACACGTTTCTGGATGACAAAACCTGCCAAAAACTCATCTAGCTTTTATGAAATCAAACCCTGAGGCAAAAATCATAAAAACCCCCAAAACAAACAGTTGGAAAAGACTGATTTTATTTTAAAGTACTTTGCATTTTGTTATGTATTAAAATATATTTTGCTCTAATCTATTCCTATATTTGCAAGCAGAACCTAAGAGGAGATAATAACATGCAAAGAGTGCAGTGACCCAATGCATTTACTATTACCATAGACTTGTAGAAGCCAAATGAAACAAGAGTGTTTTCAATTCCATGTAAATAAATATGTATTTTAATAACAGTTAATGTCAGCTCGTAAAAGGAAGCAGACTAGGAGAGTTCTTTAAGAGAAGATTACAGTTTTGGTGCAAAAACCTTTCCTAGAAAGTGATTGAAAAAAAAAAATATTAACTTAGAAAATATCATCTCCAAAACAGGAAAGTCTCGGTTCCATTTTATTCTTCCTCCCTTAGGAAAGTGGAAAGGCATTATTAAGGCATATCAATCAATTTTGGTAGCACCTTTATTGCCTAATATTATCGCTGTGTACATACTGATAATTTATCCACATATTGCTTACATATTGCATCTTACCACTCCCTGTTTCCTCCATGTAAAAGTTCTCGCAGGAAAGTGCATGTCTTGAATAATTCATGTGCACATAGCACTCAGTGATACTTTGACATTATCCACTACTGGCAGAGTCTGTGAGAAATGTAAAGAAGAGAAGGTCCCTTTCGCTCAAGTAGTGTAACCCCATAATGTTAGTCATACTCAGTACAGAGGGATGTGCTTCTGGATCTTGTATATACAAATAAAGTAGGACTTGTTGGAGATATGAAGGTTGGGGACAGATAATGAGATGGTGCAGTTCAGGAGCGCTAACTTTGGCCTCTTCAAAGACCTACTTGGAAGAATCTCATGGGTCAGAGAAGGTAGAGGTCTACAAGGTAAGAGGACCCGATAGAGCCAGTTAATATTCAAACACCACTTCCTCCAAGCTCAAGATTTGTGCATCCCTATGAATAAGAAATCAAGCAAAGGAAGCAGGAGACCTGTACAGATGAGCAAGAAGCTTCAGGGGAAGCTCAAAGAGAATAAGGAAGTTTACAGAATGTGGAAAAAATGACTGGCCACTTGGAAGGAATATAGGAATGTTGTCAGAATGTGCAACAATGCAACAAGGAAGACTAAGGTCCACTTGGAATTAAATCTGGCAAGGGATGTCAAGGACAAGAAGAAGGTCTTCTTCCAAGTACATCAGTGGCAAAAGGGAGACTAGGGAAAATGTTGTCCCAGTGCTGAATGAGGTGGGTGCCCTGGTGATGGAGCATGAAGAGTGACTGAATGCTTTCTTTCCTCAGTTTTTACTGCTAAGGTTAACTATCAGGAATCCCAGACCCTGGAGGTAGGAGAGGAGGCTGGAGAAAGGAAGACTTTCCCTTAATCTAGGGGGATTGGGTTAGAGATCATTTAGACAAACCTGACACCCAGAAATCCATGGGCCCCAATGGGATGCACCCATGACTGCTGAGGGGCCAAGCAGATGTTGCTAAGCCATGCTCCATCACCTTTGAAAAGTCCTGGATAACAGGAGAGGCACAAACAAATGTTACACACTGGTCTTCAAAAGGGACAAGAAGGAGGACCCAGGAACCTACAGGCTAGTCAGCCTCACCTGCATCCCTGGAAAGGTGATGGAAGAGCTCCTTCTGGATGCCCTGTCTAAGCATGTGGAGGAAAGGAAGCTTATCAGGAGTGGTCAACATGGATTCACCAAGGGGAAATTATGCCTGACCAATTTGATAGCTTTCTATGATGGCAAGACTGTCCGGATGGATGAGGGGAGAGCAGTGGATGTTTTCTACCTTGACTCCAGCAAGGCTTTTGATACTGTCACCCATAACATCCTCATAAGTAATCTTAGGAAGTGTGGGTTAGATGAGTGGACAGTGTAGTAGATTGAGAACTGGAAGAAGGACATAGCTCAGAGAGTTGTGAAAGCAGAGCAGAGTCTAGTTGGAGGCTTGTAACTAGCAGTGTTTCCTGATGAGGCCACATCTGGAGTATTGTGTTCACTTCTGGACTCCCCAGTTCAAGAAAGGCAGGGAACTACTGGACAGAGTCCAGTGGAGGGCTACAAGGATGATGAGGGGACTGTAGCATATCTCCTGTGAAGTAAAGCTGAGAGAGCTGAGTCTGTTTAGCCTGGAGAAGACTGAGAGAGGATTTTATAAAAAAATATAAATATCTGAAGGGCTAGTGTCAAGAGGATGGGGCCAAACTCTTTTCAGTGGTCCCCAATGACAGGAAAAAGGGCGACGGGCACAAACTAGAACACATGAAGTTCCATCTCAACATGAGGAAAAAATGCTTCACTGTGAGGGTGACAGAGCCCTGGGACAGGCTGCCCATAGAGGTTGAGAAGTCTCCTTCTCTGGAGACATTCAAAACTCACCTGGACACAATTCTGTGATCCTGCTTTAGCAGGCAGGTTGGAATAGATGATTCTGTGATGATGTGGCTTTGACTCCAAACCAGATGATGGGTTCAACTCTGAACACATGAGGGAAACGTGCCAGCTGGGCACCTGGTGGCATTAATGCCACCGAGCGCACATTAAACTCTCTCCTGTGGACAAGCTCTTGTGCTTCAGAAAAAGATGGAGAAAGCCCAGCCCTTCAGAAAGTCATGTTATGTAGGTATAAGGAGGAAGAAAAAAAGCAAAAGAGCCCCCCCACCTTCCCTGTCCCCCTCTCAGAGGTTTGAGGCATGCATAAGTGCAGAATAAATAAAGTGTGAACAAGCACTATTCACCATCAAGCTCCGATTCGCACCCTACTCTGCAGATATCCAGTCTCAGGACTGATACAGCAATCCTACCTTTTAATCCCTCCTTTATACAGTCCTTTCCATAAATTTATCATTCTCATAAAAAAAAAAAGGAGACATCTAAGCTCCAACTATATTGTATGTAGACAGTTTCACAGCTTCATTTTTTGGAGAATCAGAATCAGTTTTCCTATTTCCAGTCTAAATTTGTTCTTGATTCACTCCTGTATATTTGATTTTGCATTATTCTTAAGCAATTATTCTTTCCCTGGTATGCAGTTTTAGATCCATTTATAAATAGACATGATAATGGTGATGTCACCAAGAAAACTATATGTTTGAAAAATGGAATTGGGACAGCCCACATCTTCTGGCAATGAGCAGTAACTGTTGACTGACTGCCACTACTTGTGGAGCTTACATTTTTTGGCTAGTACTGCTGAAACACTCAAACTATCTCACCTCTTTCAACTTAGAAGTGAGAAGATGATATAAATGGGCTCAAGATTAACATTTCAGAGACCTAGGTGCAATGTAGTATTTGCATTAGCATTTTTGAGCAGAACCAGACTGTGCTTTGAAATTAATTTCATGACCATCCCTCCTCACTCTGTCTGTGGATGTGGGATCAGCTTTATGGGACAAGGCTAGAAATAAATCAATAGCAAGGACTAGCCCTATGAGTGTGGACTACACACAAATGTTGTAGGCCTCTGGTGTTCAGATGTTCCTCCCTACAGCTCCACTCCTCCTGGGCTGTGCTACCTGACAAGCCTTAGATGTCCTGCATGACCAGAGATTTCCCATTGTTGTTAATTAGAAGCCAACAGGGCAAAGCAATATCCCCCCCACCCCCCTGCCCAACCCAAAAACCATACAATACATTTACTGAAAAAACCATGGGTTTGAAGAAGAAAAACCAACTAAATGTTTGTTTTGAATTTATTAATTATTTTTGACATTAAAACAGGGTTTTTTAATCTTTTACATTATTTTTAAAAATTTTCACAAGACAGTATTTTTACTTTAAAATTAATACAAATTTTGTTTTAAAATCTATGACCTGATTATATAACAGAAAACTCTATCCAAAGCATTTGATTTTTAGGTCAAAGAAGACTTTTTTTTTTTTTTTTACTCCATCCTGAATATATATTTTCTAAAGTTTTTCTTTGCCATTTTTCAGATAAAAGTGGAAAGATTTTTATCTAACCCAAACCAAATTTCTTATAAGTTTTCAGATCAACACTAAATTGGAAAAAAAGATTTTAAAACCACAACCTATCCATCAAAACATTGAAACCATGCAAAATAAAGTAAGGGTGAGAATTAATTTTAAAACCAAAATCCTCATATAATCTCACTATTCAATGCAAACCACCTGTGGTTACACAACATCACTGGAGTGCGGCTTTGAATCCTAGAACACTAGTCTTTGGTGCACTAATACATCATTAATGTTTCTGTCTTTGCCTCTGAGCTGACAGGCCATCTCTGCAGAGCATCTCTGCTTGAGACTACGAGATGTGTATGCTATGGGAAAGAAGGATTTGGAGTGCAAACATGGCTCAAGTCAGTACCTGTTCCTTACAGGGCAGCCACCATAAATAACCCAGTCTCAGATGCAGATGTGCTGAATATATTCACACGTTTATGACATTCCTCTTTACACTGACTTAGACTCTGTTAACAACATTAATGAACATTTTTTACACAATTTTACAATAGTTCCAAATGAAGTAGTTTTTCTTTCTCTCTCTCTCCCTCTGTGTTGTGAGGCAAAGACAAATTTATCAGATTTTTTTTTTCTTTTTATGACTGTGGCTTGAAATAATGAAATTCACTAACTCCCTTCTACCCAGCAGTGAGAAAGACCTTTCCATCAAACTCAGAAAATCACATGAAACTCAACTGGATTCCAATTCTTGACCAGCACCAGCAGGATTTTCTTCAAGATATATCAGAAACCACCATTCTTAATCAACAATTGCAAATAGAATAATTTAGCTGCCTCCAGAGCAGCACAATTTTCTGCTGTCAATACCTCATTGATTTGTTTCAAGATCATTAAAAAAAGCCACGTGCCAAGTATTGTGGGCTTTCATTTGTCTGAGCTCAGGTGCTGGAGGTAGAAATGGTCTCGATGCCAGTCCTTGTTAGACATTTATTATTTACCTTTTTTTAATTTTAATTTCCTTGCAGTTTCTAGATCCCCAGTGAGCTGAATGTAGAAGGTTTACAAGTCTGTAAACCACCTGCCTACAGGAATGGACACGCTAATTAATTGTTGTGAGACAATTAATTAATACAGGGTTCAATGGCATAGAGCATCTGTTCCAATGAAAACAGGACACTCACTTCTGATTCTAGAAGAAAAGCAATCATATGAAGTATAGCAATATTTTTTAAAAAGACTAATTTTTGTGACCTGCCAATCAAGCAAGTGATAGAAAAAGAGTTTTTTCAAAACTTGGGGGTGGGGAGGGGGGCTCAGTTCACCTGGGGGGATGGCAGGAAGAAAATATTAAGGAATAAAACAACATATGCTAAGAGCACACAAACAAAGCAGACTTTATGTTGCAGAGATTCCTTTTCTCATTATTTAGTGAAATTCAGGTACTCCCACTGGTATGAGTCTCCAGCCTGCTGTAGGAAAGGCAGCAAATTGCACCAATTCCATCTTGCATCTGGGTTGTCCTGTCACACAAAAATAAGAAGTAAATTCCTCAGCAAATATGTATGCTGAATAAATCTGCTTTTAAGATGAAATAAACATTTCTCAGGGCAGAGCCTCACACGGCTGGAGATGGTTGCTGCAGCTCTAATGGGAGCAACCAGCCCATGGAGAGCCCTTTCTTCTCTTCTTCCTCAGAGCTTTCTCCCTTCTGTGGTCATATTTTGCTGCTGCTGCTGCTGGCAAAGCAGCAGTGTGTTTTTCTTGGAGACTCATGGTTCAATGTTGGGGATCTGGTGTGTTTGGCAGAAAAAAAATGCCCCATATTTCTCTATCACCTCTCCCTTCTGGGTGTCAAAACGCACTGAAGGGTTCTGTAATTTGCTTTGCAGTGTATCTCCCTTTTGGAACATATTATTACATTTAATCTAGCAGCATGGTGGGTGTTTGGGGTTCATGCTGAGCAGAATGCTTGCACACATTCCCCCCCCCCAGAGATTTCACACAAATATGACAGCCTTTCCAGGAATAGCTCTGGGAACATGGTGGTGTTTAAAGTTTCTCATTGTGGGGGTTTTGTTGCTGCTGGTTTAATTTCCAGACTTTTCTTAAAATTTTCAAAGGAAACATCTTTTTATACCATTATCATTCATAAATAAAGTGTAAACATGCTAAGCCACTTAATTTCCTGGTATTTTACTAGATATCAGTGGTACAGATAGCAATTAAGAAATGCTATTAATTTGGTTTTCTTATTACAGAAGTTTTAATACCATACAGCATCTCTTATTAAATCAGTGAAATCTTCACTGAGCATCACCAGTACAGCCCTTTTCAACTGCTCGTATGCAAAACTCATAACCCGGGCATCGACTTAAATCCAAGAACATATACAAAACAAGTATTTCCTTGGTTGTCCCAAAGAAACACTGAGCTCTTCTTCCTCCTGAGGAAGAAGTTAAGCTGTGAAGAATTTTGTAGGAGACACTGAAAACCACAGAGAGCTGGCTCCTATACAGGAGTTATAGCCCCAGTATATCAGACTTGACTCCCCAACACACATCATTGCCTTTTTATTGATATAATTAGTCTTATAAATGGAAAAATCTGGAAATGTATATCCCCCCCCCCCCTCGTTGAAAGCATACTGTAAATCTTTACCAATGCACAGAAGGATGAGTGAATCTGCATCTATTACAGGACAGGAAATAAACTCATCTCTTTTTTTTTAATTTCCTTCTAGGTGAAATGCTTATTTGAGAGGGAGGAGAAAGAGCAACAAAATGACATATTTGCAGCAGTAGGTGACAGAAGATATATCAAGACAAATGTCTGCCTTTTCGCTGTAAGCAAGTAGCTTCTGTCAGGCTCCTACAAGGGTTCATTCATGTGTGCAGTGCCATCTCTGACTTCTCACCTGGTATTAAATGCGTGCTAACTCCTGTCAGCTTCAACAATGCAGACAGTAGAAATGAAATCTGAGGATCTTTTACACAGCACAGGAAAAACTACAACCCCAGTCACGGTCAGTGATCTGACTTAGCCTGGTTATAGGTTTTTATTTTTTCTTATGTGTACCTTTTAGATGTTGCTGACATGCAGAAAGCTGCAAATGCTGATTGCTGTGCTTGTAGATGAGATAAATTCAGTATATCCTGCCTGCACCAAGGTCCAATTGCTGGAGTAGCAGGGCAGGCCAAGGGTCAGGGCCAGCCATGTGAGCATCCCCTGAAGTCCTCCCTCATCCTCCCATGTCAAATTTCAATGTGAACTGCAGGGACCCTCATAGTCCTTTGATCTCCTCTGACCTCCAGGAGATGCTGGGCACCTCAGTGCTTTTATGCAGGTGGGATGCAATGTCTCCATTATGCTAAACTCCTCCTGGCAATTCTGCAAATTTCTATATAGTACAAGGTGCGATTCCTGTACTGACAGCAGGGGTGGTTGAGGCACCACAAAGCTTCATTTGCACACCCCATTTTCTGTCTAATGAGTTATTCCCATGGCAGGGGAGCAGAGGAACAACATGGACAAAGTTACAGGCACTGGGGTAGAAGGTCCCAGCCTCTCACATCCCTACCTGCCAGCACCTTGCATTTTTATCATGCTCTTTGAGATAAGCTTTTTCCTGTTGTCCTTAAGGAAGGAGGGTTTCTCAGTATAGACATGATGTAATGCTCCTTTTTTTTTTCACTTTGGAAAGAAAACAGGCATTACAGTCTGTACTTCAGTAATATCCATGCAGTTAAATAACTCACTCTGCAGCTGTGTGTGGGAGCATGTTGCAGTGTCAGTCTCGGAGTAACTCATTTTTCAGGCACAGCAGCGCTGAGGAGGAGACTCCCTGGCACAGGATTGACCTTGGATGCGGGAAGCAGACAGCGCTGTGCTGCAGGCTGCTTTACCCACTGTTTTCCCTATGGGAGCAATGGCTGATCCAGGCAAAGCCTCTCCCCAGAGTGTACTGTGAACTGAGGTGGGCATAGTGGCCCCAGCTCCCTGTGATGCCCTTGTCTCATGCAGCTCATTCCCTCACCTTTGTCCCCCCACTCTCTCCTGGGCCAGAAGCTGCAATGTGAGGGAGAATCTTTGAATCACAGAATGTGCTTGGTTGGAAGGGACCTTTAATGGTCACCTAGTCCAAACCTCCTGCAGTAAGCAGAGACACCTTGAACTAGATCAGCTTGCTCAGAGCTTCATCAAGCCTGAGCTTGAATGTCTGCAGCTACTGTCCCCTGCAGTCTGTGCCCTCTGCAGGGCATTTTAGACATTTCCCAGTGATGAAAGGGTGGTGGATGCCCCTTTCCACTATCTTGCAAACCTGAGCTGCATAAGACATGGGCTGGAAATGTCAGCATCTCTCTGGACAACGGGCATCACTGAAATGGCAACATTTCCCTTGATGTTCAGCATCTTGAAACTCTCTCATTAGCATCAGTGGCATCTTTTCTGTACACCAGGGCATGAGTGGACTGCACAAGCACCCTGTTTTTGCCAAGCACATTGGACATGCTTGTTGGGGTGCTGCTCACCCACCTCCTTGGGACTGTGTATGTCTGCCATTTATGCATGGATTTCCCCAAGAGGCTGACATTGCCACATTTGCCCATCATTTGTACACCAGCTTTCCTGGCTGCAAGCTCTTCTGTATTCCCATAGGCAAAACGTCTGATTTCAAGACTGCTCAGAAGTTTTCAGTCGCTCAGAAACTTCTGTTAGCTCCTGCTGCTCAGCCCAGGTTTTCATGTCCTTCTCTGAGCTGGAGCCTCCAGCATAAAAACCTATTGTATTGCCACAAAGCAAGACCAGAATTTATTAATATTTTTATTATTTTGCTAGTACAAAGTGACTGCTGTGAAAGCCCATCATGATAAATGCTGCTGGGATGTGATGATCTGAAGCTGATCAAAGATGTTAGGGAAGCAGAGCCTTGAGTGAGCACTTCCAGCTGTTGCAGGTGTGCCAGGATTGCCCACATCCCTGAGGACTGATGTGAAGGAGAATAAGAGGTGCCCAGCAGTGTCTAGACAGCAGCCAGCATGTGGGTGTTATTATGGAAATGGAATGGTGTTTTGTTGTGGGGTTTTTTTTTAAACACTGTACCTAAAAGCTTTGCAAGGTCAGAAGTTCTCCAGCATAATGAGCACATTTTACTGACAGGTGAAAGATTGGGATTTGCTAATCCAATGTATTTTTTCCAATTGCACTGGTTAGTAAATAAAAACCTCCCTGTACGACCATGTTACCTTGATTTACAAGAAGGAAAAATACATCAGAGGTCAAAAAAGTATCTCTGGCCCGAGCAGCTGCATAACCCACAATGTTTTAGTTCACAACAACCTCTAATGTGTCAGGATCTTAAGCCTCTGCAGAAATATTTATACCATTTGTCCAAAATGGCTCAGAGGTCAAGAGAAGCTTGACTGAACTTACAGAGTGCATGTTGCAGTGTGGAGACTATTGTGTCTTAAACTGAAAGCAAGAACTCTGTCCTTTATCGAAGGTATTTTTAGGGTTTTCTTTTTTTTAGTACCTTGGGCATGCTTTCTTTATGCTGCACTCAAATGTCACAGTCTTCTACTAGATTAAACCAGAAAAAAGTTACATGAGGATTAATTCTGGTCTAAGGGAAGAAATTTGGAGGAAGTAGGTAACAGTTTCTTCCCCTTCAGTTGTGCAAAGGAAAGGGTTAACCAAGTGTTCTAGGAAAACTTGGTGAGGCTGCAGGTGTGAGAAAGGAGCAGGCAATACTCACTGCTTGGAGAAGGAAGTCCATTCCTGGAAAATGCATAGGTTGAGTCTGGAAAGCAGAGCAATTGGGTTATAAATAATGCTGAAAGATATGACAAACAGCTACCGAGCAGCAGTAGTAGTTAATGCCATCCCATTCATATGCTAAGCACTGCATGCTGTAGAAATCCAGGACAGCTGCTTTCTAGTTTAAGAGGAAAGGGAAGCCTCTGAATTATTGATAGGGATGGGGTGATACTGGATATTCTATGAAACTGCAAGTTAATCCCATTGAAGGGAATGGCTAGGAAACCGTGATGGAGTTTCACAAGCACGGAAATAGGTGGTCACAAACTCGTGGTGCTGGGGCAGCACTGGTGCATTGCACAAGCTTGCCCTCTCCTCTGGCCCCACCAAGTCCACTTTGGCAAGAGCCAGCAGGCAGCCCACCGCCCAGTCCTCATCTGTGGATGCCACACTCATCCTCTCTGCCCACAGGGCTTACCAGGCAGAGAGAAAATGTGCAAAGAGCTAGGGAATGTGAAGAGGGGGATGAAAATGCCTGTTCACAGCAATCACCCAGCATTTATGTTTTCTGGAACGGCTGCTCAGTGCTGGGAGCTTGGCCGGGCTGCCTGTGGAGCACAGGGCGCGTGCATCCAGCCAGCCAGATTTTGTGGATGGAAGCTGCTTAGCAGCACTCTGGTTTTTTATTTCCCTGGCGAGGCTTTTAAAGCACAGCAACTTTCTTTACTCTGCTATTGCTCTTATTAGCTGGTAAATGCCAGCCGCTCTCCTGTAAATAATGCAGCAGTCAGTTTTCATGATGGCCAGCATCTCTACGTCTCCACCACAGTCTATCTAAACCTAGGTCTTCTGAAGGGTTTAGTCTTTGGTTACAAATGTCCACCCCAAATCAGGACACAAATGCTCTCAGGGACCCTTTGGGCTTGACCAAGGCTTTAACTTCTATTTCTTCTTCTAAATCTCTCAAAAACATTGTCCTACCTGTCAAAGTCTTGGCCAGGCTCAGTCTTCCTGCCTTCAGCCCCTCCGATATCCCCTCTAAGCTATTTGTGTGCGCTTGAGAAGTGCAGGATATTCCCATCAGAAGTGAAACACCTAGATTGGTTCTAAAGCATGTAATGGGGAGGGAAAGGGCAGAAACGAGAAGCACTTGAGCAAAAAGGGAGAAAGGGAGCACGTACACCTTGAGAGGTGGTGGAGGGAAACACAGGAGTGGGTCACAGAGGAGAAATGTGGTGCAGCTTTGTTAATAAAGGAGGCACGGCAAGAAGGAGCTGTAACAATAGCAGAGCCATAGGCACTGCAAGTGCCACCTGATCCCAGCTGGTCTGGGTGCTCTCTCCTGCTCTGAAAAAGTGGATGATTTAGCCTTTAAAATGTGACACAGAGAGAATATGTAAGCTTTAAGGGGAAGCAGAGGGTTTAGCTCTCTCACCCTGCAAAAAGCCAGGACCAGCCCTTGAGCAGCTATCAGGCTCAGCTTGCTCTCACAGTGCCTGAAGATCGTGCTGTTGAGTAGTTAATGGCATTGAAGCACCATCTTATTTTTGTGTCCTAACTCTTAACGGGTAGCAAGAGCAAAGCAGTAGCCAAGCACAGCATGTTTGTTTCCCCAGCTCCATTCCTGCTCCCTTGCTCATTGTACACATTTGCATAAATTATTTTTTCTTTTCTTTTTCGCATGAGAACAAAGGACCTGTGTGAAATGGAGGGGAGGGCATGGACTCCCCTGCCTGCTGTCTGCTCTCCTCCATGCAGCCCCCACTACCCCTTTGGTTTTAATGACTGCACAGTAGGTGGGATGGTGTGAGCTCAGTTTGCTTCACGTGCTTTCCTCTGTCAGTGCCTCTGATGCAGCGGCGCCTGATCAAAAGCAGTTCTGTAGAAGCACTGAGGGCTTGCTCCTCTTCTGCAGTGCCTGGGGAAAGCAGGCCTTGAATATACACATGTAAGTTTGTTGGGCTGGGCAGCCCTGATGACCTCTGAGAAGCGAAGAAGGGGCTGGAGTAATTTTGCAGACAGTGCCATGATTGTTGATTTTGGTTGGAGGTGATTACTCAGGGAGCAGTGAGGGATGGGGTCCTGGCATGCCTGTCACCATGCAGACATGAGGTGGGCAAAGGGTTTACTCTGGCACCAGTGGAGACATTAGTACTCTGGGCACGGCCAGACAGTGCGCGTGGCGAGCACAAGGCTCATCACAGACAGGCTGTCTGGCGGTAGGAAGGACTTGGTCAGAAACACACACACACACACACACACACTGCTGTCATGAAAACTGAAGGAAAAGAGGGAGGTGAAGCCTGGAGGTGATGTGGCAGTGAGAGGATTACGTTCAGCAGTGGTAAAATTGGTGCTTGGTGATGAAAGTTGTTTTTTTTTGTGTATGCATGTAAATTCAGCTGCAATTCAGCAGAGGAGACCGTCTGGTTTGGTCCTAGGTAAGAATACATTAAATCCCTGCCAGAAGCAATGGCCAGCCCAGCTGCTTTGCTGTTGAGAGGATGAAAGATTTTGTGGGCTCTCTCCTGCCCTTTTACCACCTTCCAGCCCTCCAGAGAAGAGGGTGTTTGGTCGGAGAGACTGGGAGCTGAAACACTCCACCCCAACACACCTTCCTTTTGCACAGGCTTTCTTCCCTCTGTCATTTATTGTGGTTTTTTTCCCAATGCAGCTAGAGCCAACAGGAGCTCCGGTGCTCCTGCAGCCTGTTTGCCTCCTCTCCAGGATACTCAGCTCAAAACAGACTGCCTCCATCCCAAGTAACAGGCAGGAGCTGCCTATCTTTGGGAGAAGAATTTTATCTTTTTTTTTTTCCCTAAAATAGCATGTTTCTCTGGAGCTATTTCACGATGCAGAGCCTCAGAGCCAAAAGGGCACACAAACAAATGTGTGTTAGGAGTGGCTGGGGGTGATGGGGCAGGCATGGGTAATTTTTCATAGGTGAAATACAAGCGTTGCCTCCTCCCCATGCAGTTCGCTGCAGTGCAGAGGGCCAGCACAAAACTTGCACATCATGTCAGCCCCACTTTAAAGGTCATTAATTTTGGAAATAGTCCTTGTGCTGGTTATTCTCAGTGCAGAGCACTGCTTGCAGGTGGCCCAGCTCAGGAAAAATTAAACTTCATTTTTTTCAAGAGCCTCCTCAGTGCAAATCTTTTCACTCCCCTCATAAGAGTGATTTCTATAGTCCCATTTTAAATAAGAGAAATTTCATTCTCCCTGTCTTCCCCTTCCCTCCTTTGCCAACACCGTTTCTTCAGAGTTTGCCAACATTTAAAAAGGGATAAAGTATTTGAAAGCCTCACTAGGACTCTCTCCTCAGCTTGCTCCTCTTTGCTGGCTGAAGAGCATAGGACATGGAAGATTTTGTCCCAAAACCATCTGATTTCTAGATGCAGCCTTATGACAATCATTTTACCCCCGATGTAGAGCAAAAGAGCCCATTAAATGCATCTTCTTTTTCTGGTTGCTATCTCTCCCTCTATCCCTCTCTCATTTGTGATTCTCCTCACTCTGCTAGGAGTGAGTACTTCTCCAGGCTTACCTCTCAAAAGCCTTTTTATTCCTGTGGTCTTTTGAAAGGAGGAGAAAACCATGAGGGTAAGAAGGGCACGGCTGGGGACTAGCCTTTGCATAAGTAAGTATTAATTAAAATAGGGCAGATGATAATCCTGTCTCAGGCAAAACTTTAACCCCTCCCCCCCAAACAGTTTCTGAGACTAAAGGGATGCTAAAAACTCATCTTCAATGAGGTGTCCCCCTGAATGTCCATGAATCCTGGCTACCTAATTCCTTAGGTCCATCTGAAGATCTCTGCTTAAAGTTCTTCGCTATTGTCTACATGCAACTGTTAACCAGAGGGAAGTGTGGGGACTGCAGTAACTTGATGAGCAAAGGAAGTGTGCATAATGCAGACAGCCTCAGCTCACTCACAGCCTTAGGCACTGCCATCTGTGTCTGCTAGGCAAGAGGATGCCAGGCAGAGCACTGGTGTTGTCTCTCACCTATTGAAAAAGTGACAGGAGATCTTTAATTATGAAAGCAGTAACCAGAAGCCACTTGAGCTGCAACTCACACGGGATCCTTCACAGAAGGAAAATAAATGTATTTGTTGATTAATTATTCCTAAAGAGGAAACAAACTAAAGGATTCTTGGAATTTTTCCCCCAGAAATTAGGTCAGAACTAATTAGCTGTGTAATTAGTTGCCTAATTGCCTAACTAGTTAACTGTTAGTGACTTTTTTTTTTTTTTAAAACTTGTGGTGCCAAATGCTTGCTGGTGTGTTGCACTTCCCATGAGAGGCCCCACAAACTGCAGCTCCACACAGCAGGCTGTGGGACACAGCTCAGCAACGGCGATGCTGCCCCACAATGCTGCATGATACATGGAAGTTTACCTAAAGCAAAAAGAAGAGAGACCAAATTGTAATTGCAGATGATGTGTTTTGGCTGCACTGTTCTGAACATGGGTTGCCTCCCCAGTTTCCTGTGACTTCTCAAATGGTCTTCTTCATGGACAAAAGAAGACTTCTTCTGCTGGCACTGATAAACACAAAAAGAGAACTAGCACCTACAATCAGGGCAGTAAAAATGGGACATCACTTTTGAGAAGCTGAGAAGGACAATGCTTGCCTGGTTAACACAGGCGCACAAGGGGCAGTGAAGCCAAGACCAAAGGCACTAATGAGCTGGTGCCTTCATTAACGGAGTGCTGCAGGATGGGCGCTAAAGCTGAGCGCTAGTTACGGTGGTGTTAAATGCATGGGAAAAATGTTCTGTAGGCAGAGTGTTACCAGGAGGTAAACAACACCTTTATGTGAAAAAATAGAATACTGACGCCTTGAAAGCTTTTTCGGTGACTAATGAGTGTTTCAGTTGTGACTGAGGTAGAAACATGTAAAAATGATGCCACTGTCCATGGGAAGAAGGAAAACTCACTAAAAGTGTTGGTGTGGGCAGTGGAGGTCACCGAAGGAAGAGAGAACAAGTAGTCCAGAAGAGAGGTAATGACGGATAGTAGGAGAAGTTGAAGTTGCTTGAAAAGCCCCCAAACTTCAACACAGTGAAAATGTGGTGCCATGGATATGCTACCTCTAGAAAAAAGTCTAGTTCAACTCAATTTTTGCCTATCCCAGGCAAGTTAGCTCTGCTGAGAAAATGTGTATTAGCACAGGTACAGCCCTGAGCAAAACCACTGCTTCTGGTGCCCTTGGTGACTTGGCGTTTGGGTGCAGTCATGCACGGAGGTTCCATGGTAGAGTGAATCCTGACTTCGGTGCAGAAATGAAATAAAAGAGAAAGACTATGGGATTTTCCTTGATATGGGCTCAGGCTCATGTCAGTTAAAAGCTGCCATAACTGGCTGTGCTTTTCTACCTTTGGATGGCCCCACTTTCTCCAGACTTTGTTTCCTTCCTCCTCATTCTCCAGCCTTCTCCCAGGGCACTTAGGTGTTCCTTATACCACCATAATATCTGTGGGATGAGGCAGAGACACAACTGGCAATGTGGAGAAGGAAGACTCTGAATCACCTATGTAAAAAGAAGACTTTTTTTTTCCCCCCAATGACGTCCAGGTCATACACAACAGGTAGGGAGTTTCAACCCCATTTATTGAAGTCATCTGGCTCAAACAATGACTGTTTCAAAGCAGACTGTTTTAATCTTGGGAAGGTGCTAGTCCTCCTTCCAACAGTCACTTAAACAAACAGCCAAAATGAGAGATAGAAACTGGAAGGCAGCATAAGAAGACGTGCACCCCAGTACACAGAGAGCAACGAGCAGACTTCTGATCATCCAACTGCAGATTCTTTAAGAACTATTCCTAAGGGACATGGAATCTGTTCATCTGCAGGTAAAAGCCGAGCATTTCTAAGCACAGGCATCACAAAACATCATCACGGAGAGGACCAAGATGGGGTAAAGCTGAGGCAATGTAGAGGCAGAAGTACAGCCATCCCAAGGGCACATGCCTGTTGGTTCAAAAGAACAAGAAGAAACTGGGAGCTTTTAAAGCTAATTAAGCATTTGTAGCTCACAAGCAATGCTAAGAATTGCTGTGCAAAGGTTGATGGTGCAGTGTGGAGCCTGGGTGGCCCCTAAAGGGGCTGCTATCCCTTTTTCCAGACAAAGGATATACACAATTTTATAAAAATCTTTTGCTTGTTTTTTCCTTAGCAGGGAAATGGGAGCATGTGACGAGATTTTAAGCTTTAATCCTTCCTTCCATAGGATTTTGCCATGCAAATTTCTGTTGCTTGTTCCCTGGGAACTATATTTCAGCCAAAATAGCCCCTTTAATTCAGAATTTTAGCACTGGATAATCAGATGACTCAACAGAAAAGCCCATATTGTTCAATTCTGCTCTTCATCTTCTACCCACTCATAAATACAGCATGTTCCCATCTGTGCGTTGCTCTCATTGTGATCTTATTAATTTTTTCTGTTCTTTTTTGGTGTGGGTTCAATGTATAGCAGGTGTCCAGGTTGGGGTAACAAAGATCCAGGTAATACATTCAAAATCTGAATGAACAGAAAAATGGAAATCCAGTATTTTAGTTACAACAAGTTTAAGTGAAGCATTCATCTAATGTGCTGGACCTGCCTCACACATTATTTCTCTTGGAAAACCAAAGCTTTACAAAAGGTTTTCAATGGACTTGGGGGATGTGGGATGGGGGAGGGAGGAGGGTAGAGGGTCCTCTGCAGTTTCTTAGTGCTTGAAATTCATTCCTGAGTACTCACATCCCTAATTAAAGGTCACCTACTGGTTTGAGAACAACTGTTAATGAAGAGTTTAATTACCCAGATGACAGCTATAAAATCCTACTCCTGTGCTTGAATATTTTAAAGGAACAAGGCCCAGATTTTCAAATATGTGCTTGTAACCAAGCACTTAGACCAAAAACTCATTTTGAAGAAGAGTGCGTACATGCAGTTCACATTTACATACACAATGGGAGATCACACATGCCCATATTAAAGAGGCAAATCTGTGAGGATGTTTTTGCTTACTTAACCATTTGAACCAGACCCACCTTTCTTTCCTGTTCTTTCATTCAGGGAGGGGGGCAGAATGGTTAAATTATTCCTCAAGGATAAATAATTTCACATTATTAACTCTTCTTAACAACAAAGCTGCATAAATTAAATGTAAGATTATCTGCTGTGTCCTCAGTGGAATGATTAGAAGGGAATCTACAGGAAAGAAATGTGGTCAAATGATTTGAAGACTTGCTAAATGGAATGCAGAGCCTCATCTTGCATTCTTAATAAGGTCAGATGTAGACCTGCGTTCTAATGAGCAAACCATGCTTGGCATAGCTGTGCAACCTCAAGAGCAGTGTTGCAAACACAATGTCTCATAGTTAATTTTCTCTACTGAGTCATGTTTTTTTAATTTATTGATGCTTTTGGCCAACTGCTCCCATTACCTTTACCTGTAGTGGCAATATTCGTAAGGCGGCCTTTAGTCCACCAAGCCAAAGTGGCCCCATTTCTCACTTCCCATCACAACATCAAATATGCTCTTCTCAGGGAGGTCAGGTATGGATTTCCCCCCATGCCTGAAGCAGGGATGCTTCTATCAAGCAGATGAAGAAGTCATTTATTGTGTCCTGGATGTCTGCACATTCACTGTCTGCACAGTCTTTTTATGTCACTTGATGGCACCGTAAAGGCAAAGACAGCCATAACTATTAAGAGGGCATTTTCTGGGTCTTAATGGAGACTGAAATGCAAGGCCCACGTAATGGTATGGAGGGAAACCATAAGGTTTTACCTTATAGTTGACTGTCAGATGGTCTTTGAAGGGAGCTAGCAATGGGCTTCACGTTAGAATACCTCCAAGATTTTTCTCATGAGCCAAAGTTAGGCTTTGACTTAGTTTCCTTGTTCCTTGTGGGCTGTCTCTCCTACACACATATGCAATCATGTGCACACTCAGCCATGCACTTATTTGTCTGAACAGAAGACAACAAAACAGCCCTGGCTGTGAAAAAAAGTGGGAAAGAAAAGATGAAGAGCCATTTAAACACCTGTTGAAGTTCTGTCAATGTCTTATCTGTTATCCATAAAAAATGTGAATTATAGAAGACTGGTTAAAAAACCAGGACAGGTCAGTGCTGCTAACTTATTTGTTTAAGAGGTTTAAAACATACCTTTCTGTGCTTTGTTGACTCCCCAGAAGGCTACAGAAAAGTTTTCTTTGTGGACTCTCTCATCAGCTAGGTTTCATTCATAGGTCACGGTGACCTGACTGTGGAGGCTGTGCCGCATAAATGGACCTCTCCAGATAAGTAGCTACATTTATGGCATACTTTGTCAGCATATCTCTGGCCATATATTTGTTCTCAAAGCGCTTATTTTTTATATATATTGGTTTTATTAAAATAGATTTTGGAAAGAGAAGTGTAACATAGTTTAAAGATTACACACATAAACAGGTTGTTCAGTGCAGATAAAATCCACACCAAACACCATCAGGCTTTTTTAATGTTACAAGCATGAATGAAATATATCTTGCTTTTTTTTCTTCTATTACTTTCTTTAAAGAAAAAAAAACACTGCTAAAGAAATAGTTATAAAAGGATGAATGTCCCACAAAAGGAAAGATACAGGTCCTATAATATCCCTCACAAAATGGAAGATGCTTAAAATTAAAATCCAGACTACTGAAAGTCAAGGAGGTCTAAGGACTGTAAGAAGGTTTTTCTACTGGCAACCGTACAGCCAGCTTCCCAGCTTTGGAGCTGCTGCCTCAGCATGTGGACAGGATGATTCCTGCCTCAAGTATTTCTGTGGTGTCTTCCTGCTAGGGATGAGAGAAAGTGTCTGGTTAGAGAGGCTCTATTTGGTCTTGAAGTATCATTCATCCCTTGCCTCCTCTGGAGGAGGAACCACGGGCTATATATCTTCATCCCTTGGTCTCTGCTTTGACTCTGGCTACAAGACACAACTCTGAAAAGTTTCTCTTTGTGAAGTGTATTTAACTGGGTCCTGGTTATGCAAACAGGCAACAGTTTTGCATGAAGCGGATGCGATGTACAAAGTTCATGTGCCCAACTTAGCTTTAAGGGGATTTACAAGACTGGCTTCTAGGCTCTGTCTATGGTTTCCTGGACTGCCAGGTCTCATCCTATTGCCTTTGCCTGGTCAGGACTCAGGCAAAAAAGTGTGATGTGGTATGAGAATTTGCCCTATTAGTCAACAAAACACGCTAGCATTTGCTAAAGAACACACCTCATTTTTGCCCCAAGAAGCCCTTGTTTAAAGCAATTAAAATATTCATCATTTTGGATCATCTTCATTCAGATATTTCCAGCAGGATGAGTTTTAATGGCTGCACACCAGTACACTGCATATGACATAGGACATTTGTAAAGAAATAATTCCTCTGAGTATTCAGAAAATACTCCTGGAGATGGACTGTCTTTCTTGTTTTCCTCTTTGATTCTTGCTTCTCCTGGATCTTGGAGGGATTCTGACTTGTGTTCAGTACTGAAATTCCCATCCACCCAAACACAGTATCTTTGGTCTCCCCTGTTTTATGCACTATGGAGCTGATACTTCCTTTGCTGCTTAGGACAGAATGAATGATCATCTCCTGTAGTTATGAGAGCTGTGAGGAGGGAATATCCAAAACTCAACACATTTAATCAAGACAACTCCAAAGATTTGTAATGTCATGGGGCAAAACCTTTTGTTCACCTTTTCAAAACCCGTTTCTGGATCCATCATACCTTACATAGCCCAGGCAGAGCAATGCACTAATACTGCTGCGTGGTAAACCTGCCTCAGGTACCATGTCAGAGCAGCCTGTTCACCTATCTTGCCATACCTTAGAAGCCCAGTCTCACAAGTGTTTTCAACCCAACTGTGTGAGACCAGCTTGAGAAAACATCCTCCTTACTACAAGGGGATTCTTCTGCTCTTGTTCTTTTTGTTTCTTAAGTTGAAAACAAACCCCTAACCAAGCTTCTTGATCTAAACTCAAAAGAAATATGGTTCCCTGAGCCTGTTGTTTAAATCACCACAGATCCTACCAAAACCAATACTTTTGTCAGAGTAAGGTAAGCCCATGCAGTGTGGAACAGCTAACCCCAGCTTAAGTGGAGATGCCTCCTGCCCCTCTGCTGTGGTGAAGAGAAATTGAAACAAGATGTTTGCATTTCTATTAAATCAGTGCTGGCTTTAAGTTGGCATTCTGTCTCCTGCAACCCCAGAAGACATAATTCATTGAAAAGAGCTAACTATATATGTTATAACATATTTCACGGGCAAAAGAAAAATAAAAATTCTATGCACTTTTTTCTTTCAACTTTACATAAACATTACTTAATTCTCAGTAAGCAGCTAACATCTTCATGGAATGAAGGCAATCTCTGCCTGTATGGTGGGAGATACCAGCTTATAATTTCATTTATTTCTTGAGACAATTCTACAAGAACACTTTGGCAGATACTGAAGTTTTGTTCTTTGTCCTTCAAGAGCTGATGAAGATGACGTGTCATCTCTGATGGCTGTTCATTGAACAAAAATAGCAAAGTGGAAACAAAAATGTTTTCCCATAAAAAATAAGTTTACATGCTAAACTGAAGTCATTATTCAAATTCACAGTTGAAAACGATTATCACACAGCCTCAGACACGTTTTCATGAAAGCATTTCAGTTCAAGTGATTCAGAGGAACCAATGAATAAATAGTGCCATCGCTGTTCTTTGATGCAGGAGAGCAATGGCCATTCCTTGTGTGGAAATTATGGGCGGATGAGGACGTCTCTGTTCTGTAAATCTGGGCTTGCATTTCGCAGCAACCAAACTTGCTCAACAGAATGAAGAAATCCCTGCGGAAAGTCTTTGTGAAAATGGCATAGAGGAATGGGTTAGCACAGGAATTGATGGGGTAGAACAAAACCAGAAGGATCTTGGACTTGGACACTGTGATAAGAGGAACCTTGAGTGAGGCTGATATTGCAAAAAAGGATATTGGTGCCATGCAGAGGAAGTCCGTGAAGATCAGTATGGCCATACGCTTGGCAATCTTGGTGTCACTGTTTGAAGAGATGACATTAGGGTTTCTTACAGTAAAGTAGATGCAGATGTAGCAGGCACATATGATCACAAATGCAAGTACATTCAACACTAAAATAAATATAACGTAAGCCTGAGAAAATGGTGTTTCTATATCCATGGGCAAACAGATGCTGACCTTCATATAGCTACTGACTCCAAATATGGGCAGAATTGCCACTGTGAAAGCAAACATCCAGCCAAAAATCATTATAATCACAGCATGACGCAATCGAACCTTGCGGTCCAGCTGCATGGCATAGGTGATGGTGTGCCACCTTTCCAGAGTGATCACAGTCAGCGTGTAGACTGAGAGTTCACTTGCAAACACTGTAAAAAATCCTGCAGCATTGCATCCTGCCCCAGTTTGCCAGTCTATGGCATAGTTGTAATACTGGCTTTTGGTCTGGATATCTACAGATGCAATAAACAGCAGGTAGATACCTATGCAGAGGTCTGCAAATGCAAGATTGCACATTAGAAAACGAGGTACGGTGAGTTTGTATTGACTGCTTATTAAAATAATGAGGACAACGATGTTTCCAGTGATGGCTAAAATGTTGATAAACCATATCAGGACTCTCAGAATGTTGTATCCCATAATATCTTCACACGGATTGAAAGCATCAGGTTTAGGTGAACAAGCTACATTAACTACTTCATTGCATAAACCATAGTCAAATTCATTCTCTGCTGGGTCAAATCCTATGCCGTAGTTGGAAATATAATCTTCAGCTGCAGATCGCCTGCGTATCTTATTGCCAGGCTGCTCATCCAGGTCTTGCTTGGCCTGAGACATGCTACATATTGGATGCAATTCAGTGCTGAAATTGTAAAAGGAGTAGAGTTGGAAACTAAGAGACACAGCACGAGGCATACAAAAAACACAGAATCATCCAGTTTATATTAACAGCTTTGTTTTTCTGGTTAGCTGATTATATAGACTACCCTGAGCTTGAAAGTAATAGTCTGCCTGGTCCCTATTTATCAAACATTACATGAAAATGTAAATGATTTTGACACATCATAAAATGTAAGGGATAGGAAAACCTGATGTTTGCTTTATTAGCAGTCACGTCGCAGTGATCCACCTGCACCTCTGTAAGAAGCTGTCCTTATTTCAACCAAGTTTCTCATGTAACCCAAAGCTGACTCTTGCACAGGAGAGACATGTGGTGATGAATTCCTACATAAGACTGAACTTTGAAAAATGAGTCATGTCAGCTGCGCCTATAAAGAGTTTGCACAATCACAATAATTCTACTATCCCTTAGTATTACCCTGAAACTACCTTTTCCCCTAAGGTTTTTGGCAGCCAGGGGGCCATATTCAATCTTGTAACTCCTTCAGGGCACAAAACTCCAGTATGTGCCGTTCATTTTGAGTCTCTCATGTAATTTTGGTAAGTGGCCGTTAACGCAAATAAATAGCACAAATAAATTCATGCATCCTTCCAGATAATCTCTAGAAGCGAGATGCAAACACAGATATAAACACAAGATGTGGTTGAACATTTTGCTTAAAACTTTGTTTTTCAAAGAAAATGGATTTGAAACCAACTGAAATTAAGCAAAGCCAAGACAAACCAAAGCAAAGGAAATTACATTAAACCAACCCAAAATTTCTGTAGAAACAGTAGTTGCTCTTTGTTTCCATCTGAAAATATTTTTAGTTTACATATTTTAGAAAAAACATAGGTAAAGGAAAGAAATGAAAAGAGTTTCAAGGAAAAAAATGCTTTTGAAGGTAAACCAAGTATTTTTTGAGTGTTGTGTTTGGCTTTATTTCCTAGAGGATTATCACTGTACCCTTCCTCTTCATGCCGAGATCAGGAAGGAAGAAACAAATGTTTCCACTGACATAGGAAGATTATCAACTCCATCAAGTTAGGAAATATCACACTGTGTTAACAAGACATAAAGGGTCAGACTTTATCAATTGCTTCTCCTAGGCTACCTTTGAAGTTTTGTGTTCCAGAAACTGGTATCCATCTGTATCCATATGGATACAGATCTATCCTGAGCTAGGGTATAGAACAGCTGACAATGTGTTGCAAACCCAACAAATTCCAGCTCCATCTACTTCCATCTACCCTAGACAGAAACTTTGATGTGTAATTTCTAAGACAGGATGCCATCTTATCTTCCACTCTGACCTGCAGTACAGTTGAGAGAAGAGATTTCTAGTCAATTTATGTTGAAATTATTAAACAGTTGGTAGCAGCTTAAAAAAGAGAATACTTTTTTGTAACCTAATTTTACCCTTTGACTTTGTGCACTTCCAAAAATCGAGTTTAAAAGGTCTGCAAGAAAGGAAAACTAATGAAGGTCCAGCACCAGAAGGTGAGGGACATTTCCTATGAGGTTCTGAGCATCCTCCACTATTATCAATATTTTTTATCTAGCCTGTCAACTGAGGCAGAAAACTGATTTTCTGTGAGGTCAAATATGCACTGTGGAGGTCGCAATAGCAATAACAAGGCATTACATTTTGCTCCCTTGTGTTCTGCTCGCATAAGGATGAGTGAGGGGTCCAGTGTATTGATCAATATATCAACAGCTCTCTAGCTGAAAGGGAATATATGCTTCCAAGGAGCAATAACAGGAGAGAAAGTACCTCAGTTGTGAGTGCAACAGGCACTTGAGGGCACTGAAAGCTACTGAAATTGGTGATTCTTCTCAAATGAACAGGGGAAAATGTTTTTATCCAGCCATTTCTCAACTAGGAGTTAAAAATAAACCTTTTTCAAAATTATGGAGGCACTGCCTAGAGCTAAATCTGTCTCCTGATAAGACTACTATGTAAGGACAATTAAGTGATTCTGATTATTACAATTTATTCATTCTTGAATTATTTTACAGCCAGTGATCCCAAATAAAATCAGGTTCCCACTGTGTTAGCTGCTTGGTTTGCTTCAAGGACAGGTGGCAAATAGTCTCCTGCCTGGTTACTTGTACCATAAGCAGATAAGGTGGGCAGTTGCAAACTCTTGGGGGAAAGAAGAGCTATTCCCTAGTAGTGACTGCTTACCAGTTCTTAGCCCTGGGATATTTGGCCTTTGTGGTGTACAGTGCATTCAGAATAACAAGCTAAAATGCTTGCTGGCAAGGGATGCTTGCTTCCTTTTAAGACAGTATGTATGGTAAACACAGTTCACTTATTCAGTCAGTTTGTAACCTTCTGTTAAATTTAACATTGCTTTGCTGAAGTAAATGCTCTGGAAAAAATATAATAGAGAAAGGACACCTTAAAGAAGAACATTAAAATTGGCAGAGTGTTCTGACAAAAATAAACTGAAATTACTACCTTTGTACAAGTGGTTATTTTATGTGCTTCATCTGGATCTGGTGATAGCAGGACCCTGTGCGCTGAGAAACATGCTCAGCAGAATAAATAGTCCTGACCTAGGCTCTGTATTAGGCCTCATCTCAAACCAATCATCCTCACCAAAACATGGCACCGAGTGAGTTATGAGCAACTGATATTATGTTCTCAAGAGAGGAAGCCCAAACATGACTCCTGATGCTGCCATGTTTTTTAAAAAAGTAGGATTTCAAGTGACAGCTCCTCCAAAGAATAATGATCAAGTGTAAGGACAGAGTTGTATCGATGTCATTCTTTTAGGCAGAAGGTGATCTTTATGTCAAAGAAAGCCAAAAGCTTGCTGAAGTTTATAATGGTCTATGTCAAGTTGAGGGTTTTAACATCCAGCCTCTGCCCTGTCTGCACTTCAAAGATATTATTTTCCAGTCACAGAAAAACGTGAGGGGAGTTCAACATACTGCACTAGCTTTGTCCTAAGAAAGTGGTTTGCCTTCTGTTAGGCCAGTTTCACAGTATTCTGGTGCGATAAGCCTGCAGATCAGTATTTATCATATAATCCTTCTTGGAATGGGGGAAAAAAAAATCAAAATTGCCTACATTTTAATTTTTGTTTCAGTTTGGTGGAGCTGTGCCTGATGTGACGTCCTCCAAAATTTAGATAGCACTGCCACTGTAACGGGTGTAAGCTTTCTGTTATCACAAAGGAGCCTGTCTGCCAGTACAGATGGATTTGGGAGAGGTGAATGAGCATGACCCATTTTAGCAACTGATTTTTATCTAAGGTTCTCAAGTGCTGGAAAAGTCTCAAAGAGGAGAAACCTTACACAAATGGGGCAGTCAGAAAGAGGTCACACATCCCTCTCAATTCCTTCCCAGATTTCCCATGAGAACACCGACTGCTGCCATGGTCCTTAGAAATGCACTTCTTGGGGGTAGGGAGAGTGGGGAAGAAGCATCCTTTCTATCCTCCTGGGCTACCTGGAAGTCTTCTGAGACTCAAACAGCCACAGGAGAGTGACCATCTTCTGTGAAGATGCACAGCAAGTAAGTCACATCACAGTTCTCACCGAAGAGATAATACCCGTTGTGTGAGCAAGCACTAGAAACTATTAATAACTCTTAAACAACCTGAGCAGTCTTCAATGCACACACAGCTCATTCCAGCTGCCAAGAAACTGTGTTGAAACTAAAGTGGGTGTAGCTACTGTACGTGTGACTAATCTTTGCTGAAATGCATGGTAATACCTTTGGTATTCAGACCGAACTACATGCATCCATTTTCTCTCGTTAAGCTGGAGAGAGGGTATCATCAGTCTCCCACCCATTTCAGTACAAGACACGACTATGGAAAGAATTACCATTTTTAATTATGTTTTCAAGCAGTTAACAGGAAGAGTTGATCTAAATAATTGGCTGAAATAATTTTACATTCATACTTACTATTTTTGTAATAGATATGTCTGGTAACTGTTAAAGACATACACAAATGCATTTGGCTTTGTTCTGTTGCCCAGGGTGATACAGTTCATGTGCACATTTATTCAAGTAGCCATACATCATGTATCATAAAGAAGAGCATCTCCAACTTGCATATTATTTCTTATTGTTGCATCACACCTTATACTACAGGAGACCATGAAATCATGACCAGACTTGCTCCCGAAGCAGCCCATCTGCACTTGAGTTATGTGAGCTCTGCACAGTTCAGTGGCATTTCTTTGAAAAATTGCATTTGTCCAGGCTGTGGGAAGGGTTGTCAGCATCCTCCTAGACTTTTTTCCTGCCAGGACAGAGGCTTCTGAAAGTGGGGCCATACTAAGGGACAAGTGAGTGCTGTGGTCTTCAGTTCCATGGAGTAAGAGCAACATGGTCGTTATTTAAAGCCTAAGTGAGGGGACTAGATGCTGAGAGCTTGCCAAAAGGTCAGGGCTACATCCTCCTGCAGCTTTCCTTCAATAGTAACTTTTACTCTGCATTTGAATAATCCAGTTGCCTAGTTTAAGGTGTGGATTCTGGGATTTAGGTCCTGATTTGGCCCAAGCACCCCAGAAGCCAAGTGCCTTCAAAAATATGAAACATAGTGATAGTCCCTTTGCAGATTCAGGACTAAACATGCTTCCATTGAACTTTGGCAAATTCCACTTTGCCACGAGTGCTGACAGGACTGGACCCATTTCTGTTTAGCAAGCTACCAGGCACCGTGCCTGCACAAACCTGTGTAAGTATGTGAAAATGTCTCTGCCAATAAACTGTTCTAGCAAAACGTTTAGCATTTTGGATCAAAAAATGGGCAATGGGGATACATTGTGTTAGATAGTTCCCTTATCCCTGCAGTTTCTACCATCAGACTTGCCCTCTTCACAGACATAGTTTTGCAAACATGTGTAGGGGATATTTGCTATCAGCACAAGGATGATCACTTATCTTTCATTACTTGGTGACAATACAATGCTAGAAGTTAGATAAGTAGTCATTCTAAGTATTAAAATAGAAGCCACTAATAGTTTATGATTTCTCTGTATGATTTTACTTTTCTTCAAAGTTTTAGGCAAATTCTGAAGACAATGTCTTGAATCACCCACATTTTTTCTTTCTCCCATGGCAAATTCCAAGTCTTTGAGGACATCCAGTAAAGAAATAACTTTGGACAATAACAGGGGTTTCTGCAGGTAGCAGTTCCTCCTGTTGTCCAGTGGCACAAATTTAGGAGATTCATTAACTAGTCAATGTGTACATTTAAAGACTATCTGAGCAGCTGAAAATCCTCAGTGAGAATCATTGATACCTGAAGTCTCACTGCAACTCACTAATGGAAAGCTAAAACAAGCATGGAAAATTCTTTGGGAGTCTAAAAAGACACCCCATCCTCCCAGACTCCTCTGTTGATTTGGGTAAAAGGGGTCTGCTCTAGGTTAACCATTTCAGGAATCATATCCAAAAATAGTGTGCATGCAGACTAGGCAGATAACATATCTGTGGTGCTTGGTTGGACTGTGTTCCAACATCAGTGTGGCTTTTCTGAGAGAAGAGTTTAAGATCACTCCACAGTTTTCTTACTCTCCTGAAGTGCACAGTGTGAAGTATTGACCAGCTTCTCTGCAAACCCGTCTTTCCTTCCAGTTACCTCCTGAAAAGTGATCAGACTTTTCCTGTTGAATGTCTTCAGCGGGGCTCCAGGCCGATCCAGAATGGCAGGTCCCAATTCAAGATGCACCCATGACAGGTGGGAGCTAAAACTGCAGCTGGGGAAAATGCTGATGCTCACACAGCCATCATAATGTATTACTCCTTTGTAGTGTAGAGGAAGGGCACTGTGTAGCATGCATAAGTCTGTAGGTACTGTGTATTTATTTATTCCCACCCACTTACTTACCTGCACTGAAGACACCTTTTCTATGCAGATTTTGGGGAAGTTTATTTAATTCACTGTCAACTGCTGAGAAGCACCAAAATGAAAAAAGTCACTTACTTTTGTCTTTTCCAGTTTGTAAATGCACAGCAATGGCTAGGATAGGTGAAGTTTGCCTCAATCAAAGATCTAAATTTGCTTAAATCAGGAAGCTTTTTTAAATTGTATGTAGACTTTGCTCGTAGCTTCTTAATGAGTTCTAATCCATGACTTGGCAGGAAACTGATTCTTGTCCTTGAAATATCCCTTTAAGAAAGCATATGAAAATCTTGGTAAAAAGCAAACTTACTTCATCTTGACGGTAGATAGGTGTTTTAGGCTGTCCTACCCATTTTCAGAGTAGTGATTGGAAAGAGATTAGTTGGAAATCTACATTGAAAAGTGGATCCAGGGATAAAGTAGGTGTTCTTCCAGGAAACATGAAGTAATATCCATTGCAAACAACAATCAAGTGATGTTAGTCTGGTCTAAGAAAAGACAAAATCCCATAACCCTCTGGGTAAAAATTAGCAGGGACATAAACCATTACTGCTATATAATTCTGGGTTTAGTAAATACCTGGTAAATGCAACAGTAATCCCTGAATACTTCTACAGGATAAAAGAGGCAGATGAAATCACAACAGAAGTTTGCTACATGAACATCACATCATGGGAAGGCTGCTGTGGAAAAGGCAATAAACACAAAGAGAAAAGCTCACAGGGGGTATAGATGTGAGGAGAGGTTGGGGATATTAGGTTTTGTACTCATTAGGAAGAAAAAGAGATTAAAGAGAGGCAGAGGTAGCATGGTTCAAACTGTGAGGAACAAAAATAACAAAGCATTTTCCAGAGTTTTAAAAAACAATGCAGGCATAGACTGAAGTGAAGAGAGGGGCAAGATTAGGAGAGGTTAGGAGAGACGTGTTTATGTGGAAGGCAATTACTATGTGGGACAGGCTATCAAAGGCAGTAAAGGCAGCTATCAAAGGCAGCAGCTACCAATGTATTAAAGAGAGCATTAGTGGGTCTTTTAAAAGGAAACACATTTGTGCCAACACTAAATCTTGACTTGTGCCATGCAGGTGAAGGAAAGGAAGAAGGACCAAGGGTGCTCCATCTCAAGGCTAAGAGTTACTTGGGAACCCATACCCATGGCTCTGGGGTGTAACAGCTGGGGCAAAACATCCCCACATTTCCCTCACCTGATGGACAATCTGTGTCACTCAGCTCATGAGGGCAGGAAAGCACATTCCTGTCTCTTAAGAGCAACAGTAAAAATGAAGTGCATAAAATTACCCTATCCTCCCTTAGTCCTCATGGTCTTATAGCCTGGGACTGGTCCAGGATGCAGTGTTTGCTGAGGCTGCTCTGCGTTTTAGTCTCTGACTAAAGAAAGGAATTCTCACTAATCAAGGTATCCAACTGACAGTATTTGTAACTTTTACAGTGCCCTCTCCAAGGTACAGTCTCCAATTCACGTATAATGGTATGATGTCAGGACATGTTATTTGATCTCTATTATCCAACATGCACAAGTTGTTTTTATTACCATATTAGTGCAGTAGAGTGATGCTGTGTGAGGGAGAGACCTGGTTTTAGCATCATGTAATAAAGTTTAGACAGTTGCTATGCACCATATGCACATTTTCACCTCTATTCTCCATTCCAAGAAACAAAATTAATACCAAGAAATGACTGATTGAACTCATAGCCTTTAGCATAGAGTTTGCCAAGTCTAACAAATTCACAGGAGGCCAGTAAAGTGGTTAGTAAAATTGGTGGTGGGTAAAGATTACGTTTGTGTCCATGCCGTGGCAGCAGCTGAGGCTTTGCACCCAGGCTCCAAAGCCATATACCACCTTCAACAACTGGACTGTGAACTATGGCAGCAAAGGAGCAAACACAGACCCCACTCCGCTACCATGACCTAAGGCCATGACTTCTACTGGAAGGGCAAGACAGAGCAATGGAGTCAGAAACGCTGTGAACTGCTGCAGATCAGGCTGAGGTTGTTCTGACCTGTTTCTCACAGGAGCTAAAAGCAGGAGCTGGTGAGAAATTTTAGGCTATTGATTTCTGACATAGACACTTGAAGAGGTAATTAGGTTGCAACAAGCCACCTCAATTGTTTCATGACTATTGCCCTTAGTATGCTGCCTAATAAAAACTGTCACCTAGAGTATATGCTCATGACTCAATGACTAAACAGCAGTTTTCTGCCAAAATCCACAGAGAGCGTCACTCATGGCATCATTAAGAGCCTATGAAACTTCACAAGGGCTCGTAATTCTGAATGAGATCAGGGAAAATGTCTTCTTTAAAATCTTTACTGAGTCCAAACTATTATTACACTGTGTGGAAATAACAAGTGACTATGAATAGGAATGTCATAGTTAATATGAATAGGACTTTAAAAGAGCTAAAATGTTACTGGATCTCTGTGTGTCTCTCAAATATTTCATAAATATTTTACATTCTTCCATGATAATTTTTTCTTATTACTATTTAAAAAACTCTTATGCTCATTATTGCACATGAACAGAAGCTAGTTATGGAAAGAGTTTTGCATACTCCTGTGGGGTTTGTGGGTATGTCTGCTAGGGTTAGTTATCAATACAACACTGACAAGCCCCTGAACTGCAGACGCAGACATCATGCAGGTGGTTTAGTGGCTTACCCCACTGAGTCACTGCACAGACCTCAGCACAGAGGTTCTTTTGGAATATTGCTCTCTAGTTAGAGGCTTGATAAATTAAATAAACACAATGAACAAGATGATAGAGTGGGAGTGGGAAAGTAAACCAGGAAGCATCGGTGACTGGAATACGTGTTCTTGTGTTATTATTGCTTGGCTGCTAGTCATCAGCCTTGAAAGCAGCCAGTGCAGGAACAGCAAAATGAATCTGACTTTGCTTCCAACCACTTCTCTTTCCCACTGGGAGTCTCTGTTGGATTAGCAAAGTACTGGCCAACAGATGAGGTTTGAAAGGCACACACAGAAATAGCAAGAAATGGCTGGTGGAGCAGAAATCAGTGAGGGTTAGACATCATTGAGAACAATTTTCTCCATGCTTGTGTCTAAACTGATCTCTGGCTATGCTTCAGGAGACTCAGCTGTCAGGATGGGGATCTACTGGAGCTCTTCTGTGTCCCCCACATGTGGGTTTCCCATCAAAGACAAATTGCAACGATAGGATGGACCACAGCCATACCTTGCCCTGCATCCAAGTCAGGATGCAGCCAGGCAACTCCAAAGGACTTCAGCAAAAGCTGGTCTAAGCCACTAGAGCTCTAGGAGCACCAGAAAATGATTAAATGAAACAATATGGCTGAAAACTGAATCTATGAAACCCAGAGTTGGAAATACAGTGTATTTCTGTAGAGAAAGAATGTGTGTAGGTGTGAGAGTAATTAGCCATTTGATTTACTTTCCTGCTGTCAACACTGAAATCCTTAACTCAAAAACGAATGTCTTTCCAAAAGAGATATGCTAATTCAGCCAAGAGCTGTAGGTCTGGTAGGGGAAGTGATTTGTGAAACCGTGTTTCCTGTACAAGGGCTAAGATCAGCACTTTCTGACACTGCTACTCGTGCTTCTTCTGCATTAATTTGATATGCTGGATGATAAAATAGAAGTTGGTATTTGACTGTAGCACACTGGTTCAGGAAGATGAAGAGTTAAAACATTCTAATAAAACACTACAGTCTGAAACGCAGATTTGATTGCAACAATGCTATTTGTCCCAGCAGAGATATGAAGATGGGTCAATCACTTCCACAAGTGAAAGCACATTCCTCGTGTACACTAGAGTGATGGATAAGTAAGAAGGCTCTTCTTTCATGATCTCAGTCCAGATAAAAAGGTAATTTCCCATCCACAGAATAGTAGATATATTGGTAATGGAACAGAAAACTTTTTACACAAATAATTTGGTGTTAGAAATTGAACTATCAAATGAATCTGAACTGCAACCAAATCAATTTGATAAACCTCCAGATTATGACTGTATCAGCTACAGCTTGCAAAGAAAATGCATTTATTTTTTGCTACAGGAAACAATGCTTTTCCAAAGGAATGTCTATTATATTACTGCTGAAAAGATGCTCCATTGGCAGTCTTTTCCAAAGGAGGACACTTTGAGGTAGTAATGGAAGTGGAGTAACATGCAGTAACCAATACCATGGCTTTTTATATCATAGGTGGACTGACCATCACAACATGGGAAATAAGTCTTCAGTAGAGCTCTGATTTGAATTTAAGGCTAACAGGACATTTTTCTCTCTTTTTCAGATTGCTAACTACTCTGACATCTTCCAACACCACCACTGACCCCTTTTCACCCTTTCTGGGTGACTCCTAGCCCTCTCTGAACATCCATGGTAGACCAGAAGAGAGGAAGGTTCTAGTGAATTAGTGAGATGACAAAAAAAATTATTCCCATGTCTCTGTTGCTGGTCTTACATATTGTGGCTTGCCCTCAGAAACACAAACAGTGTGCACACTCACAGGCATTTTCAGACCCCATGGCAAACTTGTGGTTTGAGGAAATAGTGACTGAGATCCATGAGCATCCTACTACTGAATTCTCTTCCGCTGGGATCGCATTTTCCATCTTATGACCGCCACAGACACACGTATCTCTGCAGGGGATGGGACCCCTGGAGTGCAGGGATTTTATCTTCAGAATTAAGCTTCAGAAATGCAGGGGCATATCATCACTGGTAAGCAATTCAGATCAAAGTACTGACCACCTATTATCAATTTTGCTCAAAATTTTTTTCTCTGGGAGGAAGAAAAGGAGGCAGAACCACTCTCTTACAGAGCTTTATACAACTGTGGAGAGGAATCTGGATCTAAAATGCTCCCAGAAACTTGAGGAGAGAGCAAAACCGCAGATCTAGACAGAAATTTCAGGTATGGCTTCCATTTTTTTAAATATTCAAGACTACACCTCCAGTTTAGTACTCCAAGACGTATGAGATGTTGAAATCCAAACTGGCATTTGTATGCTCTTCTCTGTCCTTTTTTAGGGAGTTAATAATGAGAAAAAAGCAATATCTGAATGTTACTTACAGAACAACAGGCCCACTGGCTCCTTGGAAGACCTCATTTGGTAACTTTTCTAGGTTGCGATTATCACTTAGATTTCTGAAAAAACAATAATATCGATGCTAAAACAATCTGAGATGTAAAAAAAAAATAAAAGCTTGCAACAGTTGCTACCTTCTTATAATTGTTTTTCAGAATAGTAAACAATAGAAATAGTTACAGCTCATCCAGGTAGGTCCCATTAAATGCATGATTCTCAATTTCCCGAATCCCATTTTTATTCAGCCATCTGCAATAAAGAAAGGGGAAAAAAGTGTGTTCTTATTTGTGCTTCATAAATGAAATGTGTGCAATTCAAATCAATGAAAGGGATTGCAAACAAATACAATTATTAAATGACTATTCAAATGGTGAAATTGCTATAAAATACCAGCTGGTAAAGATCCCAGTAGTTGAAAGAAGGTTTTGAAGAGTACAGACATGAATAGGGCAGATGAGTGATACCATTGCAGATGATAACTCAAGTAAGTTTGAAGGAGGGGAAGAGCTGATGAGGATGCTGGTGCTGCTTGTGGTTCCCCTGAGACGGCGGCAGTGGAGTCAGTAATGCTGTTCCAGGTTAATCTCAGGAGGGGTGAGACCAGGATATTTCCTGCTGGTGCTGTCAGTGCCTCTTAGCTTCACTGTTTTTGAAACACTGGGATATGGCTTAACCTTTGAAAGTTATTAGGATTAAAGACCAGCATCTGCCTTGGTCTCATGGCCTCAGCAGGGCAGGCACGGGAGGGAGGCTGACTGTCATTGAGCTGTGCAGAAGGGCAGGATGGGGGTGGTGGTGGTGCCAAACTGCTTGGGAAGTGGATGATTCCTCCTACATCCTCTGCCTTGGCAAATTATGGGCCCTGTCTGCTCTGCTGTCCCAGTCCCACCTTGCTGCGTTCCTTCCCCCAAGAGGATGTGAACCTGGGAATTGAAGGTCTGGGGCTTTCTGCCAAGTTTTTACTGTAGTGCATTAACTAATTAATGTTTAATGTCCTTCCCTCTCTTCCCTTCACAGTCCTAAAAATTTACATTTGGGTCAGTTATATTTGTCATCTTTACGGCGCAATCTTTCATCTCGCTTGAAACGTCACTTTGCAATTCACGCCCTCTCTGACAGGAAAAGACAGGCCTGATTGATGGCAAAAAATGGCCTGATTTAATTAAACTGTCAGCAAACCTGGACGTTTTGTTTCTAATTCACACTGAAAGCTGCGCATGCAAGCGACCCACTTATTTAAGGTCTGGGGTGGTCAGCTAAGTTCAGCATGAAAATCAGTCATGAGTTTTGGCTGAAAGGATTACCCTTTTGATCATGACAGGCAGATGTACATAGTTCCATGTCTATAATGGCTGTCAGGTTGGATCAGGAGAACTGTCACCATCCCCTTCACTTGCAAGCACCATTAGACATGTGTGAGCAGGCACAGAGAAGAGACATGTCCCAGCTTACAGCATTTAAAACATTTGTTATATCACATTGATCTTATCCATTCATAGCTGCCAGGCTGATATATATGCTTTTAATCACAGTATTAAGACTTACCACATTCTCTCACTGAACATGATGCTAACACAGTGAGATACTAAGATCATAATGTCACAGTCACTGGTGACATACAGTGCGGACTATGCACTCCTGTTCACCTGGCAAATTGTATTTAAGTCACAACGAGAGAAAAAAACCCCACCCCACTCATTTACCTAAATTCCAAGACTTTGTTATAATAGATGTAGACAAGTTACTGTTGAGACAAATTCTCCCCTCAACCAGAATCCTAACTGACTCCACCAGCTCCTACATTATTAACAAGTGAAAACAAAGGCAGAGATCCAGAGCTTGGCCTATTACCAACCATTTCGTGGCTACAAGCAGTATTTTTAAAGCACACTTTAAAATTCACCTGGTGTGGGTCACCAGGTGAATTACTTTAAGGCCACTGCCCTTAAAGTATTATTTATACCCTATTTCAGGGCAAGCTCTACCTTAGGCTCTAAGTGGCATGAAGATCTGGAAGCAAGGTGAATTCCTTCCATAAATTCCTAGCACTTTTTAATCAAATGTATCCACGTTTCCAGTCTATGCTGATCTCATGTTCAGTGTGATGCATTCTACATAACTGGCTTAGATATGCAGGGAGTCTGCCACAGCTTAACGTGCTGTGTGTCCCCAGAATATTGGGGTTTAGTGGGTCCTGGGTGATTTTAATGCCATCTTGACACTCCTGCTTTCAAAAAAATGACGTGCTGTAACAGTAGCTTCCCATTGCATTGCATAATGACTTCAGGTTTTTTTATAGAAAACCAGAAAATTTGGGTCTTAAATGAGTCAAGTTCATTCCAGCACAAGGAAAACCTAATCAGGGACTCTCAAAGAGCATGCACAGGGCGTCTGTCCCAGGGGATGGCCACAGCAGAGTGAGGACATTGTCTGACCAGGTGGGTAGTAGCTAGGGCTGCTTGCATGGCTCTTCCTGCTCCTGCACACATTGGTGGGCATGGAGAGCCCATGGAGATGGGGCAGCTGCAGGAGGCAGGGCAAAGCATCTGGAAGAGGACATGATTACCACTCCCACCCCCCAACCCAGCAGCCTTAAGTCTTCAGAGACGACTATCCTTCAACACCCAGGTAGTAATCATACAAACAATGGCATATCTTGAGGAGAGAGGGGAAGCCAATTTCATGCTGCTCAAGAGGCACAGAGAGGTCAGATCGCAGTAAAAATCAGGGATATTTATCTCACACCTTGGTGGCATCATGGGAACAAATACAGTACTTGTTGCACAGTGCTCTGAAAATATAAAGTCCCACCTGAAAAGGAAATATTATCAGCACAAGAGAAGTGATAAACCAGTGCATTTGGAGTATCATGACTCGAATATATATTTGAGAAAAATGTGCATGCTTAAAACTTCAGGGAACTTGATATAGACTGAGGTTGTGCATAACTGATGGTAATAAAGAAGAGACAGCAGCTAAGTGACTTTTTACTGGCCTCTTTTCAAATATTGATGGCCTGACCTTGCTACCACCAAAATCAACGTGAGCCCAATCAGTCGATCAGATCTTGCTTGCCTGCTTTGGTATGTGAGCTAAGCTGCACACACACAGTGGGGAACTTTTCCAGCCGGGCCACTGGCTAGGCAGCTTGTAAGCAAGCAAACAGTATGTTTTGATAAACTGACAGAAAGGATCAAAGAAGCCAGATAGGTCATTAAAATACATGGCTGTCCAAGTCAAGTGTGGAGTCCATCTAATCACACAGCTTGGAACTGCATTGCAACCCAGCCTGTGTCAGTGCATTAACATTGTGTAGAAACATATCGTATTCCCACAACATCTACCTATATTTTGCCCCAGTAATAAATGTCTTTGAATGATGTGTCTGACTGTAAATATTTATGAGTCATGCCACCCTTTTCAATGCACTTTGTATCACATGGAACTGTTGTTGTAGGTGGAATATGTTTAACCTTGGCATCAGTAATTAAGAAATTTGCTCTGTGCTCTGCTTCTAAAATAAAAAGCAGGATTAGAATACAACAGAAAACCACAAAAGCATTCATTCTTCATGGCAGGGAAACAGAATACAGAGAAGTCTGAAACCTGAATTTGGAAGTGTATGAAGTAGTGCCCATCCTCTGGTTTTCTTGACCTATTCTGGAGAAGAAATGAGCTAACAAGGAGAATAATGTTTTTGCTGTGTCTTACTCACAGTATCACACTTTCAGAACTCAGGCCTGTGAATGAATTTCTTTCGATTGTACGTATATTGATATTGTCTTGAATATCTCTGAAAAATAAAATACAACAGCAACTAAAATTTTTGTAACTCTGTGAACCTTCCAATATGCTACACTCTTTCAAACAGAGTATTTCTCCTTGTATTTGGGCTTACTGTTTTGACACATTTTGTCTGCAGAGCACAAACCTTCCTGGTAAAAAAGGCCGCAGGAAAACATTTCCAACACCCCCACACTTTCTTTCCAAACAGTCTGAAGTGATTAAAATGAATAAAAGCCCAAGTCCTATAATCCTGAGGTGGATTAAATAGCTCCTCCAGCAAACATACTGACCAAAAAATATAAGCTGAGGGTCTGCAAGGCCACCCCCTTCTCACAGCCCCCCACACAGAAGGAGGAAAAGCCATTAGCCTTTCTGGCCTGATACAGCAGGGTACTTCCAGGCCCACGAATAATTCCCTTGTCAGTGTCAATGGGGCTGCTTATAAGCTTTGTACGGGCTTAAGAATTTAGGACGTGGGACCCCTGTCAATGAAGTTTGTTGAACTGACAAGTAGGCATTTTGGTCTTTCAACATGTTTGACTGATAAGAAAAAGGGAAAGGCAGATATATGTGCTGCTGCTTGCTCAAAATAGACCTCAAAGAAGTTAAACAGTATTACTCATAATTTAGACTGGGGATGTGGTTGTTTTCGTGCTGTTTCTGTTGGAAAAGTACAGAACAAAATGAATTATCTTCAGAGCTTGAAATTAAGCACGGTTCCAAAATTATCTCATGCTGACACTTGAATACCGTTATAGCTCTGCATTAAGTGACACTTGCACAGAGGCCTCATTCAGCAAACTGAGGTCAGCAGAGGTAGGAATAGGAAGGGAGAGCAGCAGCCATACAAGTCAAGTGTATCCCTCTGCTTAAAGACATGCCAAGCCTTTTATACACATCAATGACCCATCAAGACCTATCTTTGGGACTTAAATATTGGCACAACTAAAGCCAAGGGGAATGTTCTTATTAATTTTACTGGGGCTGACATCTAGTTGAGGACTCAAGCAGTAGTAAGCCCTGCTTATTCTTACAGGAAAGCGAGGATCTTCACCTGAAAAAAACCCCAACCCTCTTGTTCATCCAGTCATAATAACTCAAGTCTAGTTAAGACTGATGATAAACATGAAGGTTTACAAGAGGGAAGCTCTGTATCTCCATATCAGTTGCATTTGCTTGATGGTTTTGGGGAGCCTTGAAGTGCACTTCTTAGGATTATGTACATCAAACATATCACAGATATTTTTTTCTTATTTTATATGTGTGGATGCTATTTTCAGGCATCCTCCTCTACATTTTCTATTCATTTTTATTTATAGTAGTGGCCATTACTAAGACAATTGCAGGATTAATGTTTCTGCAGCTTGAAATCTTCTAATCAAAGGACTGAACATGTAGAACTTTGCCTGTGCATTAACAATACATCTTGTCCAAAAGAAAAGAAGAAACAGCTGCTCATTTTCTGGGTTTTCTACTTTCAACTATACTAAGAACTGATTGAAAAACTTATGTCAAGATCTTCTTCAGTGAAAATAAAGACTTTTCTGACATGCATTTTTAAGAGAAACTGTTCAGTTTTACTGTGACTGGAAAAAATGAACATGGTAGAGATACTTCCCTATGCTTTGTAAGGGGTTTGTTGTTGTTATTTTGGTTGGGGTTTTTGGGGTTTTTTTTGTTTGGGTTTTTTTTCTTTCTCCTCTGTGATCTGGCCACATCTTCATGGAAATAAACCTCCTAGATCAGCAACTCTTCCCATGCAGGCCAGAGAACTGTCACCAGGTGGCAACAAGTTTTGACTGCCACCAGTCTGGTTTTGATTTCAAGTGGTGAAAGAGGAGTAAAAGGCTGTTATCCATCCCCTGGGCCATCCAGGCACACACTTATGGCATAAGTAGTTAAAGGAAGAGGGGTATGTAAAAAACAGGTTATAGTGCTTTGCAGAAGAGAGACCTAGAAAGAACTGAGACCTTTTGGGCCACATTATCATCAATGACTACAAAATTACAGCCCAAAATGCTACTGTGAAGCTAATAAGCGAACACAAGGGGAATCATGTCTTGAAAGGATTTGCTGGAACAGGAGAACATTCAAAGGGAGCTTTTAAAAGTGAAAAGGAGACATTAAAACTTACAGTAAAACTTTCTGGAAAGAGTGCACCTTATGGACAGCAGGCAAAAATCGAAGGCCAGTATTTGATATTAACCTAAGGGAGAGAGAACAGATAAAGATCATTCTCTCTGCCCCAGGAATGAAGCAATAATTAACTAAGAAGAAAGAACATCAGACTTAAAATGGCAGCAACAAAAGGCAGAATTTAGCCACAAATAGGGGGTTTGCCCATAGGAAATTTGACATTGTAATATAAAAAGGTTTTTCTCCAAAGGACAAGGTGAATTCTGCCCCACTGAAGTCAAGGGAGAAACTATACCTTGCATAATTACACAGTCCTTCTGGTGATCTCACAAAACTCTCAGTATTAATTTCCCAAGCATATTCTAAGAAATCAACTGCACTGGCACAGGATAATTATTTTCATAGCAGTTCTTTTAAGACAAAAGGATCAATTTACCACAATTTTAACCTTCTATTAGAATAGAGAATACATTAATTCTAATGGAAATAACATTATTTTGTGAAAGTAAGAGAGAGTTAGGATATTTGATTCTCCAGCATCTACAATAGCAAGAAACCTAACACATGGGAACATTTCAGCAGTTTGTGTGACTAGAAATTGGCCTAAGCCTCCATATTTATCTACCTCCACCTTCGTATGACATTGACCGTCACTGGCCTCTATACTGTGGTCCCTTTCCATGAAACACCTGACTTTGAAGGAAAACCCTGTGCCCATGGCTACGAAAGAAACGTGGCCACAGGTATCCACAGAACTTCACCGTGTTTGATCTAAGAAAATCTTGCTATCCAGATCAGTAGCAAGGACAGGTCAATCATGATATTGCTATGCAGCAGGAGATGGCTGGTGGCTGCTGATGGCTGGAAGACCCCACCCCAGAAGGGACCAGTCTCTTCTCTGACCAGCTAGGAGCTTTTCCCAGCCACCAAAATGTCTCATTTTGACTCTACCAAACAAAGAGAGAGTTTGGGTTCTTGAAAGTTTAGTTACAGAATCATAGAATCATTGAATATCCTGAGTTGAAAGAGACCCATAAGGATCATCAAGTCCAACTCCTGGCTCCACACAGGGACAGCCAGGTCAGGGCATGTGACTTGAGTGCACCGTCCACATGCTTCTTGCACTCGGTGAAGCTGGGTGCTGTGACCACTTCCCTGGGGAGCCTGTTCCAGTGCCCAACCACCCTCTCTTCGTAACAGACAACCTAAACCTCCCCTGTCGCAGCTTCATACCATTCCCTTGGGTTCTATCACTGGTCACCAAAGAGAGGAGATCAGTGCCTGCCCCTTTGCTCCACATCACAGGCTGTGATGAGGTCTCCCCTCAGCTTCCTCTTCTCCAGGATGTACAAACCAACCAAACCAGACTTCAGCATCTCCTCCTAAGACGTCCTCTCCAGACCCTTCACCATCCTCATTGCCCTGCTCTGGACACTCTCCAATATTTTTACACCCCTCTTGTACTGTGCCACCCAAAACTGCACCCAGGACTTGAGGTGAGGCTGCACCAGCACAGTGTAGAGCAGGACAATCCCCTCCCTGGACTGGCTGGCCATGCTGTGCTTGATGCACCCCAAGATACGGTTGGCCCTCCTGGCTGCCTGGGCACACTGCTGGCTCATGTTTAATTTGCTGTTGACCAAGACCCCCAAATCCCTCCTCACCATGGCTGGCGTCCAGCGTCTGACTCCCTGGTCTGTATGAATAGCCAGGGTTGCCACTTCTCAGGTGCAGAATCTGGCACTTGCTTTTGTTAAACTTCACGCTGTTGGTGATTGACCAGCTCTCTAATATGTCCAGCTCTATCTGTAAAGCCTTTTGTTAAATACAAATTATAGCACACACTTCCTTTAGTAGGTAAATGAAGAAGCAAACTGCTGCCAAATAGCCTGTGGCTATTGCAGGACAGAAAAGACACAAGAAGCTTTCCTTTCTACAGTATTTTACCTAGAAAATCCCAACCCTCATGCTGCAGTAGTGAAAGGTGATGATGCTACATTAACCTGTACTACTGAAACACTGATCCCAGTGGCAGCTTACTCCCAAAGTATCAAAACGCTGGGCTTTCACCATACATATATGAAAAAAACATGGCCTTGGGTGATGCCATAGTCCTGATCTTTCCAGTAATCCCAAAGAGTTCAGGGCTCAATTTATACTGGTGTCAACCGAGCAGCATGAGATGAAGAGGAAAGCATCTTTGACAAATCATTATGTATTGGAGTAAATCTACAGGTGGCACAAAGCACTGATTGCACAGAAGCTCAGAATGGTGATTAGGAGCAGGAGAGGATGTTCTTTTAATTAATTGCAGAAAAAGAACTAAAAAAATATTTAGCTACTCTGCAACCTAGATCTTTCCTCTCTTTTTTATTCAACCAGCAAGTCTCGGGAGCCCTTTAAGTGGATAATCTTGTTAGAATGTAGATAATCCAATTTGCTGAATATCTTTCCTGCAGGACAGTTTTGTCAATATATTTACCATATAACGTATACATCCTTAGTAGCCTCACTTTAAACAAGTGTCCTTTTTAATCTGTGTTAGAACTGAGTCCCCCCTTGCCATGCATAAACAGCTGGGTAAGAACCTATTTTTCAGATGGCTGATGGCTGCTTTCCAAAGCATTAATTGTCTTTCTGAAAAGGCTTACTGGAGTCAGCACTTAAGAAAACATAGCACCATGATCAGCACAGAAAAAAAATATCTTTCAGAAGCTAATTCCTGGAAGATTCTGGCTGCTTATCTCCAGTAATAGTAACACACCTGCTCTTTTTTTTGATAGGAATTACTCTGACTGGGAACAGAGTTTACCACATCAACTTCTTGTGGGTATTTGCTAAAATGCAGACCAGAGTTATGCAAAGATAAATACAACATCACTCAGGAAGCATTATTTTTGTGTCCTCTAATCATGTTGGTTACTTTATACTGCATGTGAATCTGACTCCAAGAGATTCCTCTGACTCAGGCGTCCCAGCCTTGCAGGCTAAACTGAGCCTGTAATCCACAGCACTGACTTCTGAGGCAAAGTCTTTAACTGTGAGGCTGCCATGCAAAAGGGAGGGGTGGAGCATCACTTTATTGAAGAGCCAGCTCCACACAAAGGGTGAGCTGTTTGGTGGACTTCAAAGTCCATCAATACAGGTTTGGGTTTAGGAAGCATGCAGATACACGTGCTTTGGGTTCTCCATGAAATATAACCAGGCTGGTACAAGCAGTTGCAAGACTTTGGGCTCTACTCTCCGCAATGAAAACTATTTTTCAGATAAAACATGGCTTTTGTGACCTAAATTTCCTCACCCCTCCAACAATCTAGCCATGTGCCCTCAAAATTGATCTGAAAGGAGTGTCCCATTAAAATCTTTCTATTTTAAGCTGAGAATGCCTAATACAGAACAGTGATACATCCAGTGTAAAAAAAGAAATAAAGGACACAGTTTATATGTGAGAACTAATTTTGGAAAGAAATAGGTTTGAAAAGCCATCACTACATTATTAAACAGACAATGCCACAGCTCTCCCTAATGAGAGCCAGACAAATAATCTTGTACCCATGAAAAGGTCAATAAGTTACCATTTTGAAGCAATCTGTCTCTTTGGCGTATATCCAAGAAGACCAATTAGCAATTCACTTCGCTGCTTCTAAAAGACTGGTGAGAAAGTTCAGGTTGCCTTTTTCTAGCAGGTTTTAGAGTATCTCAGCATTGTATTTTTTTTTAACATTTTTCTCTCCTAAGTATTTTTCCCATACTAGTAATGATAATGCAGGATAAAAAGGGAGTGAGATGAGTGGGAAATTTATTTGTACCCAAGTTGACAGAGATAAAAGCGTATGAATGTTCAACAGCTAGTGACTAATGAGCCCATAAAACTGATGAGAGGACTGACAAGGCTAGTCAGAACTTCTTGCCTGCCCATAAATAAGACCTAGAGGCTATACAACTATTTTTGAATGAGCACAGAGAAAGCCCTTGCAAGCAGTGTCGCAAAATTCATTAAACTGATGTGGTATGGTGTCTAGGCTCAGTCTCAGGCATTAATACTGATTAATTTCTTATTTTTATTTTTTTTATGAAACCTGCCAGTAAATATATACTTTTTTGTTAGATTTTCAAGACTGATGGTGTGTCTGGAAATTCAGAAGAACCACAACAAGCCTGGTGATAGGCAGGTACCTGAGTTCCCCTGCTTTGGAAGGCTGGTTGCAACAGGGTCACACTATACCTCTTTATACCAAGACACAGGGATGCCTGTGCAAGATGTTCTGACCTGTGGGGTACATCGAGAAGGGCTACACATGTCTACGTCAGGGTCTGCAACAGAAGTTTGGGACAAGAACCTCTCGTTCTGCAAACATCCATCTCCAGCTCTGCTGCCTCAGCGTGGACTATTTGGGAAGCTAGCATGGGTCCCAGCTTGGGAAAAGATGCACCGCACAGGCAACAGGAGCATGTCCCAGTGGGACCAGCACTAGGTTTGCTTTTCCACTCACACACGACCCTGTGTATGGACTGAATCTCCTAATGTGTTTTGTGACAAGATATTTATGAAACCACTTGCTATTCCTTCCTGACTTCCAGCAGTTAATGGGAGAATTAGGCTGTAGCGTACAAAGGTTTGTTAGTTTCCCTTCATGGTCTTACAGCTTTTATCATTTCTCAAATAGCTGTTGATAGTTTTTCTACCTGCTCAGATGCTTAACCTTTTTCTAAGTTATTTTAAACTTTCCTCTCACGTGTTTACAACCTTTTGCTTCAGTACTGTGAAAAACCCCCAAACAAACAAAAAAACCCTCTAACAAAAAAACCCAAAGAAACAAATTGAACACAAAATCCATAAGCCCATTAATTCCCCTCAGCATCTTGCCTTATATTTTCCCTAATAATTCACCCCTCCTTGTGAGTCACAGGAAGGTGAATACCAGGAGTGGGTTACCTTTGCCAGCTGCCATTTTGCAGCCTTCCATCAGTGTTTCTGCTTTCTTATTAAATTCACAGTCCTATTCCTTGAAACAGCAAAACTCTCATCCTTTTAAAGGGTGGGTTTCTAAAAGGGCAAGTGTCCCTGAGTGAATCAAGGGGACAGGGAAAATGGCAGTCCTTTCTGCAGAAATGTGACAAGACATAAAGCATAAAAGTATGGCAATACGTAGAGAGACTGACCTGAGCATGACGCAACTCAGCATCACACCCACCTTGCTGATCCGTGAAATGCTCTGCTCCACGGATTTTGGGTGCTGCTCCTGATCCCTGTGGTGTGAATTGATGTAGCCCTACTGAAGCCAAAGGTGTTGCACTGATTTATACACCTGGTGCAGCTACCTCAAAAATTGTCATTAGCTCGAAAGACACAGTCATCTGTTCAGATGCTCAGAGCTGTGAAGCCTGCACCTTTTGTACTATGTATAGCCAGACAAGGGTATGTCTCCTGAAAGGAAGGCACAGAGGGGATGCAACATAAATCTGTTTGTGGAGTAAACACCAAAGACAGATTTTATCAATTTAAATTAGAGAAAAAAATTGGCACAAGAATCAATGTGAGTTAAGTGGCCATGAATAAAAATAGAGGGAAATTTCTAGTCACCAAATCATTGAGTTTCTGGAAAAGCCTTTCCTGGGAAAAAAAGAGAAAGTGGGGGAGGGTGGACAGCATCAAGAATGTCAATAAAGCACTTCATAAATGAAATACATGGCCTGGAGCCAGTAAGAAATAGGCTGGAGAGTCTCTTCCAGTCCTGTATACCCACAAGAGAGAAAACCTTACAAAGTACTTAAAATATATTTTACTCTGATTTCAGCTAGTGAGAGGAACTTGCTAATGAGGAGTGGGGAATGGTTAGTTAGACAAGCAATTCTCTGTATAGTTAACCTGTTGCTTCTATAGGTCATATTAGAGCTGAATTCAGGTAGCATGTCCAAAGGTTTGAGTCAACATATATGGGAGAGTGCAATGACAAATGTTCAAAAGAGAGATTTCCAGCAACATTAAGATAAAAACTTCCACTACTTCACTTGATGATCTTTAAGGTCCTTTCCAGCACTAACCATTCTGCGATTCTGTGATTCCATGATTATGTACTTGTATGTAGAAACCATGATCAGGGTTTTTAAATGAGTGAGGCTTCTTGAGCAAGGGAGGAAACAAGGTTAGGTATACGTGCTCAGGTGCATGGACATATAACAGTTAAGCAAATACCCTCCTGGATGCATAATGCCACTGTTCAGCAAAGAGCACCATGGGAACTCTTTTGAGCTTCAGCCACTAAAAATAATTGATGCTAAACAGAGCTCATTGGACTTCATTGGGGTTTTAATGCAGAGGAGAGATGACTAATAATCTTATGATCATGTGCTAAAAGCTATGAAATATTTTTGGATAACAGTTTATTTTAAGGATGGATTCAATTATCACTGAATTGTGATGGCAACCCCACAGAAGCAGATGTGACAACAGTTGTGGAGGCGACATTCTTGATGAGGATGGCTAATGAAATAAAGTTATAGCATACATCAGTACACTGGCATTCTAAAGGTTTTAATCATCTCACATCAGGTGTTAATGAAAACCATTGCTATAGCACTGCCATTGCTAAAGAAAAGGGAATGTGAATGCTTAAGAACACATGTACAAAGTCTAACAGGAGGTAGAGCTATAGCAAAGACAGATGAGAGAGATTTTGTCCCAAAGCTCCCAAGAGGAATTTCCAACTAAAACTGTTTATATTGACATAAAAAGGACCAGCTTCTTTTCTCATCACTCCATTTCAACCTGTTGCTTAGAAAGGCTCAAGGATCTTTTGTGTGGGACTCCTCCATAGAAGTTATTGTCTTCAGCTTTTCTGAGGACTCTGGGCAGTCCTGGGAATGAAACTGGATTGACAATGTGCAACTAGCGGGGGAAGAGGGGACATTGTTCTGTCTCATCACTGAAAATACTCCGCATGGGTTGGACAGAACAGAACACACCTGTTTCATTCAAAAGGAGTACAGCACTTGCAAAAAGCAAAAGATCTTACAAATATCTGAGGCTTGGAAGGTCTTGGAAGGCATCTTGATCAATGTACACGAGGTTGTTTGCCTTCTCAATTCTTCTGCAAAGACAAAATGAAACATCACAGGAAACATATCAATATATTGATCTTAAAATATCCGGGGCTGCCCCAGGATGTGGTGGTACTATACACTGGGGTTATTTTTAATTTTTTTTTTATTTTTTTTTTTTACAGCAGAAGATCTGCACAACTTCAAAGAGCAGCCTACCACAGCCCAGCAGACCCTGCCACCTTTTGATATCGGCAGTGGTTTGAGGATAAGTTTCAGGCTGACCAAAGAAAGAGACGGATAAGAAGATGGAAAAGAGAAAGGGAGATTTCAGATGGTCCTGTTTTGCTATGAATTCTTCAGAGCTTACCTGAACCAAACTGCAAAACCTTTGATACTTGCCTATAATAAATCTTTATAATTGTCTCCTTTGAATTTAGATTGCTCATTACTTACATTTCATGTAGTTTAGGAAGGTTGGAAAACACATTTGCTTCTATGACCTCCAAGGCATCATTCTGTGAGATCTCTCTGAAAAATAATTTAAAAGTCAAGATATTTCAAGCCATGCTGTCAATGACAAGGTGAAGCACAGAATGGACAAGTGAAAAATTCTCAAGGAACTTTTTCCAAGATTACCGATCAGTTTTAAAAACAAGGTGGATAGTCAGATAAGAAAGTAGAAACACCGTTGAGCTGCCTCACCAGCTGTTTTCCCAGGCTGAGGTCAGCTGTAGGAAGTAAAATTTGTAATACAGATATAATTCAATGGTAGTGTGATGGTCTATTGGATTTTTAATGGCAAAGTAACAGCGCGCATCTTTGGAATGAAACCTTGGAAAAATAGATTGTAAACTGGCCAGTTGAAATTATGATGGTTGCAAATAGATTCAAACAGCCCTGAGGTAAAACTGTATGTTGTAACCATAGGTGCACGGTCAAAAATGATTAAACGTGGTATAAAAAAGTATTCCACTTCCTTCTGAGTAACAACTGAACCATACCTGACAAATTACCTGCCCCTTTAAGACAAACAAAAGCCTTGCAAAAGAAGATAAGTTGTTCGTCTGACCTTTTCTGCTTTAAAAAAACACCTCAGTGGTTTGATACTTTTCAGTTTTAATAAGAAGTGCTCCCTCCTGTTTCCTCAAGGTTTTTTACAGGAGAAATCCAGCTCTCTTCTTCTCTGGAAGCTCTAAACTGACTGGAGAACAACGAAATAAAAGTATATGAGGACTGGCAACAGGTGCTTGGTAGGGTCTGATGAGAACTGGATTTGTTTAGCAGTGCTGAACCATTGGCTCACATGTGTTCATAGAATCATAGAATGGTCTGAGTTGGAAGGGACCCCAAAGATCAGAGACTTCCAACCCCTCTGCCACAGGAAAGGACACCAACCTCCAGGCCTGGATCTACACAAGGTTGCCCAGGGCCCCATCCAACCTGGCCTTGAACACCCCCAGGGACGGGGCATCCACCACCTCTCTCTGGGCAGCCAGAGCCCAGAACTTGGTTTCATCAGCAATAGAATACTTTGACTGAGGCTGGGATTCCTTCATGCCATAGAAGGTACACAGACATCGTGAGGAATGTTTCGAATACTTTTAATTACCTTCCTGTGTGCTTGAAAAATAGTGCTTTGTAAGATATGAGTTAGAAGCAATCAGCCCCTATTCTGTATTTATATGACAGAACAATTCTGTTGTTTAACTACAGTCTAGAAGATTTAACAACATGAGAGGTGTCTCAGTCTTTTAAGATTTGGTTTGGGTGATCAGCACTATGTTTGCCATTCCCCACAATCTAAAAATCAGTTGTCTAAAAAAAAAAAAATTACAGAAAAAGCAGAACATTTAATAGCAACAAATCCATTTCATGACACTAGACAGCTTAGAGAAAAATGTTGCAGATTTTTCAGCCTTATACAGGCAAAAAAAAAGCAGCTTATTAAGAAACCACAATATAGTAGTGACCTCACCCTAAAGATAGGGCTGTTGAGGGTAATAATTTTTTATGATCCAATCTGGTATCTAACTTTGGAGCAAGTTGGATGGTATACCTCTTTTAATGGAATGCTTAAAAACTAATGTTTCTGCATCAGAGAGAGTTTTCACTCCCCAAGAGTGGGATAGGTTATGGGCTTTGTTTCGGTTCGGGAAATGGAAGATACAGATCTGATTAGAGCAGGGTATGAGTAGGCCAGGACACTTCCGCTTTGGAAGGCTTGGAGAATGCGTGGCTAAGGAATGAATGCAAGAGAGGTAGGAAGATACAAATCTCTAAACTGCTTTTTACAAGATTAAGTTTTTAAAATATTAAGTTTTAAAAAAATCAAATAGCACTTGCATGAGGGGGAGTGTTTCAGGGGTTTAGGGGACGACTTGCCTGTCATTTAAGTTCCTGTTCACTGGTACAAAGGCAAAAGTCTTTTTTTGTTAGGTTGTTTTTTTAACAGGTAATGAAAATATGTCTGTTCAAAACTAGTTTTTGAGGTCTTCCAGCTCAAGCAAAAAAAATATCGCAGTATAGGGAACAAAAGTGAAACTTGGCAATGGAAGAAGGCAGTAACCCTTCTGGTGTCGAGCTTTATCCTCCCTATTCAGAGGCTTGTGGGGGGTGAGAAAAAGGGAAAAGACCCTCTGTTCCCCACAATGAGCTGCATATCTGTGGCTACAATGTCTCCAGGAAATCTTCTTGGTGGTGACCTTAGTCATCATCGTTCTTTGTGGATGAATCCCAGCTCACAGCACAAAGATGCTATTTTCTGATAGAAGGCCATTGCTGTCCTTGTCCCTTGGGGTGTCTACATATCTCTCAGAGGCTGTCATTCAGGTAAAGAAGGATAAATTGGGAAAAAAACAAACAACCCACATTCAGTTTAGATCAGCCACACACTGAAAAACATGCAGCACTAGTCTGGGTTTTGATTGCATAATTTGAGTAAAGAATTGCTTTGTATTGGGCAAAAAATGCTTGCCCTGGTCATGGTTAATGGAAAGAAGACTAGCTTGGATATGAGTATGTCTGGCATTAGAAGTACAAACCACTGCTGCTCAATCAAACAACCAACCCAGCAGGCCCAGATCCTCTGTAGAGGAGAGTAAATAATACCTGCAGCAGCAACGACAAACAGAGAAAGAAGATTTCTGACTAGTATTTGTACAAGTGATTTGTCTTACAGTATAAATACACACAAACAGATGATTGCTCATAATGCATATCTTATTATATGTCATCACCAGAGGAGATGGGACCATTATTACGTTGTTTGTTTGTAATGAATGATACTATTAGTTCTACTGCCAGCTATCACAGCAAATCCAGATGGCAATTTGAGCATCATTCCTGATGCATGCAAGCCTGTGAAGAGATGGTATGCAAAACAATCAGGGGTAATTTCTTAAAAAAGCCCACAGCTCCAAGCACCCAAAACACCTCGTGGTTGCACAGCGGTTAGGTGCCTGCTAAGCTTGGTTTCCTCTGCATGCACAGCTCTATAGAAATCAACAGTGATCCTCAAAAGCATAAACTGTTTACTCAAACACAGCCTAAAAGGGGAGGAAAAATTGTTCAGTAAAAATGTTTTACAAAGGCAGAAAGGAGAATTGCTTTTATTTTTCTTCAAAGAAAATGGTAAGACTTTAAGGTGTGACAACATCACACAAGCAAGGAATTTCCTTTAATTTGCCACTGAGGTAGCAAACTGTTATTACCTATTCACAAGCAGCTGACTGCAGCACAGCATTTCCATAGAATCATAGAATGGTCTGGGTTGGAAGGGACCCCAAGGATCAGAGAGTTCCAACCCTCCCTGCCACAGGCAGGGACACCAACCTCCAGGACTGGATCTACACAAGGTTGCCAAGGGCCCCATCCAACCTGGCCTTGAACACCTCCAGGGACAGGTCATCCACCACCTCTCTGGGCAGCCTGTTCCAGAACCTCGCCACTCTCTCTGTAAAAAACTTCCCCTAATATCTAATCTAAACCTTCCATCCTTTAGCTTCAATCCATTCCCCCTTGTCCTGCCATTGTCCATTCTTTTAAAAAGTTGATTCCCCTCCTGTTTCTCTGCTCCCTGAAGGGACTGGAAGGCTGCAATGAGGTTCCCCTGCAGACTTCTCTTCTCTAGGCTGAACAAGCCTAGAATAATAGCCGGAGCTAGAGACAGTAGGAAGTGAGGCAGAAAGTGAAGAGGAGGAGGAAGGTGCTGCTCAGTGGCAGTACTGTCTTACCTCAGTTCAACCCACCTGCAAAGCTGCCCTTAGGCAGGGCTTGAGGTACCTCTTGGTGACATCTGTGACAGCGCCCAGCATGAAGCATAGGAAGTATTTCTCTTCAGACCAGCTGCACTCAAAGTGCGACCCATAAAAATCAACACACGTTGAAATGGCACTTAAACTATTCTATTAGTGAGGAATTTATAGTTCATGGCAGCTTCCTTGTGGTCCTCAAGAAAAAGTCTCTTAGACTAATCAAAGTCTTACAGGAAAAGCAAGACTGTATTAAACTCATGAACTAGCCGTCTTGCAGCCAAGTGGTCTCACATTTCAAAATAATGAAAGAATAAAAGACTGGACATTTATATGGCTTTTATGATAAGAATTCCTTTCAGGGTCAGAGTGGTGCACACAGACAAGGATAGGGTCATTTTTTCGCTGCTAGGAAATGTGCCTGCTTAAAAAAATGCCACAAAAAAAGTGTGTGTGTGTAAGTGTATATACACAGGTATAGAAGCTTGACATAGATGAACAAGCAGAAACTTATGTCAAAAGAAGAGTAAAGCATATGCATGGCAGAAGACCAGTTTAGAGGCAGATTACATCATCAGTCCTCTACATGGTACCCAGGGATGCACACTCTCCAGCAAAAAGACTTTCAATACCAGCAGCAGAAGTGACAACTGGTGCCCAACTGGCAAGCTTGGCCGTATGACAACCGCAGGAGAGGTGGGATTGGTGGATTTCTGCATTTCATGTCCCTGTGGCAGACTAGCAGAGAGGGCTGCCCTGTGTCTTGATGTTTCTTGGGCACATTTTGGTGCATGTAAGTCACAGGCATGGCACACAGCATAAAGGGGGGGATTTTCCCCTTCTCCAGGCACACTCCCCTCTTTTGGGGTGTGAGGTGCACTCCTCCTCCCTGCACACTCCTTTCAGGTTTCCTTAAATTCCTTTCCAGAGCAGGTATGTACATGGGATATACCCTTGATCTATTAAGTTTATATTTCCTCTGATAAATCATAATAAGGCCTTTTTGTCTTTTATGCTCAGCTTTTGATGATTTTTTTTGTTTGTTTGTTATTATTTAGCACAAATATCCTGTGGATTCATGTAAACAATTGTTTTCACTCTATGGCACATTAGCAGCAATACCAGAGGTATCAGGTACTGGTTCCCAGAGCAGGGTAGCCTCACTTGTCTCTCCACACTGCAACAAATCAGTAGCTTCACACTGATTTAAGGGAAAAAAGGAAGTAAAAAAAAAAAAAGAAAGGTATTTTAAAAACATCTTCTTCCCCCCTTTCTTTAAATATAAATACTCTTTAAAGCAATTTGCCAGCTCGACTTTATCTGGCGGTTTGGCTGATGCCATAATTTTATGTCAAGCTTAAGAAGGAATTAGCAGTAGTGTGATGTCGCACCAGCAAACCTGCCCAGCAGGTCCCCAGCTCCCAGTAAGCACCCCTGGGAACAGTCTGCAATGTGTCTGAACTGAAAAATAAAACACCTGGCTACCTCTGTCTCTGTGTCAGAGATGGAGGAGATCTTCTTTCAGCCTGATCAGAAACAAGTCAGTCTGAAATCTCCTTTTGAAAACTTCCTTCTAAAGTGACAGCAAAATGCTACTACATTGATTTAAACAGGTTACAAAAGAAAAGCTATTTTTCTTAAAAGTATGAGACACTTTTGACCTTTTAAAAATAGACAGTTGACACTTTCTTCTGCCACTTTCCTTGTGAACATGAAAAACTTGTCTCTCTACCATGATTTATTGAACACCGGGGAGTTACAGGCTAATATATCTTAGCAGTTATTGACATATCAAAAATGAATTCAAGCACTGGCTCTTAGCATCTCTTTACTTTGCTGAAGATATACATATGCATTGTACTGACCCCACTAAGTAAGTGGGATAACCATTTAACCAACTGAGTATTAATAGTGATGATTTCACATTTAGAGAAACATAGTGTATATGGTTTTGAAGGATATTATCAGGAGGCACCAACACTGTGTCTTCCTGTCTTTTCCAAAGGGCATGACACCGTATCTTCAAATAAATCAGTGCAGGCATGGGAAAATAAAATGCAAATTTCCATGCAGCAGACAGTAGCAAAGGGGATTTTATTTCTATCGGTGCTTTAGCACCATGCCAGAAATCCAGATGAAAGTCTGCTGAGAGTTTGGTTGCATCAAATTAATTGTCCATGTAACAGTTTCAAATTGGTCTCTCTAATCTGAAAAAGCGTGCCATTAGTCTGCAGAATTGGAACTGATAACGACCGGATCCAACAGCAGAAGCCACATCATTATAAGAATTGATTTTATAATCAGTACAGTTTGTGGGGATAGATACCTCCTCGTGCTCCAGCACTAAGGGGATGTGTTCTACTGGTTTTAGTTTATTGCCAGCAAAGCTGAAAAAGTGTGAAGCTTTGTAAAGTCCAACAAGCAAGGACCAGGTCTGCGGAGGAAGTGGCAGCTTTCTGCAGAAATGCTGGCTCTGCACAAGCAGCCCAGAGAGGTGGGGTTTGTAACTCAGAGCCCTCCAGCCGCTGGGCAGATGTCCCTGCTGCTCCCTGCATCTGGGCATAACTACAGTTTACTTTTGGCTATGAAAGCTTGTAGGGAAGGCAGAAAAATGTCCCTAAAATAAAGACACCCACCCTAACAATGGCACTACGTTCTCAGACACAATGGGCTCTTGAGACCACACTGGCAGGCAAAGATGGTTGTTGCTCAGAGATGCTGACACAAGCTTCATCCCCATATCCTTCCATGGAAATGAGCTAGCAGCATTTACTGCCACTTATCTTTTATTACTTCTCTCTTGGCTTTGATAACCAGCTAATGATGAATAGTTTTGTTAAGATGACCTGGGCAGATGAGGATATTACATTTGGGACAATCATTCATGAGAGCTGAAAGAGGAAAAAGGGGAAAATAATTTCTGGGAAAAATCAATAAGCAGACTGTCTTAGATTAGGAGAACATGTGGCTTCTAAAGCTTTTCCAAACACACCGTCCTGAAGCAGATGTTCCCAGACACTACAACAGGCAGTTTTGAAAAGCTTTAAGGAAGCACACACGCACATGAGAAGCCTCTGGAGGACAGTTTGTTACTACCACCAGTGCATTACAAGAATGGAAAGATGCAGGATAGAAAGTGCCTCAGATATGCACAATTAAACTTATTAGCTAAAAGGAAAAAATGTAAAAAAAAAAAAAAAATCCCTTTTATTCCTCAATTCTGCCATTGAAAGTCTTCTCAGGCTTGTGAGAGGACTCTGAATGCTCACCAGAGCAGATCATGCAGTATGTTGCACTTACTTCAGTGAAAAAATATCTCCATGACTTTGCCCATCATGAGAAAAATATTAGCACTGCTTAATGTAAAACACCATTACAAATACAGACAATGTAAAACACCATTACAAATACAGACATTCTCTTCCAGCTGATAACACCATCCACTACATATTTCAAATGTCCTCCTGAAGGAATTTAGGTTTTTCTTATTCAGTGTTACAGTCTCCCTGTGAAATAATTTCTTCCAGCTAGGATACTTCCTTCTGTCTTCTTTCCTACTTGCATTCATTCTTCCCTTTCATAAAACCTACTTACTGCTCTTGTGTGGTGTACTTAACCAAGGCCTGGACCCTAAAAACTCTTATCCCTGAGTGCTGGCTTCAGGCTCAGCCAAGACCTTACTGCATGATTGGGGTCCTCAGATATAACCTGCCTGGGAACGGGATTTTACTTTATAGTTCTAAAGTTAAAACCAAACCTCTGCCTTGTAAGAGATTGCCAGAGAAAACACAAGCACCAGCAAGAAGTGACTGAGTCAAGAGCTTTACAGAACAAGTGTGCAATGAGGGTTATTTATCTGATTGTGCTATCAGAAGCAGAAAAAAATCACCATTGAGCCCAAATCTACAGGTTCTATATTTGAGGATGAAGAGATGACATATTATTAAAAAAAAAAAAAGTGAGAATTCCATACAATCCTGAACCCTTTCACTAAGTGACTAATGGCAACAAGGAGGAGCCCAACAATACATCTGGGGTCTTATTTGACAAGTAATTGAACAGATCCGAAACCCTGGAAAATCATATACTTCCACCTGAGTTTGCCTTCACCTGCAAACGCTGCAAGATTGCACACATACAAGGAAGTCTTAAGAGGGTAAAGAAAACATGTCATAAAAATTGTGACAAAAATCCAATACCTTAATATATTTCTGTGTTTCTGTGCGTATACTCACAGTATCCCAATAAAAGCAATGAAAAAATAGACCCATGGACAGACGATGGCGCTTACTCCCTAATATCGGCAAACAGCAGCCTTTCTCTGCATCTAACCCCATTTACTAGGACGCTGCTCATGTGTGCCACAAACAGCCTCTGCCACAGCTATGTTGCGCAACTCGTGCTTGTAGAAAAGCCTGGGAAACAAAGGCTTCCTGCTATCTCCTGCTGTTGTGGCACTTTATCAAGAGTGTCCTCAGACTGGACTCAGCCCTTCGATAGGGAGCACTCAGTACTGATTCCCCCTGAGAAGTCTCTGTAGAAATGAGGCAAACCCCTTGAAAACCCAAAGGCAATGCCTGGCCACTTGTGAAAAACCTTCTTCCCCTATGTAAGAGAACTTTGATCTCCCTAGGAGTCCTTCTTGTCCACACTATCCTGGATTGTATCCAGCTGGGGACACAGGAAGAAGTTTGAACTGGAGATGATGCAGGAAACCTTACCTTCAGGTAAGCAGGTTTCCCTGCTCCTTCATCAGGGAAAAAGTGAGAGGAATCTTCCTCTCCAGCCACAGCACTTAAAGAGGGAGGCTGAACAAGAAATGTGGTTTGAATAAATAAACTATATTTTCCTTAGAATTGGCTGGGTCTCTCCTTTTGCTGTACTGCACTGAATATACTCACGATATCTTTCTGTCTGGCTTCATGTATTGTTGTAAACAAACTGGAACTTATAGTGTCTTCACAGCAGATGAGCCTGGCAAAACTTTGTTTCCAGGAACACACTCCGCAAAAATTCTACTGATGAGAGTAAAAAAAAAAAAGTTGAAGAGATCTCAAACCACAAAAATGCCATTTGGAAAAATAATTTTGATGAAATATACTTAAAAACCTTTAAGACTGAAAAAAAAAAAATCTGCCATTTCTGGTTATTATCATTGCTTTACCCTGAAGGATATTTTAGACTTAGCAGCAGAAGTCATGGAAATCCATTGGTTTTAATATATTGGACCTGTATTTACATTAACATTCTACAATTTAGAGGAGTGCTTATTTTCATATCACTTTTAAGTAGACATTGTCTCTAGAAAGCACAAAGCTCAGTATACAAAAGGACACAGACTCAAACTTGAAGGCAATCCTGTGAGAACAACTTCATTTTCAGATTTAAAGAAATGTTTCACGTACACTAAATATTGAATTAAAAACTAATCGACAACTGCTGCACTATTTCTTCTGTTGTGCTGAACCCAAAACATGTATTTTTGGGTTAACAGGAAAATGAAGAAGAAAACGCAACACGTACTAGGGAACTTGATCAGAGCTCTCTCTGAAAGATGCTCTATCTTGAAGTTACCTAAATCCCTAAGGGACTGGGCAGGAGTGCGTGTTTCTTACATGCAGAAAAGTACAGCAAAAATAAAGCAACCAGCAGTACCAGTACACACCTCTTTCTTCTGCACAAAGGCAATAGGGCTTCATTGTACTCTTTCTACCAGCTCAAAGATATTTCTGCAGGATGGCTCTGGGTAAGAGATTCCCCAAGGTGTCCTGTGCTTAGCTGGGAACCTTTGGTGAGGACAGATTAGGTGGCACCTAAGTACAATTGCTTTAAATTTGTGTTTACCCTAGGGACTAAATTACTGGTAAGATGAAGTGGGTACTTTAAAATGACAGGCTCAGGATTTTGTCTCTATAGTGGCACCTATTTAACTTGAGGACCACATAAAGCCCCAAAACAGATGTTTTAGTTTCATTGTTAGAGTAATTTTACTCTGAGTTGATCCTAACCAAACATATTTTTATCTTTTTTTTTTTTGTTTTAAAGTGACACATACTTCTTGGTAATTAATTTTATATCTTATATTCAAGTTAAATGAAAGCAACTCCGCAAGCATATAAGTCCCAAGAAGCCATATAGAGGATACTCTATTTATTTATTTATAGGACCTGTTAAGAGAGATTCATGTTACACAGTGCCTGCATTTCTGCTCACTTTTTTCCTTCATGAGCTGCTAAAGTCAATTTAAGGACATTCATCCGCTGAAGACTGAAAGAGGCAGAGAAACTCATGTTCAGTTGGATATGACCTGAATTCAGTACACTCCTGTCTCCCATCCAGACCTGTGACTCTCCTCATCATTTTGCCTCATCATTCAAACTGTCCAGAAGGGCAGCAACAGGATGCATGCTCTTGTATCCTCCTCCTCATCCTTAAAGACATGCAGACGAAGACTCATTAGGAGAGCAAAGATTTGTGCATGACATGAGTGTAAGGTGCCAAATGAAGAGAAGGAAGGCCCCTATTAAACAGGGAAGAATGTCCTTGATTTTCCTTTGCATCACATTTAGTTAAAAATAAGATGAAAAGACTCTATTAGATCTTCTGCTTATCCACAGATGAGGTACAGCACAGGCAAAGCAGTTCATCCTCCCCACAGTGTCCCACAATGGATGGTGGTCACCCACTGAGACACCAGCTCTGCTGCAGAGTCATTTCAAACTCTGGCCAAAACAGTCTGCTGCTGAAAGCCAGCTGCAGCAGCCCAAGCTTGCCATGACTCACCATCTCCTGAGGGCACAGGCTGAAATCCTGGTTTCATGGTATGCAAGCCACTAACCTACCCATGTGAAAATAAACTGTTCATCACACACGTGTGGACTGGATATGAACAAGTGACCTAGAAATCTGCGGGGTTCAAAGTCCTATTAGCCTCTGCTTGAATCAATCTTCTGTCTCATGAAGCTTGTTGTGAAATATTTTGGGGGGGCTGTGGGGTGGGGCATGGAGATGGAGTACAACCCAAAGTAAATTATGCGTAATACACTCAATAGCAAATAGAAGAACAAAGTGACTATGAAAGAGGAAAATGTGGGAGCAAGGAAAAAAATTCCATGTTGCATGTTGTAACTTCATTTGAATTCCAGTATAAATCTGAATGAATTATACTTTTTAATTTGTTTAACTATGCTAATATTCACCATGGACTAGTGGTTTTAGCAGTATTTTCTCTTTATATGTATGACTCAAGAATTACCATAGCAACTTGCTTTCTAATTAGCCTTCAGTTACTAACAATCAATACGATTAGACAAGGTCAGCACTGGAGTGAGCTCTATAGATTTTTTTCAAAAGGCTACTGGGAGTCAATAATGGCAAGACTCCATTGTCCAGTGGGCTCCTGGATGATCTTCCCCAAACAATGATCACTGCTCTGCTGTTACTCTCCTATGAACAAAAGGAACCACGGCAAATGAGAGCTTTGCCACTCACCCAGATGGCAGAAAGCTTTTAACTTGCCAACAGATTCACAAAATATGGATAATAGAAGCATCCATAGGTCTGCTGATAAAAAGACACCTGACTCTTACAATCTTGGGGTGGATTCTGACAGCACCCTGTCAAAATCAAGAATAAACACGTCATAGATTTTTATCAGTGTGGCTACATCTGAAATCAATCCTCCTGTCTGGGAAGGATCCCTGAAACCTAGAACAGGATGAGACCGGGCAGTTCAAGGGAAGATGCTCCCTGGGATTTAAGCCTGTGCAGTGTTTCGCTTCCTGCTAGGAAGTCCTCCCTCTAGTGACCTGTGCGATTGCTCATTGCTGACACAATTCCCCCCTCATTTTTACAGTCGCTTTCAGCCGTTAACATGCTATCTCTTACCCTGAAAGCACAGTGCCTGGCAGCGCAGCAGGATGAAAACATAATGTGCTATTCAGAGGTACGCTGGGTCCTGGGAATACAAAACAGGCTCCTCAGTACTGACAGATGAAGGCTGATGAAAAGCCACTTTACTTGTTAGTGTGTTTAAGTCTGCTACCAAGAAACACAGGCGAAAACAAGCTTACTTTTAAATACACACTGTGGGTTGTCAATTATGCCCAGGCACGTGGCTGTGGCAGATGAACTGTGATCAATTTACTTGCCTCCATAAGAAAAAGTGCTTGGCACTCTCCTCTACTCTCTGCTGGAGGTTAGCTCTCTGCTGCAGCTATGCCTCCAGCCTCAGCTCATCCTGGCTCGCAGCGCCGGGCCTCCAGAGAGTCAGACTTGGGGAATGGAGGAGTAAAGATGTAATACACAGTGAAAATGTAATGACAAGACAGTCTGGATAACGCTGTGCGATGGCACTTCGAGCCATGGGATTTGAGGCAATATGTCATGACCTTCCTTGAAACAGAATGCCACAAAGAAAAACAAAATAATTTTAAGCTCAAAAAAGGTATTTGTTTATTAAAATGTAAACTATGATATTTAACTTTAAAGCAGAAAAACCACAAAGGAGATTGGAAGGGAACGGAGAGGAGTTTATACCCTCTCTCCCCCGACACCGAGGGATGGCAACATGACCTTTGGAGAAGATTTGGAATTCCTCAATGATTTATTGCAAGTGGGAGTAAGCTCTGCCCAGACCTCCTGTGAAATCCCATTCATCATCTCTGGGGCTGCTCCCTGCTCCCCAATACAGTTTTGAGTATCCATCCCTGTCACCTGTACCTCAAAGCTGTTCCCCTCCAAACATGCCCATTAGCCTGCAAAGGGAACACCCAGTCCCCCTTCTTCCAGGGAGCTCTGCTGCTGCTACTTTTTGTAAAAAGCATTGTCTAATTGGGAACAGAAGAAAATAATAAGCAAATCCTTTTCACCATATTGTGCTTGCTCCTTCTTGCAGCACAGAAGGGAAAAGCCAAAATCTTAAAAATCCAGCACAAGAAGTCTTAAAAATATGGAAAATAAAGCTGAGAAACACATCACCATAAAATTTTGCTCAAAATAAAAGATAAGACTGACAAAGGGATTAGACATGTGTAATGAGTACCTTCTTTTTATAAATACACTAGAAAGGATAAACATTTCCAGATAAAGATGTAGATCTTTGTGCTTTTCAGCAGACAAACAAGACAGAAGTAAATGATGCTTCCAAACAACAGACTAGTTTAATTCAGTTCACCAGTGAAATTCTGCACTATTCCTTGTTTTATTGGAGAAACTTCAGCGTACAAAGGCAACACAGAGACACCATTCCAAGAGTTTCTGCTGAACAGCTCATTATTCATTAAGTGCATTTGTCCTCAGAGGAGGTGAGCACCCTATGAGATGGACACAATAAATGTTTGATATGGATGAGCTATTTCATAATTGTTCCAGAAATGGTCATCTTGAACATATTCCTTTGGCAACTGGCATGAGCAGCCAATGCAAAATCACAGAATGCTTTGGGTTGGAAGGGACCTCAGAGATCATCTAGTTCCAACACCTTCTTGCCATGGGCAGGGACACCTTCACTAGGCCAGGTTGCCCAAAGCCTCATCCGACCTGGCCTTGAACACTGCCAGGGATCTAGGGGCTTCCACAACCTCTCTGGGCAAGATGTGGAGCTTACGCTCCCTAGACAGAACTGCCTTTGCAGAGCTGCCATATCATGGCTCAAGCACAGGACTATCATAAGGCTACATAAAGCTCAAGTATCCTTTATTCAGCTGGGCATGTGAGCTGCCAGGAAAGCTTAAGGTCCTCCTTCTAGAAACAGTACTCACTATCAGCTATGAGGGACAAGGTTCTGAACCAGGAATGTCCACCAGCCTCTCCAAGTTCCCAGCTCCTAATCCTCTACTGACTGCACTGGAAAATGCACAGAGACCAACGGTTCCTCAGCCCTTTGCTCTCATTTCTCTCACAATACTTTGTAATTTCCATCTGTGGTCTTGGCTCCCCAAGTATTCAAAATATTTTATGGCTCAGTATCTGTCTTCCATTCTAAATTCCAGTAATTTAAATCTTTTCCAGACTACTCTGTGTATATACACATATGCGTTATGCAAATATATACATGTATATGTGTGTGTATACACAAATATATATTCTACCATTCAGTAAGTAGTTTACACACAAAAGTTACACAATTCTTAATTTTAAAGAATGAAGCACATGCACATATCTGGAACTCTTCATCAAAAACATGTTCCTGCTTGAGAAATAACAAATATTCACAGCATTTAGTGAGCAAATTGTTCTTGGCTTGGTCACAAAACAATGGGCAAAATGAATCTCTGGTTTTACACCTGGGACAAATGGGGGGCAGCAGTGTCTTTGATAGAAAAATTAAAATGCAGCTCCCTAATAACAAGAAAATGCTCAGCTGCCTTTCCACTGAGCAAAGCAGCCATCAAACTAATGATTAAATCCACATCAATCATTTGGTATAATAGAAATAAAGGCCGTGCAGTATAATGTTGCCAGAGAATCAACATCTCCTGCCTAGAAAATAAATGTCTTGACTTCATCTCAACATTTATTTTCCGTAAATGCTGAGGTTTATATCAGCATTTGTATAGCAATGGGAAACAATCCTTTATTGCAACATGCCAATTCCACTAACATTATTTCTAAAATAAACAGGAAAGCTAGATAAAGTTAATATGGGAAGGTGCTTCTGAAATGCTCCTGAAATTGAATTACCATTTCCTATCTGTTTCCAGCCTTCCTCCTTCTAAGACATAATATTTAGTAGCGGCAACAATAAATATTGAAGAAAATCCCATTTAGAGCAAATCGGGCACAATTTCAAGTAGGTCACACCTTTTGCACTCACTTACTGGTGTAGTTGGATACACACACAAGATTAATAGAAAAAAATCTGACAAAACCCTTTTTTCTCATGAAAAAAATTTTTCCTTTCTAATTCAAACTCGATTTTTTAAAATATCAGTGCTTTTTAAAGTAAACCTAGAGATGACACTACAATGCCTCTCAGGATATATCATCACCCTAGTTCCCACAGACTCATACCATGGTGTACCATGGTGCATCAGCAGCCACAGACGTCCATCAGTCTACCTGTCAGAAGGGCTGAGGATGCTACATGTTTGAGCTGAATAATTAAGTGAGGTGCAACTGCTGTAATTCTGAACGCATGTGTTTCCTGTCAGAATTTCCTTGTTATTCCATTTCACAGAAAAATATAGATTTATTTTTTTTCCCCTGCTTATTCTTGGTAGGAAGAAACCCTTTTCATAATACTACTATTAAAACTCTCTAAAAAAATATTATTGACTTTAATGCTGCTTACTTGTATTTTTTTAAATTTTCTGTTTACAATTCTCTTTGTTTTCAAGTCAACACATTTTACTCTGAATTCTTTCTAGAAATTTCAGACTTAATATGCAGTTGAAATACAATTATTATTTATTTACAAATTATTCAGGGGTATTAGAACTGAACATACTTATTTTAATAAGAAAAAGGTGATTTTTTTTAAATCAAAGCGATACTCTGAAACACTGTATGAAGAAAAAGCACCTTTTCCCACCTACAAGCCACAAATTACATTTGAAAATGTAAAATAAAATTAGAACTGGAAATTCTGAGTTCTTATTTTATTTTCTGGTATACATACATGAGTTTAATGAATATATTTTTCAGCCAGCATAAGAATTATTTTATGTTTCTTTATATTTACAAAGCCACCTAGAAGGTCACTGATTCTGCTCTGAAAGCACATGGATTGTACCACAACTTTAAACTTTATTTACTCCAAACTGGAAGGAAAAGATGGAACTTGCAGAAATTACACTTTTTTGGGGAAAAAAAAATTTGGAATGTGCCAGTAGCCATCTTAGATGTTACAGCACCAGCTCTAGCCCCTCTTGAAACACACAACCCCACCCAAAACCTCCTGAGATGAATCTCAGAAAATTGGCCAGTAAGTGAACGCATCAGCCTCTTTAGTATGCATAAAACATCTTTCCCAGGAGAAAAGAAGAAAGATTATAGTATTAATTCTGCACCACAGGGTGACTGTCAATTATGATGCTCCTTGCTACTGTTATCCGTGGCAATAATCAGCTTCATGCCTTCGATGCAAGGACCTAGAATGAGGGTACCTCCCAAATCTGAATGACTCAGAGGAAGCAAAGATCTGTGCATGCCACACCTGAAGTCTGTCCAGCCCTGTATCCATCCCTAGCTGTGGTAGGGGAGGCCCCGGAAACAGTGTAAGGGCAACTCTACTGAGAAAGTCCCTCTGAATTCTCATTCCTTCTTTTTTAGGTGATTTGCAGCTCAAATCTTTGTGTTAGCTATGTAAGTAGGTGAGACACATTCCCTTCCCCAAATTTTACCAGAGACCCTTCGTATCAGCCAAGACTCGAAGCAAAGTTCCCCAGATGAAGCATGGGTTGTGTGAAGAAGTAGTGCCTCTGGCAGGGTTTTTTTTATTCGATACTTAATAGTTGTATTTTAAGTCCTCTCCTCCAGTTACATTATTAGAAAGGGAAGGAATAATCACTCCTGTCCACATGTGTGAAACCTGACTGTACTGATGATTCCAATATCCCCTATCAAAGGGTTTCCTTCAAGATGAAGGAGTGTTTTTCTGCTCCATTATTTCTCAGATGGAAAGTGTTCCTGAATGTCTTCATCTTGGTGAGCATTTCCTGTTTTGTTCCCTACCCTTTTCTTAATAATTCCTAACATTTCCATTTAGACACTTGCCTTGACCATGGGGCTGAGACTTTTTTTTTATTTTAGAAATGTTCATTTGACCCTTAAATCTCATTTTAAGTGAATGAGGCTAATTAAGAGCCCATATTTAGATATGCTAAAGAGCTATCTTCAATTAACCTGCATTAATTTTATCTGCTTTGTTTGTGTAGAGCAGGAGACAAGAACATTGGATCAAAGTTTCCTCCTAAAGGAGAATAGGTACTCCCATAAAATTTGCCCACATTTCATCTTTTATGAATTTAGGTAATCTGAATATTACATCACTGAGAAGAGGCAATGAAGCATTTGGCATATAATTAGGTAAGTGAATTTCCCTTTTTTTGCTTTACCTACATCTGTGTCTAAACAACTGAAAAGCAGGGACCAGAAATGATCTCCAAGATGATTCTTGCATTAAATATTTCAGTCTCTAATGCTGCCCTCAAATCAATGCTGTTAACAAAGAAAGATACTGCTAACTAATGTTCATTACCACAAAACTCATCATTGCTCAACAAAAGGAAGTAATGACAAAAAGTATTTTCTTTTTTCCCTTCCTTAATCAATTTTATCAAAGAAAGCAAGCATCAAGATACCAAACCACACAGAAAGAATTATGGAATACTTCCTTTCTTGTACTCTAACAGGTTTCAATTAAAATATGCAAATATTAACATGATTTCTGGGACTTTTTAAACAGAAAAGTTAGCAAATGTTGATACGGACACTATCAACTGACTTTACATTTGCTAGCTGCTTCTTCTGAGGGTTTTTACTTTATTTGTGATTTTGTTCTGCCCAAGCATTAGCAAGAGATTGAGATCAGGGTGTGCATTTAATGAAATATCACAAAGCTGTAATTAAAATCTCTGCTCTTTGACATCAACAGTAAGTTAATGACATGGATAATAAATACCTACTTCACAGTTTTGGGGGATGATGACAGTAACTGTAAGTGTAAGATCTCTTCCACATCTCTTCCAGCTTTGGCAGGAAAAAGCAGGATGCCAAATGACGATGCAGCAAAACATTTACAGATTATAATAAAACCACCTAGTCTTCACTTGATTACTTACTACATTTAGAACACAAGGTATAGCTTCTACTTTCAGGAAATAAATGGAATTAAGAAAACAGTAGGCTTCTTATGCATTCAACAAAACACCTAAGTTTGCTATCCAAGGGATGAGATTCGCAAAGGCTGAAGAAGGGTCATCTGAAGTAATGGTGCTCCTTGGAGAAGAAGATGCACCCAAGCTGCTTATGGCTGTACTGACAGACAGCAGCACAAGGCATAACTTTGCCCAGCTCTTACACCAATGATACATTACAGAACCCCTGGGATAAGCTAATTTTGCCCTTCAAATCCTGCTTGTGGTAACCCATTTCAAAGGCCAGAGTGTAGCAATGGGTAAATGAAGACTGACACACTGGAAGGGGGTGGGACCTGGTGACCTCTTGAGGTCCCTTCCAACCCCTACAATTCTGTGATCCTGTGAAGCTGTTGGGCTAAGGAACACGTATGGTGCATACAGCAGAGGATAACCATTCTTACGTGATTTTGCAACTAGAGGCCTGAAGTGCAAGCAACCCCCCAAGCACAGGAAAGAGCCAGTCCAAACCCACCGATCACCATCAAACATGGACAGTCAACTGGGGCGAGGGCATCTGGGACTCGTGAATCTACTTGGGGGAAGTGGGAAGCCTCCTGTGACTGCTCAGTGCCTGACACCAGCATGCCATGGCTGGGCAGCCTTTAATGCCTGCTGACTTGTGCAGGATTAGACCAGTCAGAGAAAAGGGAAAGCCCTGTATCATAACAATGGCACCATTAAAACATTTATTCTTTGGGATGTCAGCCTGAACTTTGAATTTCTTTGCTTATGCTGGTTACTTGCCTTAATGTTTTTGATCTGTAGCCCTCTGTTCCCTGGGAGAAAATGCATATTTAGACTAATTTAAATGCATTAAGTAGCATACTTATTTTCGTGCCCTGCCCTTAAGATGCAGAATGTTACACATAACTTCCTATAATGTCAATTAGAATTTAATATCTATAGAGTTGCACCTTGAGAATATACCCTGGAGTATTTATTACCAAAGTGTGATTGTTACCTGATTCACTACATATTTTGGTACACAGAATGCACTGTGTTCCCCTTACACCTTAGGGTTGTAAATAAATATTTTTGCAAATGTGCATTATTTAACTTATATATCACAGCAGATCCTGCAAATCTGTTAAAAAAATTAATAGCCCATTTATCCAAATGATGCAGCGAAAGATAGAAAGGAACTCCTGCCTAGAACCAATTTCCAAATGTCTCTGTTACACTGAATCCTAACTACTTTCTCAAAATAGCTTTAATTATCTTATTTAATCACTGCCGTTTGCATACCAATTGAGGCAGTATATGATACATTGTACAAAAAAGATGGGAGAAGCTACAGAATACTGACCAGTTTTCTTGGTAGCAGAAGACACAGACTGCTGAACCTTAGATCACTAGGTGATTTCTGCCTCCCCCACTTCCTTCCCATAGTTTTGGGCTATATGCTGCCAAGTGTTGCAGAATCATACGCTGGGGTGGAATGAAAGTAACCGTTTCAAGAGCGCATGGGATGATAGACATCCCTCAGCCATTTGCTAGCACAGGCATCTTTGACAGCTCCTGCTGAAAAAAAAGCCTGGACGGTGAATCCACCAATTTGCCAGGTTGTTAAAACTTTCTAAATAAAGTGAATACTTCCCACTACGCCATAATGACCTGATGAGACTTTTACAATCAAGCCATGAACTCTGATTGTTCCCCACTCACAGGAAGAAATGCGCCATGATTCAGCAATGTACTTTAGCAATTGCTTCAAAATACTGAGTGGCCTCCATGGTCCTCAGGTACATCACCTCAGTTTAGATAAAACATAAAAGGTAATTTAGACTGATCTAATTAAGTCAGAGGAAAGCATGACCTGCCTTTTAGCCTACAGGGGCAAACAGGGGAAATTTTAGCATCGTACATCAGGTTGGTTGTTATATATGAAGTAAACTGCTGTGTATCTAGGTCACAGATCTAGATTGCTTTGTATGAACCAACACTAGATCAACAGTCTCAGCAAAAAAGGATAAAAGCTTGAATGCACTGAGTGATTAAGTAAATACATGATTCAAAGCTATTTTCTCTAGAAATTCATGAGGAAGCTATAGATAGCTCGTGTGTATATTCCTGCTGTCTTCCATAGACTGAAGATTTCAGTTTCCTGGAGAGTCAATGCTGGCAAACCCTAAAAGTTTTAGCTTCCAGGATTTTCAGAGTTCTTGAGTTTAGCTCATCAAACTTCATTAATGACCACGCAGTTCATGTTCTTAAACTGTCTCTTTGCCAAAATCTGTTAGAGAAATGCCAAAACACAAAACAGGTCCAATATGGGTGTTTTTTACCTGTGACATCTTCTAGCTCAAGAAGCACTTCATCCACATGGCTGAATTTTCTTGAGCTGCACAATGTTTGGATTTGAGAGTGAATGATCAAACCAAGCATTATGTTTAAGCTTAAACCCTTCAAAAGAATAAGTGATTCATTTTCAGGGGGCACATGCCTCAGGATACAAATGTGAAGCCTCTCTGGCTTGAGTAGGGTAAGGTGATCAAACTGAACTTCCTATAAATACGATACATTCACAAATTTACTTCGCTACTTTGGAGGAATAGGAGGAACCTTAGCAAGAGAAGGATAGACTTAATACCACTTCAGACCATCTCTCCTCCAAATTAAGTACTTTCAGAGCAGATTGAAGATGACATATGAGCTGCAGAGCATGTTGAATTGATTTTGCCATGTATGTGCCTGCACGAGGCTGCTTTTTAATTTAGTAACTGGAGGGTTAATTAGTTCTGGGAGTGTAAACATGTTGGTTAAGCAGGAGTCCAGACGAGCTGCCACGTTTCAGTTGGATAAGACTTAGGACTAGACTAAACATGTAGCAAGAAGAACTAATCTGCTTCTCTGAACATCTATATCCTAAATTAACACAAAACCAGAACTGTGCAGAAGTTGGAGAGCTGCTAGTGACAAGCTAGGTAGCCTGCTCCTCAGATCTGGGGGTTTCTGAGGTAGTTTTCTATAATAAATTCAAGTTGTACCTTTAGTAAGAGAAATATCAGATAATTAGAGCCTGACAGTTCATTTCATAACCTTAAACATCTTATCTAAGAACAAAAGAAGATCTTCTCCAAGAAGATACTCGGGGAAAGTCGTTGCTCTATAAGACAGTTTGCAGAATGGATTTTTCATGTTTTTTCAGTAACTGAAGGAATTCAGATGGGTGAGAAGAAAATTACAAGTTACAGATGGTTCAAATGGGCTCTCATTCTTTCAAAAGACTTCAGAAAACGGTAAAAGTACTCCAGTGACACTTTGGCCAAATAAATTTCAATCAGATTTTCCAAAATAAGAAAATCAGATTAAGCCCAAAAGATTTTGCCTTGGTAAGTGAAACTGGAGCTTTGCAAGCAAGGATCATTAGGAGTCAAGGTCACTATTATCCATTCTTGGAAGTCCTTAGGCAGTCCAAATGGAAAACAAGGATCACCTATCCTGAGTACTGTGAATAGAGCCTGACTGGAAGTATCTGAAAATATTTGACATTCTGTGGCAAAATACATGTGTTCAGAGCTCTCAGCTACGTGGCTGCATAGGAAGAAACTACAGTGAATAGAGAAAGCAGCAACATGTAAAAAAACAATTGAATGATTTTTCTTTGAAAAGCAGAGATTTTTGGTCACTCTGTTTAAAAGCCTTCAATCAGTCTGAACAGAAATACAACAGAGTTAAGTTTCTCGTGGAGGACTCATCTCAGATTCAACCAGCTCATCCTCAATGGATGAGTCCAAAAATCACCATTTCCCCACAACTTCTGGGCTTTAAAACCTACCCTGTTGTCAGAAACACAATTAGAAATGGTCTACTAATGACAAAAATAATGTGTACAGATATGCCGGACTGCGTAAAACAACATTTTTCTTCAGTAATCCATTCAGGAGGTATTGTCATGCTCTTCATTTTTAGTCTGTTTAGTCCTAGGTGAGCACATACACATACTACATTGAAGTATCTCATTTGTATACATCAGGCTATCCACATTTTACCATATGAAGTATCACATTATTAATAGCTGTTTTCCTTAAATAGACTGGTTTGCTTTAATCTTTCTTTCTGTGCATGATCTTGCAAGAGTAACAAGGCTTTCATACAAAGGCTGTGTTTTTATATGCAAATCTATCATTTGATTGAACGCTTTTTTGTCCCTACATTGTCATGAATATTTCTGATGAATGTTTTATGGGTTAGGTCTAGGATTTGTGAGCTATTTCAAATTTTATCTGTTTGCCATATCATCTGCAAATACCGCATCTTTGTGGATGTTGATTGGTCTCATTTACATATTTATCACACTTTTATTTTCAAGGATGTTTTGCTATAGACTGTCTGTCCCCATTTCTCCTCCATGTACTAATAGTACAGAGATGTATTTTTAAATTGAGCTAATTTCCATATATAATTTTTTTTGGTTAACAATAAATCACCACTTAAAGCCACCCTATTCAATGTGATCACTACCTTCATCCATGTGACATATGACTCTGAGTAAATAAAGATAATGGGAGCAGTTTACAATGTACGTTGCAACCCACTTCATAGTCCAGAGAGCTCAATGGTTTTTCACAAGGACTAGGCTAAAAAGAACCCTGCAGGACTGGGGAGAAACAAGTGCCAACAAAATGCAGAGCTGATCTTATTCCCAGCTGGTAACTCTTGGCCACAAAAAGTTGTTGGGTTTTTTTCTCAAGAAAAACAACTATTTAGAGTCCTGTTTTGACAAGATGTTGAGGGTCCAGATCCACAAGTGGGATGCAGCAACTGGAGGCTTTTTAGTGTGTACAACATGTCAGTAGATGGTTCCTGGCCTTAAAGTGATGCCCTGAAAGCCAGCTCATGCTTCAAAAAAGGGCTAAATGCCATGTGAGCTTTTCCACTTGTTGACCAGTGGCTCTTAAATCCTCTTTGCATATTCACTGCTTGTTCTCCATCTGTCCATCCATGTGCCCATTCATCCATCTCTAGGTTCAATATCCTTTCCCTTTCCTTGCCATATCTTTTGGTGCATTCACCTTCTTGCTATATCCCTTATTTACACAAGAGTACAAGGGAAAATGGTAGAAATAATGCAGTAAAACATTGGCAATTGATTCCTTTTAGTCTTGCTGTTAGATACCCAGCACTGAAAAAGGCGCTGACTTTAAAGTGCATTTCCCCACTCCAACCCATCTGGAGCAAACAGCCTACTTGTGATCTTCCCCTGCCAGGGTGCAAGCATTGGGTGTGTTCCTAAACAAAACACTGTGATTTGCTCATATATGAAATAATTTAGAAAAATCATATGTGATCCAGAATATCTCAGTTTGGACAGTGACAGTTATAATTTCTGGTGCTAGCACTAATTAACCCACAGATTTTCTGTCATTAAAGAATAGCTAGAAACATTACTAAGGATTTTTCCTTCTAGTGGCTGAGGGCTGCAATAGATCCACAATAGGATACTAATGAATGAAAGGTGATCATATTTATAGCTCCACGCTTATGACTAATATTCACAGAAATTAGATGCTTACACCCTTTACGCACTAAAATTTTTGGACATATCACTTGTAATAAACTTCCCTCATGCACCCTGCCAGCTGAATAACATGCACAAAAAAATCCTATTATTCACTAGTGAAAAGGGAATTGGCTGCCCTGTTATGAACAGGAGTTCTTTCCTTCTTAATCTTTTATTGATTTATTCCAATCTATTACAAAATTCTCAAAAGTAATAATTTTCCCATGTTCTTCTGCTACATCACTGTATTTATTAACTGCAGTGACGCTCCCTGCTGGACCAACTCTTTGAGTACTGCACTTTTCCTGATAGAAAATGCATTTATGACAATGTTTTGGACTATGTTCTTAAAAGTGTCTACTTTTTCAGAAAGATGAAACTAGGCGAAGCTCAGAGTTAGGCCTTAGCACACAGGCAGTAAAAGGAGCTGCATCCAGACACTGCTTTTTCAAGTAAAATGGTTGTCCCCTGGTAAACATTCACAGAATCATTAAGTTGGGAAAAGACCTCTAAGATCATCAAGTCCAACTGTGAACATAACACCATCATGACCACTAAATCATGTTCTGAAGTGCCATGTCTACACTTCGCTTTAACACCTCCAGGGATGGTGACTCCACCATTTCCCTAAACAGCCTATTCCAGTGCTTGACCACTCATTCAGTAAAGACATTTTTCCCAATTATATTCATACATACATTTTCTCTAGGTCATCAAGTCCTGCAAAAGCTCCTTTTGGAATGACTCTCATCTTAGTGAGGACGAATCTCCTGAAAATAGAGAAAATAGGGAGATTATTCATTATTCACAACACAGGACGGCATTGGAGCATTGTCAGCACAAGAGAGGCCTTTATCACTGGTACAAGGATGGTCTCCAGGCTTGAGACTTCAGCATCTAAACACAACTGCAATGTTCATAGTCTTCATGAGACTCCAATTGCCTGCCTGGACCAAAATGAAAGCACAGCATTTGGACCCCTCTGGAGCTCCTCAGGGTAAAACATACCTGTCAGTAGTTCCAAATGCCCCATTTGTTTCAGTAAGAAATTTAGGCTGGGTCAGTGCAACTTTCCTGTGTGCTGTGAGTGGACAGTGTCTTTCTCATCCTAATCTCTCCTTTGAGAAATGCTCAAGCTAATGATGAAAGAGCCCTGTGGAGGCAGACTGGGGTGAATTGCTAACACAAGGTTGTAAGGTGGTATGTGTATACTCATGCAAGAATAAGCCTTAACTCACTACACAGATAATTGAGGGAGTCAGCTACTATCACCTGTCAAGTGCAACTTTAATAGCCTTTATTTCTTCTCACAGCCTCTCTTCTAATTAGTTCATAATGTGCCACAAAACTGGGTTTTGTAATACACAACTTGATCACACATGCACCAAGACAACATTTTAATAATTTTTAAAGGTCATAAAACATGCTTTATGAAGAAAAAGCATTTAAAATATCATATAAACCTTTTGTTAAGTGGACTCATCTGCTTTTATCACAATAAACAGAGAACTACAAAATTTCTGATGGCACTTAGCAAATGAAAGGTAGGATTGCTACTACTCCTTGGAGAAATAAGGTGTTATCCAGGTAATTGCTTTCTTTCACGCATTTAATCATTTGTTAGGTAGTGAGCACAAACAGTTGCATATATTAACAAGACCTGCTCATCAAGATACATTCTTCACATGATACACTTATCACTAGATGCCAGGTCAAAAAAGTCTGGATGGGACATGAGAAAGCCCACAGAGATTTTGTAGGGAAGAAATATCGTATTTTTGTATTTGCTGCTGAGAATAAAATTCATATTCAAACTCCCAGATATTAAATACCAAGTGGATAATTAACCAAGACATCAGGTAAGACTGGTTGCAATCAGGGACAGATGTTTAAAACTGGTATTTTCTTTTAAAAAAGAATTAAAGAAAGAAATCACTTGTGTTACATGCATGAATACCACCCTGTGATTCAGTTTCTTAGTCTACTCTCCCAGGGAAATGAAATTAATTGTTTTCTGAATAACTATGGAAGACCTTTATTTTTTTTATTCTCTCAGTGAGCATCCCTGCCAGACCATCCCTCATTTTTATCATCTCAGAACTGGTTTTGCATGGCTGCTTAGGATCGTCTTTCAGCTCGTGTCTGTGCTGCCTTACTGTAACTGTAGGAGGGCAGAAATGGGAACTCAGTGTGGTATTACTTGCTGTGCAGACCTGCAAATTTTAACGCAGTACCTCAAAACCAGAGACTTACTTTCTTACCATTCACATAAAGTATTCATGCAACCCTCATCTATTTTTTATTTCAGCTGATTAGTTTAGAATTTTCATGGGAGATTATAATGTTTTAATCAAAGTCTTAGGGAAAAAAATGTATTATTCTGATAGAATACCACTGCAAAAGGTTCCCATTTTTTAATTGTAGGTCTTCAGTAGAATCTACTCCCTCATTTAGATTCTCAAATGTGAGTTAATCTTAAGTGGGACAAGGCCAATGCACGCCTCACCTAGCTCTAGAGATGTCACTGTGATTACACTAGGAGTGAAGTTGTCCCCTTGATTTTTTAAACATTGAAATTTATGGTATTTTCAGTCCTGAAAGATGATGAAGTCAATTTTGTATTCCATTATTCTTGTATCACCATTAATGTAAGTCTGAAAGAGCTTCAACATGCTGTCACACAAGAATTACAGTATTGAGATTATTATCCAAACATCAGAAGGATTAAAGAGCTTCGAGCAAAGCTCTAACCTGGATTAGGCAATTTGTAAAGCCCTGCTGAAAACAGTGCTGGTGTAATGCATGCAAAGCTGCGGCTGCGCTCTCTGAGTGCAGATAGGTACAATGGGCCCTTGCAGAACACCCAGCAGGCTTAGTGCTACAAAGCTAAACCATCAGGAAACTCTCTAACTTTGATCTGCTTTGAAACCTTTCCTAAACTCTCCTTTGTAGAGGTTCACGCCTTATTTTGCAGCCCTAGACACCTGTAATTTCATCTTTTTTATGGCAATATTCTAAAATGAATCCTCTCTCTAGGGACAGATCATCAGGAGGTTTGCAATTCCTTAATTAAACACTGCCCTATGCCACGCTTCACCACAACAAAAATTTACACCCTGATCCTGAAACTAGGAATTTCATTCATAGATGAGGCTACAAGCAAAGCCACAAGTGCACAGAAGTAAGTCAAACCTCGAGTTTCTTTGTTGAATACCCTGCTATTCTGCACTAATAAGGTGCCTGAATTCAGGAGCCACACGTCTAATGCCCTGGAGCAGTTAAAGTAGAATTGAAGTTTAATAGCTGAAGTCTCACATTCCACTTAAAAAAGTTAAGGTTAATTGTTTTAAGCATCCCTGAGTAGGCTAATAAAGTCAGCTTTAATGGTATAATGAACACTGAAAATTAGAATCAGCTACTTGTTGAATTATCAACTGTATAATGAATAGGAGTCTATTATAAGTAGCCAAATGCTGTATTGACGATAAATCTCACCAATTAGGCTCCAAGAATCAATCTGTACTTAACTTGAGATACTGGCTGTTCAGTACCAGTTCTTTCTGAGGTAGAAGGAGATGAAATAATTCAAAAGCATTTCCTTGGGTTTGTTGCTGTCATTATTTTAGGGTCAAAGAAATGACTACAGCCCACCTTCATTCAAACCTGTTTCGTGTCCAGACACACAAGTAAACAAAAGCATCCTTTAAAAGCCATGTGCTTAACGGACAGATGTGGTATTTGGTCCTCAAAAAAATTATGTTAGCACTTGGGCAACAGCAAGAAAAGTGCTGAAAGGCCTAAACACTCAGTGCATGGCATGGGATCAGAGCCTGACACAAGGCATGAGGAAGGTGAAAGCAAAAGTTAGGTGACCCAACAATCTGTATGCAGAGCTAGCCTCCAGGAAACACTAGATCTCACCTCCCAGAGCTTTCAGCTCTGCATCAGAACAGGAGATTTGGCACCAGCCTCAACAGATGCAGGGAGTGCCCCCTTGCAGCAGGCTTTGCTGGGAGGGAGGAAGGCATCATGGTCACTCAGCACAGACCTGGCAGTGGAAGCACGGCCACAGTGAATGGGAGTTTTGGTTTCGACTCCACCCCTCAACCCTGAGTGGTGCAAACTCCTGTCTTGCATGACCCAGCAGGATGGTCAGCAGCCAAGGTACCTCTCCTTGCCTAAGATCAAGCATTGTTCAGCCAGGGCTAGACTCTTTTTGCCATCAGAGGATAAGGGGGAATTTAATCCTACCATCCTCTCTACAGGTATTGCACTTAGAACTGATTTCCCTGGGAGAACTTAAAAAACCCTTTCAAAGTTACACTTTTCAAAGTCCAAAGTTCAGTGATGTTAGTGTTATTTGGGTTACAGGAGGTAGCAGAAATCCTAGCAGGGACTCCAGTGTTGGAGCCACCAATAACTTAACAATGAGAGCAGAAACAAGCACAGGGAAAGAAGCCCCACACAGTGATACGGCTATCCTGCATCATGACAAGGCAATATACATGCCTGGAAATAGAATAATGGTGAAATTACCTGTTATTATTCCCAAGAAACCGAAGTATAACCTAGATTTAAGTCTGGCCCATTGTTCCATTGCCCTGATATTGAGAAGATGTTTCTAAACTCTAATTTAATTACATGTGTTGAAAGTGATTCTTCAGGAGTTTATTGATAGGAACTGAAGCTGTTTGCTGCACTTGTACACTCACACTTATATTTTATGTATTTATATATACTCATGTTATGAATGATAATGTAAATATTTAAATATGTAATATTTATTAATACTTAGCTGATTTTTACCTACTTCTGTTTTTCTGACTAGTAATATCCTTTTCCATCTGGAAGGACAGGTAAACTTGCAATCAGACTATATTTCTCTGGACTGAAGATGCACAGTTCCCACAGGTTTTTCCATTTTTCGTTTTTAAGTGTTTTATATGCTTCTATATTATATCATTTTAGTTTGTCTCATGCATGGGTGTGAGTAAATTCTTCTATGAAGCTACTAAAAAACTGTTGCTAACCAAGGCTAGATCTGTCAGGGCTATGACAGAACTATTTCCTACTGATCTGTTATTTAAACAGAGACATCTGAACCTGGTTATTTAAAACAGTGGGGTCTCAGTTAACATGAAGCCACTAACACAGGTGACTTATGCCACTTGATATCACCAGGAAGAGCAAACAACCCAAACACGTCTTGTTTCTGTGTCTAGTATAGAATAAATACCATAGTGTCAACTTAATCTCAAAACCTATAGAGGACATGATGCACACAACAGAAATTAGCAGGTGCTGGCAAAACATTCCTGAATAACCCTCTAACACTTTCAGTTATGAGGAGGTTTATTGAACTTTTCATAAAATAGAGTCTTCTGCAGCTGAAATAGTTCAGACAGACAGAACATAAGACACAAAGAAAAAAAAAAACAAACCTCCAACAAACTTCCATCCAGCTGCACATGAATCCAGACAGAAATCTGACTGACTTCATGATAAAGGGATGGAGGATGGATGTCATTATTTAAGTACCTGGTGCCCAAGATATAGGTGATAAAAAAGACTTGGTAAGGTACACGATTAAAAAAGCATGCTCACACATGTAATTTCTGCTCAACATCTAAAAAAAAATGCATAGGAAACATGGGTATGTGCATATTAAGCAAATAAGTGTACATACACTGTACATGTGAGGTTAGCCATTGATGTGCACAATTATATATTTTGCATGTTCATCAAATGACTTTTCAGATGCTGGTCCTACAAGCTTTCTTTTTTGAACAGTTATGAAGGTGTTCTGTGGCACAAACTCTTCACCAGAACTTACTCCCACACTGCACTGATGCTCCTTCCTCCCAGCCCTCTTCCTTGGCAAACAGCCACCACCACCAGCAATAGCCTTGCACAGCAAAGGACTGCACTGATTATCAGAAATTAGACTAATTCCAAAAAAAAAAATCTGCTTCACAAAGCATGGCTGAATTTAGGTCTTTTAAAACACTCTTTAAAACTCATTTCTCAGATCTACGTTAGTCACACACAGTTAATCAGAAAGTGTGTGCACTGTAGAATTATCTTCCCTGGCTCATGTAAATTGCAAATTCATGATGTTAAAATGAACTTTATCAAGTAGATGCTATAAACTTTATAACTTAAGGAGCAAAGAAAAATAAAATAAAAAGCCAAAAAGTTTCAGTGACCATAATGCTAAATCACCAAATTTGGTTCCAAAGAAATAAATTGATAGGATTTTGAAGAACATTTTACTTTAATCTCTGAGCTAATAGACTGATGTTATCACCTTCTAATCCTCTCCAGCAATATGCATTTTGTCAAACAAAGATTTACAGTGAAATTTAATTTACTCTTTGTAATTATTTTTTTTTTTGGTTGCTTCTTTGTTTTTGCTTCTTGCTTTGGAGATACGCTGGAGATTCCAGCATAAGCAACAGATGGGCCTTTGATTTACACCAGGAAAAGACAAAATGATGCCATAACCTATTTAGTGTGCTTTATATTAAATGCAAAAATCAGCAAAATCCCGCCCCTTGTTTTTTGGGGGGTTTTGTTTGATTAGTCAATGCAACTCTGAAGGACTGTTTTGCTTTTCATGATGTAACAGGAGACAGATGCTGTAGACTGTCTCCCAGATGGTGTAAATCTACCAAGCTGTGTCAATTTGGCCCTCAAACTTTGTCCTAACTCTTACTAGAGTGAATCACAAGACTCCTTCGAGCTGAATGCAATTAAGATCAAGAACAACATTTGTAAGTAGCAGCTCATTGAAATGGGCTCACATTGCCGTGTGACTTCACTATGACTAGAGCGTGGTTCTAGCAAACATCTCTCTACAAAGGGGCATATGCAGGTATACATGAACATGAAAGTATTTCTCCCATTCAGCTGTCTAGGTGGAAGTTCACTGTAACCTACTGAGCAGTCTGTAGCTGCTTTCAGACATAGTTATGTTTTCCCCTTCCTAGAAGGCAGAGAGGAATCCAAAACTCACAATTTGGATGCTTGAAAATCAGGTTCCAAAGCCCATCAAGCTAAACACAAAACAATTCATTTTATAGCCTCCTGGTTTTAAAACCTTTAGAGTGCATTCATATCACACTGCAATGCTATTTTCAACACTTATGAAGCTTTAATTTTAAACCAAAGATGGAGATTATTTGCCTCAGTTCCAGAAGGTGCTGAGACTTAATAAGGCTGACAGGTTCACGAGGAATTACACCGGCAGTGACAGAACACTGCTCCAACCATCCTACTGGCTCACCTTTTCAGAGAGCTGTGCCATCACCTTAAGGGAAAAAAGGATATCCAAGCAGGATATGTTTCCAATAATGACCATTTGTGTAACTAGAGATTCATTTCAAAATGCGGACCCTGATGGCACACGCTTAAACAATGGAGGAAGATCTTTGCATTTCATTTTCTCAACCAAGACATGATCCACACACTCAAGGAGAGTCTGACAGACCTTACTTTACACACATGTAAATTGACTTATGAGAGACACCTTAATCCCTTGCTAATATGCACAATCTGTCTTGAAGCATCTAATCACTGCATTTACCTAATGTGCTTAAATCAGTTGCTCATCCCCTTTGAACGCTTGTGAAAGGACAAATTATCCAGGCTGTGCAGCTGGTTTATTTCTTTTGTTGGATAACAAAAGCAGGTAAAGGTGAGTATTACAAGGAAAACATAGGCAATATACATTTTACAGAGAAGTCACCAAAGATGCCCTCCTGAGATTCACGCTGCACCAGGCCTTTCCAGGAGAGTTCATTTTCTTCGTGGCAGCTCATATAGTGCTCTGATTTAGATTTTTGAGCAAACCTGTACTGATAACACACTCATCTTCTAGTTTTTCTTAACAGTGTTTGCATAGCATCAAGCCTGCCTCTGGTTCTCACTTTGCCCCTTGCAGTGAATAGCTTACAGGGTGGACTACAGGCTGGGGGGGCACTACTGGGTGTAACTAACTATCGGTTAGTTTGAGGTGACTCGAACTAACTAGGCAGATATCCCATACAACATCATACTCAGCCATGTAAGCAAATACAACTACAACTGTGATAAATTTATTACTGATGTCTGTCTGCTTTGCAGGTCCGTATCAGAATGGCAATGAGTAGCTCATGAAAAATCACTCCTTAATCTTTACCAGTGGCATCCCTCAAAAATCAATTTCCTTTTTTTTGGGTGTAAGATTAAAAGGATGATGAATAGTGCTGATGGCATTCATAGTCTAAATTTAGTGAATGTTTCCTCAGCATAATATCGCAGCCCAGCCACAAAAAGCTGAAGGAAAGCATTTCGAGACCACACAGTTTATGTCCTGTTGGCATTTCACTTGTAGAATGCCCACAATACCACAACATGGATAACAAAATGCCCATTTCCCGGGCAGAGCTGTGGTGTTGCTCACACAGGCACACAAGCAAAATTGCCATGGGATTAGTTTTTCCCCTAGGACTTTGCTTAGGTCAGCTAATAAGTTGCACACAGTGCCCCTCAGCAGCTAACAGCTGATAAGGAGAGATAAGGAAGGACAGAAAATTGTTGTGAGAAAAAAACAACATCTAAAAGACTATAGAAGTAGTCAAGCAACATGCTTGTGAAGCTTACTCTCCCCTCCTCCCTGCCTTAGTTTTCCAAAACCATGGCATGTTTAGTCTCAGCTCTGATACCCTTTTCATTTCTGGACAAAGCATACACTGTCCTTAGTAACTCTGTACATCCCCCATGATGTTGCAGATAGCTTCTTTTTGAGGTCACATGTGCAGGCAGTTAAAAATAAAGCTCCAAGACACTTCCATATACCTTTGCTTGAATAGTGTGGGATGAATCTGGAGAGAGGAGATTAAAAAAAATACAAAACAAAACCAAGAAAACACCCCTAAACCCAGGATGGAGGCAGGAGGTGTGGGGGAAGATCACAGAATTCTTAAATTCTTAATCACAAAGAGAGGTGCAACATCAATATCTTTATTCAATTTGAGATGTTTAACGGTCTACACTTAGTGTAACCATACTTGGGCTGGGTTGCTTTACACTGAGATAAAGCTGGAGAGGGGCAGAGTTGTGACTATTCAGACCTGTTATGGTCTGTACGCCCTAACATATTTTGCAAAGTGTCTCACAAACAACTTTTGTTGAAGATTTAGGTGCAAGTAGCAGTAACGCACAAGATACGTAACAAACACGATGATGTCTGCCCTGAGCAGACTCAGTGCAGACTTACTGTCAAACCATCTGACATAAGGATGTTGGTCCCATCAGTGGGTCTGGGTGGCTGCAAGTCAAAGGTCAAAATTGGCATCCCTCACCCTTGCAGCAGAAAAAGGAGACCACAAAAGCAATGCTGCCTCAGCAGGATGGATCTCCTGCTTTCTTTAAGCTTGCCCAGAGCTTGAGCAAAGCAAAGCTGGAGCTCTGGATTCCTCTACACTACGTACACACAGAGGAAAAAAGGTTTACCACCCAGCACAAATTGCAGGAACAAACAAGTTTTCTTTAGGCCTGTGAGCAGAATCACAGTTATCACACTCACATCCCGGAAGTGTTTAACTGTCAGGAATGAGTTTCCCACAAAAAAGGCCAGCAGTAAGCTCAAAAGCACAGTTACAATTGCTTCTATTAATGTCAAAGGCATGCTGTGAAAAGTGTTTAGTGTAAGATAAATAACACAAGTGGATGAAGTTATCCTGTCTTGGTTACAGAGAGCCAGAAAACAGTGATTGCTTTATTTTTACAAATAGCTATACTTTATTAGTATTAGTTATCCTGTAAGACGCTGCTTTTAGAAGAGCACATCCTTATTCCTCATGGCTTACTCACATGGGCCTTTGAGAATTGTACAGCATGTGATAAAATGTGCAACTTCCTTAAAAACTGACCTTGATATCCGCAACCATCTTTATGGTGAGGAGCCATTAAAAATTTATTCATTCTCAGCAACCTCTCAGTGATACATCTGTTTATATTAATATATCTGCATACTTTCCTAACAAGGGGACCATTGTACAAGTACTGGGTGTTTTGCTCTTGCACAAAAAGCATTTTACTTTGTGTTCTTTCCCGTGGGCAACTTGTCAAGGCAAATAGGGCTATGGACATTTTCCATAGCCCAAGCAGATGGAAGGTGGGGGAGGGTGGGGGTGCTTTTTAGGTATTATCTTCAAACCTTTCTTCTTTGATTCAGAGCAAGAATAGCCATCCTGTTCACACACAGCTGGTCACTTCAACTCTTTCCCTGTTCCAAGAATGTGTCAAAAAAGATCTTGTTCCACAGCAGGGAGAGAACAGTATTTTGTTCATCAGCTGAGGTCATAGCAGAAAGGTGACAAGTGTTCTTTGTGTGTAGTGTTTCTATCTCTTAAGACCTCAGGACTTCCTGTGTTGGCAGGTTCGCCATACATGATGCTATTTTTGTTGACTGAGACAAAGAATTTTGTCCCTGGACAATTTAAGTTCTGGGTTGGGTGCCTTAGTGAAGCTAAGACCTCCTTTAAAGACAAAGCTTTTCTGCAAAATATGTTGCTAGTTCATTGCTGTTTAGCAAAACACCAAATAACCTACCTCTGTCCCTTTATCTTGCTTGACAAATTCACTAGAAAGAGCTAGCATGCTTTTTACCTCCTTTCTCATCCCTATCCTCATGGGCACTATGCCTGCATTGCTTTACAGGATGCCCCTGAAATACCAAGGAATATTAAAGAAATAATAATAAAAAAGATATTTACTGTTACATTCCCTAATTGGCACACACAGACTAATAAGTTACAGGGTTCCCACCAAATATTTGGATTAATTTGGATACATCCAAAGGCTTGTTTGAAGTTGTAATGAGATATCTGATACTCCTTGATGCCAGAGCAGTCAGAAACTATTTAAGGAATAACACTCAGAGACTTGATTGTACTCATTTCCCCCCACCCCCCCTGCATCTGAGTATGAGCTTTGTAACAGTAAACATTCTCTCTGCTACCTAACACGTGCCTTTTTTTCCAAAGAGCACCCTGAGTGCCAAACACAGCTAACTCAATTGACAGTCTTGGGAGAACAGCATCGCCTGAAGGAGGGGTCCCCGGATGCGCACGGCACGTACTCAGCTGTTCTCAGGGCACCAGCTAGACTTGCACTGACATAACTATACTGAAATACAGAAATATGCTGGGCCTATGCCATATGCTCCCACTTCTCGCCCACTGTGGTGAGCAGAGCATCTCCTCCTCTTATATACTGGAGCACACATTTAAATTCTGGATATTTAACTTTTGAAATAACAGTGAGAGTGACAAAGGTGAAAAATCCCCACCTTTTGTTACTCTAGTGCTGTACAAAGCAGCAAAACCTCCTGTTCAACCCTTCTGGTCATACTTTCCTCTCATCTGAATGCCTCAGCTGACTAGTGCCAGGGGAGCAGAAGCTGGCTCCTGTGCAAGAGGATGAACCATGCAGTACACTGCCAACAGGACCCACGAGATCAACATGAGCAACAGGCTCCTGTGTGCTCAAGAAAGCTCAGTCCTTGCACCGTAACAACAACAGCCAAGATGAAGTTTCCTAGTGGGACCTGCAGCACTTTGCACTTTTTATTTAAGTCCTATAAACACTCCCATTTACTGCCATTGCTCACCATGCAATCCCAAAAAAATGGTGCTCTCTGTAGCTGCAGTTTTCGTGTCAAGAACTTCTCAGCCCATTCTTTAGTGATTGCTGAGGGAAACATTCACGGGGATATGAACTGCAGGTGGATGAACTCTTTCAATTTCATCCTGCGCTCTCCTGAGAGCATCTCTTCTCCTTCAACAGTCTTTCTCCGTTATTGAGAACTCTTCCTTACAGATTTTACCAATTTGATATAAAGGGAATGACAGAGCCAGGAATCCTTATTACTTCTCCTTGTACTAGCCACCCCACCCTCCAAACATTATGTTTTCCATTATTTTAGCAAGGATTAGTTTGCCATGGCAAATGCTGATTTTTCTTCTATCTTTCTACCTTCCGCTACCCATGGATTTACTTTCAGATGTTAAAATGATGATACTGGCATGGCAGCTAGTGTACCAGCATCCTTAAAAATATCAACTGTACTGTTTACTTTAAGATTGACAGGTCTCTTCCCAGTAACACACAGTGCAAAGTCTGCACTGGTGTCAAGCACGGATCTTTAATGCATTTGAAAGTGAGTAGTATTGCTTCAGAAAGATGCCAGCTTGACCACACTGTCAACTGAAAGACTGGCTTATGTTCAGAATAAAGGGGTGCATAGTGCTTTCACCTTCAGAGTGCTCCTTGGACATGAACCTGCTATGGAGCACTTAAAAATAATAAACATACATAGTCCTGTTAAAAAGGGGGACAGAACAATGAAATGGAGACAGGAGAAACTCAAGCTGCTCATGGCACAGCTGCCGGTTATGAAAGATGTCTAAGCAGACTTAGGTTTATAATACTCTAAATGCTTGAAGGTTTTGTACCACTTGTTTGCTGCACTCTTCTAAAATCTTCTTTCCCCTTCTCCACAGTAAAAAAATCAGTGGTTCACATAGCCTTTGTGTAGACAGTGTAGTTCTGACCCCTTTCATCTCAAGAAGGGTATGAGAGTATTCAGAAAGGTAAAGAGAAGGACAACAAGGCTGATCAAAGAGATGATATAGCTTCCATAAGAGGAATAACCAATTTGGTAGAGTCTATAAAATATCTTGGAGAAGGTAGGCAAGGACTGATGCCTTATCAGCTACTTAAAGGTCAGGCCAGAGGCAGCTGGATTCAAAGCAAATAAGAGGACCTGGTTTTTCATGCAGTGTTCATGGACTGCCAGAACTCTTTCTTGCAGATTGCCTGGGTGCAAGATGTTGATGTGGGTTTGGGGCTAGAGCGTACAAGTAATTTGAGGAGAGGTAAATTAGGCTTACTAAGCAAACAACAACAATGTCAGGCAATTCCCTGGGCAGGAATTAGTTGGAGGCTGGAGAAGCATTGTGGTAATACATCTTAAACACTCTCCCTATTCTTACTCTACCCTTAGCAGCTCTGAAGAATCCCTGTTGCACGTGAGATACTTAATCTGCTTTATCATAGCCATAGTTTATATTGCAGTGAAAGGGCAGGCCAGGGAGAAGCTCCCCTCCTACAGAGGAAAAGTTGCTGGCCTATCCTCCTGCCTCAAGGCCTGGGGTAAGGCAGGGGCTTGAGGAAAGAGAAGCTACCATGTCCTTGTTTGGTACTGATGGGCCAAATTTGAGCTGCTGACCACTTGCATAAGAACTTTGCAGGGCTGGACAACATTTCTGTAAAGGACTGGGGCTAGAGCTCATCGTAAACAAGCTGAGAATCTTCCCTTTCTTACAGTACCTGAACAGCTTTTGGCAGCCAGTTTTGCCTGCCACTATACCTGTGGCTCTGAAGTCAAAACAAAGCTATCTTCCTACTGCCCTACACGAGGCACTTCTAACCTACAAAGAACTATTCAGAAATAATTACTTCATCTTTCCTTTTCCATATTGATTCTGAAGTAATATTTTTTAAAAGCAGACCAAGGCATCGGATGCTATTACCCTCTTCTTGTTCTCTTCATGACAGTATCTAGGCTTATGTTTTGTCTGATTGATTTCAGCTGACAGTTATGACATACTGCAGAAGAAATCACAAGCTTTAGACTGTGAGGATGACCAAGCAGGCCTCAGGGTAAATTAGGAACAGACTGTGAGTGTTTTTACTGTGGAAGGAATACAGTACAGGAGCAAAGACTGAGATATGCAGCAGACACTCTCAAGCAGGACACCCAGAGAGCTTTTAACCACCTGAAGGCTTTGAAGACTGAAGATTTAAACAATTGTGTTAAACTAAGGGAAGGAAGGATACAATAGCACCACCAGCAAAATGCACTGACTGTAAATAAATACCACTAAATGCTGATCCTTGGCTGGAGAGCGAAATCCAGCTTGATGCTAAAAGGTGCTTAGCTCCTTAAGGCTTTATTTTTTATCTGTTTTTGGTAGTAAGGGCTTTATTTGATTTCTCTAAGTCTGAATAAAGGTATTTATTTTTAGAGAACTATTTCCCAGCCCTTAGACAAACCTGTGCTTCCCAGGAAGAAGCAGGGAAAGGATTTCATCTGTCGGGCCTTAATTCAGGAACATGGTAAGTCCCATTAAGTCCAATATGGCAAGATGACTGCTTTTAAGCAAACACATGGATTTCTTCTCTAGCACAAAGGTACTGCTTTGATTTAAGACAATAGAGAACAATACACAGCAGGCCACCATCTGAGCAAAACCTGCATGAATATGAGCCAGGTAAACTTTCCTGAGCTCACTTCATATATCAGAAAACGGAATCTAGACCCCCCTGCTCTAACTGGAGGCGTGAAATGAAATGTCTTTCTTCTCAGAGAGAAACAGGGGACCAAAAAAAAAATGAAACTCAGAACAGGACTCTGCTTGAAAACAGAGTGAAAATAAATCAGCAGTGAATGGATTAGCTTCAGATCAGACTGCCTGGAGCAGCCTGATCTGGAACCGCAGAGCACTCAGGGCTTGTGTTTTTAAATTAGTTTTAATAAATAGAATCAATAGCTCAAATTATAAAGAAGGACAAAAGCACAGATCAAATCGATCAAGGCTTTAGCTTATTGTTATAAGCCAAGGGGTGTCTTCTCTTGTCTGAATGAGATAAGGTGGCACGAGAATCCACTTGCAGCTTTTCAGTATCTCTCCCAGAACATCTGTACTCAGAGCTGGATATGGAGCCTGAAAATGCTTCTGGTTATTCAAACACGGCCTCCCTCTCTCTCTCTTTTCCCCATCAGGAAAAAAAAAATAAATTAAATTAATAAATAAATCTGAAACGAATCCTTTGCCCTGAAGATAAATGCTGGAATTTACAGGGAGAACAGAACTCAATAGACAAACAAGCACAAAGGATCCTTCATTATAGATGGGATTTAGTGCTCAGGAGAAGAGATTCTTGTTCAAATCACTGGAAAAGTGTCTCTCCACACATTAGGTTAGATAAAGGTGTGGGAGAATGCTCAGGAGTTCGCTCTCCCCAACCGAAAAAGTCAACCAAGGATTATCCACTGGAGGAGAATGAAGGGGATGTCATTAGCTGCAGTTGGGGTTTTGGCAATGGCAAGAAGCATTTGTACTCAGGCACCTTGTTTTCCTCTGTGTGTTTTGTTTGTTTAGTTTTGCTTTACTTTGTTTTTCCCAGGGGTCTCTTTGCTCTGTGGAAGAGACTGTCTTACTCTCTGCTAGCACAGAGTTGGGACACCAAAGAGCCGAGCAGTTCGGTGGCCACTCTGCACGGGGCACCTTTGCCTGGGCATGCAGCCACACTGGTGCTCGCAGCAAGAGTCAGTCTGCAGATCTGTCATGGCAATGTAAGGGTACAGCACACAGATGCTCGCACTACGCGACACGTCACCTACAAGGGTAGGGAAAAATGGAGAATCCTGCCTGTCTCCTTCCTTGGGATATTAAGGGAACAACTCTACTTCAGATAAGCTTGATTTTCTCCCCAGTAATCAAACCCAATTAAAGCATATTGCAGATCCAAACAGCTTTTCAAGCTCAGCTGGACCCAGATCAGCAGCCCAGGGTCTGCATGCAGAGGGCCTGTACTGTTCACCACCAGAACATCACCATGAGCTCCCCTTTCATTGCAGGGATTTTATCCCTTGCAGTCTGAGTGTCAGTTCTGGAGCTCAAGCACTGCACAGGAAACCCAAGCACTTAAACCCTTCTTTCTCCCCCCTCCAATACAAATTTCTTATTAAAATTAAGCCAAGTACAAACTACCAGGCCTAAATATATTTCATCCAAAACAGTACAACCGAAGATGTTTTTGGCACATGACACGCTATGGGTGTGAAAACAATGCACAATGTGATAACCTCTGCTAACCCTCATTCATCTCAGGTTGAAAAGCTGGCATCAGCTACATGGGCTTTGTGCCCATGTATAGCACATAAGAATCTTTTTCATTGTGGTGGCTGAATTATAGATAAACAGCAAAAGGGGAACAATAATCTTGTAATAATAGAATACATGACAGATGTACTACAGAAAGTCGTTCACATGCTCCAGTGATGAGCATGGTTCAAAGCGTATCTGGAATAGCCTTCCATCTTGCTAATAAATATTCAGAGACATTTTAAATCTTCAAGGACATAATACTGAATGTCTGACAGAAAATTCAGTGTAGATCCATAAGCATTTTTTATTACATTTCAATCAGAAGTAGATTTCATAATGTTTTATAGCAAGCGGTGCCTTTGCCAGAAGACACAGAACTTTCTTGGCCAACGTAGTCAGCGGTTAACTGCAAGTCTAACAAAATAAACAAAATACCAATTATGATTCAAGTGTAGTGTAAGTTATTTTCTATTCAGTGAGGAAGAATTGATTTTCCCAGCAGTATCACTTACACTGTAATGATTATTGCACGTAAGACAACTTAAGAAAATGATGGAAAAACAAATTAGATGGGCTGCAGATCATTGGCTTATCTTGACTGCTCACCTTGAGGACAGAGTTAGGTAAACATAATATACAGTACTGGATGTTGGGGTGCTTGAAAGCCCTGCTCTCCTTCCACCGCCCTGATATTTCATATTAAAATTTCAAAACAGAAATAAACATTTCCAGCAGGGATAAAGCATGAAGCAGCACATCTTTCCAGCCTAAGGACATTTTCTTAATTAAGTACAATGATAACTTGCTGTGACAGAAGATAATTAAAGGGGTATAACTTGTGTAAGAACTTGGCTTTGTCTAATGCTCTCATTTTATATACACATCTATTCATGAGTCATGTAAGAAAAATGTTGCCAGTGCTCCGTGGCTTTTGTAAGCTGACACTTGAGTACTGATGACCAAGTGCTAAAGCAACGCAGTGAAAGACTGGGCCCAATACTATGTCACAATCTAACGGAAATCAACAGGAATTCTTCCCCTGACATTTCAGCATGCATTGGACAGAACATTTATCGCATGCATAAGCCTGAATAATGGGAACAGAGGTTAACCAATCAGCAACGTAATGATAATCTCTTTATGCATAGATGGAATCATCCCAATCAGCGTTTGTAGCAAGAAAAAATTAACTTGGCCTCACATTCTTCTTTGGCGACAGCCACAATCAGCCCATGTACTGTACATTAAGTACTGCATGTGTTATCTAGCTGATAGAATTCACTGCAAGAAGCTTGGTTAACCATGTTTGGTTTTGCTTTAGGGCCAGCAAAAGTGACAGTTAACATCACCATCGAACCTGAAATGTCATTGTGAAGTTTCACACATATCCTTCCAGAACTGTTAAATTTTCCCAGAGATTTATTTCAAAGGTCTGCATCATTACTTTACACTACTCTAATTACAGCTTCCCTGTAGGATCTCCTATTTATTTTAATCTGGTTTACACAGTAAAAGACCTCTTAAGTTTTAAAGATGAGTCAGCCTTGCAAAAAATGAAAGAAGCATGCAGTTGGTAGTTGATTACTTTGTTGAGAAAATGCACCACTAATTTATACCCTTTGACCTGTTGAGTTAGATGTAGTTCTTGTTATTTCAGCCCTTTTGATTATTTCATCATATTAGCCAACTGGGGAGTGTGTGTTATTATTTATTTATTTTTTTAATGTAACATCCATATCTATTCTTGCAAAGAGGTTGTCCAAAGAGTAGGGATGATAGCGGTCATTCTCTCTCCCTTTCTCAGATTAAGGCACAGTTTCGGCAATGCGAAAATGAATGTTTGCTTTGAGTTTGACAGTTGTAAAGGATCTTTATTTCCTATGGAAATCCTTTATTTCCTCTTTGTTTATAAGACCGCAGTTTTAAAAATACTATTTTATGCTGCTTTTGGCAAAAGTTGCAGTTTGTATAAGTGCTACTGTTATTATCATTCATTAAAACAATATTTAAGGGCCATATAATGAGTTACAGAAAAGAGCTAGTAACATGCAATGAACGTACAGAAAGCCTCAACCAACATACTGTCTGTCTTTGCATAAACTTTGTGATTTTCATACCTCCTTCACTCAAGGGTAATCCTCTGAAAGACAGATGTTTCAGCTGATTATCCCTTTATCTGGAAGAAGTAGCCTCTGACATACTGAGTGTTGCTATTTAAACACTGAGATAGCAGGGAATGGCTAGTGATCAGTTTGATGCCTTCTTTTCTGGAAAGTAGTTTCCACCATCACCTCTTCAATAAGGTCAATAAGAGGGAAGAACACTCAAATGACCATGCTAGCTAAGCATGACTTGGAAGCATACTGTTTGGCAGGCTAGAGGACAAAGCATGGTCATTGGTTTCTGTTATAGGAACTGCTGAAATACAGATACTGATGATGGAAAAAGACATTTCCAACTGGGAAAACTCAACACCATAGAAGATCCTACTCTGATGCTATACTTGATGGTGAAAGTGAATTTTAGAACTCTAAAAAAATCTAGGTGCAGCCCTACTGACCATTAACAGAGCCTTTTTCTTATTTGGAGCACTTTAAGAAAAGCAGTTAACACTGTATTGCAGATAAAGACTTCTGTGATCAAGAGCTGTCATGGTTCAGCCTAACCAGTGGCTGAGCACCATGCACGACTCACTCCCACAGGAGAGACAGACAGAACCTCCATGGGTTGGGATAACGACAGTTTACTGACAAAGTCACTGTGAATGTAGAACAGTAACAGCCAATTACACTCACAACCAGTGATAACACAGAGTACCTTACCTTACAGCATGGTGCACAATGCAAGGACTAACTGACCCAACTGTCCTAGAGGCACCAAGCCCCTGCCCTTCCCTGACCAGCCCCTTTTATGGGGAAGTGATATCAGGTGGTGTGAAAAACAGCCCGGGGCTGACTCAGCTCACCTGGGCTAACAGCTCACCTGGGCTGGCTGCTTGGGAAGGTCAATTCTGGCCTGGCCAGAACCAGGACAAGGGCCAACATGAATCAATTGAGTTCAGACTAACAAAACCCTGAGTGTTTTTACGCAACATAGGTGGAAACCCAAAGTTCTTGTTCATAAAGTCAGGATACTAGTGAAAGGTGCTTTACAGAAATGTATAAGCTCTACTGTAGGCCAAACACTGTAAAGGTGTACTCTAGCTGGCAAGTAAGGCACTGCTAATAAAAATAACTGTCTGCCATCACGCCAAAGTGGAGGTTAACAAGATTTCTGTGTGAAGCAGAAAATCTTCAAGGAGACGCAAGCAGGAGCTTTTGAAGCACCCCCTGCCTCATTCCCTATTTTAGCTGATAACTACCTTGGTGTGCATTCAGCCTGGAGGACACTAAACAGATGAATCTACACCTAGACCCAAGGCCACCTCTTGGCAGCCTGACATGGAGAAAAAAAAAAATAGTAAAAAAACCCCTTTCAAAACCTTGAACAAATAGCCAGTCTCCCTGTTTTCTAGTGCTGCTGGAATGTTTCTTCCAGACAGTGTTCACGTCTCTGACATACAAACAAAATGGCAAAGAACTAGCTGCAGCTGGTCCACAGCCCTGAAGCTACAAGGCTGTCTCTACCAGACTAGGGCATCAGTACATCCAAGGGCAATCACTCCTTGATGGACTACTTCTACTACTTCTGCTACTTGATAGAAACTCACAACTCCGTGTCCAGCCTGTGCAGTGTTCCTGTAGAGCTCCAATGTGCTCCAGCTGTCAGGGTAAAGTGCTCAAACAACATGACTTCTGAGGTGTGGGCCCATGCACTATGCTCAACTGCACTGATATAATGTGGCAATAACGTGTATGGAAATGAAGGAAACCAAGGTAATAATGCTTGCTACGTAAATACTGTATGTAAAAAAATGTAGATAGATCATTCATGTATTTATGAAGGATTCTAGCTAAGGAGATATAATATAGATAGTAGCTGAACTCACAAAGGGGTGAAAACCTTTCAATTAATGCTCCTTAGGCAGCCCTACTGACCATAACAGAGCCAACAGTTATCCATAATTGAAATGCCCACAAAAATCTCCACCTCAGCTCTCTTTAAATTACTGACTGTAACACTACTGTGAAATGCTGCTTTTCTAATAGAGTGACAGAAACTGGTACTAGAAAAGTACAGAAATGAAGAAAGTGGAAAAGGTGATGATGCAAAGGTACCATGTCAGAAAAAAAAAGAATATATTTGAGGAGAAAAAGCTCTATAGGCATCACTTGAACATTAAAAAATAGTAGAAGTATGACTTTGTACTGCCTTATTTAGGAAATTCACAGCAGCAGGCCTGCATTTCATGCTGCTGAGCATAAAGCTTTCCTGCTATGAGACACAGTTATTAGAAAGGAATATGAAGGTGCAAGAAGTAATTTTTTTTCCCTATTGTACAAGAAAATAATATACTGCAGGAGTATAGTCTGGTGAATAAGGTCCTGAAGGGGCTATAGTCCCAGCTAAACCACTGATTTGTTACCCTGTACACTTGGGAAATTACTTGTCTTTTACATCCTATAGCTTTGCCGTTTCTATAATGGATAAAATCATGTTTACATACTTACAGGGAATGTTGTGAAATCTGCTAATATTTATAGGATACTTTGTGAGCCCTAAGAAAATCTTTTAATTTCCATATGGCCCATTAAAACAATTAAACCCTCACCTAATAATTTAAAATGAACTTAAACAGTTAGCTATTTCATTTGTGCTTCCAACATCCGTTTTATTTTTCCCTGGAGTGGTTTCCTGTCTGCTGCAATAGCACAAAGTCCTGAATCTGCAAATACCTTCAGATGGGTAGTTTCACACCTGCGATTCATCCCACTGGAAGGCAGCCGAGGTGTCTGGGCAAGCAATTAGGATGTGTACGAACGCCGGTGGAATCAAACCCTAGATTTTCTTGGAGGGTATTCCCTCACAGGGGCCACTAACGCCAATTTCAAAGCACTGAAGAACGAGGTCTGGGCTTCGTCTGCCATGGCAACAATATACTGCAGATAGGAAATTACAGCTCCTGGGATTCAGATACAGTGAGAATTTCCCCAAACCAGTAATTCCACCTAGAGAGAGTTGTTGTTCTGCCAGGGCATTTCTTGTTTTGCTGTCATTTTCTGACACAGTCTGTACTTCTTTTATGACTCTCCACTTGCCAAAAAAAGGAAGGCAAAAAAAATTTCCATAGCAGCTCTGTTGCCCAGAGAAAACTTAGGGGACAAGGCAGGTTTTTTAGCACCAGCCCACTGTCTTCCCATAGCAGGGGGTTTATAGCTCCACTTCTTAAACACTGCTTGTTCAGAAATTTCTGTATCTCTATAAATATTCCTGCTGGGAGGCTGGACTCAAAGGAAAGAGTCTTCAGAAATGATCGCTTCCCAGCAGTTAACAAGAAGGAAAAAAGTGGATTTGGCTGATCTGTGCTCCTTTTTCTCTGGTGTGGAGAGGTAGGAAACACCAGAGAAAGCAGCACGGGCGGTGCTTCCCCTGTTTGAGACAGATTTGCACTCTCACCTCAGTGTCTGTGACTCCCACAGACATGAGCGCTTCCCATTGAATAGGGTGCCCTTTGGCAAAGGCTTTCCTCAAAATCAGTTCTTGGGCTAGTAAAGTTGATAGTCTGATATACTTGTGTTATGTGATGGTACAAGGCAAAAAAGAAACCAGGGCTTGTCCTGAAATGAGCACTGAAATACAAACCTTTCAAAGCCAAAGGTAGGCAAGAGTTGCACCAGGGAGCATGTCTAAGCACGAGGCATAGCACAGGCTATGAAATCATAGAATCATAGAGTGGTCTGGGCTGGAAGGGACCCCAAGGATCAGAGAGTTCCAACCCCCCCTGCCACAGGCAAGGACACCAACCTCCAGGACTGGATCTACACAAGGTTGCCCAGGGCCCCATCCAACCTGGCCTTGAACACCTCTAAGGACGAGGCATCCACCACCTCTCTGGACAGCCTGTTCCAGCACCTCACCACTCTTTCTATAAAAAACTCCCCCCTAATATCTAATCTAAACCTTCCCTCCTTTAGCTGTAGTCCATTCCTTGAAATCATTAAAAAGCTTTCAGAAGGTGCGTAAAGAAAGCCCACACAATCCATAGCCAGCCCATGCAACAATATTTTCTTTGAAGAAAATCAACCACAAGTAACTGTATCGCTCCTTCCAATCCCATGCTCCTGGTTTGACAGAAAACGGGACAAGCAGACAGTCACTCCTCCCACTGCTGCTCTATCCCATATGAGCCTTTACCATTTCATCAGTTACAGCTACATAAACATGCCTTTGTGTTTTTGTTAACTTCATTGCCTGGAGTTGAACCAGTGGAGGAAGACACCCCTTGCACACGCATGTGCATGCATGTTAATCCCTTCCCTTTGTGTAGGATCCAGTTTTGGGGTAAGAGGAGGTGGTTTTCTGGGTAACCCACTGCATCCCATAGTTTTATGTTCAACATATAAATACAGGACACCAGCAACTCTCCTACAAAAACAAGCACCACTTTCTTTTTCTAGGCTTCACACAGTCAATATAGTTCTTGATTGCACACTTTTATTCCAAATTTAAAAAACATCTGCTGACCATCATTTGAAAGTATATTCCCTCCTTGCTCCACTCTCCAAGAAAAGATGAATCAAACCCAGAAAGCCTGGAAATTTTCCCCACTGTGTGTTTATGCACGTATCATTTTTGGAAAACCACTTAAGGCTCACAAATTTAATACAAATAAGTATTTACAAATGAATTCTGATTAACTACTGCATTTGGAAAGGGATTCATATCAACAGGTACATCCTCCTGTGTGCTATGGGGAACCTTTATGTCAGGAGGATCATTGTCAGAGCAGTGCTCCAGAGGTGTTCACACAGCAGGATTTCCAGGCAAATATGCTAAAATCCAGACTGGTAACTGCATTCTCCAGTAGATAAGAGAGTAGTCAGAGGTGAAAGTTTCAGCCTGTGTCTCGGACAGCAGATCTATGTTTAAAATTGAGGTTGTCCTGCCTATAGCAAGTTCTGAATGTGTTACAGTCAAGGAGATATTATTTAGCTAGTCCATAAGACAGAGACTCAAAAAGCTCAATATACTTACGAAAAACAAAGACTGGTTCATACTGAGATGGGTTGAAAGCTGTTTTCACTCAGAAGCATATCTCCCTCTGCATATAGTAGTCTGTAAATTCTCCCCTAGCTAACCGGGAGCATCTGAGTGGCTTGATAAGGTAATGGGAGATAAGAAGTATCCATACCTTCCAGGCTGAGCTTCTGAAACACCTAAGAATGTTTGGAGGTAAAAAGCAAACAAACTACAAGCTTTTCTTTCCAAGAACCCCAAAATCAAGAAGCTGCACCTCAGTAAAGAAAGAAATTGCACTCCTCATTACAGTGTATTCAAGATAATTTAGAAGAAATAATTTTCTATACTCTTACATGAAATCCAAGTTTTACTCTGACCTATGATATGAAATAAGCTTCATTTTAATGACTTAAATTTCACTGCTAATAAGAGCAGTCCAATCAAACTACAGGCAAAGAGTGTGAAATAATTTACAGGTTTTGTCTGAAAAGGTCAAGGTCTTAAACAAAGAAAATTGACTTTTCCTACCAAAGTGCTTGCCCCTTGCTGTGTAAAACTAATAGACTGCTATGAAAAATAATACCTGTCTTTTGTGCTCCAAGTATCTTGTTTACTGCTCTCACACACACATATTAATTACCAATCAGCTGCTACCAAAATGAACAGCACGTGGCTGACAAAGGCCTCCATTGCCTGCCAGTGAAAATGAACTTAGTTCTTTCCACTGAAGTTAATGAAGCTATGACAATTTAAATTAGCTGTGAACCTACCCCAATTATCTTTTAGCTTGCCTGCACAAGGACACTCAGGTAAGTTAAGCAGAACTAACTAAAATGCCATGTGAGGCATGTTGAACTGAGCATGGATTTCTTTTCTCTCCACAGCTAGGTTTGTTTATTTTTCCTTTCCTAGATAATTCAGTTTGGCTTTGCAGGACCCCCTCCTGCACACAAACTGCTGGCTGATGGAGCAGCTATCCCCTCCGGGAGATAGATTCTCTCCTGTGCAACTGTTCTTTCTGTTCTCATGGCATTCCTTATCCACTCTCTTCTTTCACCCTTGCTAAGCTCTCCACATACCCAATATTTTCAGTGACATGCCAGCCGGATGAGAACCCCTAGGCATCAGCAATGGAAACCCTTCAGCAGCACAGCAGCCTTTCTCCTGCAGGCTTATCAGTTGACACATTATGCGTGTGATACTTTTCCAAAGGAATTCAATTTGGAGCTTTTAAAGACACTTTCCATTGGAGGTCTCTTTTCCATTACACCTCAGAAGTGCTGCTGGGAAGATCAAGTATTTGAGAAGCTTTTTGGGGTATTTTTTAACTTAGTTTTAATTTAAGAAGCATGGCCCAGGCTTTGAGGAAGATGATAAACTTTATTTTTCAGGACTGCAAGACTGATATGAGTTTGTTAAGGGCCAGATCCAGAAAGCGATTAACTCCCGAGCTGTCACACATAAACCTGAGTGAATAACTGAAAAAGCTTACTGCATGGGCAAATGCAGATACAGGGGACATGGATGAGATAGTCCTGGCTTGGTGGCTCTTTTGGTACAGCAGCTTGTACCCTGCTGGGCCAGAGCATGAGGGGTACATACACGTAACATTGCTGCATCCCTCACTGTATAAATACCTCCAGCGCCCAATGTAAGGGAGGGGAGGGTAACTTAGCAAAGCTGAGACAGGAAGCACATAACCACTTTAACATCTTTCAAACTATAAAAGGACCCTTCAGAACTTTTGTCTAGAGCTCTGACTATGCTCTGTCCTCCCAGCCAGCGATAGTCACCTTTGAGTATCAGTAGGATTCTCTGTGCCAAAGTCTATTGGCCTCCCCGGGTGAGATGAGAGATGGAAGTTAATGCATTTTAATATTAGAAAAGAGAAGGCAACGAAATCTTAAATACAGTGCTTTAATTCTGTGCAGTGAAAACTGGTAAGTTGTGAGAAGCTGTAAGTAAGAGGAATAAAGGAAGCTAGGAAATCATCTGTACTGTTGAGGAGTTTAGCATGGCATACTGTTCAGAGCAAAGGAAATTAACTGCTGCATGACACCAGTGAATTCATGATTCCTCAGATCTCTTTTGTGATTCATATTCTTGTCAGAGAAGTAAAAGGCAGACCTCCATCCTACTTTTTAATGTCCCCTAGGCTTACCAGCTCCTCCATTTTAAACACATTTTAGCTTAAAACTACTTATTTCTGATCTTCCTAGGGTTTTTCTCTCTTGCTGTGCCTCTACACTAAACCTTGGTATTTACCAGCTCGCATCTCATGAATAACATTACTGTCAAAATCTCCTAGCTTATAATTATATGAAACACTATTTGAATGGGGAGACACCCAAGATGAAGACACCATATTCAAGACAAGAAAATGTAACACCCACAAATGACTAGTTTAATCTTCCAAACACTTTAGAAAAACATTGATGGTAATCTCATTCAACAGGCAAGTTTTGATTCTTTGTAGGAAGTGAAGCAGAATATACCTAAAATGTCTATCAGGGAGGTTTTATTTCTGGATGTGGAGCTGACAAGCCCTGGGAAACCATTTTTCCTGGTATCAGACACGTAAGGATGTGACACAGGGTCTCTGGTTTCAGTGTGTGCATGTGAGACAGAGACTGCTGGAAAAGCCCAAACTTGTACATGGGGAGAACCTCTCTGTAGCTGACCTGAGCATCAGCTGGCATAAACCTTCGTACCCATTCAATGCCACAGGCAAACAAAATCAAGTCTTTCACAGTGTTTCCCTAGAAAAAGGTCAGTAATTTAACAAGTTGTATACTTCTCATTAAATTTTAAATGAAGGCATGTAAATTTTAAAGATACATTAGATACCTGTGCATGCATCTATACATCTTCAGACTTGATCAGGTATTTCTTGCAGATGCATCAAGCTGCTTGCTGTCCTTAGTAGCCAGGTAGAAATGGAGTACATTTACTTATCACCACAGTATCATGAGTAAGCCAGCAGAGAGTACTGCAGTGCAAAGCAACTCCTATTGTCTGTGGTATACCTCCTTGTGTTGAAAAGCTCCTGAAGCTTTGGAAACTGGATGTTTCTATAGAGATGTGTACTTGGCAATTTATACTAGCTGAGGATGTGCCCTGCAGAGTTTATTATCCTCCTTTAGTGTCACTTTCTTCCTTTCTTCCTTCTCTCTTATGCTCTGTCTATTTCTTTTTATCCTCCCAATGAAAATGTCAAATACAGAATCCAGCATAAGCGTTGGACCACTTCACCCATATACAGGCAGTGATTGTACAGCAACGTCTATAGCTTTCTGCTTCAGAGGATGAACTGACCATAAATTCAGGGAGAGAAGAATGCAGCACTAACTGCAGACCTTTTTTCTACCCTAATAGAAGTAAAACTGGTGCAACTAAAAAATAAAGAGAAGAAAAAAAGAAAATGCTTTAGATAATATGTTCTTGATATGCTCTGCTGTGCAAACGTTCTCATCCCCTTCAGATATGTGGGTTTATTGATTAACTACATGATTAACTACCATAACACAAGGACTTGAAAGATTAACAGGCTTTCATTTTGCTTGTTTACTTTAACCTTCCCACACTTTTCTGTCTTTCCCAGGTCAATGCCAGTCCACCAGTGTATACACCTGAGCAAGAACTGTAACTGTTTGCAGGCTTCAATGTAGTTCCAGCTTATAAGCGTGAAGGCATTAAAAAATAAATTAAAAAAATAAAATCCAAGTTGCAGACATCAATAACAGTGTTGCAGCTACTGTTCACATCCTTTGCAGCATCTGTTGCAGGAAAGCACTTCTCACTCACATAGCACGTAGCGCAAAACTTGCTGTTTCAAGGCAGCCACTGTTTTAGTGGTCAGACATCTACTCAGCCTTGACTTGATAGTCTAAAATAAATATCCTTGAGCATTTGTACAAAAACACCTATACAGAGAGCAAGCAAAAAAGCCCCACTGTTTATAGTTTGCAGATGCGTGGGAGAAAACACTGCATATAACATACCTAAGCTGCTCTGACAACAGCTAAACTGGCTAGTGAAGGCAGAGAATGGTTTAAAAATACAAATCACCACATGATGAAGCCTAGGCCTTATTTATTTTACCTGTGTTTTCCTTCTAGCACTTTGGCAGATGGGTGCCAAATGATGGACCATCTCTGTTGTCAATTATTTCAGTCATCTCAGTTGCTCCTTTCTAAAATTGGCACCACTCTCCTGCTGAAACCTCTGGCATGCCAACATGTTAAACAATTCCTTTTAATTAGCTGAGTCACATATCCACGTTTGCAAGCTTTCTTTGAGGAGCTTCCACTCTCAGGAAATGTTTCTTATACCGTCTCCACAGTGTAGAAACACGCAGAAGGAACCAACTGGTCAACACCTACATGCTGCTGTTGGCTGCTCCACTTGTATGCCAGCTAAGGAAGGCTAAACATTAAGGGAGTCAAGTTTAGAGCAGAAGAAAATTAGGGAAGTAACACAGTCGGAGGTAGTTTCTGTCTATAACAAATAGAAAATGACCCAGTTTGATTTCCTGATACCTTTTTATCACAGCATTAGTTACAGGATGCAGGTAAAATGCTGATAACATTTCTCTCACAGGATTCCAAGCTGAACTGGACCAAGCAGCCTTTTCCACCTCCCTCCTTAAGCTGCCTTGTACTGTTGCTTTATCCAATCAAAGATGTAGCCTACTGCCTAAATAGTTGCACCTGGATGCTAGGGTAGGGCTCTCTATTTCCCTGGGAAACTGTAAGAGTGATTTCAAGCACTGGCAAGATGAGAAACCCAAAAGCAGGGAAGGGGGCTGAAAGAGAATGAGTAAGCCTTTCCTGACATTTGGAGTTGCATTTTCAGTTGATATTCACCCGTTTCTGGTTAAAGTAGCTTGATAAATCCTAAGAAGGCTCTCTTCTATTCTGAGAACAAGTTACTTATGTTTGCATTACTTTCTCAAAGAAAGACCTCTAATGACTAAATGAAAGCTTAGTGAATACTAAGGATGGATTACAAAGCTTGACACTGGATTTTTAAAAATGTTTTAAATCTGCAAGGAGTAAACTGCCTCAGGTGACTACTGAGTTGCTTCCCCCTTTCTCACCCTGCGAGGCAAGTAATAGTTAATACTTTGACAGAAATGAGTCTATGCTTCCCATCTGAACTTTTGGCCTCTGGTTTCTTACGGATTACCTCTGGAGTTGTAAGGCATCTACATTTCTTACAGGCATGTTGGTATCTATAAAAAAAAATGCCAAGAATACTTCTATCCAATTCCTCTTCCAGGCAAAGATTATAAAGCAAAACAGCTAATAACCACAGCCTCCCCTGCAAACATGTGGAGCATGCCAGCTGCAGAGTGCTTGTGAATCTGCAAGAAGCAGTGCACAAAGCAGGCTGCAACTATCCTCTCATGAGATTTTGTCCTGCAAGTGGAAAAGTAGATGTGGCAGCAAGAAGAGTAATGAAAACCCGTGGTCTCTGATCTCTGCTCTGTTTCCACATATTAAGTACAAACTGAAATCCCTTGTTGTGAAAGGCTGCCAGACCTCCCCTCTGTAACACGCTTGCTAAAGCAGATGCTAATCCAACCAGGAGCAAAACCTCGTCTCTTGTACCACACTGCAGAGCTCAGTTTCACCTTGAACTGAAAGCTTTCACTGTCAGAAAACCAACCGTAAAGGAAGCCCCCCCATCACAGCAGCACGTTTTGGTGACCAAACCTTCACAAATAATCATTATAAAATAATAATTAAAAAAACCTCCCTAAAACAGCCATGGCAAAGAGCAGAGATATTGGCTGTTGAGGCAAATATTTTTGCCTTGATCCTGAACTTTCTTACCAAGTTGCAGAGCTGGCTACCACATACCAGTGTCCCGACTTGCAAAACAGCTAAGTGGAACAGAAACACACAGCAACAGGAGAAGCATTTGGAGGCTTATCAGGCTCCTCTGCTCTCTCCAAAGCTTTCATCGGCATGTTATTCAACATCTAAAAAGGCACTAGGAAAGGACACTAGTGTAGCTCAGAAAAACTATCAAAAGCACACAGAAGAAGGTGAAGAGTTCTAAGTGTACTGAAGAAACTCCCCTTCTTTATGTCAAACGGAAACAGACTACATCCAGCACTCCCAAAACAAGCTCTTAAGTGAAAAAAGTACTTTGCAGGAACTGTACTTAGCAAGAAGCCTGTGCTTGCGTCCTTTACAGGGTCCTTAGACACAGTGGCCATCTACGCTCAAGTTGCTACACTGATTTTAAACCACTTTTGAGTCATTGAGGCTTTTTGGAGAATCATAAGCCAAGCTTTTTCTGTTACCAACATTGCATTTGCAACAGCGCCTGGAGCAGCGAAATGTTTTGTAGTCACCCTGGGCACTCAGCAGAGAGATGCATAGGAAGGCACCTTTCTAGAGTCCTCCTTTGACCTTGAAGGAAGATCTAAACTTTATCTGTTAGTTAAGAGGTTTCTGCCAAAGTGTCCGTATTTAGTAATGTTACTGTTTGGTGTATTCACAGCAACATTACAGACAAATTCTTGAACCATACTGAAATCAGCCCCAGGTGTATACTGATTTAATGGGACCAGAATTACCTCCCGAGGGCCAAAAGTTGGTACAAGAGAGAAGAGAGTCAAGTTGAGAGATTCTAACTCCAATATTTGCACAACACTGCCATAAAGAAGGAATTGCTCCCTGTTTTCATCACAGTAAGGCTTTAGTCAGCCTGTATCAGAGAATATGCACCCACGCTGAGGAACCCGCAAACCACCATCCTCAACAGACACTCTGGAAGTTAACAGGATCTGCTGCACACAAACACCATTTTACTAACAGGTGCTTTCTGGCAATTTAAGAATCTACTTCTTTGTAGAAATAATTACGAAGTGCTTTTGTTTAATCCCTAGAAGCCAGGCATTGTCTGTGTAATCTAAAGAAACAATCAAAGCAAAATTAAACAAAATTAGCAGCGTGTGCCCGGAACATGATTCACTCAGGATTTAAATGACCTAAATCACAGATACATTATTCTTCCCTCTAGTTAGGAGAAAGATTTAAACTTTTACTGACCTTCTGCGGTTAATTCAGACATTTTTCTCAAGTTTTCACTACGGTCTGCTTGCTCAGTGAGGATGACAACTCCCCCTTTCTGAACAAAACAAAACTGCCCTAGGAAACCTGTGGGACAGTAACCATGGATATATTGTGGTGTGTAAAATCAGGATAGGGGGATATTTTTCCCACTAGTGACATCATTGTTCATTGTATTCTCTCTCCAAACTTGACGCTCCACTAATTAATCAAAGAGTTTATCCAGGACTACTCCTTTCATTTTTCCTTTAGGTTATAACAATGTCAGACACTTGTGGGTGTAGGCAAGGGGTGATATAATTTGCTTTAAAAAAAACAAAATCAAAACAATCACTTACATGTTACGTACCTGCTGTTGCATAAGCTCTTTTGCTCACCTGTGCTACTGACACAAAAAACAGCTGTAATACAGGATTGCTCACATTACAGAAAACAAAGAGAAACTTTGAGGTAGATTAAACCTTTCCTTGAATTAAGCAGTACAGTATCTTTGTGGGGTTTTCATTCTCTCTAACAGCACTCGTGCTGTTCCTCTCTGTTTTATCGGAGTCCTTTCTGCAACGCCTTTAAATGTTTTCAAAAAGAAAACATTAAGTTTCTTCTTGGCAAACACGCACAAACCTTTGGAAAGCTCCCACAGTACAAACACAAATGCTCATCATCAAGTTGTTTGGGGCAGACAAGTTGCACTACACGCTTCAACAACGCTAAAGCAAGCTGTAAAGAAAGCTTAGACTTCATGCTTCAAATTACTGTCACAGCACCGAGGAAGCTTGTTTAAAACTTAGTCAGCGCTTTGCATTATAATATACCATATCTTTTGTTAACAGAGATCTTAAAATGAGCACAAGCAGAGAAAGGGAGAAGAGCTTCAAGATGTAATTAAGCGAGTGTCAGAGGAAGGGCTGTGTTTTCCAAACAGCTGGCGTATGTCCCCCGAGCAACTCCCTACAAGCCCAACCCTTGGCTTGCCAAGCAGCAGTTTGTTCTGGAGCCAGCAACAAGGCTGCTGCCCACAACTGCTCCCTCACCCCACTTACAGTTCGGTGGTGTTGGCAGGGATGTCCCGGGGAACCTGGACCACCTTGCTCTCCTGACAAATGAAGACCCTGCCCGTGCAGTGGCAAGCATGGTGCTGGCATCCCCAGCAGCCTGCTAGCAAAACCAGCAAGCAGGCGAGGACTGGAGACATCTCTGTCTTCACATCTGTGCCTGTCTCCTTCATTTTAAAGGGAGGAATGCAGAGATGTCCCAGCCCAACTCCCTGAATGGAAGATCCGCCCCAAAAGCTGGGAGGAACCACGTGGCTCTTGGGGGATGACTTCTCAGCAAGTTTCAGTTCACAGCCCCCAGATCCTTTATGGCCTTAGAGAGGGGATGGAGATGAGTGAAGCTGATTTTCCATGGCAAAAATGATTTTATATTTGAAGTGCTGTTGAAATTACAGGCCCTAGCTGGACTAACCAGGGTGCTTTTGATGCACTGGGTATCTGCAAAGGGAAAAGGTCCTTCCTTCTCAGCTATGCTATTGTGTGTGTCTTGTTTAGTAAGACCAAGGGACAACACAGCATTTTTACATTCTCCAGACCAGGCACTTTTGTCCTTGAAGGAGAGGTACTATTTGATGCTCCCTTACACAGACCCAAGACCCCCCTTTTGTAGGCAAAATAAATGTGTCATTTTTTTAATTTTATAGGATATAGAATTTATTTGATAGGTTAAAAAAAACTGTACAGTCCTAAAGCCAGAGCTAAATAACATGGCTTTATTTTCAACTGTGATTATTCTTCATGCACTTGCTGATTCTTCTTTTCTCCCAGACACCTTTATAGGAACCCAAACAAGAGAAATTGCCACAATCCCAATGGTCCCCAGTGACTGGTAACCTAATCTAATCAACTGGAAAAAATCCCCCAGAAATTTGCAGAATGTCAATTTATGACACAAAAGGAGGAAAACAGCTTCAAGAATATCATAAGGCCTAGACATTGCATCCTGTCTTTGAGTCATTATTTGTTTTGTTTCTTTGTTAACTGAGCTAAAATATCTCTCTTGTTATAAATATTAATCCTTGGGGAAAGGACCTTGCTGACTCTTTCCTGGCACTCAATCATGTGGGCATCAAGCTATCATCTGGAACCAGGGTCTGTCTACAAGAGATCCGAAATAAATATTTTGAGATACAAAGTTGGGGGTTTTGCGGTTTCTTGTTTGTCTGAGGTGTTTTGTTTTGGGGTGTTTTTTTTGTTTGTTTGTTTGAGGTTTTTTTTTTTATTATTTTTTTCCCTTTAAAACTGTAAATAGTTCTTTCAGGCAGACAGAACCATTAAAACAGGTGCATTTTTAGTGAGTCCTGAAGCTGCATTTCCATAGGTGATTCTGCTGAACCTGACTCACATTCAATCCCTACATTGCTTTGAAGGATTTTAATCTTGTTAAAAGTAACTGTTAGGTTGTTTTTTTCTGGGGGGATGTTAGTTGATTTTTTTTCTCCCATAATCAAAAAGCATAAGCAAATGTAATGAGAAACAAGACAGCATCTTCCCTCTGAAGTGTGCTGGCTGAAATATTCTACCTTTCTCAATTTTAAAGAAGCATCAAAATGTAGATGTTTCTGAAAGGAGTTAGTTATTATTAAAAAAACTAATTAAAATGATTCTTTAAGTTACCCTAAGTGTTACCCTAATTTTACCAAATCTCACTAACCATTTGTTACTTTTCCCCACTCACTTAAACCTACTAAAGACGAGAACAATGATATTTATATAAAACAGGTTAAAAAAATAATTTCAATCTCTTTCCAACTATAGAAGGGTTGCAATAAATTTTAAGAGCATTCATTTAGTTTTATGTGTAAAACAGAGATTGATTTGCTAAGGCGTTGAATGAGTTTCATGAGAATGACAGTGACTGCCAGAAAAAAAGTTTTCCAGAATATTAGTGAATTTTTACTCATATATAATATATTTTTTCCTTTGAAGGATCTTAGATTTACAAAATCTTCTGAAATGTATACCACCTTTACTTTCCACCATACTCAACTATATGAGAACTGCAGAAGTCAGTCCTATGGTCAAAGAAATTCCCACATACTAAAAAAATTGCTATAGTCCAATGCAAGTTGGACTAACTAGACACTTTGGGATTTAAACCCTTTGAAGTTTTTCTGGTTTTGTCTTTTCAGTAGCAAATCTCTAGTTTCCACAGCTGCAGATTGAAAGCAAGCTGAAAAAAACACCCCAAAAACAAAAGCTGAAGCCCGAGGAATATACAGAGCGCAAGAACATTTGGATACAAATGAAATGTAAGTCATTCCTTTTCATCCTAAAATACATCAGTATAAATGGTGATGTTATACTGATGAAAAGTAATGTTCATGGCATAGTTTAAAAAGTGTTAATATTCTCTCAATGTCAAAATAATTTGCACCAATACGAAGACATTGTGATTTGATTAACCTTGGGTTTCATATATCAAGCTACAAAATTTGTTTCAGATGGTAGTATCAATTCATCTATGCAACAATCAAAAGATTAAAAAAATACCACCAGGGCTACAAGAGATGTTTCTGATTAGTAGTGACTAACAAATTTATACCAAGTGCTCTTTAGGGACCTGTTGGACAATCTTTAAGGTCTCCTCCAACCCAAACCTTACTGTGATTCTATGATTTTAACATCAGTAGTAAAACATAGGCTTTTTAAAACATTGTGTCAGGCCCAGGAGCAAATAATGAGCATAATGATGAAAAATTGGAGGGAAGTTAACTCTTCCATGTTGTGAGGCTGTTTTATCAGTACAGTACACATTGCTCTGCTTTCATTTACCACAGTTAAAAGATGTTGATTATTAAAAAACAAAAACCAAAACAAAAAATCCCCCACCAAGATTCTCTTGAAATACTATGGATATCAGACATCTAGGGAAATATCCAGTGAAATCTATTAAACTCAATAAAATCAGACTAGTATGCAAAACGGAACTGACATTTCATTCATATTAGAGCAAGCACTAATTCAAGACCACACTAAAACTATCTGAGGATAAATGGAGATTCAAAAGGATTTCCAAGTTGGTTTATATATGCCACCTAAGGTCTTGAAGCATAGACTTTGGTGACTATTGATTTTGTGAGCTGGGAATCTCTCTCCTGATTTCTGTTCATGACTGCCAAATGGCACAGTCACATCACTACAGTCCCCTGGATGAATTAATCAGCTCTCTTAACAGCCTTGTTTCCAGTTCAGGAATACAAACGTCTCCTCTCAGGTAGAAAAATCTGTGTAAAGGAGAGGGATAAATGCCAAGATACCTCCTGGTCTTTCTAGGGGGATGTACTCACAAGCCCTTTTTCAACACCATCATGTCTGAAAACCCCAAAAGACCTGTCAGAGGGGGTCCATGAGAGCTGCTTAAAGCTAGTGTTAAATATGCCCCACATGTCATGCCATCAGAGAGTTTCATAGTTTTTGCTCAGCAGCCTGTTGAAAGCAGCGCAGGAGGAAAGCTCAGGCCTCCATAGGCCTGCCCCAGCTATCCGCTCCACCACCTCCAGAGCATCATGGGTTAGGAGCAAGCACCTGTCCTGTGGAAATGTCTGACTAATGCACTGTCATTGACATGCATACTCTGTTTAAACACAGAGATGATGGTGCTTTCAGATATTTCCAAGAGCCCTATCTTTGCATCCCTTTGCAAAAGAACTGTGCTCCAGCTGGCAAATTGGTCTTGAGAGTGTAAACTGTTTTCTTGTGTAAGGAAACAGAAATTTCCCCAAATTGACACACTGCAGCAACAGACATGCAATCAAATGAATTATGACAGAAACTCAATGATGATATCATAGATTATGTAATTAGATTGCTTCTGGGGCAGACAGTTAATTCAAGGTTATACAGTCACAAAGGGATTTTTTTAAAGATGGTAGTAAAGGAGTCTGGTTGATAAGTCCAGCCTCTACAGTTAGCATTGGCCTCTAACATTAGCATTGTTTTAATTCTGATAACATGGAGCCAGAGGAATGGAAACGTCCTGCAGGTCCCCTCCTCTGACCAAGCTGCAGTGCCTGTCCCAGGCCACATAGTTGCCTAGTTTGATGAGGGTACAGTGAGAAGTAAAATGGATCATCCCAGGACCCTTGTGCCCTCACTAAACTGAAATAACTTGTAAGTCTTTCCATTGCTGTGCAGACACGGTTGACTCAGCATCTAAATCCAGCTGTGGCAAGGATTTTCTGTAAGGCTGGAAGTTGCCGGATATTGGAGTGTATCGAGCTACAGGCAGGCAAGTTTGCAGTAGTTTTGACTTGTGTTTCTCTCTTTTGAAGCAAAACATGACAGCTAATTAAGTAAATACTCTTTCTGCTGATGCTTCCCACTCTCAGAATAGTGTTTAATTACTGAATGTCACTGTAACACCCGCTTTGCTTAACCATAAGCATTCTATAAAAATGCATAAGCAAGTAAATTGCCAGTGTGCACAGAGGTCATATGGACAACATCCAAAAGAAGTTTAGCCTTCAAAGAGTAGAGATTTCTCACTGTTGGTGATTTCCAGCACATAGGTTCTTCCTATGGTTTACAGGCAGCGGTAGAGTCTGTTGTCCCGGCAGTGGACAGCAAAAAAGTGTTCTCCATCCAGAAGAGTTTGCAGTACAACACAATAATTGATAACAGGCATTTTGATCCATCCCTGATTTACCATTTGTGAGTGAGCAGTTTGGGTTTTAAAGCAGCAGATCATCAAGGTTAACAGATCATTTCCCAAATAAAAATAAAATGTTTTAAACAGCTTCACAGAAATATTCTTTCCAAACAGATTTTTTTTTCTGGTTTATTTTTTAAGCTTCATCTTTTTCCATGAATGAGGATTTCTTTTTTTTAATACATTTGAATGGTCAGGCTTCATCTCTGCCCTCAGTGTTGAGAACAGAAACCATTAACCTACTCTAATAAAAGCAGTAGCTTACTGCTTTCTTTGTTCTTTTAGCCTGCTGCTGGTGTGCGACCTTAACTCTAAAAAAGACTGAAATGGAGATACAAAATTAGCCAGCAGAGGGAGAGCATTCCCTCGAGAAAAAACGCTGGTATAAGGAAAGGATTAGAAATTTTATGGAATTATGCTTTATGCAGATTTCCTGTGACTGTAGGGCTTTTGACTTCAAAACCTGCCTGGGATTAGTTTCCTTATTAAATAGCACCTCTGCAGACCGCAGAGCAGCACGCAGCCTGGTGATGTTCAGTGCAGTGATAACCAGCTGTGCTATGTCTCTTACTTCCCACTCCCTCCCATACCAAAAAACCTAATTAGTGTCTGATGTAAATGGCCCTGCCTGCCTGTCTGACTAGGGAAGGGTATCTGTCAGTGCAGAAGGAATTCGGACACTGCTAGTGCTTTTGTGGTGAGTGTGTGCTTGTGTTACGATCTGGAGGAGAGGGGGAATTACAACTGGCTTTATTTCATTCTGCCCCAGTACTCCTGTGGCTTTGATTGCTGACAAGCTCCCACCTCAACCTTTATCTGTACGATTTTTCAGAGGCATTCTGAGGATACAAGCACCTCACGTGTTTTCAGACCACAGGAGACATGTGCAAAAGACAACAGTGAAGTCAGAGAACAGTCTTTTGCCACCCCATCTAGTGCTGCTCCTCAGGTTTGGGTCTGTTCATCCCCAGTTGATAATAAAAGACGCAGCCCATCTGCTAGGTTTCTATCACATGTCTGTAGAAGCATAGTTACAGAAATATTTTTTCTTTGCACTGCCCATGAGTGGGTTTAGCTAGACTAAAATATTGCACAAGAGACACCAAAGCCTGTCTAGAATTGCACTTTGCATCATATATTCTTCCTCAGTGACCTTTACAGCCAGCAAAGCATATCTGAAGGCCAGAGATATGAGGCAAGAGAAACCTTGCCTAATTGTAGTGTCAAGTAGACAGACAACAATAGCCATACACCGGTCATGTTGGCACCAGTAGAACCTTGGAAATCCAACAGGGACAAATGCAGAGCCCCAAACCAGGGGAGAAGGAACCTCCTGCAGTGATACAGGCTGGAAACTTTCCAGTAGATTGAAAGAAGTGATTATTCCCATTTACTCAGCTCTTCTTAGACCACATTGTTGTACTACATCCAGTAGAAAAAAACCAAGTCATTTAACAGGGAAGCCACCAAGATGGTTAGGACTGGAGGTCTTGCCTTGTGAGCTGAAGATGTGAGACCAGGGCTTGTTCAGCCTGGCAAAAGGATGACCTGTGGGGACTTAACAGTGGTCCCCAGCACCTATAAGGAGATGGTCAAGACATCACCCAGGCTCATTGCAGTGATGCGTGGTGGGAGAACAAGGGACAACAGGCATGAGTTGAAACAAGAGACTGACTACAAGGGGGTAATTTTCACCTTGAGGACAGTCAAGTGGCAAAGGTTACTAGAGAGCTTGTGCTGTTTCCTCCCTTGGACCAGACTAAATAAGCCTCTGAGCAACCTGGTCTGACCTCACAGCTGACCTCACTTTAAAGAGGAGGTGGGACCAGATACCTCCTGAGGTTCCTTTTCCACCTGAGTACTTTTGTGATTCTACTTCTGGCTCAGGAAAAAAAAACACCCAACAAAAAAAAGCCCAGAATGAAATATTGCCCTAGGATCTTTAAAGTAGAGACTGACTATTCACACTTTTTCTCAAACCTACACTGTCAGTTGCTTTGGAGCGTGGTTACAATATACAACTCAGCTAATAGCCTTTAATCCATAAATAAAGGAGAAAAATAGGCTGGCAATGCTTTCTGTGCACCATTTCCAAGTTCATGAGCCTGCAGTCCAGGGGGCGATGCAGTTTAGCAGCAGCCCTAATCTCCTCACTCATTGAGATTCAAGAGACCGTTAATACTTTCAAATACAATTTATTAAGAAATAAAATGAATTAAAGAAACTCTGCTCTAATGATGCCTCCACAACATGTCACGTAATTAGCATCTCCTATTAGAGAAAGAGAGCAGCCTGGCAGAGCGTACATGAGGAATTTCAAGGGCTGAAGTACAGAGGTTTCTATAAAGAGAAATCTTGCTTGACTTCTCTAGTACTTACAACCTGCCCATAGACAGAGCTGACAACCTGTTGTTTGACCAGAGCAACTAGGTTTGCTGAAATTCATTCATATTAGATGAGCATTTCAGGCATTAAAATACTCTGAAGAGGTCAGGAATGGAAATATCTTTACAGCATACTATAGGTCACTTAACTTTCTACTTCTCCTGTCCTTATTTGCAAGGCATTCTGCGACGTGTAAAACTCTTATCTTTTCTTTTCTTGTCCTCATACAGCTTAGGAGAAACCATTTCTGCATGAGAAAAAGAAGAGCTCAGCCCTGATTGATACATGAAAGATGCTAAATATCCTTCCGGGAAATTCATGTTATTCTGACACTTAATGAAAAAAAAAATTAAAAAAAAAAAAAAAAGAGGTAAGAATGACAAATTAACATTTGTTAAGGCCTCTAAAGAAGATGCAAATGACTGACTAATCCCTGTGGCAGATTGAAGAAGAAGGAGGAAAAAAAAGAAAAAGAAAAAGCAAGCATTGTGCAATTAGTGTAGGTTTATTAATATTGATAGAGAAAGACTAAAGAAGTGGCTCAAAGAGTTCAAGTGTGTTGTATACTTTCTACCTTCATGACAGGTAGGCTAAATAAGCTGCTTGAGGTGGTAATTAGGAGCCAAAGAACCAATGAGTCTTTTTTTAACACTATACCATGTGAATGAATATTGCACCTTTGTTTTAAAGCGTCCCTAGAAGGGCATCTGAGGTTTTTCCTACTCTCACAGAAGCATGTACAGAAAATTAAACCAAAATTATTTCACTGCATGCAGTAAGCTACAGTGAGCTCCATTAAAACCTATATATTGGTCTGATCTCCGGCAGCCACTTTGCTCTCTCACTCCCCCTGCTCTTCCCACCGGGACTCCTGGGATGCTGCTGAACAGCACTGTTTTCCACAAACAGATCCACTGAAGTTAGTGAGGTTATTTATGGAACAAGGTTCTGCCAAACATGACTAAAACATTCAGGACCTGCCCCTTAGTATATAAAATGATGAAAAATGACACATGCACTTAAATGTAAGCAAATGAGCATGGAAAGGAAAGCTGGGCATGTCTAAGTCTTTATGCAACTGTAGTCCTGGCAAAATAAAATAAAATAAAAAGGAACAGTTCCCAGTTGCTTCAGCAAGCTTAAATTGCAGCTACAGGACTGTCCAGTGGTATATTCCTCCTCATAATGGTTTTCCTTTGAAACTTTTTCTGTCAGGAAGCAGATTATTGCATAGAGGGTGACAGAGAAAAGCCTCTGATTCTTAATCTGCCTGCAACTGCTCTCAGCACAGAGGAAGCAGGTCAGTCCCAGCTCCTGGCCAAAAGAGAAGAATAAGGTCCTGCCATTGCTCTTAAGGCAAAGAAAGCAAAGGCAGGTAGACTAATGATATTCAGTAGAGAGATGATGAAAAAGAAGCTTCTCCATCTCTCTCAGGTACTTTATAGTCCTCATTACCATGTTATCAAAGCGCCTTGCACAGACAGACATCTAGCAACGTTTTACAGATGCTGCTGATGAGTGTCAGGGAAACTAATGGCACATCCACAGCCTGGCAGTGGGTGGATCTGCCAGGATGCAGAACAGAAATCCCTGGAGCCAGATCCCAGGGAGGCACAGGTCTGTGCTGTGCAAGCTTCTCCTCACAGTGATATATATGACCAAGCCAGAAAGCCATGCTCTGGGGCCCCACACTGCAAACCCAGACAAGGGACTCCTCCTGGGACACCTGCAGCCACTTTTAGCATCTGCACCGTGCCTGTGTGCACATCCAGCTTTGATCTGGTAATGGAGAAGCAGTGCTGCTGCCTGTGTTCTGGGGGACCAACTGACATCCATTGGGGGAACCCCGGGGAAGAACAGAGAGCCACTGAGAACCCCACTTGCATCCCAGTCAACACCTCACCTTCCCTTTGTCTCCAAAACTCCTTCAACATCTGACATTTACCTAGGACTTACTTGCTATTCAAAGGATTCAAACAAACTCTACAAACCAAAGTTAAAAATCCCAATAGATGAATAGCTACCCAGATTGAAACCTGGCCAGTGTACCAGGAGATCCTGACCTGTCTAGGAACAAAACAGTGCTAACAGATTTGTGTTAGCTTGCCCACCTGCACACCCTAACAGATTACATGTCTTCTGCTCAGAGAGGCTCTTCTGGCTCCAGCCAGCCTTGTGATGATGCTGGGATATGGTTCACTGATGGGTTAGAGGAGAAAAGCGTAAGATATACAAAAAAGATTTAAATCTATTGAATGCTGTAAATTCAGAGCGGAAAGAAAAGCCATACTTCATCAGCATATTTCATTTTTTGTACCTCTCCTACAATTTTACTTATCCTTTTGACACATGGGGCATGGTTTAACATGGTATAATTTATCAGCAAATGACACATCCTATTATGTTGCATCTGTCTGAAATTTAAAAAAAACCCCAAAACCTAAAAACCCATGCACCTCCTTGACTAAGCTGACAACAATTTAGGTACAACAATCCAAACTCAAATTGCCTGTGGAAGGTTACAAGACTATTGTACCTTTCACAGTCACCTTTCTTTGGTGTTTTTAAGATGGACCATAAAGGCAAAGCACAAGCTGTTAAAAGCTACCAAACCACGGGATGGAGGCCACACCTTGGCTGATCATTGCTAGCATGTGGGTAAAGTGACCTTGCCTCTGCATGCAAAATAACACGTGGTGGTCTCTTGGAGAGACAGCACTGCGTTGCCAGACACAGGGACTTTACTGTTGCTTGTCTAAATACAAAGCAAAAGAAAATTGCTTTGCACTCTCCCAAACCATAGCTATGGCTTTGGGAAGTAGACAGAAGGGCCCTGACCACATATGGATGCTGTCTTACAGAACACAGGAAGGCTGTGAATTTCCTTACAGGTTCCCCACCTCAGTATAATCTATTAAACCTGGGCTTGCAGTGCTGTCCTCAGGAACCAGTTATGCTTGTTTGCTACTCGACATGAGCAAAGCCACTTCTATCTACTCAGGATATGGGGCTACTGCTGGGACCAATTTAAGCTGTGCAATCTTTCCATGCATGGCAGTGTAGCCATAAGGGTCAGAATTATTCATAAACTGTGCTGACATTCACCAAACTTTCAAGGTTCTCTATTTTTGTGCCATCTCCCCCAGCCCCTACAAAAAATTCATTGTCTATGCAAAAAACCCCCACAAAGCAGCCCTGATTCCAGCAATGGATTCATTGAGTTAATGTTGATGTGCCATCTACAGTTCTTGCAGATGAATGTGACAATAAAAGAAACTGAAAAGCACTGATAGGGTACAACTAGCACTATGGAATATGATATAAGAGAGAAGGAGCCAGGCCATATTTCCCCTGACTTCATTTGCAGCTATACCAGAGCACCACAGCTGAAGATTTGGCCTGCAGCAGTCTGGATAAACAGCTTGCCTCTGGATCAGAGAAGTAACAGTGAGACATCAAAAAGGCAACAAATCTTGGAGAATGGTGGTATAGATGCGCTGCTGGACTCGAACATAATCAGCTTTCATGGAGAGCTTTCCATTGCCTGCTCTTAAGGCCTAATTGCAAGGCATTATCTGGCCAAACAGTGTATGGAAGTAGCAGGTAATAATGATTGCCTGCAGGAACCTCAGGTAGTGCAGCACACAAGATGAGGAGCTATTCTTGCCTCGCTTATCACCCAGGAGCTAATTCAAGGAGTAGTTACAGTTGAGCCATTAAGCCACCGGTCACCCTAATATCTCTCAATTCAAATTCATTATAGGAGTGATTTTACCAAATGCTAGCAGTGACACTGAACTGTGGGAATAGGATTGAAATTCGAATGAGGAAGAAAATGACTAAAAAAAAAGACTCTTTGGGGAAAAAAGAACACTTTAAGAAATTAAAACTTTTAGCCTCTGCATGGGTTTTAGGCAACCCTGCCATACTGGCCTAACAGGAGGCACACCTATGCCTAAAACAAAAAGATGAGTAGCAGTCAAGGTACATGAGCCACTAGAAAGGCGCGTAAGGTTTTTTGGGAAACAGAAACCCAGCCCAAAAGTACCCTTCAGATAGGATACATGCCCAAATCTAAAGCTAGCACCAGAAAGCCATCCAGCTTCTGGGCAGAAAGTATGCCAGTTCCATCAGGAAAAAGTTCCCAAGGCTGATTGTGGCCAATATTCACACCTTTGCATCCTACTACAAACTTTGGCTTTCGTCACTGACAGACCACAGCTGTTGTAGGGAGCATTTTCCAATATGTGTAGGAGAAGGTGACATTTCTGCCATGTATGAAGGTGACGGCACTGAAGATAAACCTTGCATCTGTAAAGAGCTTCTGTTTCATCCCTTTTCTTCTTCTTTGTCTCCAACTGATCTGCCGGAGGGCAATGTGGCACATTTCTGGCAGCAGGACAAGGCAGAGAAGTAAACACTGTTTGCTCCTGCCTAGTCTTCAGATCCCATGATGAGATTAGAATGACAGATTCATTAAAAAAAATCAGATGTTTCTTAGATACAAAACTCTGAATCCACCCCATTCTGCAAAAAAACCTTTTAGCAATAGATCCCACAGTCTCAACTGTACTTGGCTTTCCCGTTCAACCTCATTCTGAAGCCAAATGCCACCTTCAGAGGGGACCAACTAAGAGAGGACCAAGTATGGCACACCATGGCTAAGGGTCAGGCCTGGTGCAGAGAAAAGTCCCACATTCAGCTTTTTCAACATTTATTTTTAAATGCTTCTTTCCCAGGAAGGAGATGGGGAGATGCTGGTAGAGGATGATTAGCTCCAGTAACATTGTTAGAAAAGGCAGAAAGGGAAATGATCACACTAGGCCACATCCATAGGCCCTCTAGCAGTAAGAATACCCCTTAGGAAGCATCTCTCTTACTGACAGCCCTAAGAGGCTGGTGACAGTGACTGTTCGGTGCTGAGAGGAATCATAGAGGCAGTGAGGGCAGAAAATAGATTTGCACTGGTTAACCTCAGTTCCAGGTGAGCATTAAGCTACTGAAAAAATATAATGGCAGTCATCCAGGAGGTCTAAGAGAACTCAAGAGTCAAGTAATAGAGTTACTAATGGCAATATACAAGTATATTGACCACTTAAAACTTCCTCCAATCTAAAGAATGGGCGCAATGTCAACCCTTAAGAAAAAGTCCCAGGGAGACCTGGGGAATCGCAGGCCTGTAATCATGATGGCAACACTGACCAAATTAACATAAACTCTAATAAGGGATGCAGAGACAGAGCATGGAAAAATGTGAGTTTTGAGGAACTGCTGAGGAATGGACTAAAGGAGGGAAGGTTTAGATTAGATATTAGGAGGAAGTTCTTTACAGAGAGAGTGGTGAGGTGCTGGAACAGGCTGCCCAGAGAGGTGGCAAATGCCCCATCCCTGGAGGTGTTCATGTCCAGGTTGGATGGGGCCCTGGGCAACCTTGTGTGGATCCAGGCCTGGAGGTTGGTGTCCCTGCCTGTGGCAGGGGGGGTGGAACTCTCTGTTCCTTGGGGTCCCTTCCAACCCAGACCACTGTAAGATTCTATGATGGAAATCCTGCCTTACAGGTCCTTGCAGAAAAAGGGGATCTAGTTGATATAATCTATTTGTATTTTGAAAAGGCTTTTAAGGAAGCCAAATAGCTGTGGGAGAAACAGGACAATTCTGACAGGGACAAAAAACTAGCTAGGACAGAGTCAAAGTGAAGGGGCTGGGAAGAAAAAAAAGCTGACTTAGAAGATTTTGGTACAAGTCTACAAAATAAAGAGTGGCATGGAAGTGGGAATCTCCTTTTTTACTGTTCCAAGAACTAAGGAGTATCAAATGAAACCCAGAGAGCTGTTAACACAACAGACATTAGCCCTGTGTAATTCCTTCTTAAAGTATATTGTGTGTGAGAGAGTGGACAGTGATTCAAAGATAGATTGTGTGATTACCCGGAAGGGAGGGGAGTTAGGGTTGCTAAATGGACAAGCAGCAAGAGACTTAGGAAATCCCCAGACCTGTATGAAGATGGAGCCTGAGAGAATATTAGGGGAAAGTGTCACATAAGTTTGCCTGCTGTTCCTCTTCTTTAGGTGTCCATTTATGACCACTCCTGGAGGCAGAATAGTGGATCCCTGCTTTGAAGCTTGTCACCAGTTTTAGGCACGTGAGACCATACAATGGCTAATCCTGACTTAAAGACAATTAGCTTTCTACAATAGCTGAGGATCTTCCACTATGTTAAGTAGAATACTTTACAGTGACCTCCTAAATTTTCTCCCTGATATACTCTCTATCTTTTACAGAAGTTATAGCATTGAAATATGCTGGTACTGGTAATTCTAGATATGGGAGAAACTTCCTACTAGTTAGCTCCTGAGTCATATATCCCTACTGCCTCCAGAATCACATAAGGACAGTGGTTCATTACTAGGAGTTGAAGTCATTGCTTGCCAAGTACATGTCTAATTTTATGCATTTGAATTGTTTCATGCATATCAAAATGACACCTCATGCTTTCACTTGGATACTTACTTGAAGAACATTCCTCGATTAGGGCCTATCACTGGCAAGGGACAGTTTTGAAGGAAGGCATCAAAGTATTTTCTTTTTCCTTCTCCTTTGTTAAGCTAATCTACTTTAGAGCAGATATAAATGAAAGACCACCTCTGGTCTCTTGGTGCGGGGAGTAAACAAGGGAAAAAAGATGTTTCTCTGATCATTCACTTCAAGTCTGCTTGCAGAAGAAGGAAGCAAGTCCACCTGAACTAAGATGTGGAACAACCAGAGCCCTGCCTTAAGCAATATTACTAGCAAATTATCACAAGCACAGAAATCATCAGAGCAAACTTCAGCTGTGAAACACATCATTATATGGGTCTCATGCCCCAGGTTTTCTTACAGAAACACTGTGCCACAGGACATGGCACGCTCTTTTGATGCTTTCTTTTTTTCAGACTGATAAAGAAATTAATTTGCAAATTGTCTTTGCTTTGGAGGCTTTAGCAACATTTCCCTGTTCAGTGAAATATCAAGATAAAATGCAAAAAAAATAAAAAAAGGTTTTTCTTTGGCAGAACTGTTTTCTCCTAAAAGCTATGTGCAGTCATGAAAAGGAGAGAGATGTTTTTAGGAACTGCAGAGTTCCCTGAAAGAAAAAGGCTTAGCACATAAAATGTTCAGAGGCAAATGTCTCGATTTGATACTTCTGATGTATTTTAACTTTATGCTTTTTATCCTTTGATAATGATTCATTGAATTTTAGTGGTTCCACAAAGTAAGGTACTGATAGCAGTCTGTATAGAAACAGTTTATAAACTACTACATTTCTCCATAGAGCTCTGCAACTGCCTCTGTGTCCTACTACATACCTAGTGTTCACACCATTTGCCAAGCCTAAACAGGGACCAACTATTGTGCTAAACTATGAATTTTTTTTTTTTGTTCATTAATAATTACCCTGGGCTTTTTGGTTTTGTTTTGGTCTAATTTTTACTTTGTCTGTAGAGCTTATGAAACAATTTATCAATAAATGATGATGGTATTTTGCATTAAGTGGCACTCCTTGTCCTTGTGTGTCTAACAATTGTATCAGCAGTACACTATCTGGCCACAGCCTCTGGGAAAGCCTGCAAAAACAAGTTTGCATATAAAACCCTACCCTTTATAAGGATGCTCCAGCTTCTAGAACACTCCTTTGACTTGAATGCATCAAGTTCTTTCTAAAGAGGTGGTTTCATTCCCTGAAACCAAGGTACCCAAAACATGCCATTGGGAATGAGAAGTTCCAGTTGAGTGCAGCTGTACATCCTCCTAAGGGTGCATTAAATTATTTTTCACAGGATTATACTTTTTTTTTCATGGGACTGTAGTGCTCACTGCCACAATCTGGCTCCCTTACATGAAAGCATGCCAGATACAATAAGCAGTATCACTGCTGGTAGGAGATATCAGCAAAAAACCTGGTGCAGACCACGTGGTACACTGGTTGGCGACCATCTGTCTTCTTGTTTTTAGTTATGTTTTCTGATCCTGTAAGACTACAGGACTTGAGGAGACCTTTGAAGGGGGGAAAAATGATGGCTTCCCTGGGTAAGCTCTGAGTATGCTTCAGGAGAGAAGGCTGTGACCACGCAGGGTGTGGCAGCACAGCACAGAAGCAGCATAGTTCAGGGCTGGAAGACTAGCACATGCAGAGGCTGCAGCAGGAGTTGAGAAGTGACCAGTCCAGCTCTGGAGGGCACAAAAAGATCCCCAGGAAACAAGAAGAGGCCAGGTAAAGTTTGCTGCTGTTTATAAAGTAGCAGAACCTATGCCCAGAAATACAGATGAATTTGTAAGGCCATGAAAAAAACAGCGTATAAAACATTTTAAATGTCTATCCTATTTACTTTGATGTTTCTCTATTAAAAAAAAATCATAGTTTAATCTCTAATAAAATCTTTCACTTCTTGATTATTTATTTGGTTTGAGGGTTTTATTTTTGTTTCCATCTCCTTTGAGACCTTCTCGCTACCACAGATGTTAAAAAGCCTGGCTGGCTGGGGGTCCTGTCTCACAGAGGCTGCAGCTTCTCTGTGTCAGGAGTTAATACACTGAGGCACGCACAGCCCCTGGCTTTGTCACTGCTCCATCACCTGCTTATGGAAAGTCTGGAGCTAAGCAGTGCAAAGAAGATCAAAGCCCCATGTTGCCAACCCCATTTTGGGGCGTTTTACTCCTGAATCTGCACACTCAACATCTTTGCTCCTATGCGGTGCCCCTCCAGAGCTGCCTTAGACATCTCTCAGCCAGTGGAGTTGGCCTGAACATGGAGCAAAGCAGAGTGTCTGCATGCTGGAGACAGGCCTTGATGGACAATCCATGTGATCAAAACATGAGTACATTTGATGGAGAGTCAGAAAACGAAGGAAAGATGGCAGCAAGGAGTTAATGTTTTGATCCCTCAAAATAAATACAGCATAAGGGTGAGCAGCTTCTAATGAATTCGGTGATACTATTTAGCAGTGGAAATGCTGTTTGCTGCTTGGCATTTCAGTGCTTACATAATTTATAATCTATTATTTGATAATGTATTGAAGCAGGTTGTTGTCTTTGGCACCATCAAAGCTGTCTGCTAATTCACTGCTTGACCTTCTCTGCATGCATGTAAAATGGAAAAGAAATGGTGCAAGGCATGCTGTGGCAGTTCTAAAAACTGGCTTAGTGCTCAGACAGTTTGATATGGATAAACTTCACCGCCCAACTATAGTTTTATTTGCATATGTTTGGAAAAAAAATAACAAACAAGTGGTAAAGCAGTATTTTAAAAGACCTAAATGTTTCTGATTTGGTTGGCTTCACAGATAAGTTTTTTTTAGAATCTAGGTCATGAAAATGTCCTGAAATGAGGGTGTGACTGGGCACATCATACCTCTGCCCCCTGTCTATGACTCACCTGTCTTGGGTGTTCACTCCTGAGAACAAGAGGGTATATGCTAATAGCCAGCTGGCTATTCACATATGGGAAGAAAGATTCTGCTTGTATATTAACAGAATTATTTCAGCTTTTGGATGCAGGACAAACAGTTTTCACACAGTTCTTAAGTTAAAGGGATCTGCAGATGATCCAGAAGTCACCAAAGCACCATAAAACCCAGATGGAAATACCAGTTCTGAAGAACTTTTTGCATCATGCATTCCCTGCAAAGGGGAGGACTGAAAGTATAGCTAGAAAGTGACACATGGAAGAAAGCTGTAAGGCTGCCTGCCCATTGCCCAGGGCTCCCCACTAGTGGCAAGATCCTCAGCTTACTCTACAGTAAGCATCTGGGGAACAATTTGTGTGTGCCACAAAGTGACAGTTCTTCAAACAAAAGGAACCAATTTTTAAGGACCAGCGGATTCCCACTGACTGCACGACTAGGCATTCTACATGGAGATACAGCCAAAAAAGCTTTAATACCTACGTTAGACTTCTAGAGCAGGCTCACAGAAGGGAGGAGGGGAAAGTCTGCATGAGGTGACAGAGCTGTCACCTGTCCTTCCCAGGCTTCACTCTACAGTCCACACTACACCCTCCGCTGCTCAACTGCCCCAAATCAAAAACATATTCTAATATTTCTTTTCCATTTTAATTTCAATTTTGTGTCTCATATGATAGAAAAATAAGTAGAGTGATGCACTGAGAGGGGCAAGGAAAATTTAAATAACTTGTCAGTGCCAAAGTCATTGAAAGGGTTATTTAATCAGAGATGCCTGGTAGGGGCATAAGACCGAGAAGTCTGCATCGTGGCAGGGTTTTCTTGATGCACTTCTCCCCAAGCGTGACTTTTCTTTTCCCCTGTGAGTCACTTTCATGTTTTAGAGAAACAGTTGTGAGCCACAAATACATGTTAACTGGAATTGATCAAGGACAAAATGAATAATTTACTTTCTAAAGAAGAGATCATCTATATTGCTACAGACTTTTTAGCAAAGATTTTTTTCCCCTGATGTCTCAGCCATCCTGTTTCAGCACATTTACATGTAGCAAGAGTGCTGCTTTGTTTCTAAACTGGCATGTCCCAGCAGAATTCCACACCTTTTTTTTGTTTCAATGCTTCTGATCTTAAAGAGCATGAATTATTCACAAAGAATTCCATACGTCTTCAAAACATTTCTGTTAAATAAAACTGCATATTTAATTCCATCTCTCTCTCCCCCCCCCCCCCTTGATTGCAGACAATGAGGAATAGTGATTTGAATTGTTGAAGATGATGAATCCCAAGCAGATCTCTACATATGGTTACATCAACAAACCCCCCTCATCTCACCCCTATTTTTTGTCAGACCTGTCCCAGGTCTGACAGTTTGCACTGCTTGGCACTACAATCTATATTTTTATAGCTTGCTATATTACATCTATTTCTGTCATAGCAGTAGAAGTTTTTTAATAGTCAAGCCCAAACATACAGAGTACAAGGTTGAACAGGGCATGAGAATTCTCCAGGCAATCAAATAAAAGTTGCAAATAACTAAACACAGAAAACTTACATGAAAACAAAATATTCATAAGTGCAGTCAAAAAGTCAATGGGAACTCTGCCATTTCATCTGAGTCCCTTATACAGTTCTCATTTTAAGATATACTCTGATTAAAAAGTCCATGTGCAGTATAAGAAAATTTGCTATTAAATTTAAAAAAAAGGTTTGAAATCCTTAATTGTTTGGTTTCTATTATCAGTGCTCACTCTGTGTTTTTGTTTCACTCTTTCCCTTCTGTTTGGCTTAGGTTTCTGAGTAAAATGCAGAATAATAAATCCATCACAGACCTTCTGCATAACCTCCAATACCCAGGTGCATCTTAACTTCTATGCCTTAAAATAGGGAGAAACATTCTTCTCATTCACAGGATCAGCACAAACCCAAGTTTTTTTTGTTTGTGTGACACTCATTTCCTGAGGCTCTGAGTTCCCTGAATATAGCATTGCATACGTAACAAAGATTGCAGTTGTGTGTTAACTGTTTCCTTGAAACTTGTGGTTTAAATATAAGTCAAAGGTCTTCAAACATTTTTGGGCTTGTTATGTTCTCTGATATATCAAAAGTGCATTTTACAAATACTCTTTTGGACTTTCAACATTCACCTTTGAAGCTGAGGAGATCAGTACTGATATGCACAAAAGAAACAAGGTTCTCCTCAATTTTTGCGCTCTGCTAGTACTGTAGAGAAAAATCTCTCTGTGGGTCAAGCTCAGTCCCCTGAGTTCTATCAAACTCCAACCTCACCTGAAAAACACATTCCCTTCTCGGTCTGGGACAACTTTTCTTCAGTTTGGGCACATTTTATACAAAGCTAGAGTGGCCAGAATTGAGACTTTGCTACTCTAGTAGCCAAAGAATATCAGCACCTAATCGAAACCACTTACAATAGATAAGGCAGAGAACGATGACTATGAATCACCTTGCTGTGATCTCGTTAATGGTGAGTGTACATGTCACACGCTAGGTCACAGCCATGGGGACTGAACCCAGGCTTCCTACTTCCTACTTCAGCATCCAGGCTCCCTCTCACCAAAGGGATTTTAAAATCCTGTTCCTGTTATAAAGGTGAAGCTTTTTTCAGTGGGTGGGAAAAGAGAGAGAGCTTTTTCCCAGAGCAGAAAAATGGTACACAACAGTCGTACAGCTCTAGGAGCACACCTACACTGGTGTGATAATTCACTGGGGTGACCGTCTGACTCAGACTGTTGTCCGGGTGCGTAGCAAACAGCCTTTCCTAGAAAGAGTGAGCATGCTGTTCACAAAAGTACTAAATACTCGTGGCAAATAGACCTTAAACTATTGTCTCTGCCCTGAAGAGATTCTTCCTGTTAAGACCTGAAGTGCATAAAATGCAACAAGGAGGAAGAATGTGAGGGAGGAATCATGACATCAGCCTACATATCACAGGTAGAATCTATGCTGCATTCACAGCACCTCTGAAGTAAGCCACTAAATAAAGAGCAATTTAGATTTACCAGCATGAAACCCTCTTGTTTTATGAGCCAACATGTGGTATGTGAAAAGTGGTGGAGGCAGTCTAGTGAGATACACAGCATGGCAGAGAAGGTGATTAGCATAGAGTGACTCAGCCCATTGGCCGTGCTGAATTTTGAACAAAGAATCTGGCACAAACATAAATTCAGGGAAAAAGAAAGTCTTTATACAGAACTAGTGATGGCTGCTGAAAGATGAAGAACTAAAAGGGAGGAGGCTTAGCTGTCACATTAAGAAGAATAAAAAGAAAAGGAAAATAAGCACCATTGCCAAGAAAAATAACTGAAACACCAGACGTCCAACAAAAGCATTGAATGAGCATTGTGATCCCAAACAAATTGATGTAGCCAGAAAGGAGTATACCATGTACTTACATGAAAATAAGTAGCATGAATGTTAAACTTCAGAAGTGAAAACGCTCTCATATACCTGTGCTTTTGGTCCCACCAGCCTAGGACCCCAGCTACAGGAGAGTCTGCTGAGTGCAGTGCTTTCCCTCCAGAAAGGCACCTCCAAATACTGCCACCCAAGGGATTAGACAAAACACTAAAATTGCATTTTAGAGGAAAAAAAAAAGCCCATAAAAAAAACCAACTCCCCCCCCCCCCCCCCCAGTGAAATGGGTTTAAGCTAAAGGTAATCATGAAGAACAAGAGGGAAAGATACAAGAAGGATGTGAAAGAGCCATCTGTAATCCCCAATGCTGCAGCAGCTATGTCAGGGAGAAAGGAGAGAGCAATGCAAATTCAGGCCAAGGATGCAGAGGGCTGTAGTTCAGAGGATGATGACTGCAGTGCAATTCCAGTAAAAGCCCAAGACTCTCAAAGCACATGCATAGCCAAAGTCAGTCACCTGTCATTCAGCTGCCATATATGCAGCTATACTGTTAAATGAATGCTTCTTTCGATTCCATCTAGATGGTGGTACCAGATGCAATATCATTAAAACAATAATGATAAGCAGCAATCTTAGACTGGGTAAGTGTGACCAGCTGCAGGTGATGGAAAATAAGTCTTCTGAGGCCAGCTGGCAGGAGCAAAAGCTGCACAAAATAAAGTATGATCTTGTTTGGCATTTACATTAGCTTACAGAATTACCGTGTAAAGGAAACAACTTGCTACAGAGGTGTCAGTGACTGGGAGGCACTATGTGCAGAGGTCAGTTCTGGTCCAAACAGCTGCTCAAGACAATGGCAAAAGGTAAATTCCAATGGGACTGGTGTGTAAGAGGTAGGTATGGACTCTGAGCAGCAGTGGAGACTTTAGGGGTCTAGTCTCCTTTCGTTAAGTGTTTAAGGAAATGTCACCAGTGTAAAGAAAACATAGAATAGCTTTAGCTTGGGTAAAGGAATGTCTGAAGGAGGATGTGAACCACCCAGAGAACCAACAGGACACTGCCAAAGGACTAGGCGGCATCCTTACCCACTTACTGTACGGAATTTACCTACCTGCTACCATCACAGGCTTGAAAGATACTGGGATGCAGCAGTGGGCCAAAAAAGGCTGTGTCCATAGTGTTGCCTATGAACTAGTAACCTTCATGGCAGCGCTTTAGAAAAGGCAGGGAACAGCTCTCCCAAAACTTATGAATATTTCTATGCAGAAAAGAGATGTAGCACAGTAAGGAGAGCGTTACAACTGTTCGCTGTAGAAAAGTTTTCTGGAGGCACCAGGAAAGGGATCAGAGATGTTCCTAGGCTGACTTACTACAGTTGTGGCACCTTTACAAACAGATTTCTTCCCAAACAACCCGTTTCATTTTACAAGCCTACAGACCATTTGACACCTAAATAGTGTGGGAGTGCTCACTGCTGATATTGCACATCCATCTTGCATGAAGGTGGCATCATTTTGCAGTCTATCTTTCACTGGGACTAAATCCCTTTTATAAGGGAAGGGGATGTAATCTTAGTAGGATTCCAGAGATTTAAAACTTTTATTGTTACATTTATCGGAGGTTCATGATAAAGTGTCCTCCAGCATTCATTACCTTTAAGTTATAATTGCATAAAAAATTGATCTCTTTGTTTATATTTATTTATTTTCAGTTTTCTTAGTTGATGAATAATCACAGGGACTGCATTCATTAGAAACAAATAAACTTGAGGTCTTTCATAGAATGATTAAGGAAGCCATTAATTAAATCACAAATGCACGTGGGATCTAGTATAGAGTCACAGAGGATGGTGAAAGTACTTCACTGATTTATTTAGGTTAAAGAGGCTGCAAAACTTAAAAATAAAGACAGTATCTGTAACCACAGTTCAGTACTACAAGCATAAGTGATGATAGCAGTTTGCTATAGCATCTTTTGCAGTTTCTGAAACAGGATTCAGGCCATTCTGCTGTCACTGTGTGGATACTTCATAAACTTGCAGGTATCTTTCAAGATACCATGACAAGCACTTTCAATAAGAATGTTCAGGAGCTTTCTTTGTGAATATGTACCTGAATTAAAATCCTTCTTACTTTGGCTTTACATCACATTTTATGCTTTGCACACTAGAGATTTGTTTTACAAGTTTACCAAATCACAGACTCCTGTACTTAGTCGTTACATCATCACAATGAAATAATGCTGGATGTGTGTCATGCCATCTTTTTTGCTTGACAGGAGGGATTTCAGAGAATATGTGAAGCCAAGAGTCTCACAGAAATCTGCTTCGCTCTGCACAGACTTTGAACTCCTCCTCATGGTATAATGTGTGGTTCTTATTACCATGCAGTAACTTGTTTCTAGTAGTTATAACAGAAACATCTCTAAAATTCAGTTCCCAAGAGCTATTCTCCCTGACTGAACGTAGAAACTCCCAATAACAGAGAATTAGCACCAGGCAAATTCAAATGTATATATGAGCGATAAGAAACAAATATATATGAAAAAAAATTTCTATTACCCATGGAGGTGTTCTGCACAGAGACCTGTGGACTTCACCTGGGTCGTGAGTACTAGGGATGTCACTGACAAACCCATTTACTTTCACACTGTTCCTTAGGACTCAATATGTCTCATTAACCATCAGAGCAAAGCTTGTAAAGAATAATCCATGCTATTCATTAAATTAAAAAAAAAATAAAAATCAAACTCTGACTTTTCTCAACCATTATGTTTCTTTCCTGCCATGAATGCATTTAATTGGTTCACTGAAACTGTCTCTTATTACAGAAATAGGAACAGAGTCAGATGGGGTGAAGGCGGGGTACAGTCAGCTTTCTTTTGTGCTAATGCAACTCACAATCATTAAAAAAAATAGTGCTAAAGGTCTGGGTCATCAAACAAACCTGCAAGATAGCTGTATTGCATTTCCCAACCCACAACTATGACATGTCAGAGTCTAGACACAACTGACTTTCCTAATCAAGCCTGATAGCCCTTGACTGTGTTTGCAAATATTCGACAGATACCTTGGAAGAAAATACATTAGGAATGGAGCTTGTGCTTGATCTGTGAAGCCTTTTGCTTTGGCTGTTTGCTACTCCCTGCTGTTGGTGTGGTATGACAGAATGGCCGCCAGGAAAAAGATAGCATCATCTGTGTGGGTTGAGATAGATAATGTAGCTCCCAGTATAAATAAACATTTGGTGAGAGATCTCCTGTGTTTTAATATTTATAAACGTTACAACTGGACAAGGCTATGCAAGAATTGACATAACACAAATACTGTAATTTATGCTGATTGTTTAGGGGAAAAAAACACTGGAAAATTGCGTCAGAAAACCAGAAAACTTAAATATTTTTGTTTTCTGGTTAACGAAAAGATAGAGAATATACTGATTCTTTCCATCAACAGAACCTTCTATTGACTGCAACCCTTTTTCAGACAAGAGAAATCAGATCCATTCCTGGGGACAACAAAATAGGAGATAAAAATATTAAAGTCTTCTGTCTCCAAGAATAAAATGTTTTATTGCCTTTCACTTAAGGAACACTAACAATATATTCAGTTTGAGGTATTTTTTTTTCCCCAAGTGCTAGGTGAGCACATTACAAAGGAGTTTGTTCATTAGGCTGTGGAAAGCAGTTGTGTGGTTTAGTTTTTTCAACTGAGGGGCAGTGCTTCCCACAGAGCTACGAAACAAGGTGACACAGAGCTGCTGAACTATTATCTCCCCAACACTTGAGAGTCCTGCCACATGAAATTTTTCCCCCAGGTAAAATAAAAAGATTGGTCCATTTTTATTTTTTTTTCAGTCCATTTCTTTTGGCAATTTGTTTAATGTCAGCAAAATGCTTTCTGTGACTGAAACACAGAGCTCACCCATGCTGGTAACAACAGTTTGGCAGGCTTTATCACAGAAATCATCTTCCCAAAGCGCAGGCAGGCTCCAGGCTCTGATAAATGAACCTCACCCTCTGAAGGGGTCACATGCATGTCCCCCTACTAAAAACCAACCAGAAGCAGGGATGGCTCAGTGGGAAGTGTGTCCATGTGTTTATTAATTTACTGACAAATTTAAAGTCCCAACACTAAGCTGCCCAGTGGCACAAGAAATGCAGGTTTCAGATATCTTAAGTTACATTGTCTTTGTACCACGACTACAGAGAATCCATGGATGCCAGGAGCATCTTATGCAGATGCAGCTACATTTGCTGGAGAATGTTTTTCAGAGAGCTCACTCACCACATATTCCAAAATCACACTCTTCTTCCCTCTTCCTTTAAAATAAATGGTGTCTAGCTGCCAGGACTGGCGTAAATAAAGAGAATGTAATGGGCTTTGCAGAGACTAAGGGTGACCAATTGGCTAAAGCTGTAAGAAAGGTAAATGTGCTCTTAAGCCCCATTAACGGACATATTCCAATACAGATCTAATATAAAAGCTATTCTGGAGGACATCCTACAAGATAAGATGTGTGTGTATGTGTATATATATATATATATATCACTTTGCTTATCCCTGTATTTTCACTTGATAATTAATGTGCTCTGCATCTTGCTGACATTTTGGTAAATCTTTGCAATTTATTAATTCAAAACTCAAATACAAATATATTCTAAATATATACCAAATTTGCAGTACATTCTTTTTAGGGGAGAAATGAAGGCATAAATTGAGATTATTGGAAAGTGGGAGAACCTTACAAAGAAATAAAGTGAAAGACTTCTATCCTTGAATCAAAACAGCAAATGTAATGATGAAATGTAAAAGTCTTGCTGTTTTTTCCCCCCCTTGAGTTATGGGAAGCATGCTTTTAATAGCTGTTTCTGTTCTACCCCCTAAAAAAACCCATCCCCAAATATTAAAAAAAATCAGGTTTTGAGCACCATATGCTGAGCTGACAAAATGGAAAATCTGTTTGATGAACTGCTGGTGAGCAGTGACACCAAATGTATTCCTAACAATGAGAAAGGGGTTATTTTGGTGGGTTTTTTTATTTGTATTGTTATTGTTATGTGACTGCAGTACAGGACTCCGGTGATTTCAATGGCAAGATATTAAAAAACAGGACAATTTAAGGAACCACTCGTTCTCTTCCTGGAAGATCATCTTTGCTCTGTGGTTACTTGCTATACCTTAATAGACAAGTGTGAAATAAAACTGCCTTAATAACCTAGTCAGAGTGTAATCGTTGCTTTGGTCTTTGTGACAAGATGTTATTTCGCATTGTGCTGCATGTACTCTACTCTAGGGCAGGTGACAAAGGAAAAGCACTTGGGAGAGTTATAAAAATTAGATGTGCTTGTACTCCTCCTCTCCCACCTTCCTCTCCTCTCAGTGCCCTTATAGAATCATAGAATACACTAGGTTGGAAGGGACCTTTAAAGGTCATCTAGGTCATTGCATGTCGTCCCCCCCTCCCCAGTAAGCAGAGACATCCTTACTAGGTCAGGTCACTCAGAGCCCCATCAAGCCTGACCTTGAATATCTCCCAGGATGGGGCCACAACCACCTTTCTGGACAACATGTTCCACTGGTCTACCACTCTCATATTAAAGAATTTTTTTTTCCTAATATCCGACCTAAATCTCCCTTTTTCTAGTTTAAAACCATTACCCCTTGTCCTATTGCTACATGCCCTCATGAAGAGTTCTTCCCCAGCTTCCTTATAGGCACCTTTCAGGCACTGGAAGGCTGCTATGATGTCCCTCCCCAGAGCCTTCTCTTCTATACTTCTTATATTTATTATACTGATCTTTGCCCTAGTCCTCAGAGATGCACTTTCTCTGAGGAACAGAGGATGCTTCAGTAGCCAGCATCTCTGCTGGCCCAAGCCCCGCAGCACTGCTGACTGCTAGCTGTGTCACAAGTCCCTCCACACACCACTGCTCTAATGGTGGTAGTAGCCCAAAGGAGATAAAATATGGCCAAATAACTAATTCTAGCTAAATTTAAGATGTTGCCCACTACCTATTTTTTTTAAATCCTCTTTCTGTCTGCTGATGGTGCTGGCAATTTTTTTCTTCCCTTCCCCCTGTTTTACAGTATGCCCTCAAATTTAACTTGCCATAGTGAGCCAAATCTACCCAGTCTTTTCTGAGCCACATGCAGCAATACTGAAAGATGCATTGCAGGGATTGCTGGGGTTTGTTATTGCTTTCAAGCTGGATGGCAGGAACTGTGTGGTCTTAGTCTTTCATTTTTCATTTCCTGCAGCCATGAGCAAGACCAGAAGGACTTTGGGAAGTAAACTTTTGGGTCAACTTACAATGTTTTTTAGGACAAGTTAGGACACCTTCAAAAATTCTACAGCAGCTTTGAAAGGAAACAAACACAATTGTTAGGGTTGCTATAGAAATGTTTATAGAGATGGCAAAGATATGTTGCAGAGCCAGTTTTAACAAGAAATAAATATTGATTGGGATGGAGCTTATGTACTTAACTATTTCATTGCATGGATTTTATAGATGACATTTAAAAAAGGTTAATATATTCATCCTTCCCTGAGTCAAGAAATAGGTCTCCTCACATATACTGTAGTATAGAAGTAGTTCTGATAGACAATGTCAGAACTATTTAAAATGCTAGTATATAAATATATATATAATATATATATAAAAATACAAATTTTAAATTAATAGTTTGTGTCATATTTTTGTCAAGTTTAAGGCAATGACAACAGGAATATTGAAGTGCAGTCTCAAGAAATTTTGAAATTAATGTAGGAAAGCAGATTTCATTACACCATACCTCTTTGCCTCATTCAAGCAATGCTTTCAAGTATGTTCTGAGACATGCATAGTACAGAGTGATGAATACAGTACACACAGAAAGTGTTTAAGTACTAATACAGTACAATCTCACAATTTAGCTACTGAAAGTACAAAGAGTAATTGCTTCACTTTTAAAAAACCACTTTACGCCAACCCTCAGAGTTTGAACCCTATAAAGAATTATCAGTTGAATTTTTTTTTTAAGTTTATCTACTGTGTATCACCCATTTTCTTTTTGTTTGCAGTTTTATCAAGGTATGCAACAGCATATCCAGAAAAAAAACTCTATGTATGCTCTTGTCCCCATGGACAGGCTGCCTATGAAATTGTGTCTCTACCAACTGAAATACCATGTAGCCCAGACAAACTTAGAGATGGTCAAACTGATGTAGATTAAAATGAAATTTCATTTTAACTTTGCTCTGGAACTGAGGAAACCAAATTATATTTTTCAGTCTGTGGTGCAGAACTGTCTGATTTCAGCCCAAACCTGAAAACCAACTACTCTGACAGAGGCCATTGGCATTGCATTTCAGGTGAGACTGGGATGAGGGAACACCTAAGCCTGTCCCACATGTTTTGGTCCAAGCTTTAGGGAACAGAAAAGAGGGCTGGCTGAGAATGTGTTCCTCTCCTTTCCTTTCAAGAGCAGGATCAACAGCAGCACAACACAGGGAGTATAAACTGATACATGATGCTCAGCTACCCTGTTGCCAGCAGGGATGGAAGCTCAGTCTCCAGACCATGCTTTCAGCCCCATTCTGACCATTTTGAAGCTGACTCAATAAACTATGATGAAGTATTTGCCATGCAAAATGGGGCTCAAAGATGCAAATTTCTAGGTGAGAGCAGGCCTGGTGATAAGAGAGACATGTTCTGCTTGGCAAGAGATCAATGTGCCAAGAAGTTCCTGGAAAAGGTCACGAGATTGAACATACAGACATGAGCAGAGTTGGGAGGGTGGGATATAATCAGCCAAATGAGTCACTATTATAGGAAAGAAACCAGTTCTTCGTTGATGATAACACAATCCCCTGCATTTAATAAAACAAACTCTGAGAAAATTCAACTTTTTCACAAAAGCTCTAAGAATTCTACCTTTTACAAGCTTTCACCTGCGTGTACAGATCTCATAGGCAGACAATTCAATACAAGACAGTAGTCTGCTTTACTGCCTGTTTTCTGAGCAATAGCTGAGGCTTTCCAGAGCCAAATTGAAGATGGTTATCTCAAATGATCTCTTAATAACTCTTAGACAGCAAATATCCCACAACATTCTGAAAGTTATCATTTCAGAAGTGTTTGCTGCAGATACTACTTTTGGAATAAGTAGGAACAACTTATGCCTCCTGCAAAGTCAGTGCAGAGTCTCCATCATAGTTCACCTTTATCAAAAACCAGACCATTTCTTGACACGTTCTGGTGTCTGGTACATAACTCAAATTGACTACTTACATTTTCTATATTCTGATCTAAATACAACATAAAAAATAATTTATAGTCAAACATTTCATTTTTACCATTCCTTAGCGACAATTCAGCTTTTCAAGTTCTAACTGCCCATATGTCCAGTGAGACCAATCAGTCTCTACTGACAGATCCATTTTTAGAAAGAAATGAGAAAATCTTTCATATGCCACACAATATAGCCACATTGAAAAAGTTTCATCTCCACGATGATCTTTCTGTCTTCAGCAGGGAAGTGCTCAAGGAAACAGATCCAATGTTAAATTGCTACCTTGGACTCAGCTGGGTCCAGAAGCAAATCCAGACAACCTTGTTTTCAAAGGAGGCTTGGTGCACAGCATAGGAGCTTACACTGGGAACCCGGTCCACCCCATGTCCTTAGCTGGGTGACCTCTCCAGGTTAATGGTGCAGAAAAGTGCACTGGTAATGATTTTCAAACTTAAATCAGTAAAAGAAAGATTAGCAATGTATCAGGTGACATACATCTTCAGAATGCCCCAGTTTGCTTAACATACCCATTGAAGACAAGGCACCGTATGTAGATGTAACTTAAGCTGTACCTCTAAGCATCAGTTAATGTAGATGTGGTAATGTGTTGCATGCCTTCCTCAGCCAGAGATCATCCTTTAAACTTCTGGGACCATACTGGGAAAAAAAAAAAAAAACAAACCACCACAGATCCTCCTCTTTGCAAATATATGGAAAAGACCAGTTTGCTGACAGCAAACTTTCTACAATGGAAATGTGACACAAACAAAGCAAGTCCAAAGGATGAGAGATTTAGGGCACATGAACGGCAAGAGGGCCCAGTAAAAAGGATCCACATGTATCTGGATTTCCATCTGTCTTCTTATTAGCCACCTGGATAATACATTACCTGAATTATGTTAAAAAATTATGCCCTGCGAATTCCTCAGGGTATTTTAAGATGGAGTGTGTGTGCATGGGTAGGGCAGAGGAACAAATCCAGAGGAAAACATTTTCGTACTCTAAACCTTTTCTTTAGCCACAAAGAAAAAAAAAAAACCAACAAAAAACCTTTAAAAAAAAGATTTTTGTCTTTTCAATCTTTCATAATTTCCAAGGAGTGTATAATTGACTTGCAAAGCTTGGTACTTTGAACATACCCAAAATTTGCTAACAATACACACATGAACATATTTATGGCAAGAGAGAGAAATAGGTAGATACAGATATATACTTCTAAAATAAAAGCTGATGCTCCCAAAACTCTTTGTTTACCTGTTCAGCACAGCCCTGATGATGGCAGAACAAAGAAATGACAACGGCTGCCGGCTGAGTTGGGTTTTGGCAGAGTTATTGACTGCTCATTTATGAGCAGCACGAGAGCCTGAACTCAATTCTAGCTGATCAAATGCTTAAGTTCATTTTTGTTTAACCTGCAAGCAAAATTATAGACTTTATTAGCCTAGAGGCATTACTGGAAAGGAAAAAACCCTAGGAATTCTACCATTATCCTTGAAGTTTTGAAAAAAATACAACATCCACAGAAACTTATTTAGAAGAAGAAACTTCTTCAGATGTAGTGAAAAATAATATAAAAATCCTACCTTTCATACCTGAGAATGAATATGGCTCTGTAAGACAAGTGATGTATCACAACAGCAGATGCAGCAGAAAACAAAACTTAAGTGGAAAAACATGATTGGACAAAACAAGATCTCAACAACTGTATGTATCAGTTGCTGTTGGATGCTGAATTCTGCCATATCACTGTGTTTAAGAATAAGTCCGTATACACACTCTGTAATTGAATGTCAAGAAAAATGAAAATATATTGTTTTATTGCTACTGTTCATTGATTTATCGAAGTGATTTATTGTCATTGGACATGAGGACCAACAAATCATTTTGCTGACACCATCAGCTGCCTTAACTAGGTTGTCAGTTCACGACATTAAAGGTAATGGATGGTGATTATTTTACTGTAATGGGTTTAATCAGTGCTTTGAATGACTTAGCAGTCATGTCATAGTATAGCCAACTCATCATTCATCAAGGCGGCATTTTGTTTACCAACATCATCTATAATTCATTTGATTGTTGACAATCATCAGCAAATACCTCTCAGGCTAAGTTTTATCAGAAATGAAAATCTGCACAGCTGCAGCATACTAACTAACCCCACAGTTTACAACCAGAGAAGAAACACTGTGAGTTGCTCACTCCTCCTCTCTGAGGAGAGGAACTGTTGGCCCAAAGAGGCACTGCCAGCTGAAGCTGCGTTCCCATGGGCTGCTTTTCAGTCCAGCGTGAGGATTTACAGCTTTCTGAAACACATAATGCTTGTTCTGTTGAATGCAATCGCTCCAAGCAACCCTTGAATTCAGTGTTAAACAGAACTTTTGGCTTATTTCAGAAAAAAAGAGAAGTGCAACCAACTTGCTCTGTATTCCCAGTAGAGGATCAAGTGTCGGCACAACCTGTCTGATTTTCTCTCCCTGAGTAGAGGTGCATCCTACACTTATTGGTATTATGCTGGAATTAATTGTGAGGAACTCCACTTTCACCAAAGTGCCTGTTAACTTCATAGGAAAAGAGTACAGCACTAGAAACATGGTGGTATCATCTTAAGGCAGGCCTTTAAATCATTACTTGTACTTTGTCTTTTATAACTAAGGGAAGAGATACAAATTGCTAAAAATGCTTCATATTAAGCTGACAGGTTAACAGCATAATTAGGCACAAAGCTAGATTATTAATACAAATAGATGGAAACTTTCTAGAGCTCCAGTAGCTTTTGTACTAGCTTTCAGCACAAATTTTTCTCTGTCATTTGCATCACAGATCTCATCATTGATATGTTTCCACTGATCTACCAATGCACTACTTTAGGTGTAGCAAAAGAAGAGTATCGAAGTTCTGCCTTTGAGACCTGAGAGAGACACTGGCTGAGTAAACCACAAACACTGGCTGTTCTGAACACCTTAATGTAAAAGGAAATAATTTCAAAGTTTTGCAAGAATCTTTTACATTTCAAAACCATATTTGATTATTGTATATAAATATGTAAGAGACCTGCAGAAATGGAGTTTAAAGGAAATACATTTGAAAAGAATATTAAATCAAAGTAAGAATAATCTCCCCTCCCTCACTCCATACTTAACGTTTGCCCTAAACATCTTAAAACTCTGAGAAATGAATGAATTTTGCAAACAGGTGGACCAAATTTTGAAGATGCAAACAGGATACAGTTGCTTACAAGGAATAAAAGTTATCTTCAAGGTAAACAGCGAACACAAAACAGTGTTCTAGTCCAAAGACTAGACTTGAAGTGGCAGATACGGCCAAAAATAGAAGGGGTGTGTGTGTATGTGCTTAAAACACTATAGAAAATATTAAGTTATACCCTGCTTGTTCAGAAGAAAATGAAATACCAGATCTATAAGCATCCATACTCACTTTGTCATCAAATTAATGGAAAGACCCAGCGAAATAACGACAGTAACACATAGCATTAGGAATAAAGAATCACTCATATAATTCATATCCTGGCAATATCCTAGACTGGGATACCATGGTATTAGAGATGGTCCACAGTAGAGAAATTACTTGTATTGCAGTTAAAAGGAGATTAAATAACCAAGGAGACGTTTATTTGAACGTGAAAAAGTGGAACTGAAGGGCATGGGAAGAACTGATAAGGACTGGTACATAGACTAACAAGCATCAATGTCAATGCAAAACTAAGACTACAGAAACCATACTTATTTAGTAAGGATTTTTAACCATTTTGAAAGCAATTGATTGAAAGAACAAATTAAACCCCTAAAAAGCTTTGGAAGACTCAAAATCCACAGTCATTAAATACTGAGTATTTTCACAGAAAAGGATCTTGCCATCTGATATACTACACATACTAGCATCATGGTCATTCTGCATGCTTTCATTTGCAGAAAGCCCTAATTCAGTCTAGACCTTATGTTATTACAGGCTTGACAAAATTGTCTCCTAAATACCTTGTTCAACATTGCAAGATGCCTTCGTGGAAAGCCTATTTTTTCCCCAAAGTTCAGTTTGTATAAATACAAAGCAATACACTTCTTCTTGAACTTAGCAATGCCTGTATTTACTGAACCTGGGGCATATTTACCTACCTAGTCCCTGAATTTAGTATACAAAACTGAAGTTTAAACCCAAAGTTTAACACACAGGGGCATTTGGTGGAAAGCACAGGCACACAAAATGAAGTACAATCACTACATTTGGGTTTGAAATTAATGTTCATCTAAGGTGACAGGCCTCAAAATCCTGAGGTGGCAAAAAGCTCTGTTATAGGCAATACTGAATAATACCTGCACAGTCAGCAGGGGGTAAATCAGCAAAGCTATCTCAAGCTTCAGTATACCCATGCATAAGAGACCTTCGAGACTGTGTTGGATGTTTGTCTCAACACTGCTGGAACATTACACCACCAACTACCACCACTGTCTTAAGCAACAGAGCAACGCCTAGACTGCAAAGGAGAAGTTTTAATACCACTATCAGCAATGGTCAGACCACAAGACCATATGGTTCCTGCTTTCCTAGGGACCTGAATGGAGAACAGATTAAATTTAACCCAACCTCTGTGCATGCACCCAGACCTGGAGTCTGGAAGACAGAGGGGCATGGAGACCCAGAGCAATCTGAGGTAGGTTGGACCACAAGGGAGTTTAACCTCTCCCAAACTGGTGTATCTGGTGGTGGATTGTGACACCATGTCAAGTGGTGCTAGCACCGAAGATAGAGGAATAGTGGCTGCAACCAGCAATGCATTAGCAGCATACTGAAACCCACATGCTGTGTCTTCATTTATCCTCGCATTTCATCGAGTCTCCTGAGAGTGGTGGGGGAGGGGAAATCCCTCAGCACAGGACTGATTAGGGTGCCTTGCAGAGAAAATTCACATGTCAATATTGTTAACCATTTCATTTTTTCTTGTGAAAGAAGAGAAAGAGGATAACAAATCACATTGGAAGCTATGTTCAAGCTTCCAGCAAATTCAGCAAATCAACCACCAGACGCTATATTCAACTGAAGGAATGGGAAAGGGCATGTTAAGGAGTCAAATCTGAAAATCGTAATATAGAACTGTAGAATCACTTCAGCTGGAAAAGACCTTTAAGTTCAAACGTTAATCTAGCACCGTCAAGTCCATGCCTAAATTACATCCCTAAGCACCACATCTATGTGTCTATTTAAATACCTCTGGGGATGGCGACTACAGCATTCCCTTGGGCAGACTGTTCCAATTTGGTGGAGCCCATTGGAGCCCATTTGGCAAAGAAATTTTTCCCAATATCCAATTTAAACCTCCCCTGGTACAACTTGAGGCCATTTCCTCTTGTCCTACTGCTAATTACTTGGGAGAAGAGACCAATATCCTCCTAGTTACAACCTTTCAGGTAGTTGTAGAGAGTGATAAGGTCTCCCCTCAGCCTTCTTTTCTCCAGAATAAACAACCTCAGTTCCCTCAGCCACTCCTCATAAGACGTGCTTAAGGCCCTTCTCTAGCTTCATTGCCCTTCTTTGAACACACTCCAGCACTTCAATGTCCTACTTGCACTGAAGGGCCCAAAACTGAACACCAATACTCAAGGTGTGGCCTCACCAGTGGTGAGTACAGGGGGATGATCACTTCCCTACTCCTGCTGATCTCACTGTTCCTGATACAAACCAGCATGTTTGTTGGCCTTCTTGGACAACTGGGCACACTGTTGACTCATACTCAGCCAGCTGTTGATCAACTTCCCCATGTCCTTTCCATTGGACAGCTTTCCAGCAACCTTTCTGCAAGCCTGTAGCACTGCATGGGGTTGATTGTGATCCAAGTGCAGGACACAGCACTGAGCCTTGTTGAACCTCATACAACTGGCTTTGGCCCACTGATCCAGCCTGTCCAGATCCCTCTGTACAGCCTTCCTATCCTCAACATTTCTGTCAGATTTGGTGTCATCTGCAAACTTACTGAGGGGCACTCATTCCTTTGCCCAGAGGTAAAGATACTAAACAGAACTGGCTCCAGCCAGTTCTGAGCCCTGGGGAACACCACTTTTGACTGGCTGCCAACTGGAATGAACCACAACTCTTTGGGCCTGACCATTCATCCAATATTTTGCCTAAGGAAGCATATGCCTGTTCAAGCCACAAGCAGCCAGTTTCTCCAGGAGAATAATATGGGAAACAGTGTCAAATGCTTTACTGAAGTCTAGGCAGACAACATACACAGCCTTTCCCTTATCCACTAAGTGAATCACCTTGTCATAGAAAGAGATTGGGTTAGTCAAGCAGGACCTCCCATTCATAAACTCATGCTGACTGTGACTGATTACCTAGTTGTCCTGTATGTACCACATGATGGTACTCAAGAAGATCTGCTCCATAACATTCCCTGGCACTGAGGTCAGACCAAAAGGCTTGCGGTTTCCCAGATCCTCCTTCTGGTCCTTCTTGTAGATGGGCATTACATTTCCTAACTCCCAGTAATCTGGGACCTCCCTGGTTAGCCAGGACTGCTGATAAACAATAGAAAATGGCTTGATGAGCACTTCTGTCAGCTCCCTTAGTACCTACTCTTGGGTGGATCCCATCCAGCACTATAGACTTGTGTGTAGCATCCTAGACTCACACATCCTAGCATCACTAACAATTTCCCCTTGGATAATGGGGCTTCATTCTGCTTCCCATCCCTGTCTTTCAGCTCAGAGGACTAGGTACCCAGAGGAAAACTGGTCTTACTATCAAGAACTGAGGCAAAGAAAGCATTGAAGTACCTCAGCCTTTTCCTCATCCTTTGTCCCTATGTTTCTACCCGTGTCCAATAAAGGATGGAGATTCTCCTTGGCTGTCCTCTTGTTGATAAGGTATTTATAGAAACATTTCATTATGGTCAGGCAAAAGAGATTTTAAGGGCCAAATTACAAAAAGCAATTTTTTTCCCAAAATAATATATTAATAGCCATTTAATATACTTAATTATACTATTAATATAATAAATAACAGGTTTCTAGAGCAACAATTGGTCAAAATGATTGTGCTTTATCAGAGAATTGAAATAAATTCAGTGTTTATTAGGAAATAATTAAGAGAGGTGGCACATAACTTCTTTACATGATAAAAGTCAGAGCTACTGCCTTAAACCAAAATGTAAACAAAGGTTTAAGATTAGAAAAAAAGCAGTAATATTCCAGGAAGCCCTAAAAGAAATCGCACATGAAAGTACTCCTCACTTAAACAGGCTTCAGTAGAGACAGAAGGATTTTTGAGTTTTTCTTTAAGGCACTAAATGGAAAACCTGGGAAAGTTCAGACCAGCAAATCTGGCTTTTTATACCAAGTGAATTGACAAAAACTGTAATAAAGAAAGAAGTAGCAGACAAATAAATATAACATAGAAAAGCCAAGACATAAAGTCACGTCTCACAGGGGTATTCGAGCTCTCTGAAAGAGATGATAAATGGGGATGAGGCCATTTCAATTGATCTTCTATACTTGGATTTCCAATAAGGTTTTGACAAGGCTTCTCACCAAAGACTCTTAAAAAAATTAAACTGTATGGAACTACAAGAAAGTTCCTTTACAGGATAAATGACTTAGCAAAAGGCAGGATGTAAAGCATAAGAATAATTAGTATTTTTTCATAATATGGTTTAAACTTTAGGCTCATTAGAATCCTCTTCAACATATTTAAAGCTCAGGAAAGGAGTTATTAGTGAAGTGACAAAGTTCTTCATGATTAAAAATTATTCACGGTAATAAAAATAAAACTGACTATGACAGATAACAGAATAATCTCACAACACTTCACAACGAGACAATCGATGCCAGATGAAATTTAAAGCATACTATTTTGGGAAAAAACCCAGTCTAAATATATATATTTATTAATGTACTGTAATAAATACATTCAGGAAAGATCTTGGAGTCATTATGGATAGTTCTTTGAAGCTGTCAGTTCACAGCTCAGGGTCTGTGAGCATGGAAAAAAAGGACAGTGAGAATCATTAAAGGAGGATGAAAAACAAAAGCAAGAATATCATTATGCCACTTTATAAACCCATAGCATTCCCACAGCTTGAATACTGCATGCCTTTCAAGGCACCCCACCTCTAAAAGGATAGAGCAGCAGAAGAAACAGATAAGGGCAACCAAATAATACAAGACACAATACAGCATACATACAGGGAAAGATCATACAGACTAAGGCTATCTAAACTTGGAAACAACAACCAAGGAAAGATAAGATAGAATCATGTAAAAATAAGAAGCAATGTCATTGCAAAGGAGTTTAGAGAACAAGTTATTCATTACGTCCCAGTTTGATTTGATGCTTCTTAATTTCTATGTTATCAGTCAGCCTTTTAAAACTAGGAAAAGAAAACAGGTTTATCTTTTTGACCATAATCTAGAACTAAAATGTCAAAGCTCATTGCCAAGGACCAGCTACTTGAAGAGATCTAGGGGAAAAAAAAAAATCACAAAACAATAGATAAATAAATGGAAGAAATGACCTATAACAGCCAAAAAGATGTGACTACAACAACAAGCATGATCTATAAATCAGAAGTTAGGGAAGTGCTGGGAGAGGTGCAGCCTTGTGCTTGTCCCACTCTCATGGTCTTTTCACAAATAGCTTCTCCAGAAACAAGATGTGGAACACCAGTCATCCCCAGTAGGAGACATTCTTGTGTTCCTTCTCTGCAAAGTGGATGGCAATAAGAAACACTTGGAGAACAGACATGGACTTAATAAAAGAGTAGTCAGGTCATGGATTTTCAACATTTGTTTTCTTTTTACTAGTTTTGCATGGTTTTGTCTCCTGTCTATTTAGATATTTCTCTCTTGCTCATTTTGCACTCTGGATCTGTAGAATATAATACTGTTTTTCTTTGCCACTTTCATCCATGTTGTGATGGCTTCCCTACTGTACTCAGGCCTCATTACTTCTGAGAAGTTGTACCTTCTTTTGCTAAGCCTGAATCTGCCAGAATGTGCACTGGGCAGCAGGATACAGTCTTGAGGACATAGGTTCCCTAGCAACTACAAGTTTTTAATGGTCTGTCTCTCAGGATTACAAAAATCTACTCAAAATTGCTGAGCTTGGTGAGGACTTGGGATCTGAAATTTCTCACATTCCCATTCTATTGTGGCATTGTAAACCACCTGCTTCCTCTATAATAAACCTAAACCGCTTTGGTCTCACTTAGATCTTCCCTTTCCCAATTATCAAAGACTAAGTTATAAGCTGTCCAGTCTATTTAAAATAAGTTTGCAGAGTGTGAGATGTATTCAGGTTGAAACCCTGATTGGAACTTTTAAATGTAACTAAAATAATAATTCCTGTTTGACAAAGACTGATGTGAAAACAGTACTCACCTACAAGATTCTCTGCATGTTGCTATATTTACCTGAAGCCATATATAAAATATATATGTAAAGTACAAAAAGAAACAGAATAAATATTCTTTTGCATCTTTGGTGCATCCTTTTCCACATGCAACAAGGATCTTAACCTTATTGAGGAGATACGCCTGAAAATTGAATCATGAGTTTGACTTTGTGTCTTTGTATCGATTTATACCATCTTGCATTCTTTACATGACTACATTAATGTGAAGAAAGCACACAGGTCCAGCAGGACCCCCAAAATGTCTATTACAGTGTAACGCATCCTAATGTACATGGAGGGGCAGAGATTTAATTATCCATTATACTTCAGAATATTGTTTTAGTGCCTAGTTTGGGAGAAGAAAATGATGGTATTTTTTCCTCCCCAGAGAAATTAATCCATGCAAGTTCAGTGAAGGCTCAAGCAGAATGACGACAAATTGAACTGAAAAAGCAAAGAATACCTGTAAAACAGCTGAAAGAAGCTCCAGCTCCATCCTTCATGGAAATTGTGCTGCTTCCTCATTTACCTGAATTTGGTGACAGTGACTGCACCGAGTTTGTAAGCAGCTTTGCCTGGCTTAATGAGAATACACTGGCAAAAAGAAACACACTCTTCCTTTGGCTTTTATTGCCTGCAAAATGTCATAAGAGTTTCAAATTCAAGCAATCAATGTGAAGGAGAATAGACCATAAACCCAAGGATTATTGCCTCAGAAATAGCTCTACTTTCCCTACCGTTCAATAATGAGGCAAGAACTTTATGGAACATACCACAGTGATCAGCATGGTATAAAGGAGAAAGAAACACATACATGATTTGATGCCAGAAAAAAAAAATATTAGATTTTACACAGTGTGCAAGAGACAGACAGAAAGAAGGGTCTCTCCTCTTTGCAAATAGCACTCTTGAGTCTACGAATGCAAAGAATATAGGATTTACCTTCTAGAATCTGATCTTAGCTGTTCTGCACTGAGAAAATTAAATGCAACTACCAGAGAAAAGTGCAAAAAGTCAAATGTATTCCTGCAAAAATGTAGTGTGCAAATTGCATGCAAATGAGCTGTCATTTCCTAAGAGCACATCTCCTCCCATTGGAAAAGGAAAACTTTAAAGCATGCTGTTCACATGCTGTTTATAAGCTATTAAGGTAAACCAAAAGACATGCTCTGCAATTTCTATTTTCACCTGTTTCTTTCTGACGAAATGCAGCCAAAGACCTACTTTTGAAACACACACAAAGTTAATTTATTCTTCAGTATGAAGAAGATAGAAATTCCAGGGTGTCTTTGATCATGAAGACATATCTTGTTATGAGACTCGTGCCAGATGCTTAGATTCAGAGGGACTGGGTTTATTTGGTCAAACCCTTCCCCTGAAATACGTTTTTTTAATATTGAATATTTTAAATGTCTGTTATCAAATTCCTTTGGAATTAATTTCAAATGTATTGTGCTAGCTCAGATATTTTCTTTCTACTTTTACATTAATACACATATGTCAAATTTATATATAACTCAGCTATACTACTAAAATTAATTTCTCATCTCATCTACATTAGAAATGCTTAAGCAGCAGGTATTTAAAAATCTCAAACTTATAGCACAAGCTATAAGAGACTGCTTAACATAAAGGTCCCGGATCTCCAGTCCCCCCAACCAAAATCATAGCTTTTAGTCTTTGGTGATAGCAGTAGCTCCAGTATTCTTAAAACCAAACTCAAAAGAAAAGTGGTTTTTTCTGCCTGTTCAGGTAACACATAGTGTCCATATTCAAGCGTCATATGCCATAGAATGATGTATTTCAGTACTTAAATATTTCTCAAAGCTAACACTTTTGTGGGGAGGAACTTCACAAGAAGTTTTAGTTTTATTTCTTTTTTCTTTTCTTTTTTTAACTGAATTAAAGTAGTCATTGACACATCAACATTCACCAGGAAGAGAAACACAGTCTGAAAACAGCTCTGCCTAGCAATGCAAGCCTCTTGTGTGGTTCCTCATGGTCCAACCCAGTTCTTAGAAGAAATGCAGCATTTGAACTCATTTAGATCCTGCAACGAGGGGCACAAAGCTTTAATGGCTTGAAAAATCTGGGATGTATTGTGTCTGGGCCACCATTCTCCATCTGCACAGACGGAGTGACAGGAGGGGAATATTTTGAAAAGCAATACATCTGTGTGAGTAAACTCAAGCAGTATGTTAAAAAGTCACCTGACAGCTAACCTCACAGGATATTAATTAGAGTCCAAATTAGAAACAAATATGATAAATGTGCAACTCAAACACCTAAAAATTCCCTCTCTTCAAATATGTTTTTATGTTATATTTTGGGACACAAACATAATAGCTCTCTCAAAATATCCCCATTCCTTTCTTAATGTAACATTTATTCTGTTATGTTGATTTTGTTCATCTCTGAGCTGGAATTTAACAGTAGATTAGATCACTTTAGAGATTTTGTTACTATGGTAACACTGCGCTGCAGTTATATTTCTTCACCTCCAATTTTGATTTTGAGGTGACTGGTTATATTTATTCCTGTCCTTTGCAGGATCTCAGTGTGATGAAAAAGCATTTACTAGAAGAAAAAATGTTAGCATAAGCTCCCACCATAAGGTGGGCAGTCCATACTGGTTAATTTGTGCTGAAGGTTAAGTATGCTAAGAATTAAATGCATTCACTTAACTTTTCAGGGCTTTAAGTTCTAAATTAAATTACAAGTGAGTGAAGTTTGGGCTGATCCACCTTGGATCTCCTCTCTGAATAGGTTAGGAACAGTATGGTGCTGCAAAGGTATATTGAGAAGAGACCGGCTCCAGTTCATCTGAGAGAGATTTATCATCCAACACAAAGATGCAGAAAACCAACCAAGCAGCATCAAACAGATCTCACTATATGCTTTATAAAGCCTTTTTTCTCATTCAAAGCTAAGATCCATGCACCCTTGGACTACAAAACCTGGAAACTACCTCCACCACAAGCAGCCCACCTGTCCCCCCACATGGAGCTCAAGCTACACATGCAGGGGGCCACAGCACTACTGCTCTGTGGAAAGATTCTTCTGTACTTGACTGACCATGCCTGGCTTTATTGGCCTATAATAGTGGCCACCTTTTGCAAGCACTCAGTTAATAAAAATAGGGATGATATTAGCAGCCAGGCTTATTAAAAGCATCACTTGGCACTTCCCATGATGGGCTTTTATTTCACACTACTTATAGTTCCGTTAAACTGCAGTGAGTTTTTAAGATAGGGAGATGCTCATCGAAGATGGTTTAAGACTAAGGGGCTTAATATTCTTACTCACCCTCTGCAAAAGAAGTAAGACTTTTCAGCCAAAGTAGCGCAAAAGCAGATAGCCTCCTGCACAAAATTGCTCTCAGAAAACAGCTAAGGAATTGTAAGGCTATCCTCTTATTAAACTATGACCAATATAATGTATAGTCCACTCCAGGCATTTCTATCAGTCTGATTTTTTTCATGAGAAATTGCAAGAAAAATAAATTTGGGGCAATTTCTAGTGTAAAATTACAGAAAAACACACTTTTCCCACATGGCTTTTGTGTCTTTCATCATCCTATGAAAATCAAGTCAAATTCAGACACCTCAAGAACCTGTAAAATATATAGCTCGCACGCAGAGGCAAGACTAATTTTTGGAAGCTAAATATCTCCCACACAAATCCCCTCTCCCCAGACACAGTGGATCCTCAGGTCTCAACTTCCACTCTCAAAGGAGCAGCCAGCATTGTTCCATCCCCTCTGAGCTCCCAGTGGCATCCATAAGCGCGTGCAAAAACCTTTGCTGCAGACAGCAGGAAGGATTAATTACTTTTTAATTAGTGAACATTACATTAGCCTAGTTCTAGCAGCAGCCACAGGGTGGCGATCATGTTCTGTGCTAGCAAATTAATGGCTTTTCGATTGCAAGGTCACTTTGCGCAAATAAACATCATGTGTATCCTCTCGAAGAAGAGTCTTCTGATTCCCTCTCCTAATGCTGAAGAATTGCAGAATTCATCACATCCCACCTGCACCTGATTTTCTTTACCATAAATCTTAATTCCCATTCTTAGCTTATTTAGTCAGTTGGTCTTGTTCCATTTTTATTTCTCCCTCCTTCTGTCAAAGAGTCGAATGAAAATTACTGCATGATGTCATGCTAGCATTCATTTAGACCCAGCAATCTTTTTTAAGGTTTGCAGGCTACCTCTCACAAAGATATCTGACTGAATAGCAACTGGTAAACACTAAACTGCATATCAAATAGCATAACTCAACTCCAGTGGCTCCCTAAAGCTTCGCCTTTGTCCTTGAGGCAACACAAGTAACTACTTAATATTTCAACGTCTCTTTGATTGTTTTTATAACATTTAGTTACTAAAGAACATTAGCTGAAATGCAACATCTGTTTGCCAGAAAAAAGTACTTTTTAAAAAAATATATAATTTAACGGCTCCTTCCAATGAGATTGATTGAGACATAAAGGTGACAGGTATTCACACAGAAACCAGGAGCAATTCCACAGGATCCAGTTAATCTGCATTAGTATGAACAGCACAATAACAAAAATAAAGGAACAATTCAGAGCACAACAGCCAAGGTTGCATTTAACAATTAACAGGGGGTGGACTTGCTAAGCTTTGATCACCTCTGTGGGAAAGTGATCACCTCTGGGGGAAAGAGGGGGTTCGACCTCATGATCTCTTGAGGTCCCTTCCAACCCCTACAATTCTGTGATTCTGTGACATTCTCTGGGGATTAAAGCTCATTGGTAATTTCTTGCTAAAAAGACAACTTGATTTGCCGATAACTCTTGTGTCCATTTGCCAGTGTGTTTGTCAAAGCTCTCCAATCAGACTGGCAGAACTCATGCCTACTTTGTACAAGACCAAGTAAACACACAAGAGAGAAGGAGAATCAGACTGCTATATTCACTCTGCCTTGACGCTCACAGGTTTTCCAATTTGATTTTAAAATAAAAATGTATTAGCATCTAGCTAGGCAAACGAAATTTTACATCTAAAGTAGGCCAGGTTGATCTTGATGGATTGAGAGAACCTGTCTGGAATAAAGATGATTATGCCCTACAGGAAAAAAAAAAAGAAAAAAGAATGGGCAGCTTATTTAGGATGCAAATATTTTGACATTTATTCAGTGCTTTACTTGGCAGCAGCAGCAGAAATAGCGCATATCCTTCCTGTACCACTTGACAGAGACCTCAGCAGGAAAAGGCAAAACTGCTGAAAACATACAGGCATGATGTAGTATCACTGGGCAGAAATCTTTGGGCATAGAATGAGGGTGCTTGGGTTTTCACAACTCTGAATCAACACTGAGATCAGTTAAAGCCATGTGCCTCTCACCACAGAAGATGTATGCTGGTGTAGCAAAATTAATTCACTTGGTGGGCATACACAATTCTGTCACAAAACCAGGCAAAAAGATTTACCCTTTCCTGCTCTCTGCTTTGAAACACTGGATTTGCATTTTTGATGAATGACAACTGCCTCTTTGAGAAGTTCTCCTATAAGCGACATCATGGGTTTCTATCCATATATGAATTAAACATTCCAGCAACATTGGCAGAAATTGTCTCCCTAATTGCCTCGGGTAGCAAAACCACAGCACATATTACTTTACTCAAGGTACAAGCCAATCCTGCCTTATTAGGTGTCATCACTACTGACTTTCAGCAAGTGAAGAGAGAAGGTTGCTGGCCAAAAGAAGAGAAAACCTGTCACTTCACTACATCTCCAGGAGAGCTCTGGCTCACAGGATGGTCCAGCAAGCAAAGGCAGCTAGAGTTAGGAACCTTACTAAATGTGCGGGTTGAGTCAGACAGGACACAAGACTGGAAGATCATGTTGCCACAGGAAGGAACTGAGTAAACACCAGGAAAGGTTGGGCTGAGGAACTAAATTGTTGTAGACAACTTGTTGTAGCAAGAAGACATTCATGCATGCACTGAGGACAAGTCGTTGTGCTAGCCCTGTAAGGAATTCAGTGGAGTAGCTGAGAAGCAGAATAAACTTGAACAAATTTGTATTTCCAGGCAACTCTTCTCTTTTGTAAAATGAATGCAGTCTGTTCTCAGAGTGAGTCAGATGGTCTCAAAGAGAAAGAACAGCATCTCCAGACGGAGGTCTTTAACCATTTACACAACTCTGTGTTGCTCCTATGGACAGGCAAGTAGACTTGGTAGTTTATTCGATAGATGTACCAGGCATAACTTGCCTGAATCTCTGTCAGTGAGCAGAGCTGGGCATGGAAATCCTCCCAAGGCAAGGAGCCCATGAGCTGTGGGATTAACACCAGGTAAACTAACAGTGGGAGAGGGAAGCCAGACTTGGTGTGCAAAGAAAGGTCAGACTCTCACAGATTTCCTCCGGAAGAGATAAGATACAAACGTGAGACTCTGTCTTTGTCTCCCTATTCACCAGAACTGGTACAGTGCTGTGCCACTTCTCAAGCCTTTGGGAGTGTAGCAGTAACTTCGCATCACTCTGTAACGGCATTTCAAACAGACCGCACCATCTTACCGGGAGAACGGAGCAGCCATCTACTCTTGGATATGAGAAACCAGGTTTGAAGGGCAAGGAAGGCTAAGTTGTGTGCAATCCTCCTTTAGCCAGAGAGGCACAGCGATGCTTTGGGCTTCGCAGCAAAAGAAACAGTTTGCTCTCACCAGCACAAGTGCATCTTAGCTACCTCTGCAAGATCCTAAGGGTAATGGAGTATCTGGAGGATCTTACCTGGAGATTGAAAGATGAAGTGAAGTATACTTGCGGCTCATCTCATCCAGGTGTCTCCTTGTTAAAAGCAATAGTGACTTGCTCTCTCTAGGACCTGTCAGTGAGTTATGTGGGACGTGTGAGCCTGCTCCTAGGGAGCCTGCTTTGGCAGAGAGGTTGGACCCGATGATCTCTTGAGGTCCCTTCCAACCCCTATGATTCTATGATTCTATATCACATCTACCCACACCCCAAGAGAAACACACTCCAGCCAGCAGTGAACAGAACCAAATTAGCAAAGCACAAAATGAAACTCTGAGGCCCACTAAGACAACAATCATGATTTGCCATCTGCAAAGAAACTACAAAATTATAGCATTAAAGGAAGTTCTGAATGCCTAAACTGTTGTGCTGTTTACTGTTTGAAGTGCTTAGATGCGCCCTTTTCCCCGTATGGCAGCAAGATCTGCAAATTTTCCTGATCACTTTTGATTTTCAGAATGGCCCATTCTTTTTTCACTATCACGTAATTCTAAGTTCAAGTGTACCACAACAATAAAAAGGCATCACCCATGCTTCTGGCCACAGTTGGCACCAGGTCTTTCTGCTAATACGTTTTAGCTAGAGAAATTTGGCTGCTTTCACACATTTTATTGATTACGTTTTTTTTGCATTTTATTTTAAAAAGAGACTGGTGAATAGAATTAATAGACAATTATGCATAACATGTCAGAACCTCATCTGAGTAATGGAAGTCAAGATGGCTTTAAGATGGCTGAGCAAAAACCAGGACCCTTTAGAGAAATAATGTAAAAGTAATCTAACATACCTTTCATCTAAACACAAGCTTTTCAGTAGCTAAGTGAAATTCTTTTTAATATATATTTGCATGTACTCCATGTATATTCTGTATATTTAATGTATTATTGCTTTATTAAGGTGTGGAAATGAATTTGCCTTCCAACATTTACTCTGTTATTATCTGTTTCAGCTTTGTACTACGTGTTCCCTAATCGAGGACACTAGATTTCTATTCATGTTTTCATTTTTTGGTGTCCTTGCAGCTGACTGAAAACAAGGATGGTAAAGGAAAGTATAAGACGATTTTTTTATTAGTCCTTAGCTGACAACAATATTTAAACTGTTGGCTGATCACACGATTTAAAGGAAAAAAAAAGAATAAATCTCAAAGATAATCTGAATGTTATGAATTTGAATCTACACTTTAAACATGGTATGCCATTTTGACAGTGCTTGTTTTGGTCTGTATACAGCTTTCAATGAAGGATCACGCTCAATGAATCAGGCACCAAAATGTGAAACATTTAGCTTAGACACCTATTTATATAGGAATTAGGCTTACCAAACCAGCTAGAGCTATATTAGTTCATCCCCTGAGTTTCAGAAGTGAAGAGGTTAAGGCAATTTCATGCTTCCTTGTTTCTGACAGCGTGAGTTCAGTGGCTGTGAAGTCCATCTGCAGTAAAGCACTTAGCCACAGGCAATGTGGTCTTCTTGCTTTTTACATTGCGTAGATGTTCCATGAGAGTGATAATAAGACTAGCTGCAAAATGATTACACTTGACCCTACACTTATGTGGTTATATTTTATACACCAGAAAAGCGTTAATTATATGTAGAAATCTAGTAGCCTCCGAAGGCTAAAGTATCAAACAAAGATGCTAAGACAAACTTTTGTTCTTCGATAAATGCGTGTGCTGTTGTGCCACTGAAAAGAGATGGGCTCTTGAAGAGGAATATTTGGACCCTGTCAACTTATATATGGAGTTGCCCTGACTTAATGACATATCTAAACTCTGCTACTGAATTGTAGGTGTGATTCAATGTGTAAGTTTTACCCTTGCTTCACACAAATTACCATGCTTTGAGTCAAGCTAATTATTATTATAGGCTTCCTTTCATAATCTTTGAATTCAGAGTAAAACCGTATCTCACTATGGTCTCAAAAGAAAGCCTCAGTGCCCTAATTTATGATTAAAATCTTTGCCTCCCTCCTATTGGTGCCTCCAGACACAAGCCCTCACCTCTTTTGCTGGGATCACCTCTCCTTTTTCCCCAGGACTACAATTTTGGGCTTCCAAGTAGTGACAATTTCCTGCCATTGCCCCAAAGACCTAACCTTAACACAAGTACTTGCCTTTGTGTTCTCTGTTAGGGACAACAATAGGGGGAAACAGGACACTCATTTGCTTTCAGAAAGCTCTCTATTATTTTGTGTAGGATAAAGAGTTAAAAGAAAAAGTTTTAAAAAAACCCCAAGATGAGTTTACGTATATATGCTACATTTACCAGCTATCATCATCCATCATCCCTTAGGTATCCTGATAAACACAGACACAAATTCTGCTTGCTGTCTGTTTTCCAGCCTTCACCTCCTTTTTAGCCTTCACCCATCACATATTAGGACAGGATCTTTATACCCTTTTCTTGTCTGGTCTCTATGAGTGGATACAGGCAGCTTTCTGCTAGAGGAGCAGCTTTCATTGAATAACTTGACCGAAACGCTGAGTTAACTACTTATTTGTCTTAACAGCCAAGAGCAAACAAATAATACATATATGCACATCACACAAAGCACTGACAAAGGCTCTTGTATTTTTTCCTATCTTCTATCATATATCATTACATTTGACTCCTTAAGCCACATAGCTTGAGAAGATGACTTCAAAAACAAGGGTATTAGAGCATCTCCTGTGGGGTGCATCAAAAGGAACATGGCCAGCAGGTCAAAGGAGGTGATCCTCCCCCTCTCCTCTACCCTGGTCAGGCCCCACCTGGAGTATTGTGTCCCGTTCTGCGCTTCCTGGTATAAAAAAAGAGAAAGATCTTCTTGAGAGAGTCCAACAAAGGGCTACGAAGATGATTAAAGGCCTGGAGCATCTCCCCTATGAGGAAAGACTGAGCGAGCTGAAACTATTCAGCCTTGAGAAAAGAAGACTGAGAGGGGATCTTATTAATGTTTACAAATATCTGAAGTGTGGGACGCAGGGGGAAATAGCCAGCCTCTTCTCAGTGGTGTATGGGAACAGGACAAGGGGCAATGGCCTCAGCTTGGAGGAGGCCAGGAAATTCCATACTTTTCCACAGTGAGTGTGACAGAGCCCTGGGACAGGCTGCCCAGGGGGGTGTGGAGTCTCCTTCTCTGGAGATATTCAAGACCCACCCAGACACCGCCCTTGTGACCTGTCCTAAGGAACCTGCTTCGGCAGGGGGGTGGGACTCAATGATCTCTGGAGGTCCCTTCCAACCCCTACAGTTCTGTGATTCTTGTGTGCCAGGTTTGATACTATATTTTTCAACAACCTTCTGCATTTATACTGAGATGTTCAGAGTATAGCTGAAAGAAACCTGGTTTTATTTCTGAAAAAACACAGTTGTAGTCTGTTCATCTTTGTTTGACATAGGTGAATTTTAATGTGACTGGTGTGTATGAATGCAGAACCTCAAATCAAAACTGCATCTATAGTTTGGGTTTTAGCGAAGCTGCTCACAGAGGTGGTGAATTTTCAGGATACTTGACAAGCTTTGCCTGAAATTCATACTGGTGCTGAAACTTAGCAGTCTGCCTGTAAACTTTAGCATCATTCCCTCTTTTCCATCCTCTTTCCCTGGCAAGTTCCTTTATTACTAAAAATGCAAGAACATCATTCAGGAGACACTGAAGTTGCTGGTTGTACATCAAGCAATGTAGCGGTCTCCTGAATTATTCACTTCAGAGGATATGTTAGTAATAGAGGGTAAGCACTGTTTTCCCCAATGTCTGATGTTCTTTTGGCACAGATGCTTTGGTGAAAGACTTTAGTGGCTGTGGAAACGTTGGGGTTCAGTCAATTCAGTGAGTGTTGGGAGGTTATATGCACTGAAAATGAAGGAGCTGACTGGTCCAGGATTCCTTTTCTTTCCATATCCCCATAGGTGCCAGACAATTTAGACCTTACACTACAGACCTAGCCAAGTCAACCCCTGTTTAAACTTGAATAATATCAATAAGCAGTGCTTTATACACTACCTACAACTATTTGTTGGTTTCATCCAAATCAGCTTTTAATATCAATCTGCAAATCTAACTACTTGGCAGCGAGCGTGCCTTCTCACAATAGAGTTTTTGGCTGGGTAAAGACCTCCTTCCCGAAAGCATCAAGAAATTTCTAAAGCATCATGAAAGCCCAAGCAACATGCAGAGAAGCACTGGTGTGACTAGCGGTGGGGCTAGGTACCACCCCAGGATCTAACTGCATCTTCTTGGAAGGGCTCAATTTTGTCATGAAGATGTGATCCGTGAATCTACCTCCCATCTTTTGGAAGAGGGAGGGGAGATGAGCACAGCTGTGACCCTGAAGGTGGCATGCTGTTTATGAAAAATTAGTATATTTAAAAAAAAAAGAAAGTAGTAAATGAAAAGCATTAATACACGCACTGGCTGTACCCTTACTCCTCCTTGAGATACTCTGTGTGCTGGTGGGGACTAATGGGCACTTCTTCACTTCTTACTGAGGCAAAACTCTCACTGGACCCATGAGATTTTTATCCAAATAATGAAAATATCACAGCAAGGTCATAATATTATATTTCACAAGTGACACTTTCAGAGGTCAGAAGATTTCAGTTACTGTAACGTATGCATTGCTGGATCAAAGAGCTTGCACTATGGGGAATAAGAGATTGACATCCAAGAAAAAGAAAAAAAAAAAACCATGTCTAGGATAAAGAAAAGTTGCTTCATAGAGAGCAGACCTTTCAAAATGCTACATTAATACTAAAAATATACACTGGAGGCTACCGTGGCAGCCTAGGTGCATGAATGGTTTCTACAAAGGCAGCCATTTATTTAACTGCATATACCTTATCATGGGGAGTGTGCTACACAACTCTATAAAAGGCTTGCTTTCATCTTCAGTGCCTCTCCTACAAGCAAGACACTATTATACTCATGAACAAACGCGAGTTACCTAGCTCACCAGGAGCTAGGCAGAGTAGGGAGCCTTCATAAGGATATTTATTCCTAAATACTCTCATTACAGAAAGGCACAAGAGCTTTTGCAACTGATGCATCTGCTGCGGGTCAGCGCAGTTGTTCAAAGGTTGTGCCACAACAATCCAGTCTTGACCCAGCTGATGCCCTCCAGCTCTATCGAACAGGTAACTGAAATTTGTCTGCAGGTTGCAGGTGCATAACTGAAAAGAGCAAAGAGTCTGGCCATATGACTAGAACATATATTCTGTATTTAAATACAGGAATAATTGCTTATAACTGATAATGAATGAGACACAGGCTACCTTTTCAGTACTGTACACAAACCAGGCTATTTACCACTACCTAATTTGTTTCAGGGACGTGAAGATATTCATCTATTTGGCATATTTTGGCCCTTAAGAAAAAGACAATGAGTTCTGCTGTAGTTCAGTAAAGTGCAGCACAAAGCCAAATTGCACAGCCTGTCAAAGCTACGTAGGGGCAGCAAGTTATTAACAATCTGCCCATTACCATCAAGGTGCAGCAGCTGGAGATGGCTCGCTGCTGTGAACATTCATAACGGCTCTTTCTTCTATCAATATTCCTGGATCTAGTAAGTGTCTGAAGAAAAGAAAGGTTTCAATAAACTGCCACTCACTAATGCAAAAAGGAGGGGGGGAGGGGAAGGAAGGATAGGGAGAAAGAAAGTATTTTGAGCGTGACTGCTTCAATGCAAACCAAACATTGTCAATAGCTCCAGCTGAACCGCCAGGACTTGTAGGAGCCACGTAGCAACAGACCATTAATAGCATCAGATTTTTGAAGAATCATTACTGTAGTCCCATGATACAAATATTGACTTTCACGTGTTCCTTCATGTGGGCTAATCCCTCTTGTCATTTTTGTAATCCTCATTCCCGCACCTTGTAGGCTCGAATCATGTTTTCTGTGCAATAGCCTGTTATGTCAAATGAAGACATTCAAAAGGCTCCTGAAGCCTGGGGACAGGCCTTACCGTTGGTCAGAGTTTCACAGGCAGCATTCAATGTCTCAATGGAATAATAGCATTTTAGAAAACTGCATGTCAGCAGCTACCTGGTGGGCTTTGGATAGGAGTGAAGTATTGCCCTTCCAGCTAATTAGGGTTCACCATAAAGGAAAACATCAACATACTTTGGTTAAAAAAACCCCAATCCTTTTAGACTTGATCAGCAAATGATGTGCATTGTATGTGTTGTACAGTACGGGCAGAATTTCCATTCTAACTTCATTTGATGTTGCCCACCGTTTTCTGATCATGTCAAGCCTCTTCTTCCCTCTGCCCCCACCCTTTAAATGAGGTAAGATTTTTGTGTATTTTGGGATTAGGCGAAAAAAATATGGAAAAATCTTACTCACTAGTATAGAAATTAAACACTTTATCCCATCCCAGGCAAGTAGTTTGGTGAGCAGGGGAATTTACAAACTCCAACTTCCTCACAATTCTTATCACAGAATTGTAGGAGTTGGAAGGGACCTCAAGAGATCATTAAGTCCAACCCCCCTGCCAAAGTATGTTACTTAAATTACTTTGGATTACAGGGTGTTCCTACTTTCCTGATCACAAAAATTCCCTGACCTGCATTAGTAATTAGGTATGTCATAGCTTTTAACATAGAAAATAAGGTTTAAAGTCTTCTGTAATAAAGATGTTGAAGTGATGAAAAGGACAGATGAGCTCTTTTCTGCCTCTACCCCAAGACAGGAGATGCAGAACTCCTGTAGAGTCAATGTGCACAAGTGAGAGGAGGCAATATGCTGATAAGACTATTCCCCTTTAATAGCTGTCTTCTTTTCTAGTTGACTCAAGCTACAAATCATACACAGCCTTCCACTCTTAATACTCAAGGTGGAATGATCAGACCATCTATCTTAAGAAAATCCTCTAGTATTTGTAACACTAACACTATGTGTATCTATAGAACAGACAAGTAATTAACATAGGACTGGGTGGAAAATGCATTACGTTATTGTGCACTAAGGCAAAAAAATTGACTTACAGAGCATGCTTTCTTCATTTTTGTCATTAAAGATACTTAGCAATATTGGAGAGATGCGTGGAGGTAACTTTGTTCTCTAAAGATACTGCTGACTTTGCAAGTAATTGCAAATTTGTCAATGAATTTGCACTGCTTGCTTGCAATATTTTGCTGGTCTGTTGTTTTAATGTCACAGCAAATTCCTCTTGAAAGTAGAAATTTACTATACGTTAGTTTGTCTGAAACGTTGTGATAAGAATCACTTTGGCCTCATTTTTGTCAGCCTGTGAAAAGCAACCCCTGTAACTCATAAGCATTTACTACTCACCCAAAAATAGACCACTGATAATTCCCCTTTGTTCTGTCCACAATTTGCATTCACTATTCATGTGTCTCCACAGCCAGACTCAGTAACTCAGGTATGGATTAATGAACATTAACAGAAGCAAGAACTGAGAGTCTGAAGTTACTACACCAGATACAAGAACAAGATCCTGTTCTATTAACAAGATGTTTGCAGAGGCATTTTGAAGTTTTGTTTTTCATTTTCTTCCCTCCCACAGTCCCTTGAAAGGTAAAAAGGAGATTAGTACTTTGATTATTTCACAACAGGAGAATTTCTCCAGTGATGCCTAATGGTTTTTTGTAGAGAAAGGCCAGTCACCATCGATTTAAGCACTGCTGCTTTGATTTTTTTTTCCCATACAATGGACACCATTGCTACAGTAATAAAGAAATGCGTGTTGTAAAGGTAGGGTACAATAATGCCTTAACATCAAGGAATGACTATCCATGTGCGTTGCCAGATGAACAGTTACTGGCTATCCTCTCTACTGAGCACAAAGCAGCAACACTGTAAAGCTCTGCCCTCTCCTATCATTTAGGCATCCACTCCTATATAGAATCAAAGAATGCTTTGGGTTGAAAGGGATCTCAAAGATCATCTAGTTCCAAACCCCTGCCATGGGCAGGGACACCCTCCAGTTGACCAGTTTGCCCAAAGCCCTATCCAATCTGTCCTTAAACACTTCCAGGGATTGGGCAACCTTAAACACAACCTCTCTGGGCAACCTGTGCCAGGGCCTCTCCACCCTCACAGTAACGAATTTCTTCCTAACATCTAATCTGAACCTCCCCTCTTTCAGCTTGAAGCCATTACCCCTTGTCCCATGGCTACACGTCCTGGTGAACAGTCCCTCTCCCACTTTCCCATAGGATCCCTTTAAGTATTGGTATGCTGTAATTAAGTCTCCCCAGAGCCTTCTCCGGACTGAACAAGCCCACCTCTCTCAGCCTGTCTTCATAGGAGAGGTGCTCCAGCCCTCTGATCATCTTTGTGGCCCTCCTCTAGACTCACTCCAACAGCTTCATGTCTTTCCTGTACTGGGGACCCCAGAGCTGGACGCAGTACTCCAGCTGGGGTCTCATGAGAACAGACAGGCAGAATCACTTCCCTTGACCTGCTGGCCACACTGTTTTTGATGCAGCCCAAGGAACAGTTGGCCTTCTGAGCTGCTAGTGCACACCTGAGCTTGTCACTGCTCAGAACCCCCAAGTCCTTCTGCTCAGGGCTGCTTTATATCTATTTTCCTCCCAGCCTGTACTTGTGCTTGAGATTGCACTGAACTGCATGCAGAACTTTGCACTTGGCCTTGTTGAACTTCCTGCAGTTTGCATGGGCCCATCTCTCCAACCTGTCAAGGTCCCTCTGGAAGGCATCCCTTCCCTCCAGTGTGTTGACCTCACCACACAGCTTCGTGTTGTTGTTGAACTTTGAGGGTGCACTTGATCCCACTGTCCATACCACTGTCCCTCTACCAACCCCTGACGAACACCAGTCATCAGACCTCCATGTGGACACTGAGCCATTGACCAAAAGCCTTTGAGTATGACGATCCAGCCAGTTCCCTATCCACCTAGTGTTCTTTCAGCTGAATCCATGTCTCTCCAATTTAGAGACAAGGACGTCACTCAAAGGTGTCAGATACCTTGCACAAGTCCAGGAAGATGATGTCCACCATCCTTCCCTTGTCCACCATCTGTTACTCCATCATAGAAGACCACCAGGTTTTTAGGCACAATTTGTCCTTAATGAAGCCATGTTGGCTGTCATTAATCACCTTATTCTCCATGTGTCTGAGCATAGTTTCCAGGAGGATCTGTCTGCTCCATGATCTTACCAGGCACAGAGGTGAGACTGATCAGTCTGTAGATCCCTGAAACTTCCTTTTTGCCCTTTTGAAAAATGGGAGATTATGTTTCCTCTTGTCCAGTCAGTAGGTAGTTCACCAGACTGCCAGAACCTCTGAAACATGATGGAGAGTGGCTTGGCCACTTCATCTGCCAGTTTACAGTGAGGGTGACAGATCCCTGGGACAGGCTGCTCAGGGGGGTGTGGAGTCTCCTTCTCTGGAGATATTCAAGACCCATCTGGACACCTCCCTGTGCGACCTGTCCTAGGGAACCTGCTTTGGCAGGGTGGTGGGACTCAATGATCTCTGGAGGTCCCAATCCCTAAAATTATGTGATTCTGTGATTCCTTTAGGACGCAAGGATGCACCTCATCAGGGCCCATGGACTTGAGCACCTTCAGGTTCCTTACGTGTTCTTGAACCTGATCTTCTCCTACAGTGGGCAGTTCCTCACATTCCTGGTCCCTGCCTTTGCCCTCTGTGACTTGGGTGGTGTGGCTAGAGTTCTTGCCATTGAAGACTGAGGCAAAAAAGTCATTCAGTACCTCATTCAGATTCACCTGTTCCATTCCAGAGAGGGCCCACATTTTCCCTCATCATCCTTTTCTCATTGATACATATGTAAAAACTTTTTCATCCTTTACATCACTGGGCAGATTTAGTTCTATCAGGGCTTTTGCTTTTCTAACCTGATCCCTAGATGCTTGAACAGTTTCCCTGTATTCTTCCCGGGCTGCCTGCCCTTCCTTCCACCCTTGGTAGGCTTTCTTTTTATGTTTAAGTTTGCCCAGGAGGTCCCTGTTCATCCATGCAGGCCTCTGGGTGTCTTTGCCTAATTTCCTCTTTGCTGAGATGTATTGCCTTTGGGTTTGAAGGACGTGACCCTTGAATACTGGACAGCTGCCTTGGGCCCCTCTTCCCTCCAGGGCTTTGTCCCGTTGACCTCTACCCAGCAGTTCCCTGAAGAGGCCAAAGTCCACTCTCTTGAAACCCAGGGTAGCCAGCATGCTGTGCGTGTGGTGATGATCCTGTAGTTACTACTCACGTTTAGACATGTCAATAAAATGAGAATTTGGACCACACAAACCACAATTTGAGTAGAATTGATGTATATACTTAGTGAGTTTCATTTCCTACCATTACTTGCTCTGCTACAGATAAAATTGTAATGTAAGCTATCTCATCACACCAAATCTCACCTTTAAGCGCTTATCAGGCCTTCGCTAGAAAACACAGAAGTGCTGTTATATGCAAGATAGCATTTATCTCCTCATCTGCTTGTGGTCCAGCAAACTATTCCTGTTTAGTTTCATTCATAGTTTAGGGCATGTATTTTATACTCGTATTTAACTGCTGAAAGGCTGGTGATCAAACTCCAAAGCAGCAGTTTCAAATACCACTTGCATTAAGCTTTTTTTACTGATGTTATATTTAATTACTGAAATTATGAGACAGCTTAATTATAACCAGCCACACAAGCTTACCAAACATTTAAAAGATAGTCCCAGGTTCAAATAAGGAGGATTTTTTCCCCTTTGTTCTCAACACAAAGTACAGCAGTGCAGCCCTGAAGTGAACATCATGGTATTGCTGTAAAGTCTTTTTCTTTGGAGGAAAGCTGGTGAGCAGAACTGACGTAGTAACAAACGACCATCTTCTGCAACCCCAGAAATAGAGGTTCACAGGAGACACACACTCACAAAAAAAAAAAAAAAAAAAAAGGGGTGGCTGATTCAGGGAAATTTTACAGGTATTAACCACCTGCAGTCTGAATTTATCAGCCCAGGAGAATACAACTTACAGATGCCTGCTTGGCCAAAATGAACATATTTATTCTATAGTAGCCAGACTGACTGTGGTACTACTTTTTTGTTTAATGTGAGCCCACATTTAAATTATAAAGTTATTTCACAATTCAAAGCTTAGTGCCTAGAGCTACTTTCTGTGCTACAGAAAGCTACACTGTGATTTTCATGAAGAATAATACCTGTATTGTTTACAGAGCAGGGCTAGAGACAGCTCTGCTCACTACCACCTGCAGGCATTGAAAATTAGAACAAATGCATGCTTAATCATTTACCAGGGAAATGGAACAGCTACAATAACAACAAAAAAGAAAAAATAAAGGTTTTACTAGATTAAAACAATGCTATGAATAATGCAATATGCTACAAGAGTGTCAAACATCAGCTCTTTTTGACCAAAAGCTGTTCCTCAAACAAAACCCTGAGGAGAAAGACTTCAGCGTGCTGGTTGATGAGAAGCTCAAAATGGCTTGGCAATGCACACGTGCAGCCCAGAAAGACAACCATATTCTGGGCTGCATCAAAAGCAGCATGACCAGCAGGTCAAGGGAGGTGATTGTCCCCCCTCTGCTCTGCTCTCATGAGATGCCACCTGGAGTACTGTGTCCAGCTCTGTGGTCCCCAATGTAAGGAGGGCATGGAGCTGTTGCAGTGGCTTCAGAGTGCCATGAGGATAATCAGAGGGCTGGAGCACCTTTCCTATGAAGGCAGGCTGAGAAGGTTGGGCTTGTTCCTCCTGGAGAAGAGAAGGCTCTGGGGATATCTTATTGCAGCCTTTGAGTACCTGAAGGGGACCTACAGGAAATCTGGGACTAGTTGCAAGGGCACAGATGGATAGGGCAAAGGGAAAATGGCTTTAAACTGAAAGTGGATAGATTTAGATTAGATATTAGGAAGAAATTCTTCCCTGACAGGGTGGCAAGGCCCTGGCATGAGTTGCCCAGAGACGCTGTGGCTGCCCTCTCCTTAGCAGTGTTCAAGACCAGGCTGGAGGGGGCTTTGGGCAGCCTGGTCTAGTGAAGGGTGTCTCTGCCCATGGCAGGGGGCTTTAAGGTCTTTTTCAGCTCAAACTGTTCTAACATTCTGTGATTCACTAGTAAAGACCTTTATGCTTGTTGGCTACTTAGAGGCTGCAGAGAACATTTAGTGAGAGTAAATCCAACTGTGAGTTGAAGCTCACAGCTTCCAGAAAACAAATACAAATTAATTTTGATTAAAGCATTGTGCTCAATTATAGCATTCTTTCTATAAGACAGTCCAAGGTAGAAAAGTGATTGGTAATTCTGCAGCTTTCATTTAGTACAGTGGGTTGATCTAGTCAAGCAGTAAATACCTGAGAGACTACCAGGTGTATGTCATTCATCACCGGATGCCTCGTGCACACAGCTCTCCAGCTGGGCTCCTTTCACTCCCTGATTAGGAGCACTTACAGCAAAGGCACATTTTAGTTTATTTGTAAAATAAGCTGCTTCACCATGGACAATAATGATCAAGATCAGAGCCTGGCTAAAGCTTTTTGTCTGGTGCATTTTTGGTGAAAGCAGGTGAACCTGAGAAGGTCTGAGCAAACTTGGTGGAATAAATAAATATTTCTTAGTGTTTATTTTTGCATCCTTATTAGTTGAGTTGTTAATTAAATATTAGTAAGTTGTTAAATAAACTTAATTAGTTAATTAAAATAAAATAAATTTAATGTGAATTAAAAGTAATAGGAAGTACAAATGTACTCTGAGTTTATATGCACCAAAAGAACAAGTATCTGATGTACCTGCTTCATCTTAAAAATATAAATATACTTCCACAATTATATTAACTACATTACAAGAACTTAGAAATTCTTCTCTTTCCATTTAACCCTTATATTAGAGGTAAGTTATTGGCAGATTAGCATCCTCCTGGATGTACTATTCCTGCACAGTAATTGTCTCCCAATATATAGGAGGTGCCTGTAGCGCCTAATGTCCAAGAACTTGATGTCAGACATGTAAAACTCTACAGGGGAGTGAGAAAAATTATTTTTATTAGTAATACCATTTTAGTTTTGAAAGCTATTCTTCACATATTCTTGAGTATCAACACACCATGCCTGCAAAGCAGCAATCAACCACCTACTGCATTTGCCACTATGCACTCTCATAGCTGCTTACAAGAGCATTTCAGACTCAGACAACCACCAACATCATGGTTTCAAAATGTCTTGAATGAATTATGCCCAGTGTGATTGAGATCTTCTAGTAATGTGTACTCCCAAAAACATCTTTACAAAGGCAACCAACTTAGGAACGCTACTGGAATGAGGCAGAGAAACAGCAAGGCAGACAAGGGAGATGGCCTCAGGAGCCCTACTGGGAGGGACATAATAACCCATGCAGAGAACATAGCTGGTCACTCCTCATCCATTATGGACAATGAAAATAAGTCACTCCTCAAATAATTTCAGAAACACATTATAAAATCTGCAATGACAAGTCTTGCTAACCTTTGCTTCTGCTATGCCTCTGCCTGTACCCATCCCAGAATGACTGCTGTAATCACCTCGCTTTCAGATGGGACCATTCTGGGAAAACAGAGAGGGCAATCTGGGTTTTACAAACAAGTGTAAATGCCTTAAACTCCAGTAATCAATGATGTATTGATCAACAGCCTTCTTTAAGGAAATATTAGAGGGAAAAGATCTGACCATGAATCTGTCTCATCCATGTTTGCACGTCACCCCAAACTACCCCAAGTAGGTTGCTTCTTAATTTCTAAGAGTGGAGTAAAACACAGTACAGAGTCTCTAAACCTCATCTAGAATCTAGAGGCTTGTGGAAGTCTGTCACATTTTGGTCTCTTAAGCAGCACTAGCAGAGGTGCTCACTAAGGGTACATCCCACCAGCAACTCAAGTGTGCTCACAGCAACAAACCCAGCTGACACAAGCAGCATTACACTGATGCTGTAACACTCACAATGAGAAGTTTTTCTGGCACTGGTTAGCGGGCCAGGATAAGCAGTAGGGATATTTTCACACCTGAAATGCTGCAAAAGTTTTGTAGCAGCAAAACTGGAGCACGTCAGCTCCAGTCTTCTTTGTCTGAACTACTTGACAAAACTTATTTTAGTGCTCTGCAGAAATGTGGACATTGGGTGTGTTGGCTTGTTTCCTTGCCCCATGCAAATGTCAGTGTTTGAAAGCGAAGTTTTCCTCTTTTCACTCCTGTCCTCTCTAGGGCCTCATGCCTGTATGGGAGCCAGTCTCCCAGCATCACACCAGCTATGGTCACACAGGGCTAATGGCAGATACAGGGTTGCTGTAATAGACACAGATAGGCACCTTTGCATGAGCCTTCACAGCCACTATACCCTCCTCTATTGGGGAGAAATAATAATAAAAATAATAAAAAAATAAATCACACTTTTCTAGCCAAAGGAATAAGAAAGGAAGGAAAAGCCCAGTAGGATTTCTGTGTGGTCTGGCAGACACAGGCATGCATGGAGACAATAAGCATTTGTTTTTTCCCCTGTTAAATAAAAACCTCAGTACTTTGTCCCAAGCGGGCATCTAAGTATTGGACTAACCCCAAATTTCTTGTGGTTTGTATATTGTGTATGAAATATTTGGTATATTTTGCCTTCAGCATTCTCTGAGCTGCATGCATTTTGCCACTGTGAAGCAGCAGGAGCAGCAGCTTATAATAAGAGGTTCCCACAGCAGTTAACCTAGTTTAGGGAGTTAATGCTGCAATTGTAAAAGTTGGGGGGAAGGGGCGAAGGGTTCAGAAGAAACCTGATTTTCATATTCCTTGGATCAGATGGTTTAGCAGAAAAAAGAATTTATTACCTGCTTTCACCCTTTAAAGAAAATGCGAACATTCTCTACATTACTGATTCATGCATTGGACCAAAAAAAGCAGCTTTGGAGACCTAGGTGAGTTTGTGATAGTCTAGGTAGAGAGCCCAGCCATTACAGCTCCAGCAGGTTTGGGGAGCAAAAAAATGGAAATACATATAATACAGCCAAATAAAGGCCACTAAGAGCCCTCGTTATTTCCTATGAGAAAGTAGAAGCCTGCAGGGATAGAAATAAATTAGGTAAAAATTAATAGCTTTTTAAATTCTAACTAGTAAGCATATAACCCAGAGCTAGACAAACCACTCAAAAGAAGGAAAAAAAAACCCAAACCCTATGATTTTTATTTTTCAGTGGTTGGGAATACTGATGCAAGAGCTCAAGGCAAATACATCAATCCCCCCCCAGCTACACAGAAATGAAATGTTATGTTCAGCACTGCTTTCTTCAACGCCACTTAACATGGGTTTTTTTTTCTACCAGCTTCCTCTCTACAATAAAATTTAATTTCATTTAAATAGAAAAATAATACCCTGAAAAACCCAACCACAAACCCAGAGAAGGTGCAATATGAGCTAGGGAGCCTGCTTTGACAGCGAGGTTGGACCAGATGATCTCTCGAGGTCCCTTCCAACCCCTATGATTCTGTGAAATCCCAATTTTGAGATGGATTACATATTTTCTACAGTTTAAAATATTTTTTTTTTCTTTGTGTTCAAAGTCATCACTGAGGTGCTAGAAGTTCAGTGATGCTGAAACAGGAGGGCCTGCACACACCCACATTGCAGACTTTTTCCCCCCAGCAGAGCTGGAAAACAATCTGGCATATACACAGGTACAAAACCACAATGGTCTAACAGCAGCACAAATATAAGGTTGACAACAAAGCAGAAATGCCCTGTATTGTCAACCTGCATGCAGAAGAATCCATTTAATTGGCACTCTGATAATCTTGATTTAACTGAGAAATAATAGAAGGCCGTCCTTGGGAAAAGGGGCAGCAGGGTTAAGAAATAAAGGTGTTTGAGTCCTTTCCTGTTCAGAAACAGCTCCAATGCTGACACTGCCCTTTCCCTTATTGTACTCAGTACGGGTAATGATATTAACTTTAAACACAAAGGCAAAAAATTTTAAGACATTTTTTCCAAGTATTTCTCAGTCACTAGAGCCAAGCAGAACGTAACAAGTAGGTCTAATCAGCTATCGCTTCTCTGTTATCTGAGTTCAACTCCCATGAAATTTCTTGTGTAGATGAGAGGATAAAACATGTTACAACAATCTGTCCCAACAGTTTTCTAAATACAAAAATGAAGTTAAGAGAAACAAACCAAGAAAGAGCCCTCCAAAATGCGTCCCAAGCTTGCTTTCAGCAAAATAAGCTTACTGAAATGCAGCATTTCTCCCTTGATTTGTGCACCATTCAACTCAGCAGATTTCCACAGGAAATAAATCAGATTCATTTTTTTCAGAGGCCTAGAAAAAAGATCCTTGCTCTTGATTTATTTTATTTTTTAAACTTTGGACCATCTGCAAACTTATCCAGACATACAAACTGGAACTAAAACCTTCCCCCCGTTGTACTTTATCCATTGACCATTCTACTGTGATTATAAAACAACTCTAATTTACCACAAAGAAGTTACTAGAAACGCATAGTAAATGGATGAATGTTGAATTAGTGTGGCTTTTGAGAATACATTCATGCTTTTGAGAATACATTCATTCTTTTGAAAGTGCAGAGAAAAACAGACAAGACCACCTCTTGAGGGGAATCTGAAAATGAGCAATCTTTAAAAAAAAAATAAATCCTAATTTAATAGGTTTCCCATGGATCAGAAAGTGCAGATGAAACATCTGACATCAAACAAGCAGGGTTTGGGGAGAGTTACAGTGGCTGAACACTGTTTCAAACTTTAGGAAGTGGTGCAGTTTATAGGAGTGGTTTTTTTCTATCCTGCTTTCTAAAGAAATCCTGTGAGCAACCGTGAATCTCTGCTGATTCTGAGCTTCCCCTGGGCTAGGGAGCAGGTGTGCAGCAGTGAGAAAACCACCCCAGTGAGACTGATAGAAAAATCTTCTGAGGACCTTATGTGCTCCATGTCCCTCCCTGATTGAAGAGAAACATCTCTGTGCAGTGGCAGACAGGCAGTGGCTCTGCGGGGCACCCACCGACCCAACAGCACAGTTGGAGCAGCATCTCCACTTTCAAAAAATACCAGTAAAAAATAGCTTTGGCCTTCATCATTGCAAATAACCTTGAAAATATGAACTGGAAAGGTCTGAAGCTATTACCTGCCTTATGCCTGCAGAGACTTGATTAAAACAAAACCAAACACTCCAAAAATTACCTGTATATATCAAACGCTTTCCCAAAACAACTACAGGAGCAATATCTGTGGTGAGGAGGTGGGAAAAAAGCTGGCACAGGAGAATTACCCCTGGCACCAAGCAATGTGTGGGACTGTCCCTAGGGTTGGTCCCTATCCTGCTCTCCCCTTGGGGCTGGGGTTCACTCCACACACAGCATCCCCTCAGCACCAGGAACCAACTAATTGTGTTAAAAAAGAAAACCAAACCAGAACAGAAACCCCTTTAATGAAACAAAAGTTTTGGGTCAGAAGACACATGTCTCAGAAATGCTGCTGAAGATGTAAATCCCTTCCAAGCCTCCTAAGCGCATCTGGCACCTGGTCTCTGCCATCCTCACTTTGACTAAGACCAAACAGTTCCTTTGTAACAGATACTCACTTTTCGGACTGGATGAGTACAGATGATCTTGGAGCTGCCTTCCCTATTTCTGCCCTTCCCAGTCACGTTCCTCTGTGCTGCATTTCCCCGTGTGCCCACCATGATCTTGGGATGACGCTCACCACCAGGAAGTCCCACAGTGGAGACTGTGAATGCTCTCAGGTATTGGTCACTTTGTTCTTGAAGCTTCCTTGACACCACCCTCTTCAAAACTTGGGCTATGACCGTGCATCACACACCATTCATGTTAAAGCAATTTATATATTTCTTGCACAGTTGTAGCTGGTATTTGTTATCTCTTAAATGACTAGCAAGGATTTTAAGAGGAAGAGATTCATTTAGCTGGTAAAGCCACCGTGCTTGTCACAAGAGTGTCGATGAAATGTAGCCCTTGGGTGAAAATATGCTAGTACATTTATTCAGTGCACTGTTTTCCTTTATGGGAGAATCCTTGTGATTTCTGCAATACAATTGATGCATACGTCCATCAACACTTGTAACAAATATCTATAAAGATGAAGAAACACAAACCCAAAAAACAACTGTCACTGAGTAAGCTGCCTCAGAAATCAAAAGAAACTTAAAATCGTATTACTTTCCCAGGTGAAACGCAAATAATAAAGAGAACCTGATGGAAAAAAAAGCAGAGAAGCAGGAGAAAATTTATTCTCACCCAGATTTTCCTTACCAAACCTTGAGATCTAGCAAATGCTTAGATGATTTCAAAACCTGACAAGGGCAATACACACAGGGTACAAATGTTTATGATTTAGGGCATTCCACTCCAAATCCTCCTGATGTCAGGAGGACATGACTTGAAAGGGAAGCGTTTAAGTGTGAAGAGACCACAGGTTTTGCAGCTCTGGGCAATCAAATGCGTTAGACTCCAAACTGGTGTGATAGGTGCCAGAGCTGCAGAAACCAGGGCCTAATTGGTCTAGGCTGTGCCCTGAGCCTGACAGGTATATTTGGTACAAGATGATTTAAATTGAATTTCTCTTATTTTGCATCGCAGGTCATGCTTAAGTCAATTCCTTACCTGTGAACTCTAATATGGAATACAAACACTGAATTTGATGGTTGATGGAAAAACTGATACACAAATGGTAAAAACAGCATTCCTTATTTTGATTTTTTCTTGTATTAAATTAGTACCCAAAAGCTCCAACTGGGAGTAGAAACTGACTGCTACTGTCCTTGTGTACATTATTCAGTGCTATTTGATTCTTGCCAAGATTTCCAATGTGCATACATGTATATGTACACACACGGAATAATAATTTCAATGAAAATTGCACTTAAAATGTAAATGGTCCAAAGCTCCTTTCAAAATATTCTGTAGCTTTATTGGAGATTTTTCTTTTTGTTATTTTATTGTTTTTGAACAACATTTTAAGTAGCAAAAGCCAGAATCTATTAAAATAGGAAGATCTTAAGCTGAAACATATCTCAACATTGCTTTGCTGAGCCCATTTTACCCGTGAAAATGGGCAGATAACGACATCTTGAACTCCTCTTTCAATAAGAATTCGGTTTCTAGTTTTCATTCCCAAAAGAAACTGGCACACCACAGCCTCAGTGTTGACATCATTCAGCCCGATACAGTGCTGTAGTAATTTAATCACTTTACTAAGAGTTTAGTAAGAGAACTGTACAAGCTTGGCTCTTTTCGGTTTTGCTTTGTTCCTTCCTTCCTTCCTTCATTTCTGTTTTACTATTAGTGAAGAATGTGCAGCATGCTGGGAAAAAGAAGAAAAAAAAAAAAAACTAGCCTTTTTCCCTAGGAAGGTCCATCCACTATGTAAATAGCTGTAAGATTTTCAGGGCAAAACCAGCCCAGGTCCTCCCTGACTCCACAGCGTTCTGCTTGCCAGAACCCACGATGGATCCAAGAGCCATAGGGTGAGGTGCAGCTGGATGCATCTCCTGGTACACACCCTTCCTGCTTCGCACTTTCTCAGACTCGAGCACGTCTCTGTCAGTCACTGGTGAAAGCAGGTTGAGAAGGGGAGCCGAGGAACAAGCAAAACACAGCGCTCAGATTGAGCAGCAGAGTCGTGGTGTTATGGCAGTCACGGGGATGATCCTTACTGCTAGTGCCATTACATAAACTCTCTGCATTAGGAAATTGGCATTAGATTTGGATAAAGGCCAGATGGATAATTGCATTGCACTTATTAAAATTTTAGAGCTATGTGAATTGAAGAAGAGTAGTCTTATTGATCCTGCCATGATTAAAATGTGCCATCTCCAGAGGCGGCAGTCAGAGTGCTGGCCCTTGTATCACTTGCGTGTGAGTTGCAGCTGTCAAAGACCATGACTTTGCATGGCAAGAGAATAAAATAGGCACAAGATCAAAGCCAGCACTACACCAAACCCTTGCTGTGCCTGGAAAGAAAATAGGGAACAGCTGTCACCAAATACTCCTGAGCCTTGCAGTGTGTCTGGGCTCCAGGGGCTCTACAACAGAACAGACTTTACGAACTGGGGAAAAAAAATCCAGCTCAGCTTGTGAGCCACCATAGCACTGCAGGGCATATCAGACTGCAGCGTTCACTTGTTTACTGCAGTCATCCTTCACCATTGTGCCTGACTTTTTCTCTGTCTCCACTGTTTTCTTTGCAAACGCACTCTGCTCCCTAGGTATGGCATCATGAGAAGCTGCTCTCACTGGCTTCCTCTCCTCTAGACACCAAACAGCCCAGTTAACACCTTGCTGCCACAAGGCTTGTAGGTACAGAAGGGTTGCAATGATAGCCAGGGCGATGTTGACTTTGTGTGCTCCACTTCTGCAAGGGACACTGTGAAAAATGAACTAGTTCATAGAGGGACACATTGAGTTCAGGGTGGCAATTTCTACTTCCCAAGATAGGGTGGCCAGATTACAGGAATGACTGTGCAAAAGGCTCAGGTTTGTTTGAATGCCACTGTGACCTGCGACACAACCCCAGAAAAGGTGGCTCTTACACAAATGTGTCCCTCTACACAAATATGCCTGCATAATGCCTTTACTATCTAGTGAGTAAAATCACACCACCTCAAGCTCCTTAATTTAAAATTTCATAAGCAATAGCAGTAGCCACCCTGAGTTGTTCAGAAAACACATCAGCACATGCTTACATTTGTGCCAGTCGCTACAAAAAGACAACTCACCTCTAAATAGTGAAACAGCACTCAGTTATGTACCGAAACCCACGTGAACACAGGAACAAGTAGCAAAACATTTCATATTTCTTTATATGAAGTTGGAAGGAAAAAAGTTTTGTTCAGAAAATACCTGGAAAGGTGAGCAGAAAGCAAATCCTATGCCAGCCAGCAGTATTATTTATCTGAACTGAGCAAAAGTTAAATCAGGTTTTCCTAGTGAAGCAGAGGGGGAATCACTGGGCAGGGGATTAGTCCTAATGGAACCAGTGGAGAAATCTCCACGCATCAACAGGCTCCAAACTATACTAACCAGTAATTTTGCACTGGCCCTGCTGCAGCACTAATAGCCATGGCAAGACTGTTATATGTTTTCAGAGCAGATTAAACCCTCATTTTTTGCACAATTTCTACTGGGACAGAAGCACTGTGGTCTTGAGTGTGAACTGGGATTGCTTCATACCAAACTGGGCTACGACTTCACAGAAATAGACATTCAAGTCCTATATTACATGTCTTGTGTACTTTCCCCTAGGGACAAGATGCTGTTTCATCTCCCCATATAATCCAGAGGGATCTTGATGGGGTTGAAAGGTGGGTCTGGGTGAACCTAATGAGGTTCAGCATTGAAAAGCATAAGGTTTTGCACCTGGGCTGGAGGAATCCCAGACATACTTACAGTCTGTGAGAAGAGCTCCTTGAGAGTAGCCCTGCTGAGGAGGACCTGGATATCATGGTGGATGAGAAACTTAACATGAGCCAGCAGTGTGCTCTTGCAGCTTGCAAGGCCAATGGTATCCTGGGCTCTATCAGAAGAGGGGTGACCAGCAGGGACAGGGAGGGGATTGTCCCTCTCTACTCTGCCCTCGTGATCCCCAAGCTGGAGTACTGTATCTGGGGCCCCCAATACAAGAAAGATGTGGAACTGTTGGAGAGGGTTCAGAGAAGACTTTGAAGATGATTAGAGGGCTGGAGCACCTCCCCTATGAAGAGAGGCTGAGGGAGCTGGGCTGGTTCAGCCTAGAGAAGAGAAGGCTGCAGGAGGACCTCATTGCAGCCTTCCAGTCCCTGAAGGGAACGGAAACAGGAGGGGGATCAACTTTTTCAAAAGGCAGACAATGGCAGGACAAGGGGGAATGGATTGACGCTAAAGGACAGAAGGTTCAGATTAGATATTAGGGGGAAGTTCTTTACAGAGAGAGTGGTGAGGTGCCCAGAGAGGTGGTGGATCCCCTATCCCTCGAGGTATTGAAGGCTAGGTTGGATGGGGCCCTGGGCAACCTTGTGTAGCTCCAGGCCTGGAGGTTGGTGTCCCTGCCTGTGGCAGGGGAGAGGGAACTCTCTGATCCTTGGGGTCCCTTAAACCCAGACCATTCTATGGTTCTATGATACATAGCAGATAAGCCTAGAGCCCTTCTACACATGCCCTAATCCAGGCATGTGTCTTGATTACTCAGAAAGGAAAAAAAAAGAAAGAAAAAAAAGAAAGAAAAAGATGACAACATCTACTGTCTTTTGATTCAAAGCTCCAGCGCAGACAGGGCTTTGAGGTTGAGCAGAAAACTTTCTAAGTATTGCTTCTTGTACCCTGCACTCAGAGAGAAACATTATCATAAACCAAAGAGTACTTCACTACACTCATATCAATGATTTCCTGAAGATCAATATCATAGCTCCTCCAGAAACCATTTTTGGGGCTGGGATTATACTTTATTCTATTTATTTGTCCCTGAAGTTATACAGATTCTAGAGCTTTCTCGAGCTAAATGGGTTTGTCAGTCCCCCTCAGGTGGAAAGAAGAAATACCACTGTTCTTTTGTAAAAATGTTAAATGTGAAGGGCGTTTGCATCTAATGATGACCCCAGAAATGGGTCTTCCCAGAGAGAATCAAGCCAAGCCTACTTAGTATCTTCAGTCTGGAATGACACCTTAATGACCAGTGGTATGAAATTCCCACTGGTAACCATTTAGAAAGCCATTGACATTGTTGTAAAGGAGAAGCTTTTTCAGTCTTTAAATGTAAAGAGATTGCTGCACTAAGGAGCAGTTTGTATAGCTCAAACTCTCTAAAAGAGACTGTTGCTAAAGCTGAGCAAGAGCAAGTCAAGTATCCCTAAAGGAGAGAGTTTTGAGAGTAAACTCAAAAGCAAAAGCTGCCATCAGCCTAACTTCTCTGTGGGTGAAGGAGTCCTGCTCTTGCCCATCCACAGCCATTCCAGCACCCTCTTAGAGCTCCTCACCCTGCAGTAGCCAAAAATGCCTCCCTCTGAAGCTACAGAAATATTGAGAGGGTCAACTGCAGTTCCTGTATGGACAGCCTGAGATGAATCGGCCTCTTAGCTGAATAGGAAAGAAACATGAGGGGTAGAAACGTAGGCTGCCTGCTGATGGTTGCTGATTTCTCATGTCTTGAGTTCATTCTTCTTTTTTTTTTGAGCAGACACCTTCAGTATTACAACATTAGTTACAGAAGAGGCAGGGGATACATTCTATATGGATCTGAAGGAGAAGCACTGTGCCTTAAGTCACTCATTAGCAGACCATGGCTGAGAGACCCATAAAAGCAACTGTTCATTACTTGAAATAAGCCAGGTACAGGTCTCTTCTGAATGGGAAGCACAGACTTAAAACAGCATGCCAGTTTTCAAGGATTTTCTGTTTATCAGTAGAACAGTAACATCAAAGGAATAGATAGTAACTCATTTTTTTGATGACTTGATTATTTTTACATGCACTTATCTTTTAGGGATCAGTGGCTTCATGAGATTTTGTTAGAGCTATTAAGTAGTGTTTGCTGTTTGAGACAGTATCATCAGAGCAACCATGCCTATGTGAAGGTCTTGAGGGAGAGAGACAATACTGGATGCAAAAAGAAGTGTAAGAGGTTTCTGACATTCATAAGTTTAAGTGTGCATGAGTACCAGCCTTGATTTTCCATGTGCATTCTTTTCTTACCCATGAAAATTGGAGTCTGTGGATTTCAAGTGGATTAATGTAAACACCTAATGATAAGCAAATGAAAACAGAGGAGATGCAAATTTTAAATGTGAACCCATTCCATGATCAAACACCATGGGACTCAAATCATAAACACTTACCATATGAATAGGTCAACAAGACAATTCAGAGTGTCTATTCCCATGGACTACAAAGACATTTTTGTTTGCTTGTTTGTTTTTTTGAGAACCTCATTATGGGGAAACATAAGTTGTAGCTTCCCTACTGATTATTAAAGGAGAGCGAGGAATGGCATATCTGTTCTCTGTTCAATGATCCATGCAACCAGAGCAATATCCACAGCAGGCAAACCCAGCCTGTAAGAAGCTGAAATGTCCAGCACAGCAAACATTTTTAAATGAACGTAGTTAGGGCTGAATCAAGGTGATCTGTGAAGCCTGCTCCAAAATCCTCTCTCTTGGGAAATAGAAAAGAACATACAAATAAATGAATAGATACTTCCATATATGTTGCAGCTATAAATTTAACAAGCTAAGCTAGAGAGCCTTGTGCTATAATGAGTTTCTATAGACTGAAACGTGTCACATTGCTGAAAATATCATCATGCTGCTGAAAATAGAAAAAATATTAAATTTGTTTCCACACACAACACATTAAAAGCCAGTTTGTGCAACTGTTACCAAAAAAAGGTGCCTTATTTCTGGAAATATGAAATAACTGATCACGGGGCCAGGTGTCTCCCACACTAGGAACAAGTAAGTGCTCTTCCTGTTAAAGAATTTTTGCTGCAAAATTTCAGCCTGGCTGGAGGCTGCTCACCAGTTTTACATATGCAGAGGAAATTATACCCTGCAGCAGTCATCCTCCACCATCTCAACACTTGCAAGGTACAGTATGAAGATCTGAGATTCATTAGGCCATGAATGCAAATGAGGGCTCGTGTGGAAAGATATCCAGGAGTGGCAGTAGCATGTAAAACTTGAGGAGGATCACAGGCAATGCCACTCCTCAAGCACAGAGGAACTGCCTTTGGAAAGGGTAAATCTCATTTGTGCAGAAGACAGGCTTCCTTGAGGGGCTTTACAAGGCTGTGAAGTACAGCCCTCCAGCATCAACACTTTCCACTCTATCACGAGCTTCAACACTTTCTGCATACTTCCAAGAGAAAGAAAGCCATATTTCAGCCTGCCTTTAATTAATTGGACATATGTATACCATACAGAAATCTAATAAAGCCCAGGCAGGCAGAGAAAAGAGGAGGGGGAGAAGCACGTCACGGACATCAGGGACATCCCTCAGTACATTGCTGAAAGGCTCAGGTGCTGCAGTAGTGTCAGCATCAGAACAAGAGAGGACCCCAGCATTTCCCTGCTTCAGAGGAAATGAAAAGCATAGCAACACTCATCCATACCTTTTCAGCTAAGGTTGGGGGAAAGTGGAGATAGCAGCACAGAAATAATTCTGCAACAACTTTCTTCTGTTGTTTTCAACCTTTGCTGCTTCTAGGTAGAAGGATTGAGACAACCTTGGCCTATTAAAATCCAATTGTAAATGAAACAGCAAACACTGTAATCTCATCTTTTTTCTGCTTTTGGAACTCCATATGGTTTTGTTCAGCTAGAGATCTGAATTTTTTATGATTCACACTTGTTTACTTCTATTAGCAGATTTGGCCCATAAACATGTATGGGCAAGCCTCTCTAAACTGAGTTCATCAGGGTAGGAATTGGTGTAAATCAGGATTTTTCTGCTGGGTCACAGACAATGATTTATAGAACAGTGTTAAGGGGCCTCTGGATCCCACAGCCTCTGCTCCAGTGGGAGATGAAGAATGATTCAACCACAACGTTTGAGAGGGCTTATTGCAGCATACAAGTATGATTAGTGCACTTGTGATGCAAGAGCATGAAATTCATAAGCCGCTTAATTTTTTTTTAACAGCATTCATGCCATTTTATGATTCTAGCCAAAAAAAACCCTTGGAATAAAGTGTCTTTGTTTGGAAACACGCTACCCCTATTTAAACGCTTCTATCTTACTCTCTGCTTTTGCCATGTCTACCATAAGCTGCATAGATACATGTTAAAAACTTAAACTTGCTTTAAACATTGTAGGGTTTTTTGCTGTAAGGTATTTGTGGGAATAACAGAAATAAAAGAGTAAGGGCCATCAATAAAGAAAATCAGCTTCATTCTGCTAATACTTATCTGATGCTCATTTTGTTTCACGCTTTTGCTGCTGTTGCTTATCTGATTATCCCTCCTTACTGCTTTTAGCTGCACTCAGACACTTCCTACACCACCTACATTACTTCTTCACAGAGAGGAGTGGCTCTTACCTTGAGGGTAGCAGGTCCACAAGATTTTGGACCCACCCTATCCCCTCAGGTAGGGTGCTAACAGCCGACAGTGCTAGCATCAAGCCTGACACCTCAAGGTGCAGGAAGCATAAGCGTACTGAACCTGTCCAACAGCCCAACATGGAGGTTTTCCCTGGCTATCCCCAAAACTGCAGGGACTGAGACGTAGCTATACATAAAAAGCAACATGTAGAATTACAAGTACCTTAAGAAGACAGTGGCTATTTCTTTTCCTCTTACTTTTTTAAGAGTTAAAAAGTAAAGATGCTTCTCTTTTTAGTATTATCCATGAATGAATAACCCATGCTATTGTTTTGCACAATAAATACTGTTTGCCTAAGCCTCCACTGCAATATAACCTTGTGTGCATGCAAATATAGTTGTAAGATTTTGTTGAGACATGTGCTAGCTAAAAACATCAGAACCGCCGCTGCTTTGAAAGCTTCAATTCTTTCCTTCACTTGTCTTCTTTGCTTCCAGGTACCCTGTAACAATCATCAGCAGAACTTCATCTATTCCTCAGATATTTTGCAAATGTTTTTCCTGTATGCAAATTTGTCCTCACTTTGTGGGATAAAAAACTCCCACCATGTTTTCTTCACTAAATGCTGAAAAGCTGACTTCATGCTTATGTTGGCAATTGGTTTCTTGGAAAGATCTGCCTCTGCAACAGGTAAAAAAAACCCAAAACCTTTCTAGCAATGAAATTCAGCAACAGCATAAGACACAATGAGCAGGAACAAAGGACTTGTGATCTGAAAGAAATCCCAAACACAGAACTGCATTAAATGGTAAAATTCAAGTAAACCCAAAGTAATGACAGGGCACAAAAAGAAACAATCTGAACTGGAAAAAACACAGGCACTGGAAAACCCCATAATTTTCCAATGGTCTTGATTATTATAATCTGAACCTCCACAGTATTATTCCACTAATGCATTATCAAGTACACCAGCTTTGCCTTGTTTATTTTGGAACACAGCTGTTGTGTTAATTTAGCCTAACAGATAGCATGATCATGGGTGATTCTTAGACCCCAGCTACAGAATACAATGGGGAAATGAAAGCCAGGGTGGTATAATTTTTTTTTGTTCCTGCAAAATTATTTCTATCAGCTGCAAAAAACCTCGAAGTCTTCGCTTTACAGTAGGACCATCCCTTAGCAGAAAAGAGCTTTCACCTTTTGTAAGGCCAAGGAGAAAAACCCCATGAATTTTCACTCTAAAATCTTAAGTTCATCTTGCACGGCTTTGTAGTTCTTGGCATTTTGCTAACAACATAGCAAGGTTTTCACCTGATCAGTCATTAAAACCTGATACCAACCAAGAAAGTTCACTCAAAATCCAGAATGCATCTATATTTCCTTGGTTTAGGTCATATAGGATGTTTGGAAGGCAGAAGAGACCAATATCTCACTCTATTGCCCTCCCTTTCTGACACTTCATACCTGATAAACAGGTCTGGAAATACACTGCCAGTGATCTGAGCTCCATCACGTGCAGTCACAGTTACCTTGGCTCCTGCTGGTTCCTGCAACAGCAATCAAGTCTGCTGACAGCAACTATCTTCAGACTACAGCTCGTTTCAGCTTTCCGTAAAACAAATACATGCTGCTGATAGTGGGAAGTATGGACTCCTAGGATATCTGAGCAACTACGAGATTACACCCCTCAGGACTTGACTTTTACACAGGTGATGTGGCATACCTTAGATCTTCTCACAACAGGATCTTCTTTCAATATTACTTAGGAATACATCAGAAGACAGGGCAGATAGATGATACTAGTAGGCAGTCAATTTCAGATATCCAAATGCACAAGAGAGCACAAGGTGAGTGTTGGAAAGAAATAATAATGTCATTGACCTCAGACATTGGGGAAAGACATCCGAGCAACTATAGGCCAGTCAGCCTCACTTCTGTCCCTGGAAAGGTGATGGAACAGCTTGTCCTGGATGCCATCACCAAGCAATTGGATGAGAATGTGGTCATGAGGAGTAGTCAGCATGGATTCACCACAGGGAGATGGTGCTCGACCAATCTCATAACCTTTTATGATCTCATGACAGGCTGGGCAGATGGAGGGAGAGCAGTGGATGTCATCTACCTTGACTTCAGCAAGGCTTTTGATACTGTCTCCCATGACACCCTGATAGCAAAGCTGAGAGAGCATGGGATAGATGAGTAGACAGTGAGGTGGGTTGAGAATTGACTGTCGGACCGAGCTCAGAGGGTGATGATCAGCGGAGCAGAATCTGACTGGAGGCCTGTGACTAGCGGTGTTCCCCAAGGGCTCAATGTTGGGTCCAGTCCTGTTTAATATCTTCGTTGACGACCTTGATGAGGGAATAGCATCCATCCTCAGCGAGTACACCAATGATACTGAGCTGGGAGGGGTGACTGACACGCAGGAACACTGCGCTGCCATCCAGCGAGACCTGGACAGGCTGGAGAGCTGGGCAGGGAGAAACCAGATGAGATTCAACAAAAGCAAGTGTAGAGTCTTGCACCTCAGGAGGAATAACCGTCTGTATCAGTACAGGCTGGGGGATGACCTGCTGGAGAAGAGCTCTGTGGAAAAGGACCTGGGGGTCCTGGTAGATGACAGGTTGGCCATGAGCCAGCAGTGTGCCCTGGTAGCTGAGAGCCAATGGGATCCTGGGGTGCATCAGGAAGAGTGTGGCCAGCAGGTCGAAGGAGGTGATCCTCCCCCTCTATTCTGCCCTGGTCAGGCCTCACCTGAAATATTTGTCCAGTTCTGGGCTCCCTGGTATAAAAAAGACGGTGATCTCCCTGACAGTCCAGGAGAGGCTACGAAGATAATTCAGGGCCTGGAGCATCTCCCCTGTGAGGAAAGGCTCAGCATGCTGGGACTGTTCGGCCTAGAGAAAAGAAGACTAAGGGGGGACCTGATTAATGTTTATAAATATCTTAAGTATGGGATGCAGGGGAAAATGGCCAGCCCCTTTTCAGTGGTCTGTGGAGACAGGACAAGGGGCAATGGCCGCAAGTTGGAGCACAGGAGGTTCTGCACCAACATGTGGAAGAACATTTTCAGAGTAAGGGTGACAGAGCCCTGGGACAGGCCGCCCAGGGGGTGTGGAGTCTCCTTCTCTGGAGATATTCAAGACCCGTCTGGATGCCTATGTGTGCAATATGTGCTAGGGACCCTGCTTTGGCAGGGGGTTTGGACTGATGATCTCTCAAGGTCCCTTCCAACTCCAAGTATCCTGCAGCCAAGAAACAAACCAATCCATAAAGGATTACCTATATGCTTTAACAACAGCATAGGATCCCTAGTCAGTAGGGCCAAACATGCAGAATGAACGTCGTTTTTACACCTTTCTTCAAACTGACTTGTTTGCTGTCTATTGGTATTTTTTTGGGCCAAGGGCTGAAGATATCAACTGTAAGAGCATTAGTGAATTAACCCTTGTAATTATTACTACCAGTGATAATAATTTTGAAGCCATTTGCCTATATAATTAGCTTCAATCAAACTCCTTTCAGTTACTTTTTCACAACCATGGCTGAACTCAAAGCACAGAGTGAGCAAAAATCACTCCAAGTTTGTCATGCTTTGGTTCCAGTAAAAGCTACGAAGAATGCTATTTATAAGTATCTTAACCTGTAGACAGCTGTCATATGGAGGGATTTGTAATGCTGCTGAATCTGCACAGATGACAATATATAGAAAGAATGAACAGGTGATAACTATTGCACATGCTTAGGAAAAAAAATGTTGTGTCTTCAACAAATACAGATACCTCCATCTGTAGCCCGACTCCTGAGTTTTGTTGATCATTCACTGTTGGCTTTACAGAAAACTATTATTGTGGGGTAGAAATCAGAGAGAACATAACAAAGGACATATTACAATACTGAAAACTGCTTTGCACTTAAGATATTTTGTATGGATGATAAAGAGGGGTAATGGATTGTGACTGGCATGCCTGTGACCTTCTAAAAGCTTGCAAAGTAGCTTTTAAGACCAAAGGAACATTCTTCTCTGCACACTATCATAGACAGAACCTAATTTTGTAAACTAACTCTCCATTCATTAGAAGTAAAAGAAAGAAAAACTAGGTAGAAAAGGGGGAAATCATTGATTTAACTACAAGGTCTCATTGAAACTTTTGCACATATTGATCTATCACTATTTGCTTTGCATTCAAAATGGAATTTTTTACAATGGATCAAACTGATCAGGAAACAAATAAAACATTACAGAAGATACTTGTTGCCAGAATGGCTCAGATTGGACCTTTGAATTTTTATTCCCCCCCCAATGGGAGTCAAAGAAGATTAAGGTGCTGAACAAGATAATGAGATAGAGTGGTAGCAAGGGAGAAGAGAGCATATGTTCATTTATTTATAACAATATTGCAAAGTGTTCAACATATTCAAGTCAGTGAGCCACAGATTCACCATGTAATTTAATTAGTGCTTATGGTAGATACCATAAATGTTTCTAATGCACACTTTCTATCACATGCAATTATAAATAGCATGCTTATTTATAACAGCAAGCTGACCAGAAGGTGGCCCCATAGTGAATACAATGCAACTTAATTCACTCAGGAGTAGCCTGATGTCAAAAAGTGTGAACTCTATTTATCAGTCCCCAAAAGTGCATGAGGTAAGTCTCTCTGAAGGGATGAAGTATTTGTCATTGTAGTGCTCCAAATTGTAATAAAATCATTATGAAGTAGATTGAGCACAGATAAAGTAGACTGGTGATTATCTATGTATTTCCTTAAACTTTAAAACCAGAGTAACTAACACTAGTGAAGAGCTGATCTTACTCCCATGCCGTGCTGTTAAAAATGTGGTTTTCTCCAGGAAAGGAAATCTTAGTTTTAGGGGCTGACCCAACAGTCACTGATAAAACCCATGCAAAAACTCCAGATAAATTTGCTGGAGTTTGCTTCCTGCCCTCAGAACAGCAGAGTCACAAACTTGTGCTTTCATTTCCACTACAGTTGATTGTAAAGAATACATGCACACACACACACACACACACACACCCACACACACACCCTTTTCACAGCATATATCAATGTGCTTCTTCCTTTACAAATACTATCCTGGGAAGCAGACTGTACATCTGCTATCACCAGCAAAAATAAATAGATGCTCTTTCCCTAGCTGGGATGGCACATGCCACTATTCTTCAAGCTTTGTACATGAGCAGGGACCACTTTTTTGTGTGTCAATCATTAGCACTACCCAGAAACCAAGAGTGCTACATGAACATGCTCCTACCTGGAAACAGGAGATATAATAAGCTCTAAATCGCAATAGCTTTGTACTTCAAGTAGGTGAAACTGCTGACTACACCAGCAGAAGCTTAAAAAAAATTTGAGAAAACCATTTTAATTTGACTGGAATAAATTATATCACTCTACACCACAACTCCATTAAGCTCTTTTCTAGATAGTACAGAAAAACCAAACAAAAGGTGAATGGGGAGGGTGCTGACTGAAGGCATGGCACAGTAAGATCCAATACAGTTTCATATCATGGCTTAAAATTAAATCACCAGGTAAGGATATAATGTGGCTTATTCTGAATATTAATAATGTGCATCACATACATATCCAGACAGAGCAGCGAGCAGTATAATCTGGAAGAGCTCAAAAGCAACAAGAAGATGACTTCTTGCAATTGATGAAAGCCAAAATTTACTTCCATAACACTATTTCTGTTTAAGAGAGGTGTTCTGCAGGGACTGAATGGGTACAAGTGACCTTGGGAAGCCAAAAGCCACACCAGTTAGATTAAGACAGGCTTGCACCAGAGATACAGATGTCATGGTAATAGAGAGAAGTCAGAGCACAGGCAGATACTTGTTTTGATAGAGGACCAGTTTCTTATTGGATGATGACAGCCAATATAAGGTTTACTTTAACATGCTACTCAATGTTTTGTTTTAAAAAGCTACTGTAAGATAGTAAATATGATTTCTCCTCCTCTCTCACACACACTTCCCAACCCCCACCCCCACCCCTTTCACCAGGCTACATAAGATCAGAAGATCTGAACAGGCCATTTCATCAATGTCAGGAAATGGCAAGGCAATACTTTAGTTAACTCCAGGGGAAAAAAAAAAATCCCAACAAAACAACATTAAAACCTCCACAAGCTTCTTACTCTTCAATTCTAGATACTCCATAGGGTAAATCGTGTACCTCCACAGTGGTTATTTAACAATTAGAGACAAATGATTTCTTAAAGGCTCTTATTCTAACCCTATCCCTGGCTTTTAAATATTGAAGCAGAGGTAATTAATAGAATGTAGAGTTTCTCCAATTAAGATATACTCTAGACAGGGGATAACATAATGTTTATTCAAACAACAAAGAACAATGCATCAATAATTTTGACTTGAACCATTCATTTTAATTCCAAATCAGATAATGTTAAATATGCTGTACTCACTGCTGGGCACAAGGAATACCCCGCTGTCTAGACAAAAATTGTTCCTGAAGGAGGACTGTGAGTCACCCCAGAGCTTTTGATCAACACATCTGAAGTGTAAACAAATGTTTACTGAAATAGAAAATTCTTATCACTTGTCACAACATAATTGCAGCTGTTCAGATTTTGGATGACAACAGTATCTGCCTGGAAATTTCTTAAGACTAGATACCATAATGCTGTGTTTGCACCACTGGTATGGTGGGTTCCAGCAGCTGGCACAGCAATTACCAAAACCACTCGATTTCCACCAAATAGCTCAGACCTAATTGTCACAGATGTCTTGTTTTTTAGGGTTCCCCCCCTCCCCCCCTTGATGTGTGTTACCACAAAAGGATGACCTTAAAGAAGCAGATGAAGAGAGGTAATAACCCCAGCAGACCTTTGGAGTGCAAAGTGGTGGGTTGGATCTGAATAATTATGACAGGAAAAAAAAAAAGCAAATTACTAACAAATTACCTACTCCATTTCATACTTCTACAACTTCCCTGGGTCAAAGGCTGAAGAGTAGAGTATGAGGGAACCACCATATTCTCATGCAGAGAGCTATAAGCACCTTGAAGGAATGTTATCTGAAATCCAACACGTGTACTTTGAGGAACAGAAATCCTTTTGCATATTTACTGTAGGCTTCAACAGTCCAAAGTTTCCCATAGCTGGTTGCTTTAGTTCTGGACACATGAACTTCTAGACCATTATTAGAAGCCTCACAATCTCTTTGGAGTGGAAAAAAATAGAATACAATTCCCCTTTGAAATTATTTTTAGAAGTAGCATGAAATAATCATCAGGCAGCAACTATTAATTTTTAAAAACAGAAGAATAATTCAGAATTCCCTATTATGCTACACCCTATTTGTAAAATAAGGAATACACTAGCAAAAGAGGACTAAAAGAATCATGTGGCTAAAATAACAGAATTTCAGATTGCCAAACAGCCTGATTAAAGTCATCTTGTTGTAGTTGACTTTGAATGTTTTCCAACCCAATTCCTACCCCCCAACTGAAGAGCGGAAGCCTGACTTCTATACATTTAACTGATAATATTCCAAACAATTTTTCCTTGATACTAAAGAAAAATCACATATCTTCAGAAGGTTGAAAGGGAGTTTTGAAGAAAGATGAAGACACAGTGTGAAAAGACATTTGAAAGATGAAATTAGCATTTAAAGATGTCAAAAAGTGAATATATGTAAAGTGAGTTTCTCAATTTCTTTATGAAGCAGTCAATAAGATCAGCTTCACGTTTTCCTCCTTTGATTCTTTGAAATATGGATTTTTTTTCCCTGTGATACAAGCATTAATTTTAGGGTTCATTTAAAATTCATAAACCTGAAAATGGTAATATTTTTGGTTTGTACACTCATATGAAGAATAAGATGTTTCTTGAGCAGTTCAGACAGTCACAGTCTTTATTCACTACATGCAGCTAGAGTTTTTATTCATTCAGTATCAATATCTGTAGACACCATGCTTATTCTGTCACCTATAGTCATCACTCAGCTTTCTGTGGTTATGTTTTCCTCCAAATACTAGGTGGCAACGATGGTTTTGTGCCTTCTATTAGCATTTCTTGAATATATTTGCTCTCATACATTTGTTCCTCAAATGAAGAGATGTGTGCAGGATTTAAAGAGAGATTAGGCATATACATAAATAACAAGACCCAGACAATGCTAAGATCTGGAACATGGATAAATATTCAGGGCTTGACCACCCAGACTGATTATCCTACATTTGATTACTACAATCTCACACCTTCTCTGAAGCATCTGAATTTAACTACCACTGATGATCCAGCCTGCATATCCACTTGCAATGCAGTCAGTTTGATCAAAGACCATGAAATCCAAGAAATATTTCTCACTACCTTGGACATGTAACACTTGGGGTAAGCCCTGTGAGACCTTCCATAATCCAGGTCTTCTAGTGAGCACTCTGGCGGCATGCTGACCCCAGCCTGTAACAAGACCATACTCCATTCCTGCAGGCTATAGATTCTTCCAGAAAGAAACTAATTTGGTATCAGGAAAGGTGTGCATGCAACATGCTCTGCTCACCCAAATTTACCTCATCTCAGAGTAGGTAAAGCCGTAGGGCACAATTACACTTGGATGTGGACTTGAAGTGATGAACTTACTGCCAGAACAGCTGCAACACCACCAGGCAGGATTTTCAAAAGCTCTGTGTTTGAAAAACAGATCTTTCTGAAATTTTCTTACAGAATTTAATATATATGTTAAGAAAAATTACTCACAGGCTAACTTTGAACTGGCTTACTCTGTGACTTGTGGCCATCTAGCGATGCAATCAAACAATGTATGGTCTAGCATGCCTTGCTATTCAGCATTGAAGCACTGATCATAGCCTGTCCTTGTGAACCTAAGGCATTCCTTGATACTTGCCTCATGTCCTCTTACAGAGTCTTGAGTTTTACCAAGGTAAGTCTGTACAACCTCTCACCAACACCCCTCCAGCCATACAAGAGGGGTAGGGGTGCAGACAGGTGAGCAGCAGATCCCTAGTAAGCTGTTGTGCTTTAACAAACTTAATTTTTTATTTCCCCCTTAAGAGTCAGCTGAATCAAGTCAGTATCACATTTAGAAGGGTTCCTGCAACTCTGACCCGATGGTTCCACATGCAGCCTCAAGGACCTCTGGACTTTTTAATGTCCAGTTCCTCTTACATGCCTCTCAGTCTCTAACATGATCCTGGTAGTAATGAAAATCTGTAACACCAACAGATGACTCCAGCTGCAAACAACAAATGGGCCTTCATCATCAAAAGAAGCTCCACCCCCAGAAACAAAAACCAACTTGGTTCCTGCCTTGTTTATAGAGGTGAATGACTTGCTTTCCTTTGTCCCCAAAGCCCCTTTATGAAATTACATCTTGTTAGTATTTTCTTCCACAAAAGCAATGGAGAGTTTTCCTGCAAGACAGAAGCACAGCTTTCTGTGAGACCATCACTTTCCAAAACAATGCTTATGCAAGCATTTACTAAAACTACAGAAATCAGAATGGAGTTACTGATAGAGCTTCAAAAGAGGTCACTCAACCGTACCTAAGTAACATTTTTAATTAAGTATTGGAGAGTGGGAAGATTACGACACGATGGCAAAGCAGATTGAGGATGGCATTAGTGATGCAAAGAGAAACTTCGAAAATAGAAGTTGAAAGGCATGCTAAGTACAACACTTTTTCCAATACTACAAATTAAGAGATCAGGGAAGGGGAAAATGAGACCATTACAGGCCGGAATGATAAACTGAATCACTTAGGATGGCAAAATGCCTGAACTATTGTATTATTGCATTCTCAATACATTTGCAAGAGGGAATGATAAAAAGTGGTCTTTGACCTAGCAGCAGATCTATACTTACATACAGCTACAAAAAACAAGATGAGAGTTTACTGCAAAAAACTCACTATTAAATACATACCATAAACTTACCATGTGTTACCTGCCTCTGATCAGAAGCAACAATAAAGTCCTTGTGTTTTGTGCATTATTACTGCTTATTAAACTGTATTTCTTTTAGTCTCTGATGCAAAAAGACACATACATTGTGCTATGTCAGGTCATGTCAAGTCCTATCAAGTCATATGATGTAACCTGACATAGTACATATTAGTGCCAATGGAAAAAGCCTAAATGCCAAGCCATTTTCAATAAATACACCCCATGTGCTGGTGCACAGCAAGACCCAGATGGGGCTTTATCCTGCAGCTCTGCAAAAATACCAGCCATGGAAAGCTGTGGAGATTCAGAGAGAAAAGAAAAATAATTCATAAAACACATTCTGCAGAATCAGACATCTATTGGCATTCATGTCCAGAACTATTAAACATGATGCAGAGACCCTATGAATTAAGAAAACTGAATTATTTTGGATGAATTTATTTCCAGACTGCTAATATAATTCCATGCAGGTCTGCAATAAACGTGGCAATGGAAACAGCCTATGAGCTCTATTTAAGTTCAAGATGAACTTTCTCTTCTCCCCCGTCCCAGGTTCTGTTACACACTTCTGTTGCTCCAGTAGCAAGGGTTTGTTTGGGTACATCCTGGTGACACCCTATCTGCAGAGACACAGCCTGTGTTTGGATATGACCTTTCAACTTGGTCTACCCTTGTGCAGCCTACCCAAATTCTAGCCTGAGGAACTGAACTGATTCAGTCTCTTCCTGCATTTACATTTCTGAGAGGTTCCTTCTTATTGTTACATGACAGCATCAGGTTCAGATGGAAAGAAGAGTACCAAGAAGTGAAAAGCATGCCAGGGGAGGAAGATAGCTGAACAACATATCAACCTGAAAAGCATCTGGGTTCACTGGTCCTGTCAGTGTGTGTACAGGCAACTGTAGTAACGTTGATTTTCTTTTTCACCATGCAAAAAACCTCAGAACACACACAACTGAATTGTCAAGTCTTGGCAAAGGCTTCCATCACTCCTCATTTGAATGGTTTGATAAAGGACTCTGCTACGTTCCATGTTGCATCCTCTATGCCTTGTGGAGACATGTAGACATGTATGGGGACAGAAGCTGTATGGGGACAGTCAAGGAGTGCTCCATCATGCCTGTTCTTGGCTCCACCACTCCACCCTTTGGGGAACAGGGTGGCAATTAGAAGCCCTGTAGACAAACAGTTTGTAAAAGCTGAAGGTAATTCTCTTAAGGATAGTACAGGTCCTCTGTAATCCAAAGAGACTCAACCTGCCTCAGTGGGTTTTACGTACATACATTGCATACAGAAGGCATACCCCTCACACAGTCTGTCTGCACAATATTTGTGCACGAGAACTCTATCATTGCTGTGTTTGAGCCCAGTCAGCTAAACACCATATCCCTCTGTGGCATGGGGGAAGAACCGAAAAAAACAGATAAGACTAACAGTTTGAGAATAAAGCAAGTTAATACAACAGCAATAGAAGGGGTAATGATGGTTATGATAATGCTGCTAATAACAACAGTAATAATAATAATGATAATAGTAACAACAACATCATCATATACAAAACAATCAATGCACAACGCAGTTCCTCACCACCCACTGACAGACGCCCAGCCAGTTCCCAAGCAGCAGTCAGCTCCCCCTTCAACATGACCTCATATAGTATAGAATATCCCTTCGGCCAGCTTGAGTCAGCTGTCCTGGCTGAGTCCCCTCCCAGCTTCTTGGGCACCTCCAGCCTTGCTGCTGGCAGGGCAGGATGAGAAGCTGAAAAGTCCCTGACTTAGTGTAAGCGCTGCTCAGTAACAACAAAACCACCAGTGTGTTACCAGCATTATTCCAATCCTAAATCCAAACCACAGTACTAAAAACAGTTGCTGTGAAGAAAATTAACTCTAGCCCAGTCAAAACCAGGACAGCCATTTAGGCATTTATGTTTACTTAAGGTGCAGTGAAGAACCAAAGAGACCAGAGCTCAAACTGATTGCCTGCACGGCAGTGTGGGACTAAAGTATGTATCACTTGAAGAGTCACAGACAGGTGGAAAGCCTTGGCAGCTACAAGCCTTCAGTTTTTCAGAGACAGCACCTTTTCAAAGAGAAAACTACAATACAGCAGTCAGAGCCTTCCTCCTCATCCCTATTAAAAGCTGCCCCACTGGTTTTCACCAGGTCGTTAGATTTTTTTATAGAGCATTTGAAGAGAAGAATATTACTTTTGTCCTAATCTTTGTCATAAACAGAATTCAGTTACTTCAATAATGCTTTAAATATTTAAATAGCGTTGCTAAGGAAAATTTTATTGAGGGTAATATCTGCTCCTCACAGCAAGTTACTCTCTGCCTAAGGAAACACCTTTCCCAGCCACTGTTCAGGAACCTGTTGCAAAGGGCCAAAGGTGAATTTTGGCATTAACAATGATTTATTGGCGCAAAGCAGTTTAAATACAAACAATATATTCCTGTCACCCGGACAGCTGACAAAACGTCAGTTGCCTTTATCAATTGTTTCAGTACCCCCTGTCAGCTACCATCAATCTTCGAAATAAACACTATAAATAAAGCTGCATAGGCAAATGCCTGCCAAATAAATGAAGGGTTAAGCACATTTCACCTATTATGCAATTTCATGCCAATGGTTATTTTGATCAGAGGCCTAAATTCAAAGTGAATGCAGAGCTTTGGCTGGAGAGGAGGCAAGGCACATTGTGATAAAACACAAAGGCTGGTGTTTGTTGGTTGGTTGTTTGGGGTTGGTTTTTTTAACATGCCCAGCAGCAAAGCATCCCTTAGCCACCTCGATCTCACTATCCAGTTGTCTGGCCACAACAATGTATTCCTGAAGCCTTCTCTGTACCCACACACCAGATCAAAACCTCGCTCCTTTGCCCAGCCCAAGAAAGGAGAGGTGAACGTGAATTAGAAATACAAAGGGTAGCACAGATCAAGGGGACCTCAGAATCCCTCCACCAGCCAAGGGTTCCCAACACATTGAGAAGCCTTGGAACAAGCCTACCTGTGTGACCTGTCCTAGGGAACCTGCTGTGGCAGGGGGGTTGGACCTGATGATCTCTCAAGGTCCCTTCCAACACCTACAATTCTGTGATTCTCCCTTATATACTTACCCACAAAGGTGGGGTCGGGGTGAGGGACCACCCCTTAGAGCTGCAGGGGCCATTTCTCCCTTACTCAGCCAGCCTGCCCAATTTATGAATTGGAGGGGGTGAAGAAAACCAGTGCCCCATGTGTGGCAGAAGGTCAAGATAGTAATTATTGTTGGGAAAAAAATATTAACAAGAGACATTTTTAGAAGTGTCTCTAGGAAAGGTGGTGTGAGAAAAAGGTGAGGGCATTACTCTCAAGAACGTACGCAAGGAGATGAGTTTATAGTATAATACAATACATATGTTAGAAGCATTTTATATTCACACACTCACATCCATCATAAGCCACCAGGTGGTCCTTTTTTACTTCTTTCTACATGAGTCTTAGCACAGATAAAAAAATCTACTTGTTTTCTTCCTTTCTCATCTGCCATCTTTCCACTGTCACGTAGTCATCCCAGAGAGAGACAAAAAACAAATGGTGGTATAGCAGCTCCTTTTAAAAGGAGAGCATTACAACAGCTAACATACAGAGATTACATACAGAGGCACATTGCAAATGTCTGCAGAAAGCAAAACCTAAGTGTAAGTTGCTACCCTCCTCCTCATTTCAAGCCCCACACTTATTTAGTTTCCATCTTGCAAGATAATATCTAGTTATTGGCTGAGTTGCCAATTGTCTTTCAAATCCTTGCAGATGTCATTGCACATTTGCCAACCTAAATAATAAAAACATCCTGGAGAGTATGACAAGGATCTATTGTTATTGAGGGGATTGATGTAGTGGTGCAGAAACCCTATGATAAAACAGTCTTAATATCCAACTTCAATACTATAAGGATTACCAAACCATACCACTTTTCAGAGGCTTCCCCCACCCCTCACTTCTTCAGGCTGTAAATATAACACTCTGGGAGCTGTTTAAATGTCAATGGCCCCAGATTTTGAAGTGGCACTGCACGACTGTCCAGCTGGATGCTGCAAGAAGCTAAAGGAATGACAGTTTTCATGGGGTGATTAACTCTTGGATGCTAGGAAGGACAAATAATACTCAGCATCTTAGCCTCAGGAGGGTTAAAGTACATTATGACCCTTCAGTGTTTTGGAAAAGTCCACTCTTGAAAGTGACTGCAGCTACAGGCAGGAGAGGGAGAGTTTGAAGACTGGTCAGTGAAAGAAGTTGAAATCAAGAACAGGGTTGGGTGTGAATGAAATCAGGAACACACAGTGTTCATTTAAACTAGTCTGAAAATATTTTCCATCATCCAGATCTGAGTATATTGCACATTCTTTCTCTGCAGTGAGTGGGAAAGCAAGCACTAAGTGCAGGAGATGCCTGTGTTCCAGCAAGTCCCTGAAGAACACTGATAGCAGGATGGCAACATTTTGTTGGAGCAGACACGTCTTTTGTTTAGGTCACAGATGAAGAACAATAGTTCTTGTGAATCCTGCAGATCTGCTCAAGGATAAGGTATAGAAGAATGTTGTGCAATCATAAAATACACTGATAATGAAAGGGCAGGAAGTATGATGTGAAGATGTGTGTCATGTCTCCATCATACACTGGTAATTGCATTTCAAGCCAGGAGGAGAATCAGCACAGCAGTCATTTGGTTCAGATTTGGAAAGATGTGGAAGATAATCCCTGCAGACCCAGGGAGTTTTCAAGAAGTACAGATTGTCCAGTGGATGCCTAAGCTTAAACAAGCCCTGGAAAGGATGTAGTCCTCAGAGGGCAGTTACAACTGCTTTTAGGCATTATACCTTCTGAGTTCTCTCTGGCAGTTTCTAACCTCCATGAAACCCAGCATCTACTCTAAAGACTGAAATATTAAACACAATTCAGAGGGGGTTTTTTTAATGGCAAACTGTCTCCATCCTGCGCTTGGCGCAGCTGATGGGACTAACCCAGCAGGGCTTGCAAAGCACACAATGCCACAGAAGCACTCACCACCTTAATGTACACAGGCACACACAATCCTATGTGGAGGCATCCATTAGGCAGAAACAGGACCGGGCTGAAGATGCATTTGGCCTGCTTTCACAGCATCATTTTGGCAGGATTCCTTTTGCCCATCTAAGTGCTGTCCAACATGCATCTGCTGGTCCAGGGAAAAGCCAAATTCCCTTTTCCATGGATGAGTTGTCTGATTATTACTATTATTATTTCTAGCTTTTGCCTGTGAAAAATCAGAGTGAAACCCTGGTCCCATGGAAACCAACAGCAAAACTCTTACTGATGTCACCAGGGCCAAGGTTTCCCCTCTGGTTTTCCAGATGTTTCGTACACCAACCTTGCCAACCTCATTCCTTCAGACCTTTGCAGTATTACCTAGATAATACAGCAGACCTTGCCATCTTGCATTTGACAGAGATTTCCCCCCCTCCCCATGTCCTGATCACGAAACATCATTTGGTATCCTAGCATCCATTTGCTAATAACAAATGAAGTTGCCTGACACAGCTTGCATATTATACCATGTTATTTATGTCAGCTCAAAATTTCCTGCAGGAATTGCTAATTGGAAGCACAGCTACTCTCTGGTTTTTCCACTAGGCAGACCGGCAGGCAACATAAAATGGAAAAAGGATCACACAATTATAGAATGGTCTGTTTTGGAACGGACCTCAAGGATCAGAGTTCCAACCCCACCCCCGCCACAAACAGGGCCACCAACCTCCAGGCCTGCATCTACACAAGGTTGCCCAGGTCCCCATACAACCTGACCTTGAACACCTCCAGGGACAGGGCATCTACCACCTCTCTGGGCAGCCTGTTCCAGCACCTCACCACTATCTCTATACAGAATTTACCCCTAATAACTAATTTAAACCTTCCCTCCTTTAGCTTCAATCCATTCCCCCTTGTCCTGCCATTCTCTGCCCTTTTAAAATGTTGATTCCCCTCCTGTTTACCTGCTCCCTTCAGGTACTGGAAGGCCGCAATGAGGTCCCCCCGCAGCCTTCTCTTCCCCAGGCTGAACAAGCCCAGCTCCTTCAGCCTCTCTTTGTAAGGGAGATGGCTCCAGCCCTCTAAATGGTCTCACCTATCCATAATTGGTATGACCCTTCCTCCTTTTAAAAAAAACTCCTTCCACTTGCTGGGTCCCATGTTCCCTCCTAAAACAGACTATCATCTTACAGTCTCAGCACAACTTGTTTCTGTGTTTCACAAGCACAAAGCGATGGAAACACTGTCAGCCAGGGTGCCATGGCCTCTCATGAGTCCTACAAAAAAGGCAGTCAGCCAAGTCTGGAGCTCCAAGCCCAAAGAGGAAGTCAGGTGTTTCTGCACATATGGCATTTGCAACTGCCAGAACAGCAAGAGGAAGAGTAGAGGTTTCCAGATGTGCATTTCAAAGCCAAGAATTATCTCTTTTTCCTAAGTGTGCAAGAACAGGCTTCTCCCTTTAGAAAAGAATCTTTTTACATATACCATCAGAATGGGTGTAGAATCTGCCTCTTGTCCAAAGAATGACTGGATATCACATCAGCATTTCCTTTTTTATGAACATCTGAATTACCAGTGCTATTGCTATTGAATGTTGAATTACCAGTGAGATTCAAGAATATCCCTGAGGGGGGCAAAAAAAAAAAAAAAAATGGAGCTTCTGCTATCAAACATCACTCAAACATTATGTTCAACCTCCATCAGGACCATTAGAAATGAACTCTTCCCAGTTATGTACAATGCTAAATGCCAGAAAGACTCAAAATGGTTTACCTAAACATGCTGTCTCAAAGGTATGTAACTCTTTCCTATGCTTTTAACAGAGGGAGATGACTAAAATTTTTGAGCTGACAGTTATGGCTGGAGTTTTCATTAACAAAAGGAAAATGGCTAAGAAATAATATTTCTAGGGTTGGTTGGGGGTGTTTTTTTTGGCCATAACACAGTCTTTCTCCCCACGCTGGTAACTGAATTCTATGAAATTTAGGACTTAATCAAATAACTAAACAAATCCTTGTATATTTAAAAGCTATATTCTTCACTTATTAGGTGTACAACTCAAAATACATAAAATTTTAATTCTTATTACATTTAATTGGTAAGGTCAATGCCAATTATAGCATAGGAGCACTTTTACTCCCATTTTAAGTTTTATCTCCTACATTAGTTTTCATTAAGGTGTTAAATGAAAAGAAATCATTATTAAAGAGTAAAAGAATTTGTCAGCGCAGCAAACAGACAGGGTCTGTTAGCATTGTTAAATGCACTTCAGGGAAATTGTTCCCATGGACTCAGCTCTTGTAGCAATTATCAGGGGATGGGGGGAAAAAGGGGGATCTGGAAAATTCCACACAACATATAATAGATACCCATTGGAACTAATATCTGACTTAATATGAAAGACAAAAAAATAACATTAACAACAAGACAAAATCCATTCTCACCTTTCAGACAGCGTAATTGGTGATCTTAAGGGAAAGGGAAAATATGTACCTGACATGGAGAAGGTTACCGAATATGACAGCTTTAATCTGTTATTTTATTTATTTCAGAAATGTTTCATTTACACTTGCAAATAAAAATATTAATGGTTTTGCTCAGAGACTAGGTGGACCAGAGGAAAGTTAACATGCAGCAGTAGACATGCTGGACCATGCTTGAGACAGAAGCAAGGCAACAGCAACTTGAAGTTATTCCAGCCAAGAATAATTGCATTCCAAGACCAAGAAATTGCATGCACATCATTAAATATGCATATTAGTTAGTTAAATGAAGGTTAGGAATAAGACCTAGAGTTAGACAGGACCTGTGGAGCCAGGTCCCAGACAGATGTCACCGCATTGATTATACTTTGGCAATATATCAAGCTCTATTAAAAATTAAATTAAATTAAAGAAAGCTCAACACATTGCCCAAGTATAATCACCATCATGACACCTGTCCAAATGTCCATGTGCCTGAAGCCAGAGTGCCCAAAGTGCTCCTGGTGTGTCACTGGGGAGAGGGTGTTAATTCTAAGATGAATTAGGTTGGCAGGCAGGTAGGGCATGTGTGACAGACAGTGTGCAGCTGGCAGAGAAGGCAGCATCCAATCTGAATTCCCAGCCTTCACAGATAACCACTTCTCTACTCAGATAAATACTGTGAGCTGCACTCCAGCCATCACCACTCCTTGAGTGGGGTAGGGCCACAAGCTACCAGAAAGACCCAGTCTGCCTCTTCCTCTCTTCCGTTCCAGAATCCTCTGAATAACTGAATTCTAAGCACAGTACAAAGCAAATTTCGCCAACATCCTGTGACTTAAGGGCTTAAGGATGGGTGGGCTGAAATAACATTGAGATTTAAGCTTACACTGAGTAGCACATGTTAAATGGCAAAGGCATCTGAAGCTGGCAATGTCTGTCCCCACTTATCCTAGATATAGGTGGAATAGAATGCAGTGATGATGCTGCTACACTTACATATAATATCTAAATGTACACATCTTGAATAAATAGCAATCCTAGGAATATTGCCCTGCAGTAGCAAGGAATTTCTTAAAAAGCTGCTGTTCTTTTCATTCCCTGGTTAAAGACAGTGGGAACAGCTACTGTGAAGCTGTCATTTCCCTAATGACAACCTGAAGACTTATATGAAATCTATTGTGTTAACTGTGCATATATTTCTGCACGGAACAAAGCTTGCCAGCATAACTGCCCTTATTAAGGAAGAATTGAATACAAAATGGAAGAGCCATTATAGCTGCCTCTGTTAGGGAATACTGCTACAAATTAAGGAAAAAAACCCCAAAAACTGAATCACCCATGTCACTTCTAGACAGTAGCATGTGGGAATGCTCAGCTTGGCAGACAGTAAGGCAGTACATTATGTCTAATGGAGAAGAAAAATATAGTGAAGCTGCACAGCATTTCCAGGGGAAACAGGAATGACAGGAAAAAGGAGTCACACAGTAGAGAGAAAAACAGGGAAAAGGTTAGGCTGGAGTGGAAGAAAAAAAGTGAATGGTGATGGGAACATGAGATCAGGACAGATACGGAGATTAAGCAAAGTGAAATAATAATACTAGATATTAAAAAAGAAAAATCAAAGCATGATGTTAAATATAGCTAAAACTAGCGCTTTCCAGAAAGACCTTCTTTAGGCAAATATTACTTGCAACTGTCATTGACTATTAGGAAGTTGGACAAAAAGGTCTTCAGGACCACACTAAAGCTCACATGATGAATACCAGCACAGTTTTGCCATGGGTGTCATCTCATGGTATCCGTACTCTCTCCAAATTCTTGGTGTGGACACAATAAATTAAGCTCCAACAACATCTTGGAGTGCAGTGTTTTGAAATTCAAAAGTGTTTTGGCAGGGTCTGTGTGCCCCACTCTGGGTCAGTTTTGAGGACAAAACACCAGAGGTGAGCCAAGACTACTGGAAGGAGGGTCATCTCAGCTTATGACTGCTGTCAGTGTGGGCAGATAAGGTATTTCACAGATGGGATATACCTCACACCTGGAAGATCTCAAACATCTGATGCAACTAGGAGGAAGCATGACAAACACACACATTCTCTTCAACAGGAGAAAGGATCAGAAAGTTTAAGTGAGCCAAATGTGGTGTTCATTTGGAGTGAAAGTTACTGGCAGAGGACTGAAGAAAAGCTTTGTCTTATTTACATCATGTGTTTGCAACTTCTGCAATATTTAGGGTATGGGATGACACTCTCCTTAAAGTCAATCCCACTTCACCAAAGCCCTAATGGCTGCAGCTTTTGTCAATGAGAGAGGACATGCTGTATCAGCCTGACAGGCAGGTCACATCCTACCAACACCCCCTGATGATCTCCCTCTTTGTGCAGAACAGCAAATGTTGATGTGGCAAGACAGCAAAAATTGCACTACTGCTGCATAAGCTGTATTTGGCTAGACAAAAACTTTTGGTCTTTGAGATTACCAACTTGATGTGTTTATGGGTATTAAATTCCATGAAAAACAGAAATAAAAGTACTTCTGTGCTCTCCCTTCTTCCTAGCCTATACTGATGGAAAAATACCTTTGTTTTAGTATCATGATCTCCATGAATTAAGTCAGGACTTTCCTCTCCTGACTTTTAATTTACAAAGCAACGAGCACACAACCTCTATGAGCTCATTGTGGTCTTTTGCCAAAAGAATTTAAGAACTCCTACCAATTATTGCTTATCCAATTTGCTTATCAAGTATTTATCATGTTAACTTTTCCCTGGTTTATGCCTGGACTTTCATGCACGGAAATAGGAACAGAATCACAGAACTGTAGGGGTTGGAAGGGACCTCAAGAGATCATCAGGTCCAACCCCCCTATCAAAGCAGGCTCCCTAGGACAGGTCACACAGGTAGTTGTCCAGACGGGTTTTGAGTGTCTCCAGAGAAGGAGACTCCACACCCCCCGGGGCAGCCTGTCCCAGGTCTCTGTCACACTCACTCTGAAAAAGTTCTTCCACATATTGGTGTGGAACTTCCTGTGCTCCAACTTGCAGCCATCACTCCTTGTCCTGTCCCCACACACCACTGAGAAGCGGCTGGCCATTTCCCCGTGTCCCACACTTCAGATATTTATAAACACTGATCAGATCCCCTCTCAGTCTTCTCTAGGCTGAACAGTCCAAGTTCACTCAGCCTTTCCTCACAGGGGAGATGCTCCAGGCCCTTAATCATCTTTGTAACCCTTCCCTGGACTCTTTCCAGGAGTCGTTTTTTTTATAGCAGGGAGCCCAGAATACTCCAGGTGGGGCCTGACCAGGGCAGAGTAGAGGGGGAGGATCACTTCCTTTGACCGTTTGGCCACACCCCTTTTGATGAGAGCTCACTCCTGTTTCATCATTAGCAAGAGACCTATTAGTCTACCACTAGCTAATCCTACACTTAATATAGGACCTAAAATTTACTAAAAAGAATGTACAACTTAGAGACAGGGAAGATAAAGTGACTTAATACACTGAATTCTTTATTCTGCTCTGCATCTTCAATACTGCAAAGTGCTTCAGAGCAATTTGGCTCTCAGAACAGTTCACTTACTGTGCTGGTATTAAAAGTTAAAATATAGAGGGTGCAGATTACAATGCATAAGAAAACAAAACCTATAACTGGATGCCAATCTTGAATCTTTGTCTGGCAAAATGAAATGAAGTGGTAGAAGACTGAAAAAGGTACCATATAAAATATGCCAGTAGGCATTTTACTGCTCGAAGCTTAATAGGGTTTCTTTTTTGCATTTATGTAAGTTCTTCAAAGATTTATTTTCTCAATTACCAATCAAAAGAACTCATAAAGGTAAAATCAGTGGACCATGAAGGATTAGAGCTGTCTGCTGAGAACGATGCACACATGGCAGACCCGGTGCATTAAACAACCCCGCTTGACACCAACCCTTGGCCTATGTGATGGCTGACAAAGTTGTTTATCATGAACTATTTTGATTTGAAAACAAATAACATCTATCCCCTCTGCACCTCATCCTACCACTCCCAAAAAACTCTATGTAGTCCAGATTTTAGTTAAGACTTAGCCTGTAAAGGCTGATTCTTAAATCCTGTTTATGAGAAGCCAGGAATTCAAGCCAATGAAAACTGAAAGCTAAAGGCTTTTCTTTGTCATTTTTCTTTTAGTAAATGCCCAAAAGACTCGCAATGTTATAGTAGCTTCTATATAAATTTAGTCTGATAATTACTTAAATATATATTCAAGCAATGTATAATATGCACATTTAATTTGGGGAAGTTTCATGTGTTTTCTATTAAGGAATCTTTATTTTCTTTCTGGGGTTGCAACAAAGCAATTAAGGATGTTATATTGAAGTATAAGAGTATCCTATTTACTTAAAGGCTAAGTGGCAAGCCTTCTTTATGGGCTACACAACTTGCATGCCTAAATTGAAACATATTTCACTGGATTGGGGCCTGCCCAGTGAAGCAGTCTATATGTTGTTTTTCTTCTAATGTAATTCTGCCATTTTCCATGAAGGATGAACACCGGAAAAGTACTGAAAGTCACAGAAGGGTTGAGAAACTTTAGCCTGTGGAAATCACATACTCTACCCCTTTACTCAGAGCAAGGCCAGATAAAGCTCAGGGCTGTCATGTTTTGAACACCTCCAAGGATGGAGTCTCCACAGTCTCTACAGGCAGTGTGCTCCAGTAATTCTTTATAGACTACTTGCTCTTCCAGGCAAGGAATACATAATCTAACAAGGACATATCAAAAGCTGGTTGACTGTTACTTGTCTATTATTTTTAATGGTTGTCTCGGAGCATTGTGGATACTGATCATTTGATTATAGTTTGTTATGAATTCCTATATAAAATTGCAAGCATGTAAAAGACAGTCCAATGATGGGGACTATGCATGCTTTTTCCTTCCTTGAATTGCTACTAATTATGTGCAAACAGCTCTAAGAACTGTATCTAATAGAAAATTCAAGATGAACTAACTGGGCAGGATATTTTCATACCAGGCAGGAATTTAGCTAGGATTCCAATGTTCAAATTCACTCACTTATGGAAACAGCTGGAAATGTATAAATCCTCAGCATACTACCTACTTGTATCATAAAATACACAACACATCAATGAGAAAAAAAAAGGTTCTGGCATTACACAAAGTTTCGAACCCAACAGAAAATACTACCTTATGGGTTACAAAGCTATGGCACTGTGGACACATCCACAGCGACAGTTCAGCAGAAGCTCTTCTGCTAGCGACACCTTTGCTAGCACTTTGCTTGCTTCCAGTGCACCTATCTTGCTTTTTTGATCAAAGCTAGCACCTCAAAATGATACTGCACTACACCATCAGGTAGACTTAGCAGAGGAAGTGTCCAGCTTGAGCGTGTCACCACAATGTCTCATTGAGCAGTGTAGACTTGCTCATTGGCACTGGCTTTCCACCACAGGCCACTAACAGCGTAAACCCTCTTGCATCCTTCCCTAAAAAGTCGGCCTTTGAATTAATTTCATGGCTTTCTGAAGGTAGTAATATAAACTTTCCTCAGAGATTTTAGTCATAAATCAAGAGGCCGTGTTGTCTGGTAAATGTAGTGCTGGACCAGAAGTCAGAAGACTCTGTTGTCACTGCACTTCCCTATTTCTATCTCCTTTTCCATGTTTATTCAGTTCGTAAAGACATCAGGTCAGTCCTAACCATGTATTATGCATAGCTGCTCTACATACATAAAATAGTATTATTTCGATAAGAACAATATTTATCATTCAATTAGTAAAAGATGCTGAGCTACATAACATTAAGACATAACAACTATCTGAAAAACACAACTTTATTATAAAGTCTATTCACAGAAATTTTTCTCTTGATAACTGGTGTCATAATATCCTCCCAGTCTAATGATGGGCTTTGCTATGTTAAAAGGATCCACTCCATATTTATGTCCCTCTTTCCCCAAGAAGATCTTTAAAGAGCTATTTTGTCAAATTGTGCTAGAGAAGAGCAGTACTTTAACTATTTCGTTACATTAAGTAGGATTCTAAAGTAATATAATTTTTTAAGATAATGGAGGCTCTTTTTCCTTGGAAAGAATAGAAAGAAACTAGCATATTCTTTTCCACTGTTTTTTTAGCTAGCATTTTCTCCCTCTTTTATTATTTGGAGCATCGTTACTGATGAGATGGCAGGCAACATATTGCTGTATTAACAAGGTCACTCCGTCACAAAATCCCATTAGTGGTGAAAATGACAGGACTGAGTTGTGTAGTGACAAATAAGGCAAGTTCTCACCTTGCATATAGAAGGTCCCAGGTTCAAATTTACACAATGTGGAAGTAGATGGAAATGCATCTGCAACTCGTGTTCACGCTGCACAACTCGTACAGAGGTAGCCTCAGCTTTCTTACTGAGACAAGGAAGAGTCAATGAGTCAATGAAGTCGGTGACTTCTTTTAAGCCGTACCTACAAAACCCCTGCATGTAACCATAAACGTTGCAGAATACTGAGGGAAAAACACGCCCTTTTTCAATGTTTGTGTTATACCAGTACAGTCACAGATTTTATAGCAGGGAACACGGCAAGGAAGAGACCCATAATTCAATCAGAGGAGATATTATACCAAAGCTTTGCTATCTAATGGAAAGATGAGCTAGGAACTGCTTAGGCACACCCCCCAGCAGTGGTCTGGTCTGTGTTGCCACCAAACCTCGCTAAATGGCAATTCCTTCTATGCTTCCTCCTAGCTCTTGTGCATAGCAGTAAGTCTCTGGGATTTACCAACAGCACAGGGCAGCGTCCTCCTGCTCCAGCTAACCTGGGCGGCTCAGGGAGAAAGGACAGGAGCCCCACCAAGCCCCACTGTTGAGTGGTGCCCTAAGGGAGCTGCAGGACCCAGCACACCCAGCTCTGAGGAAGCTGGAGGGATAGTATGGGGTGAGCTGCTTCATCCCAATACAGCTTTGCAATCAAACAGCATGAAGCAAATAGCAGGCACCACAATGAACAGTTAAACTGGTAATAGATCGACATGAAAACACAAACAGATTAAACTCTCCTGCAGCCCTGCTCTCTTCTTAAAAGATTACAAGTTATACAGATTGAAGAACTCATTAAAAAAACTCTGATCAGAGTCTTGATTAGAGCTAGATGAAAAAGGCAAGATGCCTTTCTTGGATTCCTTGTCATATCTCTAGTTCCTACAAATTTTAAAGGAACTTCTCACCAACAGATGTGCAGCTGTATTTTCAGAAAGCTTTTCCTGTTTTATATAATTATCCCTTTTTTGTCTTTGTTGAAAAATGTGTTATATTAATCCTTCGGTTTGTTTAAAAAGATATTCTTAAGAAAAATATTTTAATTGTCACTCAGCGAAGCATTAATATTTATGGAGTAAAACAAAAAATAATTTAAGAATAAATCAAGAATACTATAAAATATGATCCTGAGAATGGAAAACACTTTGTTACTCTCAGCTCCTACTGACTCCATCTGAAGTCTATTTCAGAAACACGATCCAGCCAGTCCAGAAGGACCTGACCATTCAAGAAACCTACCTACCACTAAGACTCTCATCTTTCCTAGTCTCATTTCTTCATGAGACATATCTGATCTAAGACTTACAGAGACTACAAATTCCCACAGAATTTCCCACCCCAGGATCTCACTGAGTTTTGCTTTTAAAGAAATTAGGCTCAATATGGTCCTATGAGGTCTCCATTTAGCATGAAAAGAAACCACACCTGGTGGACATTAAGAGATACTTTTAAACCTTTCTGTTTCCTTTTAGATTCATTTGGAACATTAAACGTTCAGCACTCATTTCTTCTTTCATAAATCATGCTGCTTACCTGCTCTACTCAGAAGCAGCCCTCTGGGAAATCAGAGAGCTCCCCACTTGCCAGAATCACCAGGAGCTGCAGGAGCATCCAAGGACAGAAGGGTGCTCACTGGATGTGCCCCACAGTGCTATAGGTGCAGGCATGCATTAAGTCACGCACTGAGCCTGACACTAGGGCGTGAACCCACGGAACACCATCTCACCCAAAGAAACTCAGATGAACACCAGTCTCATCCTGCTACAGCAAGAGCTGCAGAGACTCGTGTGTTCCCACTTCTGCTTACAGGATCAGCTAGAATTAGGTGAGAGGAGGAAATCTGATGTTCGAGGAAGGGCTGAGAACAGAATATAAAACCTCCAGCTCCCCTGAACCTTGTTGCCCCGTCTGTTCTCGCCTGGCATGACTGAAGATTCATTACTAATGCCAGTGTCTGCACAGGCTGGACATGGCTGCAGATAATTGTAAAAAACCTAGCGAACCACAGAAAATTCTTTCCCTTTATTAATGCTCTGCTGAAGCTTTTAAGCACCATTATCCATCCCACGCGCGGGCTTCGTAGGCACAGCTGCCCTTTCACTGAGAGAGGAAATATTTCCATCTCAAAGACATTTGCTGCTTATGAACTGTCCCGAAGACTTAAGGTATTTTTAAGGCACACTCCTATTTCAAAGAAATTTACATAGAAACATGAACACCCTTGTAAATGAATCATGCATCATCTGTAATGAAAGCAGTTCAAGGAGTCTTACTGAGCACCTACGCAACTCAAGGAGGGATTGATTCTCATTAGGTATCTACTCAGTGCTTAGGAAAATGGCATCAAGAACACAGCACAGGCTTTACAGGCACTGTCCTCTATCTTCTTAAATTATTTACATTGAAAAATATTGCAAGTTTAAAGTAGATTTAATGCAGCAGAGATTGAGGTTTTAAAAAACAAGAATGGAGGCTCTAATTCTGGTCACATCAGGGTGAGTTTTGGCCCTTGCAATTCCATCACAGAGAAAAATTAAAAACACCATATAACCCACAAACTGCTTTGTAACTTCCTAAAAGCTTTCACCTCAAAATTATTTTGACAATTAATACAGACAACAAGAAGGTATAGCCAGGAAACTCACACATCCAAATAGCGGCATGAGAGAGGCTCTACGCTGGGGTAGCAAGAGTCCCACACAGATTGTCAGACTGCAAAGAGAAGGTTTTGTTTCATACACTCTTCAGGGGAGAGACCATTTTTTTTGTTGCATGCTCATTATTGGTCTCTAGTAATTTATATATGCCTCTCTTGTACTGCACTTAAGGAGTGATTTCCTCCAGGCTCTGGGAGATTCCAGGATCACCCAAGTGCTATATCAGCTCCGAGACTCAGGAGCAGCAGGTATTAAAGAAATCACAGAATCATAGGGGTTGGAAGGGACCTCCAGATGTCATTGGGTCCAACCCCCTTGCCAAAGCAGGCTCCCTAGCTCATACTGCACAGACAGATGTCCAGACAGGTCTTGAATATCTCCACACCCCCCTTGGGCAGCCTGTCCCAGGGCTCTGTCACCCTCACTCTCAAAATGCTCTTCCACATATTGGTGCAGAACTTCTTGTGCTCCAACTTGAGGCCACTGCCCCTTGTCTTATCTTCACAGACCACTGAGAAAAGGTTGGCCATTTCCCCTTCTGTCCCACACTTGAGATATTTATAAACATTAATCAGATCCCCTCTCAGTCTTCTTATCTCAAGGCTGAACAGTCCCAGCTCACTCAGCCTTTTGTCATAGGGGAGATGCTCCAGGCCCTTAATCATCTTCGTAGCCTCCTCTGGACTCTTTCCAGGACATCCCTGTCTTTTTTATACCAGGGAGCCCAGAAATGTCCATTCCCAGGACACACAACAAGGGGGTTTGCTGAGAGCAGCTAGTCTCCTGTCTATTTGGATACCTAATGCCCTAGAGAAAGGCCACTCAGGACTCCCGTGGGAGCCACAGCAGTTTATCACCTTGTGAAAATCAATGGCCTGATTTGATCTGACTGCTGCGAGCAGAGGTTACAGCTTCCTGCTGCTTCCCCTTCGGCTTGGGACCTGTCAGTAATGCACACAGCACAACAAATGTACTGGTAATGGCCCTTTGGTGAGTCACTCATAGGGCAGATTTTCACCTTCCTAAGGAAAAACTGCAAAAGGGGCAGGTATATTTAGTTAAAAAGCATTCTACCTGAAGGGAGGTTGTAGAGAGGTGGGCGATGGTCTCTTCAGCCAGTGACAGGAGATAGGACAAGGGGAAATGGCACTAAGGTGTGCCAGGGCAGGTTTAGATTAGATATTAGAAAAAAATGTTTAAATGAAAGAGAGTTGTCAGGGCCTGGAACAGGCTGCCCAGGGAGGGGGTTGAGTCACCTTCTCTGGCTGTGTTTAAAAAAGGGTAGATGAGGTACTTAGGGATATGGTTTAGCTTAGAACGGGAATGGTTGGACTTGATGATCTTAAAGGTCTTTTCCAACCTTGCGATTCTGTGATTCCATCTAATTGACACAAAGTGTAATAATTCTTCCCTGTGTTACAATTTCAGGCTGCCAACATATTTGGCTGGTCTAGTTAAGACAAAGTTGAAGATAAAGTAGCTTTTGCAAGAAATGTCCAATTAGCTTCCCTTTCTGATTTTTATTTGTCCTGAAATTAGGTTTTATTGCAATTGTATTTACAAAACATGTGCTGTGGGATATCTTTCTTCTGCAGTCTGTCATTGCTAATGAGCAAAGGACACGTAGAAATTTCTTACAGTCCCCTTCTCTCTTATCATTCTTCAAGGTGAACTATGATTTCTTTCAAGAGCTTTGCTTGCAGAAAAGTAAGGATTTTGTGGAAGACATAGGCAAAAATATTAATTGCTTTTTTCCCCACTTTACTGACAGTTCCAATAGCAGCAAATATTATTGCAAAGAGTAAAAAAGCCTCCTACTGTCAACTGCAAGATCACATCAGTCTTGAAGTCAGCTCAACTTTTGCTGTTCCTCCCACCTTCCTTCCCCAGTAAAGTCCTGGGAGGGCAAACGGCATCATCTCCAACTGAACAATTATGGAAAAAGTCAGAAAAGATTACAATCAGCAGGAAAATTAAGTGAGGCAGTAAAGGTGATTCCTGCAGGAACATAATCTTTCAGATCCTGGAAGGAAAGGGAGGGCATAGCAGTAAGAGAAAGCTAGAATAGAAATTACATTTTTCCCTTCTTCACATGAGATGAACGTTCCTCCAGATTGTCTGATTTCAAGACAAAGGTTGCACTATTAGAGGTTGATTTCATGCCTTAGAAATATTGGGTAAGACAAAACCATATAATATTTGCCATCTAAAATGGAATACTGATTTATTTTCTTTCCCTCCCAGCCTGCCAAACAAAGTCTGAGTTAAAGCAGACTGTGTGGCAACTTCAGGTCACCATAATTCTCTTTAGTTCCTTTCCCTGCCAGAAGTCATGATATCAAAGCTGCCCTTTTGTTCTCCTTAATTCTATAAAACACAGTCCCCATCTCTGAGCTTCCCTACCTCATCATACGAAGATGAAGAATAGCTCAGAGACTTTGACTCAGGTGTGTCTAATGATGATGTGAACCCAAAGAGCCAATGGAGATCTCTTTGTACAGCCCTACAGATAGCTTGGATTTGCGAGGTTGGGGGGGGGGGGGTGTGTGTAATATGGATGAGAATCAAGCTCTGCAGCACAATCAATGTCAAGAGCTGGACTAACATGACATTTCACCTAACGTTTTCACACAATATGGTAATTTTGAGGATGGCTTGAACCCTTACCCACTCCTGTATAAACCTGTAAATAGTGAAGGCCACAAGTAACTATATGTTTTGCATTCAGTGCCTCCATGCACTTACACAGAAAAACCTCAGACTGGAAACGAGCTGAGCAGCTCAGTTTTAATTCTGTTTTGCAGGACATCACAAAGTAAAAGGTGTCCTGCCCCTGCTCCCTGAGGACAAGGATCTGCCAAGCTTGTCCTGTGCCTGTTGTCTTGGGCTCTGTGAAAACAAAGATAAAGACCCCACCATTATCACCATCCCCCAAGCACCAAACCTCTCCCCCCCGCCCCCTTCCCCAAATCCAACCTTCTCTTCAAATACACAATCTGCTGCAGAGATGTTGGCTCCCATCCCCAAGCCACTTTAAAGGCTAAAGTACATCCTATGGGTACTTCACCTCATTCCTCCCCTCAGTTGAAGGGGAATTTAAAGCTGCTTCCACCACAGGAATGCATTTTTCTTGCTGTTGTGGGGTGGAAGCAGACCTTTTTCCCCCACAACCACCCCTTACTGATATATAGGTGGAATGTAGTTCAGGTTTCTGGATATTCTCCTGGGACAGAACCAGAGCTAAGCCTTGTTTATTGCTAGCAAGGCACATGCAGATGAACACTTAGTAGGTTTTGAGTATTTTTTTCATCTTGTTTTGATATTTAGTATTCATAATATTACCAAAAGTTTTTAAGAGAACAGTTCCTAAAGCAGAAGATGATATAAGAAAACACTGCTTTGGATTTAGTTAGTACAGAAAGATCTGAGTGCAAATCAGAATCCAGATTTTGCCAGCACACAGTGGACATGTTTAGATCCAGTATTGGCTTTGGCCCTAGAAATACTTTTTGTTTTTTAAATAGCCTCTTTAAAAAGAAAAAAACCCACCAAATCAAAACCCCTAACATTTCCCTAGGTTACTTTTCCCAAGTCATCTCAGGAAGTCGGATAGAAACTGACTATTCTCTCTCTTCCCCCTTCATTAACAATGGCAACCTGCAATACCCTATGAAGTGACTGTGGCAACCAGCGCTTTCAGAATAGAATGTCAAACCTCAGGAGACTTGTCAACAAGGCACTCTGCATCTCAGACAAATAAGATTTGGTAGAGCAGGAAATAAAACCTACAAAAGCCCAAGCTCCCACTAGCCTTTTCTAACGTTGGATGAACTGCTTCTCAAACATGAAAGCTGCTTGCTTCCTGCTGTCATCACCAAAACTCTGTTGAGCAATGAGATCCCATCATTACACAAGCCTTTGCACTATGTGGTCACACAGAAGTTGGAAGGTGACCCTCCCCCTCTACTTTGCCCTGATCAGACCCCACCTGGAGTATTGTGTCCAGTTCTGGGCTCCCTGATAGAAAAAAGACAGGGATCTCCTGGAGAGAGTCCAGAGAAGGGCTACAAAGATGATTAAGGGCCTGGAGCATCTCCCCTATGAGGAAAGGCTGAGTGAGCTGGGACTGTTCAGCCTTGAGAAAAGAAGACTGAGAGGGGATCTGATCAATGTTTATAAATATTTGAAGTGTGGGACACAGGGGGAAATGTCCAGCCTCTTCAGTTGCCTGTGGGGACAGGACAGGTGGTGATGGCTACAAGTTGGAGCACAGGAAGTTCCACACCAATATGTGGAAGAACTTTTTCACAGTGAGTGTGACAGAGCCCTGGGACAGGCTGCCCAGGGGGTGTGGAGTCTCCTTCTCTGGAGATATTGAAGACCCATCTGAGCACCTACCTGTGTGACCTGTCCTAGGGAACCTGCTTTGGGCAGGGGGGTTGGACCCCATGATTTCTTGAGGTCCCTTCCAACCCCTGTGACTGTGATTTGGTGATTCTGTGACTCAAACTGTCAGGCAATCCAGACTCCAACATCAAATTTCAGATTTTTTTTAATTGTTAAAATATTAAAAGGCAAACACTTTCCTTCCACCAAGAAATAGTATGTGAGCTATGTGTTTTCAGATAAATGACCTGCTGTGCAATACTTGAGTGCTGGCTGTTGTGTCCTTCACAGTTAACCTGGCTGAAAGGACTAGCCCATCACTCTCCTCGATCCCCAGGACTTGGAAACACTCTAAGCCTTTGAGCATGCAAAGATGTTTTTAGCTACAAGCAGTAGACATGATAAAAATATATTTGAGAAAAAGATTTTCCTAGTGACTAGTAAAGTGTGAATAGTTCTGGCTTACTGTTTGCAGCAGTTATCAACCTTTTCAGGCATTATTAAAAGACTTCAAGTGACTCGTGTATCTTCAATTATGCTTCAATCCAGAAATAGTTTAGAAAGATGGCAAGACTCTTCTTGGTTAGAACTCTTCAAATACATAAACACAAAAATTTCTTGTTCTAAATATGCAATAATTGCAAAGCAGTTAATTTACTGCAAGGTAAAGAATTTAAGATGCTTAGTTTGTTTTCAAAATGAGAGCTCCTGGCCTAGGGAGCTATACAAAGGAGGTGTTTTCTTTATTGTTTTAATATACCTTAACTACATAATTGTTGAAATGTTTCCTTCTCAATATTTAATGCTTCTGTAGCCAGAAGATTATAGTTAATCAGAACATGTGTAACACAAAGCCCACTCTAAGAACAGGCAAAAGCAAGAAAAGGTAACTATTTGCCTCAGAAAAAATGTAAATCAAGTCCACAGGCCCCCACATCAAACTGACAACATAAGCACGAATATTTAGACAGTTATTAATGTCAAAACTGGATTTCCTCAGGGTGAAATCCCACTACCCCAACCTAGGGTCAGCCACACTACTCCCTGCTTCAGTAGGGCTAGCATTTCATTACCTGAGACTTCAAGTGAAGGTGCAGAGCACAGCACGGATAGTCAAATTGTTAAAATTAGCTGTTCCTTGTGTCCACCCTTTTATGATCTCCAACATTTCTAATCAACTGTGTTGCAATTAATTGCTGAAATATCCCCTTATATACAGACAAATATTTCCAGATGTGTCCATTTAAGAGGAAAATTTAGGAACTGGCATAAATCCACCTCTCTCAACATGCCTTCCCTTTTTTGATTTATTTTTAATCTTGCACTTCTCCCTTTTTCCAATACCTTTCATCCTTTGCTCCATACTCCTCCCGCTCAGGGAAAATGCACGGTGACAGTATAAACTGCATGGCAGCAGGAGGAATGAAAGGCTTATTTCAAAGTTGCTCTGTTCTTTTTTGTGTGTGTGGTTTTGTTAAGTACATACCATATTTCTGAAATCCAGCTAGGAAAACCTAGAAAAGTCTTCCAATTATAATCCTTGATATTTCCCCTGAAGCTAAACCAAAGCCCCTTTGAACTAGAAAAGTGTCTTTCAAAAATGAGAAGGGCAAGACCTGAACTTTTCTACCTGTAGTCTTCTAGCTCAAGATTAGAGTTGGGTGGGTTTTTGGTTTTGTGGTGTCTTTTTTTTCTTTTTCTTTTGCTTCCTCCTCAAGGAAGAAATACACTGACTTTTAATACAACTATTTTTAGCTAATCCAGCTTTCCTTTTTATCCTCTGTAGCCAATGCCTGCACCAGTCATTTGAGTATTAAGTTATATGTCTATATCAAAAGTAACAGCTTCCCTGGTGTATATTTGCTGGCTGTGCAGAGGAAGTAAATAAGATTTTGCAGTGCTTCTTGTCAAATATCCCATTGTCACAGGCATGTTTATTGATTGATTTTCCCAAGTATGTAAGTTATGGATTAGCCTTTGCTCATGTTAAAAACAGTTTCCATTAGGAAGTCAATGCTTCATAAGGTGCAGATAGATTTAGCCTGTGTGTATTCTTCTGGTGCTCTCTCAAATGGCTCTGTGGTGGGGTTGCAGGGTGATTTCAGGGAAGAGAGCATTCATCATTCTCGCTGATACGGTAGCTAATAGGCTTCTTCCTGCTGCCCTAGGTGCTGCTCATAACAAGACCATAAAGATCGAGACTGTATATGTTGGTTAGCATAACTACTTTAATGCAGGTGGTTTAGAAAACTTATAGGTAGCATAAATGTGAGTCTTCTAGCATGAAGTATCATAACAAGGTGCAGCAAGGGTTTAATGCACAGAAGGGGAATCATTCCAATTTCTCTAATGGGCTTTCATAACCATATGAAGAAAAGCAGTTCAGCTGCCTACATCTTTTAAAAGTAGCACGCTTTACATAAAGCCTATTGCCTTCCTGCTTGATCTATGGTTTTAAACATAATATTATGCCCAGAATCTGAGCGAAAAAGGTAATAAAGATACTGTCTTCTGGGAACAGGACAGCAATGAAACTTCCATTTTCATATTTCACCAACCCCGAGCACAGCTTATCAAATTTATTCTCATGGAGTGCTTAACAAATAAACCAAGGGAAACACATTCAAGTGAAATAATGTTCAGTATTTTAATTCGAGGTCTGTGTGAGGACAAGTAATCATGCATTTTGCTTAATTGCTTCACACTTATTCCTGTTTTTAACACCTTGCCAGCAAATTAGACAAGAATCTTCAACGTGTTACTGGAGTTGTGTCAAAGGTCTATATTACCTGCTTTGTACACTCCAGCAGAAGTCCAGAAGACACAGAGAGGACAGGCTGGACCAGAGTGAGTAGAAAAGCTTATGAAAGGAAGTCTCATGGTGCATTACTGATGCGAAGAATAAGCATTCCTAGTACAAAAGCACTCAAAGGCCTTGACCTATGGAAGTTCCTTGCTATATCCAGGAAAGCTTGGATAGTCTATTGGTTAAAGTACAAGTAAAAGCTTTACATTTGAAGGTACCAGACATCTCAGAGCAATAAAATAACCAAAGTCCTCAGCCAACTAAAGTGTGTCAGTATTCTTAGTTAATGCACAATTTTAGCTTAAGAGCCTCTTACTGATTGAATGCCTTTCCAATACACAAGGAGGAATATTACTACTACATGGAAGAGACAATTTGAGCTCTCATGGTGGCACTGGTACTTCCTCACCTCCCAGACATGTTGCAAAGACATGTATACGCTCAAGACTGAAGGGCAATCAGGTACTCTGGTTTTCAGGGGCCACTTAGGTAGAACAGCTGGTTTGTGCTGGATACATCTGGGAAAGAAAAAACCTGAAATGTGAGAACTGAAAAGAAGAACAAGAGAGTAATCATTGGATCACAAAACACTATTTGACCAGAAGAATACCTGTATTTCTCCTTCAGAGTCCCAAAAGGCAGAGCTGGGAGCTGGGTAGTTTTTTTAATGGGTTCTCACAAGGAGCACAAGAATGTCAGTGGGTACTGGGCTCTCTCCTTTGCTCCTTCTAGCCTTTGAAGCAAAGACCAGCACTGGCTTTGCAATAATAAGCCCGGGGGGATCTGAGGATGACTCCTGTTGGCCTGGAATTAGCCTGGGAAAAGTCCACCAACGCATCTTCTTTAGGATAAGAGATGAGCTATAAGTACACTGCAGTAGTTAAAGACTCTTTTCCAGACAGGACAAATATGATGTGGAACAGTTCAAAGATTCTATGGCCACCACCAAAGGCAGTCAACAATCTCATTCAGGACTTAAATTACCTGCATTTGCAGGTATAGAAAAAGAGGCATTGCTTTATGAGTTTGGCATTGACAAGCTGGACAATTTCCTCCACTTAGCAGGCAGCAACTCAGTGAGAGGTAAGCTTGGTGGCAGCTTTCAAGCTGTCTATTGCAAAGTATGCACTTCAAAAGAATATGTATTTTAGCAAGTACAAATTAAAACATGGGCAACAATTTTGTACAGGAAAAAAAATCAAACCACTGACAGCAAAAAAAAAAAAGACTGGGTAGCATTCAGAAGCACAATTCTAAGCTGCTATTGACTGATTCATTAGATGTATAGAAGTGCTATTAATAGGGCAAGGGCTACAATCCAGATGGATAGACAGTGACAAGACAACTTCAGAACGCATCCCAAAATCAACCATACAGACTAAAGCTATCCCATCACAAGCAAACCCAATCACATCAGCTACTTACCCTTTCAATTTTCACTTCCCTACTGTCTCACTCATGCACGGGCAGTTGGTGGGGGGAAAAGGCTGAAATCTGTGATCTGCCTTGACAATGTGCCCTGACTCAAACTGTTTTGTTCAGACTGAGGAAAGATGAGGCCCTATTAGACCAAATGGCAAGACCTTTTGTCAGTAGGTCAGCACTTGGCCCATCTTTCTTTACCCATTTTAATCAAGGCAGCTCCAATTCAGATACCCCCTCCTGATCACACGTTAAAACTAACACTGTAAAAAAAACCCCAGGAGAACATTACTACTGAAATGTAGATGCTAAATATATTATTCATATGTGCTAACACATGCACATCTCCTGGAACACCCTGAAATTGCCTTGAGTTCATGTTTTTTTCTGACCCAGACAAACCTTCCACTGAACACTACCAGGAACAATATTTAACTTGAAAGAGCAAGAGCAAATTTTGCACACCCACCTGTCAATGCATCTCAACATGAAATCAATTCCTATAATACCATTGAACATAACTTATTTGAAAATTACTTACTTGTGCCATAGTTTTCCCTGTGAAAACCTGCAATGCTTAAATTGATAACGTTGGATCTAGAGTCTCATAACTATTATGCAGTATTACTCTCCAGCTGGGAGACTTGGCAAGGCAACACATTGACATCTTCATGAACTTCGCACTTCTCATCAAGGAGAGGATGTAAGCTTGTCAACTTGACACTCGTAGTGCAATCTCTTTCCAATTGGCCCTTGGAAATCATTACAATATGACTGGAAGCTCTTCACAGTCATATAAATAGGATACATTAGATTCAGCTGTTACAAAAAAGTCAAAGGGTACTAATCTTGTCCTTTCACCCAAATGAATATTGTCACATATACTTCCTAGCATTTAGAGAACTGCTGGTGAAATGTATCTGTTTTGGTTTATACATGCATCATTAGAAGGAGTCTTTCACTTTGTTTACTGTAGCTGTCCTTCAATCAACACAGGATTTCCTCCTAATTTTTACTTTTACAAGTGTGAGTGACACAAGTATCCAGTCCTTAAAAAATGCCTTTGTCTCATTAAATGGAGTCTTGTCCTAGGTTCATCAAAATGGCTGGATTTTATTTTAAAACCACAATCATTTAGAATTCTAAGGGAAATAATCAGAAGTATTTAAAAATATTTGTCAGGGTTTTAATGACAAACAGAAATTCTTAGCTCTTCCTTCTACTCACAGTCCATGTGGCTTCATAAATGATTAAACACGAACCAAGAACAACAACAATTTGGCATAAAAAACATCAGAGCCCACTTGAAGTCTCATAGGTCATTGATTATACTTAATTATTAATAATCTATATTTTAGCTTATATACAGAAGAGGAAATTTTACATCACATTCATGATCCATATCTCAGAAATTCTCTGAGAATCATTAAATTCTGGGCATGAAGAGGATGCAACCTACAGGCAAAAACTATCTGCCAGATATTCCCCTCACCATCATCTTCTGTTAACACCAGGGAAACCTTAACTCCAGTACTTCACATTGCAACAATATTGCACAAGGACATAGAATCACAGAATGATCTGGTTTGGAAGGGACCCCAAGGATCAGTGTTTCAGTCCCCCTGCCACAGGCAGGGACACCAGCCTCCAGGCCTGGATCTACACAAGGTTGCCCATCCAACCTGGCCTTGAACACCATAAGCTTTTGGTATTTAGCACTCAGATCCTTTATAATTTTATGGTTTCATACTCATACCCACAATGTAAGTACATCATTTGCATAACAGGTACGATTTCTTCTATGTGAGAACGGAACACACAACAGCATATGGGCTATCTGCAGTTGTCGAACTGCACAAGGACCCCTCCCATGCACAACACTGTGGCAAAAACCTACAGCACCAAAAATAGAGTACAATCTACATGCAAAATACAAACTTTGACAGCATCTCTGGCCACCTGAGACAGTTCCCAAGGGTCTCAGGTGAAAAAACAGAAATCTGACATCAAACACCCAGCCACCCTTTCATCTAATTACTTCCTCTCATTTTATTAGCTCTCTGATAGCTGAGTTGCATAAGCCATTCCACTGCATGAAAAGGATCTGTAGCCATGGAAATATTTTTTTCTCTGAAAGCATACTTGCTCATTTAATGAAAAATCTATAATCCTCCTTGGCAGAGCAGTGGGGATATTGGATGTTTGAAGTATGCAGACTGAGCCCAGAGTATAACTTTTACACCACAGATCAGTGTGAGACAAAAAAAACCCCAAAACCAAAACAAAAAACCCAACCCTGTACTCAGGTCATAGGTAGGAAATCCTGGCACAGCTCCTGTCTCAAGACAGCTCTTCCAGCCAGCTTTGCTTGGAGCAAAGAGGGGGTGCCTGGCTTTCCTTTCTCTTTGCTTGCCAAGTGTTAGGAGTCAAGATAAAGGATGTAGAGGGAGTACAGTGACTGCGTTTCTGCCTCTCTCCTTTTGGAGGACCTGACACCTGGAGACAGGTGAAGAGGAATCACTTGCTTCATTAATCCAAAATTCAATGAGTGGTGTCTCCACAAGACTACGTGGAAATGACACCAACTGCCTTAGTGTAAGGAAGAACCTAGTCTAGGATCTTTGTCAGTTCTGTGAGTTTGGGTACTAAAACCTACTAGAGTTTTAGATACAAATCACTTTTTTCCTCTGTTTTATTAGCAAAAGAGCTAATAATACTATCCTTTATTTCACCTATTTTTCAAGCAGCAATAAAGCACATATTATAATTGATAACTTATTCTGCTGGTAGACTGAGTCTAGCAGAAGAGTCCAGATTATGACTTATGTGTCAAAGTCGGAAGCCACCACAAGATCTAGTTCTGATTTTGAAATCAAGGGGTATAAACCTCTCTGCAGCATACTGGGAAAAAAAAAACAAAACCCAAGTGACATTTCCTTAGAGTTGAGCCAAAACATCTGCATGCATCCCACAGACAATTCTTCTTTTCTTTCCTTCCCCAAACAGCACTCAACTGCAGTTGGCTGTTGAAACTGGGAGGGGGACATTTACTCCAGGTGAAGTGATGATTCCACAGATCAGTCATGTAGCTTCTAGACAGCCACAAATATTTCTGATTTGTTCCCATCACTTCAGGTCCCCCTCAAATGCAGTGATAAATTTATGGAATAAGGCACCTGTGACTTGTCAAAGTTTACTATTCATTGAAGATACCACATAAAAATCATTCTTGGGTCCTGTGAAGTGTCATATCAGGTTGGACTCAACTAAATTCAGTTGTCCATTGAAAAGTTACAGTATTTTCCATTTCACGAGCAATGGCTAAATTCTGGACTCGTTGCAAGCTCAAAGGAAGCAAGAAGTTATTATTTAAGACAGTAGTGTAGTGGACCAGGAGTCAAACAGAGATCCTGGTTATTAGTTACCCTGCAGCAGAGTGATCACCCAGAAGAGAAAGGCATGAGTCCACTGGAATGGTAAGATAACACTATTGCTATTTGAGTTCAGCTAGTCCAAGTGAAACACATATGACTTCACCTGCTTAGGTAAGGGCATCTAGGGAACTAGGTAGTTTATTACAAACCGTGGACATTTGGGGTTCAGCCCAGTAATAAACCTGTGATTTTTCCCAAAAGGACTCAGTCTAGTGCTGAGCAAGGATTAATTCTTTCTTCTGACAACCACCCTGGGGAAGAGAAGGAAGAGAACATGGGCTGAGATTTCAGCATCATGTTTTTCAGATGCTGCTCTAACTTCTCATTTCCTATAGATTCAAGCATGCTCACAAGCTGCTAGTGAGATGTGATTTTTCCTCTCCTAGATAAACAGTTTTTGAACTAAACCAAACTATACAGCCAAAAGTAGTTGAGCATAGGTAACATCACGCTAAACATAATTACCAATACAAAATTTGGTGTGGTTTATTTTTAAAGGTTAACAAAAAAATGAAAAATCGCTGCAAAAGTATTCAAGAGGCAACATACACTTTCCTTAAATATAATCTTCTCCCACTATCCCTCAGACTTTATCCCTGTGATAGGGATGCCACCTCATGGAGCAACACACTCTTCCTTTCCTCTTGCTATTACTTTCAGCAAAGTAACATTACATCTAAATGGGACCTGTTTAATGCTTTGCTGAAACAGCAAATACTCCTTAGCCACATGCAGAGATTGTGAAAGTAGTAAGGGCTGATGTCCATTCAAACACAGCACTGAATGGATTGCTTTGTATTCTGCTACCTAGAGAGCGTGCAGCAGACATTGCATTTGGGAAGAGTGAAACCTCTAGTAGTCTCTACCTTTTCCAGTACTGAGCTAGAAATTAGAGTGGGGGGGGACGGGACACACAACACAAAAGACAGGAGCAAAAGCAGAGAAGGAAAGAGGTGAGAGACAGTCAAGTGATGCCATAGGTGGCAAATTTGCAAACCACTCGTGCTCCTGCAAGACACTCAGCCTTAAGTGTACATAGTTTCTTCCCCAGCAGCATTTGTTCTGCATTCTTTTGTCCTACTGCATAATATCTAAGTATCTGACTCTTTTGTGATAAGCACTACACGCTTTTAGTACTAATCGCTGCAGATTTTATTCCCTTATTCTTTTTTGAACTTCCCTTAATTTCTCTTCTTGTTTCTGATTGGATCAGCTATAATTGTTATATTGATTTTATATTTTTCTATCTGCAGTTTATCAGCAGTATCTTTTCTATTTGCTACTGCTCTTGGCTGCAGGAACAGTCAGAATGAATCAGAATTAGGTCTAGTCACAGCTAAGCTGTGGAAACCTGCTGAGCCATCATAGCTAGAACCCTAGATCCCAGAAACTGTCATAAATAAAAGCCATTATGACTAGTACCTCATGCCATTTCTGACTGTGAGCATATGGCAGCATACTCTGTATGGCCAGGAAAATAATAACTACCTCATAGACCTACCTGAATGTTAATACAAGGAGCTTTTCCCTGATGTTACACAAAAACATCAGAGTTCCAAGTTATTGAACAGTACGGTTTCTAAATTCTGCTTCAAAGCATCAGTGAATCTCACTCCTCTTCTTTGTGAGCTGAAAAGCCAGACCCAGTGTGAAGGAGAAATTCTTTTCTATTAGAAAAACATCTGACATGGTGAGCATAACTCCTGCACATGATTACAGGTCTGAGTGAAGTACAGGAAGCTTTGTCCCCTTTTCTGAAGCAAATTTATCCCAGAAAAAAAATTGGCCCAATCACACACAGAATAAACAATTCAAATAAAATTAATAAAATGTATCTGTGCAGCTGTGAAGATGGAAGCAAGCAGGTAGAAAAACGGGAGACAGTGGGAGCAGTGGAACAGGGTTAACAAGGATCTCCATGGTGAAGCTTGGAGCACAGGAAAGGGATGTCAGCAATCACCTGCATGCAGCCTCATGCTGTCCCAGCCAAAAAGGCTTAATAAGCTCTTAATTAACGTATCAATTCCTAGCCTCAAAAACACTTAAAGGAGTCCTGCTCTCTTTACTACAGGAAACGTCTCAGAAGTGCTCTGCCTCTTTTCTAACATGAAAACATGGTTGTGCCAACACTAATTTCTGCCCAGAGCTCTTCCTCCTGCTCCCTTCTTCCTTAGAGTCTTCCTCTCTAACTCTGTAGATGACAGGCATATCCTCTCTCAACCTTCTCTTTTTTCCTAGCCTGAAGAAGCTGAACTTTCAATTTTCTTTCATAAGGCAGGTTGGTGAGGCCATCGTACCCTTCTCACTCGTTCTGTCTTAAATTAATTTTTGAGAGATTATACACAGAGATCCACACAGTATTTCAGATAAGGTCATACTGAAGCCTTGTACACAGCACAGAAATCACTGCACTAAAACCAGAACATAATAGCTTATGACCCCAGTGAGCTTTTTCACAGCTACGTCTGTCGCTGACTAAAACACATGACCTGGCTTCTCCGCTGCTCCCAGCTCAGGCACCAGTCACTGCTTGAACTTGTTCCTGGTCCCAAAGTGCATAACTTAGCATTTTGTACTATAATGTTCCATCACATTTATATCATTCCTGATCTCAAGGTCATCTAATTATTTCTATATAATATGACAATTTACATTTTTTTATTGCTAATTTGTCCCACATTCATGCCACCAGAAAAAAATAATCATTAATTCACCCCTACTTTTAGTATTGTTATTGTTAATGAAAACATTAAATCATATTATACCCTAATCCAATAATTGTACTTTGCTAGACAGTAACAGCTCCCCTTTCAGCATGTTCTTTTGCCAACTTCCTCTGGGCCACCTTCAACCATCACTTCATAATTCTTATACACAACTCTCCATCCTAACATAATGAAGTTACTACAAGTTCAACTAACATTTTCCCATCTAGCACAACAGCATATGTCTTACAGAAGTCAAGAATACTGCTTACACATGTACTCCCCGCCCCGCCTCAGATTTTCCATGCCTTAGAAATGGGGAGTACTGAGCCAAGTCACAAGTAGCCTGCAATCTTACAGATACATTGGAGCTGTGCTACCAGGAAGATGCAGCAGTTTGGGGAGCTGGAGACAGACAATTAGAATTTTACTGCCCTCCAAGCAATCAGTTCTGTCTCTCAGCAGGCACAGGACATCAACCAGGTTGGTAATTTGCCCTTCTCAGCATCCTACATCATGAGGTTGGGAGGGACAGCTTCTGCTTTTTCTCCTCCCTGCAAGAAGATACCTTTGAGTATTTCCTCCCTAAAATCAATTTGTCAACAAAGGGCAAGAGATTGAAGAGTTCATCTGGAACTAAATTTCTTCCTGAACACATATGTGTGTTTTTAAAACATTTTTTTGTTATACACAATAGTAATTCCTGAAACTTCACTCTTGAAAATTGTTTGTCTGGGGCAAATGCAGTGAAGTCCCAAGTGTTACATCGCTGCCAATTCCTTCAGTGCATGCAGCTTTCTTGTAGCCTCTTAAGTTGTTCAAACTCCTGTTCTAGCTTATTTCAAGACCATAGGAGCTATTCAAGGTAATCAAGTCATATTAAAAGCCTTGGCAAAATGCCTTTTTTTTAAAGAATTGTCAGAGCTAAGACTTGCCCTTTGTGCTGTTTTCCTCTGGTGTTAAACAAATCCTGTGAGATTTTCCTATTAGACCTGATGACCAGATACCTCGACCTGGCAATAAAAGGTCTATTTGTGCATGAGTCAGAAACATAACTGTTGCATTTCTTGGCCTTTCTGTTAATGGTGGAGTTCACACTCATTTAGGCTTTTTATCAAAATCTATTACTACCCCAATAAAGGGAAAAACAACATTAAGTGTATGTAAGTGCATCAGAAAAAGCTTTTTTGTATACTGCACATTCAGTGAACTACCAATTTTGTGACTGATTTTTATTTGTCAAAGATTTAGGATTTATGGACTTTTGTTTTATGCTCCAATAATACTCCCATTTACAATTCAAGTTTGCTGGTAATTTTTTTTCCCGCAAATATTCTCTTATATCAGAGCATGACATGAAAAACATTTAAAGAGATAATACAGAAAGAGGTCCTTTTTGTTCAAGACTATCATGTCCTTTGCAGTCACTTACAGTTGGTCCCAAGCTTCAACATCCCAATCTCATGTTACTTGTACTACTTCTTTTGTTATGTTTTACCTTTCTGTCCAGGTTGGCTCAATATAAAAACAAAGCCCTTGACCACATCCCAGCTACAGGTACTATGATCCCACTAAAATGTCATAGAATGGGTTTTCAAGCACCACATGTTCAGAGAGTCTAGAAAGTTTGAGGTCCTTTATTCCTCTTTGTTTTATGGACGATGCAGTGGTTAGCACAATGTAGGCTCATATACAACAAGAAACAGAGAAAGTTGAGGTGGTGAACTTAATCTCAACACCGATGCCTTTTTCATTTCATTCTTTATTAAAAAGGTCAGCTGTAATTAAGGTGCTTACTTATTTAAACACCTATAGATAAGGACAAATGATCTCCCAGAGAAGTGCCATGAATACTTAGATAAAGATAAGCTAGATGTTTTCCAAATGTCTGGGTCTAATTAAATTTCTAAGTTACTTTTGTAGAAAGTAGTTGAAGCAGTCTCAGATTGCCTGGCTGTTATCAGTGAGAATTTCTGAAAAATAGGTAGGAACTCAAAAGACTGAGGAAGGATAAAACCAGTGCTCCTTTACCATTAGCTAAGAAAGGATATTTTAGATCACAAGATCTCAGCTCTGGAAGAACAGTGAAATAAGTAGTCAAATAATGTATAAACAATTAAAAGAAAAATAAGGAAGACTAGAAACAGTCAAAAAGAATTGGTTTTGGAACAAATTAGGCAAAACATTCTGGTTTCTTTCCTTGGCAGGATAAAAGGCTTGTATTTAGAGAGAAGTTACAGTAGATACATATTTTTATTTTAAGAAGATTTTTGACCTTCTTTTCCATAGCATCTTCACAAGAAGCTTAAGATACACTGTCTAAAACTAAAGCACCGAAAAACGGCCAAAAAAAAATCCATATCCAGAGAGTATGCACTGCCAGATTACAGTCCCATACAATACACCCCTCTAAAGAGATGTTTGATTAATTATAGGATGCTTGTTAGATTGTCTAGCCTGCAAACCCACTAAGTGACAAATGCAAAACTTTAGGTTGGAAAAGTGTCCACAGCTAGAGGATGTCATACAGGCTAGCCAGTACTCTCAAAATGCAGTTAGGAGGCCGTGAAGAAAGACAAGATGATCAAGGTTTGGCAGAAGCATAGCCCTTCCACAAGGCAGTCATCACTTTAAGATATAAAAAAAGGCCATAGAATCATCCTTCCTTTCTCTCTCCTCAGGACTGCTAGTGTGCCCAGATTTTGCCAACATGCTTTTCAGCAGATAGGAACATTCAGGGAGAATCTTCAGGAACATTCAGTAAGCAACAAAAGATAGCAGTTTTCTGCAGAAATTTGGGCTAGTTGCCTTTAGGGAAAATGCTAAGATGAGGCATATGAAAAGCGTTCATCTATGCAAAAGAACACTAAAGAAAGCTCTTACCCATATCAAAGGTAGACTGTAAAAGAGCTGATGAACTTCAACTAGAACAGGGTATATATTGGGAAAAACTTTCAGCAGTAATGATAGTTAATTATCTACAAATTTTGTAGGAATTCCATCTCTTAAGGTTTCTAATAATAAATTCTGGTAAGTACTCCATTAAATTCAAATTTACCCTTAGAAAGTAAAAAAGAAATCCCTCTCCTTGTACTTCCTAAGTGCAGACTCCTCCTCCCTCAGCACCCATTAAATTCCCCATGTCTGCGGTTATCCCCTGACCAAAGATTCTGCCATGCTTTCATAGCTCCTTCCTACAGCAATTCATACCATCATCCCTCCTCCTTCCACCTTCTATCATTACCCTTTCACCAGACTTTTAGCATGCCATATTTTTCCTGCTATGTTAACCTCTTTGCCTCAATGGGCCTCTACGTGTTCTTTCATCCCCATACAACCTGTACATGCTTGCCATCTACTGGGCAAGGGACCATGCAGTCCCCGAAACATGGGTTTGTGCAGCTAAAACATACATTGCTCCCACCAGTTACAAGCTGTAGCTGGATGCACCATTTCCTCATCTTTCTGGTGGGGAGGAGGCACATACCTATTACTCTGGACAAGTCAAGCAACATGTGTCATCCCTGACTTTTCAGCAGTTGAGAGAAATTTCCCCACAAGCTAGTTTAGAAGACCTACTTGGAGTAACAGGGACGTTATTGGTCCTGGCTGGTAAGAAGATGAATTATCTGGCCCCATCCCTGGAGACATTCAAGGTCAGGCTTGATGAAGATGTCCCTGCTTACTGCAGGGGGTTAAGACTAGATGACCTTTAAAGGTCCCTTCCAAACTAACTCATTCTATACTTCTATGATTCTACCTGACTTTCTGACCTTCTTGTCTCTACTTCATGTGGCTTGGCTGTCTCATGCAGATGACGTTCTATTCCTACTTTCTTTAACGTATTCCATTATGGGGGTGGTAAGGCAGCAGACAAATAGTTAGAGGGAGCACCAAGCAGGCTTCCTCAACCAAATCACACAAAAACATGCTTTGCAAAGTCCACTGTTACCCATAAATGGAGCAGCAAAAGCCTTTCACTAACAGACAGACCTTCTTGTGATGCTCAAATGCAGCTTGTCCTGTCCTCATTACTGTAAAGGAACAGGACAGACTCCATATTTACATTGAAGGCAGAAAGTAACTGTGAGTCACAGTTCTTTATCTGAGACTTTGTTCATCAGGAAAACTTACTGAACTAATAGATGGCAGGTTTCATCTCCAGGTTTTACTATAACAAAAAAGTAAACTCAGACTGCTGTATTGGTTTGAAGACCAATGTCTCCATAAAGACTTTTCACTCGTTGATTTCAGAGGCCTGCACTGAGACTGCCAGGCCTGAAGTTTTAGAAGCATTGAATTTTAGTGATTGCTGATTATTTTCAGTGAAATCTATCCCAGACATGTCTGCAGCTTCAGTGCCAAGCTGAAAAATAAGTCATATTAATCAGAAGTTATCAATGTGTATGTTTCCCCATTAATGTTGCCTCACTTCCAATACATGCCTTCAATTGTTTAAGCTTTGCAAATACAAGGCATATGCTGGAAAATCCTGTAAACGTTTCACTGAAGCTGTAAACTATAATTAAATAAAATTCGATAAAAAGAAGAATTAACTGGTAAAGGAACCAATAAGTCTTATTTGAGCCTGAAAATTACAGACACAGGTCTTGAACTTATCATAATCTATTTTAGAGGCTTGTACTTTTTGACTATGGCATACTTCATCTTGACATGCCCATCATTTTTCAATTGGATGAATGCTGCTATGCAAAATCCATTACTTGTGCCATGAATTGCATAATGCCCTATTATTTACTTCTAGCGTGGTATAATCAGGCACATGCATCTTTGTTGGCTTTGTTACTGGCTTTCACTTTCTAATAAAGGAACCTGAATACATTAACTTAACATTTTAATGAATCAGTAACAGTAATGGGTGCTTGGAGTATAGATCACTCTTGTAACGTGCTACTGTATTGAGAAGTATACTGAAGTGTTGTCCAATCTTTACCAAGCAGTTAAGCAAGCATGATTTATTTTGGACTAGTTTTATTAGGCAGTTATTGATAGCTATATAATGAATGATCAGTATGCAAGGAATAGCATTCGATTGCTTCTTTCAAACATTCTTGTCATGTAGTGCAACCAAAATAAACAACATCCTTCCAGTGACTGCTTAAATCAAAGAAGAGAACCCTACCAGCACTAAATGAAGGGCCTTTTTTCCTCTTAAAGCAATCATTGTTCAAGCATATTACAAAATACTGGGTATTTTTCATTCAGATGTCCATAACTCAAAATTATTCTGCTCATGCTGTGAAGGTGATAGTATCCCTTCCTCTTTATTCTTTGCACACGAGTGCAGTTCAGTGAGACAAGAAAAAAGAAAGGCCCAAACCAAAAAAAACCCCTACACTTTCTTCAGAAAAAGAATGCAGTAACATATCTTGACTTTCTTACTAGCAATGGCAATCCTCCATCCCACATTACCACGCTGTTCAGAGCCACAGCAAAACTATAGCTGAAACTGCATTTCAAAAAAAGGCAAGAAAGTGGTTTAATCTCACCGAATTCAAAAAAGCAGGGAGCTACATGTAATTTTGAAAGAGACCGTGATGTCTGACTACCTGTTCTCCCACCAATATCTGCTGTCACCATGTAGAAAATTATTAATCAATCACAGATTTATTCAAATTCATAGTTTGAACAACATCTAAGCATGTTTGTGAAATGCATCACCAAGAAGCCATCTGTGCATCTGCAACTACACAGTTTATATTTCACAAAACCAAGCAGCTGTTTTGCTGTGATTTTTCTGAGCCTTTAAAATTGGCTTTCAAGACCCAAAGCCATTGAGGTTATAGAACATAAACCACAAAATGTCTGTTTCTATGTGTGCCTGGAAGGGTGATGATGAGAAAAAAGAAACACACATACAAGACGCATAAAGAAATACTTAATGCTGAGTTATGTCTTCACAGTCTCAATTAGAACAAAAAGAGCCAGGATTATTTTGAGTCTCCAGCCTAATTGCCCAAAGTCTCTCCTTCCATTAGAAAGAGTCTGATATTAAAGGTGGGAACACAAACCTGTACTCCTGATAAAGAAAGAAATTGGACCATGTGTTAAAAAAGTTACACCTAATTACAACAGAATGAAAGGCATAGGTTAGTACTGAACCATAATCACATGGGTAAATAATTGGAATAAAATGCATTTTGTCTGCTGTCTGCTGCATCTCTAAGTATAGATGAATTGCATTTACTGGAGGGTGGATAATATTATGTTGAAGGCAGAAAGTAACAGCCAGTCACTGTTCTTTATCTGAGACTTTGTTCACTGTTACCGCCTGAACCATTATAAGGCATTTTGATTAAAATGGTAATATATACCTCAGTACAGGCAAGTATAACATGCCCTTTAAACACTGTTGTCCATGATTAGTTACATTTTATCTAAATACAGTATGTTGTCCTTCCTTACAGAAAAGAAAATCCCTATTATCTTTGATTTTGCTTCACAAGATGTCATAGGGATGCAACCTTAAGAGACTGGATAGTTAGGAGGAATAGAGAGGAATTGTCTCTTCCAGTAAACTCACAAAAATGAGAGAGTAATTCCAGCTGGGAGGTCCCTGAGGAAGTCTTTAGCTCAACCTCTTGGTCAAAGGAGGATCAACACTGAATTCAGACAGCATTGGTCAGGGCTTTGTCCAGATTAAAAGCCTCCAAGAACGGAGACACCATGACCCCTCTGTGCAGCCTCTTGCAGTGTTAACCTTTACAGGGCAAGTGCTCCAGCCATTCCAGTGGACTCCTCTAAACTCCCTCCAGTTCAGTGTACTTGTACAGTGCCTTGTACTGAGGCAGTTCCACAGTTTGGATTCAGTACTCTAGACGGGGTCTAATAAGTGGTTACTTCCAACCACTTTATCCTTCATCTGTCCAAAAACATCTCCTGAAAGGATTTCTTCCCAGAAAAAGTCCAACTGCCCCATAGTTTCTCTGATCATATCTATCACCTTTTTTAAAGGCTGATGAGACCCAGCTGTCTCCCACAGGATCTTACCAGCCAGCTTCCTAACCTCATCACAGCCTGCTCCCCTCAGCTACAGGATTCACACTGCTGCTTTCCTTCCTCACTCCTGTCAGCACCTTGATCTCTACCATTTCATGATGGCCACAGTCAAGGTTATCTGTGAGCAGCAGATCCAAAAGAGTGTCACATGTAGCTAGCCTACGTAGCATCTGCATTAGGAAAGCACTCAACACACTCTAAACACACCCCACATTGCCATCCTTCCAGGGAGAAAGGTTAAACTCTCCCATAAGGGCCAGGGTCTGTGATCAGCAGTCTACCTTTAACTACTCAGAGGACTTCATCCTGTTGGTATATTTGCCATCCCAACCTTGTTTCCTTAGGTAATCGTGAGCTGTTATCACCAACCCTCATATAATTACTTTAAAGCCCTCCCTACCAGGCTGTCAAGCCTGCTGGCAAAGATGCCTTTACCCACCTTCATTCACAGCTGACTGTGCAGCCACTTGTTACCTTGCAGGATGTGCCCACTCTCATTCTCTCACCTGTTGGACCAAGGAGGGCTAACCAGGTCCTTCACTTTTGCCCCTAAATCTCTGCAGTTCTTGTTTTTTTCCACACCACCAATAGCAGCATCATTGCTGCCCATGGTTGAATATGGAATATGGGACCAGAGCACAAAATGAAGAGGTGCTTTCAGAGTCCAACATCCAAGGAAGCAGAGAGCAGTACCAGCAGGGCAAAATGTAGATCTATGTGCTGAAGCAGAAAAATTTCATCAACTGGAACAAGGGAAAAGTCCACCCTTGCAGTTTATAATTTTTTGGCCCTAAACCCAACTGGCTTCACTTGTACCAGGTGTAGTGTGAAGTTATATCCTTCCCAAAAGAGACTGAGGCAGAACCAGCACCACTGGAAATAGGCAACCTTGGGCTCAGGGGGATACTGACTCCAGTGTCAGCAGTGCTGACACAATCATGGTTTTGCTAACTAATGCTCAGCTAAATTTTTCAGAAGTTCTTTGTCGTTCAGTTAGTTTTGTATGATGCCTGTAATGGGAGCAATACCCAGGAGCTGTACAATAATATTTAAGCAATCAGGTTTATTATCTGTTTGTTTTAATTAAATGCTGCTATTTTTTCCCTAGAGGAAGAAAATTTTTTTAACATTAAACAATTTAATTTGAAGTAAATGGGCCTCTAAAAGATATATCATTTACTCTGCTTTGATTTACCCTGCACTAAAGATTCCTATTCATGAACTATTAATGTGACTTAGCCCAATCAGATATGTTTCATTTGTGTCCTACTTCAAATCTTTAGGCTCTCCCATCTGTCAAAAATGTTCGGGCTGCTGAATGATAAAGCCTTGTTGCTATGGCAATTAGTTCCATTACCTAGGTGACAGTGCTGGCATGATGTCACCACTAAAGCAATCTAACTCCTGAAATATTTTTAGTGTCTGTTGCAGATGGACCACAGTATAAGCACCATTTATCAATGACCCAAAATACTCACAGGTGATGGGAAAGAATGTGCAGCTTGACCACAGTCTATACTACCCAGAGAAGTGCATGTAAAGAGCACACTACACAAGAGTACCATCTGCATTCAGCAGTGCTACCAGAGAATGACAGAGAAGCATAAGCAGGAATAAAAAAAAAAATAAAAAAGAAAACCCACAGCTTCCTTGTTTGGGCAACAACTGGATGAACTGCACCACTCTGGACCTGCCACATCACCCTCTCCTAATTTGCTTAAGTAACACAAGGCACACTCTGCAGATGCACACATTCACATATTTTAAGCCTTGGTGTAAGTTTTCATGTAATATTTAGTCACACCTCAAGATCTCATTCAGGGTCAGAGTCTCATTGTACCACAAAACTCTATAGTCAATGACAATACTCAATATTCTCCACCCTCCCAGAGCTTACAGAGGAGTTCAGGGGATGGTGGTGGAGGAAGCAGTTGCTGCCATTTTCCTGGTTATCTACAATTTATGAAAGCTTTTATCTACTAGCCACACCAGTTCATAGAGCTCACAGTGCAACTGAAGCCAACAGGTAACAAATTTGGCAGTGATTAAAAGGACAATTGTGGTAGCATCTGTTATGTTTTGGGTTTTTTCTCCTCCCTTGGCTTTGCCTCAGATTTCTGAAGCATGCTGAAGCAAGCTGTTTCTAGTTGCATAGTCAGCAACTGGATTGCACCTGCTTCGACCAGGAAGCCTGTGTAAAATGAGACAGAGTTTTGCTTCCACTTCTTATTTGGATTAAACTCCATGTTTTGAAAACTAGCCAGGGAACCAGTAGTTACAGGAACACCAATAGCTGCATTAATGCAGATGAAGGACTTCATTAATCTTTAACAGTTCAGACAGATAAACAAAACCCAAATGTTACTTTCACTGTTGCATACACGAGGTTTCTTCTTCCCCTTGCCAGACTAGTGTTTAAGCAACTAAATACAACCGAGTGGAGAATTTGCATCAAATAACCAGTAGGAAGAATTCTCATCCCTTTTTCTGATTAATTGCTCCAAAAATTAATAAATTATTGGTTTATTCATTATTTAGAATTACAAGGCTATGCTTACAGCCAGTAATCCTTGATCCATAAATCACTGGCAAACCATTATACACCCTCACCATTCACTGTCTTGGATAGTTATATAAATCACATGGCACCCTGAAGAGGGGAAGGATGGTTCCCAAGCATTGCTATTTGTTGCCTTTTATGTCGCTTCCCTCCACATATGCATCAGACTTTGCCAAGAACCCTACATCCCCCTTGCATACCAGCAGCCTCCCTTTGTTCATCCTTTCTCTCCAAGTATTCAGTGATACAAAACACACTGGCAGCAAACTTCTGAACTTGCCTCATTCAGGATGTAGCTTGTGTTCCCCTTGGTGCTCTCTGCCTGACCAGCTACCATCATGAAGCTAAAAAAAAAAAAGCCACAGCATTAATGTTGTTGTGAGGGAGAAGAGAAAAAGAAAAATAGAAGAAAAAAGCTTCTCTGACGAAGATACAAACTGACTTCACAGTTGTAGAGACTGTGCTGCCCTCGCTCCAAATTATCAGACTACCAGAGGAATCCTACATCTGGACACACTTCTGACATGGTCAAAGGTCACATGTGTAATTTGTCTTTCACAGGGATTAGTATTTCATATTGGTCTTCTGCAGGGACATTCAAGTAAATTAACACTGATGATGTGCCCTTTACTTACTGGCCTGCAGGCCTTCATTAGGGCTGAAGAACACTGTTTTCTACCAGAAGCCACAGCTAGCATGCCTTTTACTAACCTGTCCATGTATCATTTCTTGCATTTGATCCCACATTGATACTCCACCCTCTGAACATTCATTTCTCTTACTTTATACTCTTGCGTTCACTGAGGATGAGAGCAGATGTACAAGTGTCAGTAGCCCACATTACTGTGGCTCCAGGTCTGCAGTTTTGCAGCACAGTTCAAGAGGTGAGAGAGGTCACACAATTATAACCTTGTGCATCTGTTCAAAATGTATATAATTTGACTAACTGGCTTTCCATGAACTACTGAGAAATAGAACATGTGTGACTGAGAAAGGGGGAGGGATATTAAAGCTCATTCATAAACAGTCTCAGTACCCATATGGACCTACAGCAAATAGAGGTTTACTTATCTGGCTGTTCAGTTGATATCCTACTCCCCTGCATTCTGAGAACATCAGCATTCATACAAGGAGTGACAGAGTTCTCATTCTCAATGCCCCAAGATTGTGTGGACTATCTTCCACTTCTTTATGTGGCAAAGTCCCCATTTTGGGCTTATGACAGCCTTCACCAGATTGCCTGCTGGCAGATAGAGTAGAACATTCAAGGTAGAGTTCTATAGAGAAGGCAGAGGACTTGTATTTCTTCAGTTCCAAGGATGCATCTTTGGCCTGGGTGCTTTATGATGGTACTTGGCTCCAACTGTGCAGCCCTGAGGCAGTTACTGAATGCCTAGACTTGCCTCAGCAGGTAGCAAATCCAAACCACCTTTTTGCACTACAGAAAGTACACAGAAACATCCAGTAGGAACTATCAAGTCAAGAATAGGCAATGAGGTGCTTCCAAGCCACCCCAAACTACAACCTTTGTCCCTATCTCAGGGCTTGCTCCTCTGGGAGCTCAGCAGCCTTGCCTGCCAGCATCCACCAGTTAAGCAACTGTACATGTGCTTTGTGAATCAGGACCTTTCCAAAGAAAATGCTCATTTAATTAATAAATAACACTCAGATACCCAAGGCTGAACCATCAGCAACGTGTTATGTTGTGCAGTGGTTTATTTTTAATTAACTGAAAATTACAATATTCAATCAAAAACTGCAGAAAAGCATCTAAATAGTCAGGAAAAAGTCACTCAGAGCTGGTCATCACATCGTCTATGGGGACTGAAGGTTACAAAAATGTCCCATCAGGTGTAAGGTGTTCAGTTATTGCTCTTACCACTATCTGAACCTATGTATGCTTCATACATAAATTCTAGTTTACAGATAAAAACCTTTAAAAGTCTGTTAACTGTGTTGGACCATGTGCCAAATTAAATTCCTGCTATCCTCACACCTTGTCATGGTGAGTTCATTAAAAGCAACTGATAGTACTGTCTAGCTCCTGTCATGAAAGACATAAAAATAATTTATTTTCCATGGAAGATACCCTCAGTTACTCTAAAGTAACATCCCATAAAGAACAGATTTCACCAGCAGTACCTGTCTTACAGAAGAAAACATAACCACCTTTGTACACTGTAATTTATACTCAGTAGCCATAATATACCATCTATAAAGAAATTCAGCCTGAACATACTGAAAGTTTTATATAAAACATAGGAAGATATTGCCCTGTGCTAGGGTAAAAGCAGCTCTTGCTACAAAGCTTTAAGAACATTACTGTCTTGCTTCCAGGAATAGTAAGATTAGGCAATCTTTTAGCTTTTCCTTAGAGACATTTGAATTCAAGCTCTACAGTTATCATATTAACACAGGTACAAGCATATCAGAAGCTACTGGCTATAATATAGACTTGCTTTATTTATTTAAAATGTGTTAGTGTTAGAGAGAGACCATGGGAAATACACTGGTATAAATTCCTTATGAGCTGCTTCTGTTTTTCAGAGATGCCCAATTAACTCCTTCATTCTTCCTTTAAAGGGAACATCTCAAAAACTGACGTAGTGCAAACATTGTCATCTAGCATCCACCTAGACAAAGTGTAAAGTGTTTGCAATACCAACAGAAATGCCTTTAAATCCACTTTGTGTTGCCCTTGGTAACCAGTAAGAGACACTGTCATGCTGTAACATACTGGTCTTTAAGGCTCTTTAGAAGACTACAGCCCTGGCTATTTAGGAGGCAGACAGACATGTGCACAAAACCATTATCCTAGAAAGCCTGTGGTGGTCTCTGCCCGCTGCTTTAAGGGCTGAACACTGCTGTCAGTGGTGCCAGGCATGCCAGCCATTCTAGGTTTAGAGATCTGGCTCTCTCAGAAATCACATCTTGCCTGGGTTTTGTTTACAAAAAAATAGATTGCTTCAACAGGGCAGAAAAAAAACCAAACCAGGATGGTCCAACATAGCAGAGGGAAAAATTCTCTTTTTGCTTCTGCCAACAGCCCAGAAAGTGATCACTGATAGAAATACTACTTTTAAAGGGAAGCAAAGGGCTTGTTTTTTCCCCTTAACCAAGCAGACAAACAACAGCTAGCTTTCCCTCCCTCTGCCTCCTCATCTCTTTTTTTCAATTGTAATCCTCCTGCATAGAACAAATTGCTGTATATTTACTTGTGCTTCCCCACTGCCCAACAGTCACACCAATTATAAAGGGATGAAAGAAAGAGACTGCTTTTTCTTTTCTAGACATAACCTTCCACAAATCTCAACTATTCCTGCTACTAATACGTGCCTTGGCTTCCGTGCACTTCACTCAATACCATCTGCACACATCCAAGGACAAAAACGTCCCTTTGTTACTCAGAAGTGGCCTTGTACAATTCTCAAGTTGCTGAGGGAGTCTGGCTACACAGGAGATTAGTTTTCTTACTGAGGAATATCCTATTGTGTCAGCTGTGTTATTCCTGTCTTTTTAGAGAGTGGAGACAAGCAAGAAGCAACACAGAGATTACTAACTATGCCTAAAAATAATGAAGTGTTGTTCAACACATTAATATGTCTCTTTAGAACCGAGTGCAGCTACACAGTACTCAAAGTACTCTCACTGATAATCTCACCTATACCACTCAGAAGACACTTTAATGGTGCAAGGCACAGCCCCAGCAATGTATTTTGAAAAGAAGCATTTCTGACATGAGTCTGCCTCGCTCGTATCAGCATCTTTTCCCAGCACAAGCAGCCTAAATAAGCGTACCCACTGAATTTTGCTCCAAGCATACTGTGCTTCCATGAGCCACAACACAAGACCACCATGAGTAGCAGAAAGACAAGAGGGACTGAAGGCCATGGCTGTTCTGGAGAGGTTCTTCAAGTGCTGAGTGTAGCTCTGGTGTTTTGCACGTGCAGAACACACACACATAGAAACAGATCAGCTTGACCTTCTCCTGGGAAAAGCTAGATTATTCTGCTAGTATTACAGCAGGAAAAAAAGAAGAGGAAGCCTGACCAATACCTGGCTTCGATCTTGAAGGAGCAGGACTGGTTTTCAGCTCACCAGCATTCAGCAAGTCTGGTTTTTTTGATATGTTAGAGGACTCCATCTAAGAGAAAGGCTTAAAAACCATGGAAGAAAACTTAGATCAGGAGATCAGGAAGATGGTGATGCCTGGCATATAAACAGCATGAACAAGAAAGCAGACTGAAATTACAACTCTATTATTTTAATGTCATATTCAGCCTCACTTGAGGAGTAGAAAATTAGCAACCACAGCTTGTCAAAGGGTAACAGTAAAATCAGAGTGTTGGTTGCACTCCAAAATAATGAGTCCAAATATTTTGGCTTCCTTTCTTCGTTCAGTGGAAATACTTTCAACTGCATTTTTTGAGTACTCCTTTCCCTCTGCTCTTTCCATCTGGGATACCTACAGGTACAGCATAAAAGAATTAAAGATTAAGTCTGGATGAATTAAAGGGTTTGGTTAGGTTTTGCTGGAATAACTGAGCCTTGCTCATCAGCTGAACATTCAAACATGAGACCATTCAAAAGCTTATCCACACATTAAAGATACCTTGGCTGCAGGTCTTAGACTACAACAAAAGTGTCATAGCAAAAGCCTTAATGTTTTTCCTTTTCCAGAAATACCCTGATTAACTTGTATGAGTGATCCTTAGACACATACAAAGGAAAAAAGTCCACTAATGCAATTTCACCATTGTTTTCAAAGCTATTGAGTTGTAAATGCTGTGTGTTAGGCAACTGATGTGAGAACAGCTCATCTGGCAATCTCAATAAAATATTTCAGAAGTTAAATTTAGTTAAACTGTGTATAATTTGAACATGAAGAAAACAACTTATTTCATGAAGTATACAAGACTAGTGTAATAGCTACATAGGGTAAACAGTTTATTTTTGTTGGGTCTTTGTATGTATAAGTTTACACAATATACATTTTGACAATATCACCTATAATTCATGCTAAAATTGAGTTTCTCCTTAAGTTATGCTGTGACTTACTCTGCTCACTCTACATGAAAATAACTTGAGATATGCAAAAAAACCAAAGACCAAGCCTGAAATCTAAAGTTTTGTGCTAAGTTGTGAAGTCCACAAGAATTACTGTTACATCTATATAGCCTAGATAAGCAATGATTTTTGAATATCACTGGAATTATTCCTTTTGAACCACTTGTGCAGAGCAGCAAGGTAGTGACACTACGAGTCGTCATGAATTAATACAAACTTCTGAAATGCACTCAGTACACATTTCCAGTGACAAAGGGTTTTTCCTTGTCATTTACTTTTATTTCAGTTGGTCTAGAAAAATTCAGTATGTTTAATATTAAAGAGAAAGACACATAAAGTAGTTGATTCACCACACTTACCAGTGGTACAGTGGCAATTATGAGAAAAATCTTTACATCAGCATTCTTGAATGTTATTAGATGATCATTAGCATTCATTTATTGAAAAAGGATTTGTGAATTATATGCTAGAAGTAGTGACACAGATGACAATAGTAGAGATGTAGGTTGGCAGAACATAAGATTAACGGAGAAAATATGAACATAGTGTCTGAGCTAATTGCTACAAAAAAAGTCCTACACACAGAGCATCTGGATTAGTCAGTGAGATGAATCACTCTAGTTCACTTGGTTATCTAAATATTAGACAGTGTCCAGCCTTGAGTAAATATTCTAGAACATAGAAATACATTAATAAGAAAATAGAAGTCCCAAAGAAGTCATCATTCAAGACTCTGTCAATATTAACAAAGACAACACTCAGGTGGTAGTCAGCACACTAAGTCTTTACTCTCACACTAACCAATAAATAGATTCATCTCTTCCAACCCAAATTCTGCCTGCAATGATGTACTGACAACCTTCAGCCCAACCTCACCTTAGACACACTGTGCTCTCCAAATCACTTCTCAGCTTTCCTAAGCTGACCAAATGAGCTAGGAACACCACAGTAAAACCAGCCTGGAATGTTTTTGATGCTCGTACCCCTTCAACTAAATCTCCTTTTTCTCTACTCCCTCAGCCACAAATCCTGGCAATTTTCCAAAACTACCTCTCAGCTTACAATAAATTGTACAAGTTGTCATAAGATATGTTATCATTACTATTGACCTCTACAGAAAAGCAGAGGTTCTCTGGAAGTCCTATGTTCTCTCTAGAGAAGATGTGAATGACCACAGGAAGATGGGAAAGGAAAGGACTACTAGAAGTACAGCAAATCAGTGCTGGAAGAAAACATGTTTTACAATAAAACATAAATATAATTTTTTACCATTCTGCAAGTTATTTTGTAGAAGTTTGACTCTAAAAGGAAGAATCTGTAACTACTGTATCTCAAAAGCACAGTGCTCAGTTCACAGGTGAAAACGTGATCTTGTGATAGATACTGGAATCTAGTTAGACTGGAAAGCAACACAGGAATTAAAAAGGCAGATGAAAGGATGTCTGAGAGTCAGTGCAAGGCTTCAGTACACCAATGCATGATGCTTTCCTGTAATACTCTCCCAAGCTCCCACTTCCTTTGCTGGAGTGGTTTCCCTTATATTTAGCAGCTCCATGACTGTGTCGAAGTTCCCTGGAACACTACCATGGCTACGTTCTGTAATGCTAACAAGAAGGCAGCCATACAAACTGTATTTTGGCATAAGAAACCAAAAGACACAATTAAAATTATTGTCCTATTTTAAACTTATCTTATTCAACTCATTTGCCTTTGGCATAATTGATTTTTGAAACAGAATAAAATAATGAAAAGTAAATGAGAAATGAACAATTTTTACCTCCTTTGGATTTTTAAGAACTGTACTGGCCAGACAAAAAATAGTTCAGCAAGATGTTAAAACTACTCCCAATCATAACAGAGAAGCCAGGATAAATAACAGCAGTGATCAGGAAAGTTGTGAAGGACAAAAGAAGGAAATGAAAGAAAGAAAAATCAACCCCCAAACAAAACACAAGTAACACTTTTTCATCCAGAAGCTAGTTAGGAAAAAAGTATTGGATTGTACCACAACAGTGACCTCTCTGCTCCCTTGTGGATGGTCAGAAGATGGGACCAGAAATAATCTCCTTGCTTACTGAGATCAGGCTTATTTCATTGCAGGCACCATGTCATAGAAACACTTGAATGAATTCACTGATGATCAAACATAAGGGGTTTTCTTTTGCTTCTGCTATTCCAGCTGCAGTCTATCCAGCAAAGTTTGAGACCATCATTTTCCTTAAATAATTTGTGCCACTCACACATGCCCTTCCCAAAGTATAGTTTTGCCAAGTGGAAGATGGAAACACTTTCACTTTCCCTAATTTAGGTTTTCCATTCCTAAAATCCCTCTTACTTTTTCCATCTCGAATGCTTTCCTTACAAACAGTCATGACAAGCTTCACATGATATTCCAACTAACAAAATTTCTCCAAACAGGAAAATTTTTTCCTGACATATCTTTTAATCATATTTATCTATTTTGCTTAATATTATTAAAATCATCAACGTTCCTGTGACCACCTAAGGGACACACCTAACAGATGCACCTGAGCAGTGTTCCATCCATGTCTACGTACCACAGACACTCTTATAACTAGATCACTGAACAAACTGCATGAGAGGCAGCTCTTTCTCTCACCTAGCAAGGTATCACTGTCTGATGAGTGACATGAGAACAATACTTTGCGTAAGCGACTTACAAGTGAAGTTACTGATTAGTGTAGACATTGAAGGCAAAAAGCCATCAGAATTTGGCAGGAAGAACTTTGTCATTAAGTAATTCAGTCTTTAAGTGACAAAAAGATTTGTAGATGCCTCTGCTGAGCTCCCTGCCTTTCCTTCTCACACTCCAACACACTATGAACGGGAGTGTCATTTGGGATCTTTTCCCCCTCAGCTGTACTTCTTTCTCATTGTGCATCATAAGTTTGCCACAAGTCTCCTGTCACCTTCTAGCAAACACAGGAGTGAGAGGTTTAGATGCCACCTCTGTTCAAATATTGTGAAGTGCAGCAGAAACAGAGCTGTTGATGATGGAGATAAAACAGAAGATAGAGTAAGGAAAAATTAAATTAAAACATACAGCATAGCTGGAGGCCTGGAGGTATCTTAAGGAGACAGGTGGCCAGGTAAGAATGGAGCAGAACCTTACCCTAACCTCATGCTCTAAAAGTCTGGTGGCATGGGCATAACACATCTTCAAGTCCTTTTTACTTGGTTTGACTGTGGATGAAGTTTAAGGTGTAAGTTCACACCCACTGTGGCAAAGGCAGACTGTGTGGAAGTCTACAGAGAAGCTACAGATCAATGTCACAAAGCTTACTGTTTAAGAACTTCACTTGAACTGGGAGAAGATATGTCAGGAAAACCCAGAGGCCACCACAGGAATGTATTATCCAAATAGTCTCTTGCAGTTGTACAAAAAATACACAATAGGCTCTCAGTCCTGGAATTTAAGGGTTCTGTCTGCAACTGGGTTGGTTCTACTCAGGCAGACAGCCACTGCTCTTGCTTCAGAATGGAATGCAAATATCTCTAAGGAAAACACCATCCCTTTTGGCATGAATATCACGCTTGTCATTAGCTTCCATTGCTGAAACTTCTGAGCTAGCTGGTGAGCACAGCTACACTGACAGCATCTGCACTCAGCATGTACTGATCCAACCAAGATAGTGCATTTGGCATTTAGGGAAGGAAATGCAATTCTGAGAAACAAGTTATTTGGGGCAGTGACTGTCTGAGGGATCTGTCTGATCAGTCATCTCAATATTTCAAAGATACTGTTAAAAAAATCCAATTTTTCACTATAAAAACATGAGAGACACTAGGAAATACTCTGTTCATACAATTATGTGATATGTAGAGGGGGGAATGTTTACATCCCCAGGACACATCCCCACCAAAGGAAGAATTTATCCCAACACACATTCATGACTTCATCGCTGCTGTATACTCATTAACCTGAAGTGCCCATTTCTGCTCTCTCCATGGCTGTAATCACTATGCCTGCTTTGAAAAGCAAGCTGCTCCGTGCCAGTAGAACTCTGAAGGTGTGATGCTAAAGCACACTCCCACAGACAGACAGACCTTCAGTCTTCAATTGGATCAGGTCTTCTCAAAAGCTGTGACAGCGTATTTTGCCACCCTGGTCTGTGCGCGTGAGTCCACGTGTGTGTACAAACCTGCCTGCTCCTACTGCCATTACACCTACCCCACTCCCTTCTCTAAAGCAAAGGGGCTGCCTCTGCTACCCTGCAACTCAGCCAGCTACATGCTAACCCTGGAAATCAACAAATGAATAAACATAAGCATCCATCTGAGTGGCCTCAGTTTCAGATGCCTTAAAAACCCACCATACAGCTGTCAGTTACCACATAGACAAGTCAGGATTCTGTCTAAGTGCCTAACGCCTGAGCATCTAGATGTGAATATTTTTGTCTTAATTACCTGCGTGAAAATAACACATCTGCAATTTTACTGCTCCAGTTATATGCTAAAGGAACTCTTTTCTCATCTTTCAGGCAATGAGTTCTCTCTTCTGCAAATCTGGGCTTGGCTGCATAGGTTAGTCCCTGAGGAGCCACATCTGTATCAGATGATTCATTTTCTGCAGATAAGATATGATAAACATAGCCACCAATAAACCACACCCCCCACACACACACATAATTTGCCTTATGTAATTGTTAGTTTCACACATGAAAAGCTACTGGTTGATTTTTCCAAGCAGATGCAGACTCAGTTTCTGTGCAGGCAGAGAATTCACATGTAAACATGAGTAAAGCATTGCTCCATTTAAGGGCTTGCTTGGATTCAAATGCCACTGAGGAACCCATCTCCCTGTACTAATTGATGGTGTGGGACTTCAGAGGAAGAAAAAAATCCTCTTTTTGGTCTCTACATAGAAGATACAAAGAAATAATTGGCAGGGAACTTTACTGGAGATTAAAGGTAAAATCCAAATGAGAGGAAATTCCAGCATTGCCCATTATAGTTATTTTACCCCTATTCGGATTTTTACTACTGGGATTCCTACAATGACTGTAGTCTCTTACAAATAAAGCTGTTTACCAGGAACCCATCAAAAAGGCATTATCAGAAAAATCAGTCAGATAGATTACTCTGGCTGTAGCAGCGTGTACAATGCTACCTATCTTAAAGGCTCAGATTTATGAGGCAGAAACATCGCTTCAGGCAGTTTTCAAGAATAGGTACAGGAGGCGGAGATTACAGAGAGGAGGGTGTTGTGGTTAAAGGTTATAAAGCTGCATTTACACAGTGCTCTTCAATAGCTACAAAATTAACTTGGATATTTCAGGAGAAGGACAAGCACAAAACCATCAGTGCTGCAGAGACAAGGAGGAAAAAAAAAAAGCCCCACAACTTCCCTGCCCTCCCCCCCCCTTCCCCCTGGTGAAACTCCTGTCAAAATGGAAAACAGGCGATTTATGTAGAGGTATCAGAGACAAAGTTTCATCTGCAGAGACTTCAATTTAGAAGCAGACTGTGGGAGATGGGGAGAGGATGAGGCGTAGGAAATGTAACATGCTTCCTCGGCACATGCTGTGACAGTACGATTCTCACCTCCCTGAGCCCGTGAGTCAAAGGTATTGAAGATTCAAGCATTTTTCTCCTGGCAGTGGGTGGCTTAGTCCCAAAATCCAGCTGCCTTTCTGTATGAGAGACAGCTGAAATCATTTTCATATACACTGGAGTTATGTTATTATGCAGATCATATCAAACATATATGCTCTGGTGAGTTTTCTTCTGATGTAATTGCCTCCTTCTCCAAGCTGAGCACATGTCCCCATCACAAAATGCCATAGCCATACCCCCAAAATCAACCAAGTTATCAGAGCACTGTAAATAGCCATTTTTCTTTCTTCTTTCTTCCTCCTCCACTCTAAATTCCATTTAGTTCTGACCTTTCTCCCCCTCTGGTGCTGGCCTGAAGCTCAGCTTTCCTCAGAGAAGCAGAAGAGGGCTAAGCTGAAGAGATGTCCATCTGATACCTGATTACTTGACTTAAATAGGATGAATCTCTTGAGGAATTTGCAGATAATTTAAAGCAAATACTTACAACAATGGACAAACCCTACAGATCCTAGAGGTACCTTCCAAATTAAAGATGGGGCAGTTGGGGCAGTATGGCCAATACCAGCCCTTGGGAACCTACCTGGCTCCAAGCGTGGTTCATTTAATCTCTGACCTATTGCAAGATGTAGCCCAGGATACTCAGATGAAGTCACAGACCACATCAAGGCTCCAAATAATTAAAAAATAAATTATTGTTTTATCCCCAGTGCTGTCCATAACCCCTACCAAACCCAGTGATTTCAAGTCACAACACACACAGGGAAGAGAATTCACAGCACCTTGCTGTATTTTGGGAGAGTCCTAAAAGAAACTTAGCATTCCTTACTATATTAATCCTGGAAAGAACAGATAAGAGAAAGTGAAGGCAAAGCTATCGAGTCAATGCCACAACGCAAAAGGAGCTGCCAGCATGACTGGGCACAGCAGTTGGTGCGGTTGGACAAAGCATCCTCCACACTGACCAAAACAGGCTCCTTCAGGGGAAAAATCCCTTCGTGAGGCAGTTGCACAAGAACATGTGGTCTCTGAAAGTCTCCCCATTTATGTCAAGAGGTCCCATGCCAGAAGATTCATATCCCTGTCCTTGCTGCTTGTTTCTCTGACCTGCTAGTTTTCAGTTTGGAAATCTTTGCTGCCCATACCATATCTGCTTGGTTTTTCCTCTCAAAACACCACTGGTATGAGCTCCACAGGCTGGGCACACTTCCTTCCTACATGTCTTTTTGCTTGCATTGTTTTGGTTTCACAGCTTTCCCTCTTGTTTCTCCACCATGAGAAAAGGGAAACAAAACAGCATTAGACAGGTCGGTGAGAACTGCTGTGTACTATCATAGCATCCCCTCATTTTCACTTCTTCCTTTTCAGTAAAGAGTTCAATTATACATATAAGAGACTTCCCATAACACTAAATATTCTCATTGTCTGCCTTGGAAGACCCTCAGTACACCTTCACCACTCGAGGAGGTCTTGCCATTTTAGTGAAGAGAAATTTCTATCTTTACACCAAGGAGTCATTTTAAGTCACATAAAGAGTCATTTTCTGTCTTTACACCAAAAAAGCTAGTGCACCAGGGTTTAGCTTTTCAAATTAATTCCTTATCATTTACTTAACAGCACGGGAGAATCAGCACAGAGGCTCCCAGTGCTTCCCCTAATGTTCACCTCTCAATGCAGCGGTTCTGCAACGATTTAGTGGGAAGAGCTTATTACTTAGCGATAGCTGTATTAGCCAGGTTTGCTTTTACGCACTGATAATCTACAATGGGGATGGTGCCAGTGCTGTACCCCCATCTGTGTCTATAGGGGTGTGATTTAAAGATGGGTGTCTCAATAAGGATTTAGGGGACTAACTGCAGATATTTGCTTTCTAAAATGGCACCATTAAAAAGCTGCCATTTCACTTTGCAATTAAGCACCAGGCTTTTTTAGTAATTTTCCAACTGCAGTTTACCAGTATTCTCTAAAATATCTTCAAACTTTGAATGAGTTCAGCACCTGAAGATCCCACCCCAATTCGACACAAGGAGGGGGGGATGGAAGAGCAGGAGTTCTCATTTGAGTATCTGGCCCTTGAGAAAAGCAGCCAGAACCCAAGTATTACCACAGCTTCATTTAGATACTGAAGTAGGGTCTGAGCTCTTTTGAAAGTCAGATATTTAGTGGCAAAAAAATCTATAAGTGTTCAATTCAGTAAGAATTATTGTCTCTGTTGGGAAGGACACATTTGTTTTACTAGATAAAGCACCAATCTTTTAGCTATTTTTCCTCACAGCGAGAAATCCCATGTTCCATGAATTTATGGGAGCGTGGCCAAACCATGTCTGCTGTATCTTCCCTCTGTACCTGCTGCATGAAGGAAGCAGGTAAGGTTAGCAACAGGGCAGAGCACGAGCTGCAAAGCTGGCAGATTTCAAATAAAACAGGTCTTCTGGAAGGCTCTGTTAATTCTGCAGGAGTAAATGAAGCCTGACACCTAAAAATATCAGCTTAAAGAAAGCCCTATATAAAGCCTGTGCTACTCTGTTAAAGTGTTTCTACTCAACCAATGCCATTAGGGTTGTATTTTAATCATTGCTATTAAGAACTTAAGTGTATTGAAAGGCTTCCTTAGTTAGGGAAACTTATCCAACATCTGTGAATGTTCCATTTATATATTACATACATAGCAAGTAAATATTGATTTATTGGCTTAGCAGGTTCTTAAATAGAGTGCTTCAGCCACACGTGCATTCAACTGATTTATCTGCTACCCCACAGGGGGGTTAAGGGGGCATAGCTCATGCAACTGAAGTATTTGCTCCATGCTGTTTTTTGAAAAAAAGCCTCTACTTCTACAACCCCTGTGGATAATGAATAGAATTCAGTACTGAAAATCTCATCACGTGTCAACATGGCAGGGCTTTAAACTAGTTGTGAAGGGGGAGGTTGGTAATATCATCAGGACTGTCTGTGACAAGCAGCAGGATGGTGTGCCAGGGTTGGAGGGACGGGGATATACAAAGAGGCATGGAATGGGCACTGCATCACAGGCTATGTTTTACAGAAACGAGCCAGATGCTCCTGATGTAATAGGAATAGTTTCCATGGAATGCCCTGGAGGGAAGAAAAGGGGTGTCCCTCTAAGAAGGTTACACGGCCACTGGCCCAGCTGATGTGCCTTGACACAAATGCACACAGCATGATCAACAAACAGGAGGAGTTGGAAGCCACTGTGATACTAGAAAGCTACGACACAGTGGCTATTAATGAAACTTGGTGGGATGAATCCCATGACTGGAAGGTGGCTACTGATGGTTTCAAGCTGCACAGAAGGGACAGACAAGTAAGGAGGGGTGGAGGTGTTGCCCTCTATGTTAAGAAATTGATAGTGTGAAGAGATATCCCTAAAGAATAGTCACGAGCAGGTTGAAAACTTATGGGTAATTAGGGATTGCAACAACAAGGGGAGCCTTGTGGTTTGTGTCTACTACAGGCCATCCAATCTAAGGGAGCCTGTCAGTGAAGCCTTCTTGCTCCAGCTCCAGGAAGCATTGAGGTCCCGGGCTTTTATCCTGATGGAAGATTTCAACAACCCTGACATCTGTTGGAAAAGCAGCACTGCAAGCTGTAGGCAATCCAATACTCCTCGAGTGCCTAGAGAACAACTTCCTGAGACAGGAAATAGAAAGCCCTACTTGAGGGGAAGCAATGTTGGACCTGATGATCACCAATGTGAATGAATTCATCAGGGTTATCAAGATTAGAGGCAGCCTGGGCTGCAGTGATCATGCTCCACCCCTCAAAGAGAAAGGGGTGGAGCAGAACTGTCAGATCTTTAAGGACTCTTTCAACAGAGCACAAGAGCTCTCAATCCTAGGTAGGAAGGAAAGCAAGAGACAAGCACAGCTGTGTTGAGACCTGCTGGCCAAATTAAAAGGCAAGATGGAACTACACAGGCAGTGGAAGAGGGGACAGGTATCCAGGGAAAAGTACAGGGATGTTGTCTCGTTGTATAGTAACAAGGTCAGGAACCGCCAAGGTGCAGTTGGAGCTAAACTTGGCAAGGGATGCCAAGAACAACAAGAAGGGCTTCTATAGCTACATGAACCAGAAAAGGAAGGTTAAAGAAACTGCCCCTCCCCCCCCCCTCCCCCCCCCCCACACACACACAGTTAGCAACAATGGAGAACTGGTGACAACAGATGAGGAAAAGGCTGATGTTCTCAACTTTGTTCAGCTTGGAGAGAAGGCTCCTGGTGGCCTTCCAATACCTGAAACGTGCCTCTAAGGAAGCTGGGGAAGAACTGTTCACAAGGGCATATAGCAATAGGACAAGGGGTAATGGTTTTAAACTAGAAAAGGGGAGATTTAGGTTGGATATTAGGAAAAAGTTCTTCAATATGAGGGTGGTAGATCACCAGAAGAGGTTGCCCATAGAGGTAGTGGCAGTTCCATCCCTGGAGATATTCAGGGTCAGGCTTGATGGGGCTCTGAGCAACCTGATCTAGTGAAGATGTCCCTGCTTACTGCAGGGGGGCGTTGGACTAGATGGCATCCAAAGGTCCCTTCCAACCTTATACATTCTATGATTCTATGTTTTCTAGCCTCAAACTTTATCAGTACCAAATGCAAGGATGACTGCACTCTGCCCCTACACAAGACAAGACACAGTCTATCCTACTAACTAACAGTTTCAATTCTTTAGGCTGGTACATAATCCTCGAGGAACAAGGCTGCCAACACTTACCATTTTATGGTGTTTCATATGCTATTTACTGTTTCTTCTTCAGGCCATAAGCCCAAGAATACCACACACCTACCCACACATACAAACACATCTTCTTAATTATGTTTCTAGCCCTCAAGATTACGGATTGGCTTGGAACTGTAAACCAGGTACCTCCTAAAATACCAAACCAACCCAAGATGCATACAATCTTAGGATCTTTTCACTTGCTGCTCATGATTTTGTTTTGGAGGAGGAGGAGGGCAAGAGAAGACTTTTGATTTAGGAATGTTTTTGGTAGGCCAAGTTTACCACCTTGCAGCTTATGCAACAGCTCTGACTCACTCGCCACAACCCATCTGCCAGGATGCCTCCTGCTCCCAGCAGCCGTGTGGATGCAGAATGGGGCTATGGATGCATCCTGCCTCTTGCCAGCTGAGGATGACACAGCCAGGAGAGGAAAAACCATCAAAGAGGTAATGACTATAAAACTAACCTGGAAGGAAGACAGACAAGCAAAGGCAAGGAGGACCTGGAAGCTGCCGAGGAAGGACCAGCTTCATGCAAATGGGTTACAAAAAGCCTTTCTGAAGGGTGAATACTGAAACACCATACCTGTTCCCTTAACATATTTGCAGGCAGCATCAGCTCAGGTAAATTCAGAGCTCTGAGACCAGAACTGTTGTGGTGATGTGTCAGGTGTCATTACAGCCAATGTCTCCCCTTGCTTAAGCTGCCATTTACTTCCTAGCATAGTAAAAAATTTGCCTTTATTTTGCATTTATTGAAGTGTAGTTTAAAAGATTTACTTTCACACCATTTTTCTGGCAGCAGAACATATTTTGGAGGTTTGTTGGTTGTTTTTTTTTTTTTTAATTTTTAATTCTTTCTCTAAAGCCAGAGCCTTTAACAATTTTGCAATTTTAATGAGAAGAATGTTAACGACTCGAACAAATACAAATTATGAAAGAAGTGAAAAATTGAACTTTCTCCCCTCTTGGAAGCTGGAAATAATTCCATATCTGTGGGAGGCACTGACTGCCCAACTGTTTGCTCAAACATGTTATTTAAAGTATTCTTAAAAATACCATTCTCTCATAGCATTAAACACCCCCATTACCCTAGCCATCAAAGTTATTTTCATAGTGAATGCAGGGCAGCACATGCGTCCTCACTCGATTCATTACAAGAGACAAGGAAACTACAAAGCAGATACAAAATCATGAATGGTTGTGCAGTGCTTCTGTGATGCAGTCAGGGTATGAATGGCCAGAAAGGCCAAGCTAATAATTTTTATATCTTCACCATTTTGAGCCATCCTACCTAGTTACTGCATGAATCAAAAGTACACTCAGATTTATTGATCATCCCTGAAAAATAAGCATGTACCAGCAGTCTCAGTATATGATTATCAGCCCCCAAGTTCTAAGCTTAAAAAAAGACCACATGCTAAAAAACCTCCCTCAAAATACAATAAAGAAGGTAGGAATAAATCTGTCTTTGTGAAGAAATCACACTGATGAATAAATAGCATCCATGCTAGTACTGCCAAAGGCAAAACTGCGACCCAAGAAAACACATCAATCTCTTCCATGTTGCTCTACCCTCATTGGGATCACCGTATTTATTAATATCCAGATTTCTCCCATAGATCAATTGCTACTATGACTTCATAATTTCTCCTCTACAAGGTCAAAATTTATCCCATTGAGGCTTGCCATTACAAACAGAAGAAAGATTTGTTTCCCAGTCAGGCCAAAGTCACCGTGAGAGGAAAGACATGCCCACTATGCAACCTAGAAAAGAGCTCCAAACTTTACGAGCAGGGCTGCTGAAACAGAGACACACTGAAAGGTCAAAAACGGTTTAATTTCCAAACAAAAAAAAAACCCATCAAACAAAACAGAACCTGCCCTGAGTTTCCCTGGACATTCATGTATGTGCGAGGAGCAGAGTAGCTCAGCAGTGATACCTGAGACTATATACAGCCACCACCTTCAGCTGCTGGTCCCAGCTTCGGTAGCAGCGTAGTACACAGTTCATCTGCTAACTGGCTCACAGTCCTGCTTGCAGCCCAGCTGCCCCTCAGCGGACACCACCATTCCCTCTGGACACATTAAACATCCCCCCAGTCCAGAGGCACCAACAAATGACTGAGTGAGCAGAAGAGGTTGCAGCAGTGAGCTCATCCTGGTTATTTCAGTAAGTGCTAAAAGATGATAATATCTCTGCTGTTTATCTTTGTTCACAGTTCGTTTTTGAGTACAAGGCAGTCAAATTAGGTCACAGCCATGGTGCACATGGTACACAGAATCACTAAGTTGGAAAAGATCCTTGAGATCATCAAGTCCAACAGTACCTGTCCTCTACTAAATCATATCCCTAAGCACCTCATCTACCCATCTTTTAAATACATCCAGGGTTGGTGACTCAACCCCTCCCTGGGCAGCCTGTGCCAGTGCCTGATAATCAATTTGGTGAAAAACTTTTTCCTAAAGTCTAATCTGAAACTTCCCTGGCACAGCTTGAGTTCCTTCCCCCTCATTCTGTTGCTTGGGCAGAGACCACTGCCCACCTCTCTACAACCTCCTACCAGGTAATTGTATGTGGTGATAAGGTCTCCCCTCAGCCTCCTCTTCGCCAGGCTAAACATCCCCAGCTCCCTCAGCCGCTCCTCATGAGGTTTACTATCCAGACCCTTCCCCAACCTGGTCGCCCTTCTCTGGACACACTCCAGGACCTCAATGTCTTTATTGTAGTGAGAAGCCCAGAACTGAACACAGTATTTGAGGCGCGGCCTCACCAATGCTGAGTATGGGGGGGGACAATCTGGACCTGCTGGACACACTATTCCTGATACAGGCCAAGATGCCACTGGCCTTCTTGGCCACCTGGGGACACTGCTGGTTCATGTTCAGTCAGCAGTCCACCAACGCCCCCAGGTGTTGCCTGCTCCTCCAGGCAGCTCTCCAGCCACCCTTCCCCAAGCCTGCACATGAGTTTGTTATTACTGAAGCTGTGCAAATTCACCACACTGACTTTTTTCAATGTAAGTTTACCCCAGATGCAAAGTAGACTCAGAAACCATCAGGTCTAACAATTTCAAAGTTGTCAATTATGACTGACTCAAAACTTTACAGAAAAGAACTAAATTTAGAATTTTAACAAGGTTCAGGCAGGATGAGTTTTGTTTGGTTTTAGATGTGACATCAAAATTCAAACTCACAGCTGTTTGTAAATTTAGGCAAGAGCTATAAACCTCTTTCTCTCATTTGTCAGTTCAGTTAAGTTCCAGTTCCACTGCTCTACTCAAATATTTGGCAGGATTATACTTCTGTGTTTTATTTCCTAATCTGACTATTATGGCAACTAATTTATTTGTATGTAATTTAATTATCTTTAGCTGTTCTGCATCCTTGGTGCTCTCTGAATAGCCCATCTCCAGTTATTTAATTTTCTTTTCACTCTTCTCCTGCATTTGAATGATTACTCTTTACATAGATTGCTGGCACAGAAATGTTGCTAAACGCCTAGCATCCCCAGTCAGAGCTATTATTTTATTTCAATACATTGTCTGGCCAAAGGGACAAACCCCAGGACTTTGATCTTTGATCCTTAGAGCTCACATTCAGAAGCTGCTGTAGTCTCATTGATGCTAATGAAGCTACTCTGCGCCTTTCTTCTGTAGATTCTGCTCCTGTTCCATCACCAGGTACTGTTCACAAAGCAGGAAAGTTCCCTTGATCCTTGCAAGCACACCTTTAATTCCTTTACTTCTGGTTTAAAATCCTGCCAGGCTACTGCTGGGAGACCCAAGGCAGGGATCTTTCCTCTCAGGCACCACTGATGTTAACACCGGTTTCACAGCTGAACTGTGCTGAGTCTAGATTTTATTCCTACCTGCAGCAACATATATTTAAGCCATCTCCAATGGCCTCACAGGAATTGCAATACCTACCCCAGCAGTATGTTTAATCTCTGTTGGGCCAATCTTGCTACCGAGCTCCCCCCAGCTCCTGGGTGCCCCCAGCCACATCTGTCCATCTTCCCAATACACAGCAACCACAGAGTGCAGGCATAATTTCTCTCATCTAGCATTCTCCCTGTATCACCTTTCTTGCATTCATTCTGCTGTTGAAATATTTGTAAGAGTATAACAACATGAAAAGTGGCATTTGGATAACACAAGCATTTCTCATGGTCTCCTTGTCTTCAATTTAGCCAAGTGTATTTGTGGCTTAGAGGGAAAAAACATCCCCCACACCTTTCTTTTCTGCTTTTTTTAAAAAATTAATGAGCTTCAAAATAGAACAACAGTAGATAAATATACTTATTAGATAACAGCTGCCAAAATTTGCTGCTAGCAGACTGGAATTACCGTGGAGAAATGCATTCTACAAAGAAGAAACACAATCTGCAAAAGATTTCATTTGGCACTAGGACAAGAATTCTTTACTCTGAATACACATTTACAAGTTTCCATATAGATTTTACCATTACTTGTGGTATAAAAAAATACTTTTATCAGTGAGCATGCTGCTGTAAGGCCAAACTCCAATCACCAGATTAGATCTTAAGTGTACAAAACACACTCCAATTAGCTATAGACCCTTGAGAAAACCTACACACCTCTCCACTTTAATGCCGCCTTCTGTCTACTTTCTTTCTCAGCTGGTTTCATCTTAACAGATTACATAATAACCCTTGCCTGTTTTGCTTCAAAACTAAACACTGCCCATGCTCTCTGAAGGAGAAACTTAGGTGCCAGAGATCCCAATTTGAAGATGTATTTTAAGGGTGAGAGAAAGCTTATTGAGTAGGTAGTGAGATGATGGGACAGGTGATTCCAGTTGGGTCTGGCCAAATTGTTTGGCAGTATGAGAAAACATTGTCAGCTATTCTGGCTTGCAAAAAAACCCCCACACACCCAAAAGATAAAATTCACACAGCAATTCCTTAGTGTGAGTTTACCAAAATCATGTGTTACCCACAGAAAAGAAAACCAAAGTGAATACAAGTCATCCGTGGGGAAACTGGCAGGGTTTGGGTGAAAGCTTGAAGTTTGACAAAGGCATCTGCTAGCTGTACTGACCCTGCTCCCCTGTGGCAACCTTGCTGTGCATGCACAGCCTTCCCTAAGACAAAAACATCACAGGACCAGCCCCAACTTATACAGCAAACACTGCTCCCATGTGACAGAGGTAGCGGTGGGCTTCAATCAGAGCAGCACAACTTCCTTCCTACATCCCTCAGTGGTGTCCATGCAGACCTGAGGAAATTCCAAACAGGATAGAAGCATCTGCAGGAACTTTCAGCTGGTACCAGGAGCTGGTACCAAATGCAGACACAGAAGGAACAACAATAAGCAAGTAGGTGAAAGCAGGAAAGTCTTCAGCCGCAGAATGCTCACAGCAGGGACTGCTGCTTTCTGGAGATGGAGAATAGCAAAGTCAGTGCTGCATTCTGATCTGGCAGCTGGCTGACATCTACAGCATCCTGCCACAGGTGTCTTCTACTTCAGTAGCTCAACGCAACAGTTTCATGCGGTAAGCCTTCCACACTTGTAAAGCCTATAGGAAGCAGAACGGTTTCCACAAGATACATTGTGTTTCTGTTTCCAGAAGCCCCTGAAACCTTGCCAAAAAAACCTCAGAACCAACATACATGCGCCCAGACAACAGATAGTTGAGGTCTCGGACACAAGGAAGTGACAGGATTGGCCCCATCAGTTAACTTGGGCTCTTTTAATCCTGAGATACACACTGTCTTTAAATGCAGGAAAAAGCATTAGACACATTTCAACAGCATACCTAGAATTCGCACATACATCTAGGACCTGTTTTGGTTTGGGTGTTTTCTTAAACATACAGTGACACACAACCTTTCTACTATGTATACATACAACAAACTGTACACCTATATGCCAGAAGTTGCTTACCTGGGAAGCTTTTGTTTCTACTACATAAGCAAAACTTGCAGGCCAAAAATCCATCCTAGAAGACATGCTCTGATTTGTTTGGCACTGCCTCTCACTCCAGTCTCAGGACACAGACCCCCAGATAACTAACTCAGCCTAATGTCAACAAAGGAGCATTTCTGTTACACTCTTAAGTACTTGTCCTGTTTTCTTTGCCAACAGTGCAAGAAGCAGAGACAGAAACTGGCCTGAAACACATGCTGTAGTCCCTGAACCTCAAGATAGAAAGAAGGGACACCCATTCAACGTACCAAGCAGACACCCCTACATATTGCACAGACTGTGCTTTGTGGCTGATAGACCATACCAAGGAGAGTCTGGTGGCAACATCACTGGCTGCACCACACCCCATAATACTCAAGACTTTGGTATTAATGTGGATTTTTTTTTTAGACATACAAAAGAAAATTGGCACTACTCTCTACTTTGCAATCTGAGAACACTAAAATCTTCCATGGGTAAATTTAAAATAGGTAATAACTGGAAGTGATATTCTTGCATATGCTCTGGAAATGTTTATTAAAGGAAGATACAATATAGTATTAATTAGGAAATGTTCAGCAACTAGCTAATAATAGACAAAATAATCACCTTTGGCTCTTCAGCTGTCTTTGCAAGTGTTTAATGATGAAAACATCGAAGTTAAATGAGCCTAGTTAAAGAGACTTTCTCACATAACTTTGTCCTATGTAGATCATACAGATAGATCAAATATTTAGACCTCAAAAGGTATAAGCTAACTACACCTTCCCCTTCGCCCCTGAACCATCACAATGTGTTGCCAGGGTCTAGCTAACAGCAAAAGCATCTCTAGTTCAGGGTGAGACCAGGACATAGAGCTTTTGCTGTGCTGAAGGGGTGACTTGCTATGTCTTGACTGATTTGTAGCTGCTGTAGCCACAAGAATGTCACAAGCTCTCAAGGCATCTGTATTTTCCTATTTTCTCCTTTCCCTCTTACCCCTGTTCTGCACAGCTCAAGCCTGGTTTGCACTATGTCTTACCCAAACTATGAGGAACTGCAGCTCAAGATGATGCTGGAATCCAGATGTTGCACCCCAGGTCAGCCTTGTCAGTGCGCAGGGCTCACAGTTTGAGCAGGCAGCGTTTTCCCCAGTCTATCACCACTACTACCTTCCTTGTGGCTTTTGCTGCAACACAGTCTCCATATCAACTCTCTAGTACCAACGCTGCCAAATGCTGAAGTCGCTGTGAGAAACACAACAGCACCTCTTCAGCTGCCTGTTTGTGCTCAGCAAGGAACTGGCCAGAGGGATGCTTCAGATGGTTACAGGACCTTTAAGCAGAAACAAGAGAAACGCCCTCCATGCCCTTACTGCCCTGACTAGCATTTCAGCTCATTACCCAGCACTTCCACATCCACACATTGGAGAATCACCCTTTCCTTCAAGGCATATTTAGTCAGAATTTGCTGTCATTTACTCACACCATGGGAACAACAGTATTTCATTACTGCTGCTTTCAAAAATTAAGTGAATTACAAGAAATACTAACATAACTCAGATCTGTTTTCCTCTTCCCCACTTCAAATCCATAGCACCAAGGGCTCCTTTTCTTTAGAGTCCTTCCCACAGGCTCCTGCATCACAGAGATTAGCAGACAATGCAGAATTGTCAGAGAGCATGTTGGCAGGAAACAGTTAGCATCAAATTAGCCAAGTTAACATGATAGATTGTGATAAATTGAATGCTTGAGGTACTATATGCTTGAACTGTGTGGTGCTGTGTATCACAGCAGATCTATTTCCTAAAAATCTCTAACTGGGAAATTTAATCCATAAAAAAATACTACTAAATACGCCTCTACTTTGTCAGACAGATTCCTCTCCTTTTCAGCAGCTATAAAACATATGGGGTTTATGCTGCTAAGTGTCTTTTGCGAATCATGCTGTAATACCTATGGGTTAAACATAGATATAGACGTGTCTTCAGCTGATGTCAATTGTTGGAGCTGCTTCGATGTCAGAGCCAAGGTTATTTACAGCAGCTGAGCATCCCTTCTGCTGCACTCAGCACTTCTGAAGGTAGACAAATGAGATGCAGATTTGCTTTAGGTTTAGGAAGAGTTTTAAGTAGAGCTCAGTCTTGAGGAAGTAAACCAGACAGTTGCTCTGGTCTGGCCTTTGTCTGTTGGAACTTTGAACGAGCAGACACCTAGATACCAAGCAGCCAGTGCTGACCCTCTCCTGCTCACCACTCTTGCTGTCCTTAACCTTACAAAGCACAAGCCTAAAGAAACATCTCTGACAAGAACATTAACACATACATATACAAATAAATCCCTTTAAAAGTGTTTACCAATTGTCTGTGAAAAAGAGATGATGACAACCACCTTTAGTACGAACAGCTAGCACCGTGCTGAATCATCTCACCAGCTTCCCAAAGAACTCAAAAGCAAGCAGTGAAGAGGCACCTCCACACAGTAATTCACTCCACCTAAGGCAATGTTCATCCAGATCCTACCTCCCAAGGATGGATGGAAATGCCTCCCAGACTGTAATTGCAACAGAAGTCCAGACATTTTCCTTCCCCTTGGGAAAAGGTTAGTATGAGGAGGCGTACTGCAGTGGAGCAGAGTGCTACAGACCAGGGGTGAACCTCCTTCAAAGCTGGCTGGTGGGTGCAGGTGTCCAAGAGGGATGTTAACTATCCTGCTAACCCCTGCCTGAAGCCAAGGCTCCTTCTCAACTGCAGATATGCTACAGGTGCCTTGAACCACCAGTTTAATCTGGATCCATCCCTGTGTGTCCTTTTCAAAGCTTTCTTTATCCTTCCTTACACACCAATTAGCAAGTAATTGCTGAAAGGTACAAAAGAGATTGAACATTTTTTTCCAAGGGTTGAAGTCTGTTAACTAATAACAGAAGAGTAGCTCTAACTCTCAAAATATTGCTTTTGTATTTTTAGTTTGCTTATGGGGTGTATAATTACAGCCTGAGCTGCTTTCCAGAACCGCTTCTGAGGCAAAGCTCCAGCCAGTCCTCACAGTATTACAAACTTTCACCTTATAGACCTCACAGTAAAAGGGGTTTTTTTGGGTTGGTTTTTTTTTTTTTTTTTTGCAACTTCCATGCTACAGTTTGATAATAAGGCAACTCAATAAAAAGCCAGGAACCCCCCCCCCCAAAAAAAAAACCCCAAAAAACTCACACATCACAACAGGCTGGTATCTAAACAACCTAAATACCTACCTGTAAGAAGCACAAGACTCACAGGGTTAAATATTATTTTTCAGTCAATCTTGTTATGCATCCCACACACTAGAACTTATCTGACATGAAAGGAGATAGATATAAATATAGTACATAAAGTACAGTATTAATTTTAGTACAGACAAATCATGTTTAAAGACTGTCAACATTCAGTCTGGCACAACTGTTATACAGCTACCACATTTGGGGGAACAACAACAACAAAAATGGAGCCAGGACAGTCTCATTTGTCTCCTGCAAATGGGTCATTTAAAATTAAATCCTATGTTAACCTCACCCTAGGCTTTGGGAAGCCTCAGTCAGATGTTATTTCTAAAAGCACTTATGTAACATTTCAGAAGGACTTTATCGTGGGTTCTGCATCAGGAAGCAGCACTACTTTGTGGAGCTCCTTGTGGGAGTGTAATGGCTCATCTGGGAGATGCCTACACTGCATCAACCACCATGCATAGCATCTCCTGCTTGTGTAACTCTGCTTTCAGAAAGTAGCTGTAATTTAGGTGTGCTTGCTTTTGTTTCTGTTTAACAGTTCTAAGAGCTTAACAATTCTTTCATTTAAAAGGAGAAAAAGCAAAAAAAAAAGGAGAGCCAGAAAACCCAATTTCCTATTTATTTTTAGTGCCACTTAATGTGCATCCTGCTAAGCCAACAATCATCCCAGCGTGAGCTGACTAGAAGCAGCAGCAGGAAGCTGCCTGGCTGGCTAGCAGGGATCAGATTGGATGAAAGAGAAACAAGACTAGGTTTACCATCTAGTATAAACCCCATCAGAGGATCTTGCCTGCACTCCCACCCACTTTTAAAAAGATCTTCATTTTGATATGCCAGCACCCCTTAGCTCAGGATATAAAAAGAGTCCAGAGGACCCCTGGAAAGGAAACAAACCATGCCTCTCTCCTGTGCTCCGCTACCAAGACTGCACAAGACCAAATAACTGAGCCCAAACCACGGTTGGTACCAGGTTCCAACTTCTCTTCCTCATGTCTGCTTGTTGCAGGCACCTTTCTTTCAGTATACCCTGGGGGGAGCAGCAGGAGCAGGTTCTGCCAGACAGGGACAGGAGGAGGTATTTTGCAGCAAAGTCCCTGTACCCTGCAGAGATGCTCCAGATGGGACTCGCTTCTGCCTGCTGGCTCACCAACAGCTGCTTGATAATCTCCAAGCCAATACTCAAGGTGGAAGTTTGGGTTTAATATCCAGTGTTCAAACACTGCCATAAAGCTTTTTCTTTTACAGGTACCTTCCCAGTGGGAGAGCATATTCTATTACCCGCACAAACACGCGCCAGCTTTGAAACTCTGAGGCCAGGTCTCTACCCAAAGACAGACATACCCATATATGTAAACACAACAGGGACAAAAATATGCAAAGGCAACATTTATTTTTTACAAAAGCAATTTCAAGTTTTCCCAACAAAAAGAATCTGGTATTAGTATAGGCTTTGACTACTCTAGAAAACCTACAGTGACAAACCTTTGTGGTACAAACCAGGCTTCAAACCAGGCTCCTGCCCACCAAAGCAACGCACACACAAATACCTTGTTATCCAAATCAAACTGCAGAACTATGTTTAGAATATAGAGCTCTGGAGAAGTCCAGACCCCAGAATGAAAGTTCCATCCTCTATTTTGCCTTTAGTCTTTCAGCAAGAAACCCCACAACAGTCTTTTCCAAGGAAATCCCCTTACTGATGTGGTTTGTGGGCAAATTCACCATCCCATTTTTGCTTCACTAACCTACTGAAGACATTTTGTGAATTTTGTAGTAAGTGACAAACGAGAAACAAGGGAAGGGCAGGGAAAAAATCCTGTACATTTGAGCACCATTTCTTTCAAAAAAGCACATACTTTGAGCTATTTGAGCACAGCTCTATCTGCAAATTAATCAACTTTTTAAGAGTTACTTTTGAACAAAGTCAAAATAGTAGGACAGGACAGCTGAAGCTGACATGAACTTTTCCTTGAAAGCCCTACTCTGTAATGTATATTCCTTAATATTAAGTTATGCTCATCCTAAACAATACCAGCTTTCTTCATCTCATTAGAAGAAAGTTATTTGCTGGAAGAATAAAATTAAGCACTGGTGAAGCACTCTGCAAATTCTTTGTGTTCAATAGGACTCCTGAAGTTCTCCTGTAGGTTTATACAAGGCAATATTATTGTAGTATTGCAGTCAAAGTTTCTGCACTATAAACACAATATTTAAACTGTAAGACATACAACACACTGCAGTTGTAATAAAGTTCCTAGCTTGTCTATTTCTGGCAAAAAACCCCAACCACACCCACCACCAAAAAACCATTTAAATCCAAACATCATCCCTTTTTTAATCAGAACAGTAGCACCATTTCCAGGTTGGGCACCCTCCGTGTTAAACTGGGTGCAGGCACAGTAGCACAAACCCAGGGACTAATGGGAAAGGGAGGATCCCCACCACGTCACCTCCCAAGAGAACCCATCACACAGCACCATCTCTTTTTCTACAACTGACCCACAATCCACTCCACACGATATCCATCACAGACTGCTAACTAGCTATTATTTAGATTTGATGTAATAACCTATTCACAAAACAAAGAAACAAACCCACCCCCACCCCCCCAAAAAAATAATCCACATATGCTTGGCTTCATATTTTATCACTTCAGGAGATTGTGAGTTGAGGCTTTGGGATACACAGTTGAGACTCTATACAATCTTCACAGAGATCATACTTTCTCTACAGAGCTTAGGGTTCCTACTACCCAATAACCCATCATTGGCACAGAACAAGTGAAATAGGGTGAGCAAAGCACAAAGACACACAGCAGTATCTCACAAATCTGAGCTCCTTAAGGCTAGAGCAGTAGAAAGTTACAACTGTGCATTTTTGTTAAGAGCAAGTACACAGTCTCCAGACACATAATTAAATCTTTTCACTGTAAATTAGCATCTTGGGACCAAGCACAACAAAAGAAACCACACTTTGAAAGTGAACTCACAAATCACAGTAACTCCTACAGTAGCAAGCAACAGGCTTACAGTCTGCTAAACAAACTGCCAGATAGCAGGTCTCAGGACACCACAGAAGTACTCTGCATCTCAGCAATAGGAGAGCTAGTTATGACTTTGCACCTACCTCAGACGTGCAACAGCCTGCAGGCACAAGGAAGCTCATACACCAAGAGAAAAGCTGAAGAGATGCTCCCATCCCCAAACCAGAGCCCTCCTCTCCACAAGGAATTTAAAGAGCCCAGTGGTGCCTTCTGGGTAGGCCTTCAGGCAGGTGGTGGCAATCAACAGCATCACCAGTTCTGCTAGTGCTTTGTTTAATGGGATTGGGTTGTTTACAGCCTAGGGCTTCTCTTTGGTTTGATATATCCATTCCTGTGGAAAAGCCTCAGCCTCCCCTGCCAGGAGCTGTGCCTGGGACTGCAGTTATCCAGGCAGGACTTCCAGCCCTTGGTGATCGTACCCCTCACCTCTCTGGGACTGTCAGGAGGAGGCTGAGCAGAAGGCAGATCTGAGAAGCCATTTCAAATCGTTTGCTTTCTATCTTGTCAACAGAATAACACTGGGAATTCACACCGAAAGCAAAATACAGGAGCAGGATAATCTGCCAAGCCCTTTTACCTTTATATCTCAATTTAGTGTTAAGATTAGGTGACACAGAGGTAAATCCTCCCTCCTCTCCCTCCTCCTCCCACCCCCCACCTCCCCATTCTTCCTCTGCTCAGGAGTCAAACTCTGTCCTTGTAAACCTCAGATTAACCCCTGGTTCACCAGGGAGCTGAATAAGAGCATCAAAGGCATCTACCCACACACTCTGAAAATCTGGAGGGTGACAGGATTATTGGGAGCAAGGGGACACTTCTCAGCACCGAGGCCTGCACTAGGACATGTTACACGACCCAGCAAACTGACAGCAAGATTTACTGTGGCTGTCAAATGACTGTAGTAGGATCTGTTTTGCACAGCTCAAGTCACAGCATGACTCCTAATGTCAAAAAGAATTGGCAGCTCTTTGTCAGTCACCAGGGTTAGCCTGACTTAAAGGCATGTGTCAAGCGATAGGCAAGAAAAAGAAAGGATGGAAAGCTGAACCTGCTGGGATGGTCCAGAAGATGAGATGATGAAGCCAGAGTGCATCCCAGGATACCAGGTTCAGCACTGGCCAGGTACAAGCTGTAGATACTTTATGTACTAATTGACTTGGTTGTGAAGTGAAATAAATACATCACTATCATGGGCGTGGTGTTGGACAATTCATTTATGTGCACGTAGCTCTCTTAGGCAATGAGTGAGTACATCCAGTGCAACATCTGTATGACAGCTCTGGACAAAAGGTGGCTGGGCACCGTTGTGCTTGGGCACTGCTTAGAAAATAGCCTGGCCATGTTGACAAGTCATGAGTGACAGCAGGAAAAACCCAGCACCTTGTCATTTGCTGAGCAAAGTGTTTGGAGATGAAAAAAAAACCTCTTTCACAGAGCCAGCATGAAACAGAGCATTTGCAAGCAAGGGCAATAACCTGTACTCCCTGAAGACCAAAATGGTTCCTCCCTGGAGAGCACAGAAATGGAGAAGGGAATCTTGGAGTTCTTCACGCTTGGTGTTCTTCACCAGCTTGGTCAAGGCAGGCAGATAAATAGGCAGATACAAAGACAACAACAGTGGGCAGTAGCTCAGTCTCTCTTCTCTGGCTCGCAGTGATGGGTCAAACGTCCATTTGATAGACATGCACCATCATCTGCAGGCCAGCACAAATTGGTCTCCAAACTGCACCACATGGCTTCGTTTAAAGCAGGTTGCAAGGGCAACCCATTAGAGAGAAAGACTACAACATAATTAAAATGCTCTGTTAATTTTAATTAAGCTCTTCGCACCAGAAAACCTGCTGAATCTAGGGAAACGTGTTGTTAGGGTTCCTGTGTTTTTTGTTTTGCTTTTAAGCAAAAAACACCCAAATTGCAAACCAGCAAGCAGCTAAGTGATCCTGGTGAGCTTCCCCTCAACTTCCCGCAGTTTGCAGTGAGCTCAGCAAGAGCCCTTCTTAGTACTGAATATTGGATATTGTTTTCAGTTGGTCATGCAGGGCATCAAGACAACAAATTAGCAGGACAGGATCCCTGCCTGTCAGTGCTGTCCTCTACTGCAGGACTGGCTTTCACAAAAATGACACGTGAATTGCAAACAAGGGACACACAGGATGTGAGACATCAACTCTAGACAGGATTTATTTTGCACTGACTAACTGCAAAGCTGGCCTTTTTAAAACCAGCTCCTGTCTCTGTACTTCTCACGGTGTCACGGCCTAACCCCAGCCAGCAACTAAGCCCCAGGCAGCTGCTCAGACACTTCCCCCTGGTGGGAGAGAGTCAGAAGAGTGAAAATAAAAAAACCTCATGGGTCGAGATAAAGACAGTTTAATAAGTAAAGCAAAAGCCATGCATAAAAGCAAAGCAAGACAAGGAATTCCTTCACTGCAAGCAGGTGTTCAGCCATGCCCAGGACAGCGAGCCTTTGCCATTTGTAACGGTGACTTCGGAAGATGCCATCACTCCCTGTGTCCCCCCTTCCTTCTTCTTCCCCTGCCTTTATGTTCTCAGCGTGACATCCCATAGTATGGAAGATCCCTTTAGTCATTTGGGGTCAGCTGTCCCCGCTGTGTCTGCTCCGAATTCCTTGTGCACACCCAGCCTCCTTGTTGCTGGGGCCGTGTGAGGGGCCAGAAAGGCCTTGGCTGTATGTAAGCCCTGCTCAGCAGGAACAAAAACATCCCTGTGCTATCAACACCATTTTCAGCACAAATCCGAAACACAGCCCTGTAGTAGCTGCTGTGAAGAACATTAACTCTGTCCCAGCCAAAACCAGCACGCATGGCGCAACAGGAGTGACAAAGATAAGGAGCGTTTCCTCAGGCACACATTCATAACACAAAGCAAAGAGGAAGCACCATGTATGAAAACTTAACAGAAAATGCAGGTCATGTTCAAAAATATTATCAAGAGTATGCAGAAGACATTGTATCTCTATAATAAGCTTTGCTTTCATGAAAATTAATTAGACCCAGATTTCAGGTATTACTTTTAATTTCTGTTGTCTCAACAATTTGGTGTCATGTCTGAGACAGCTTGGCCCTGATATTTGTAAGCACTGGTCACCTCCAGCATGACCATGACGATCAGCAACTGCCTACTGAAACAAAGCTTCTGCTATCTCAAGGCAGCGTCTGAAAACTGTGGCAGCCGAAGTGAGTTGCAGATTTTGAAAATTTAACTCCAATAGAAATTTAGCTTCTCTATAAAAAAAAAAAAAAAAAAAAGAAGAAAAGCAGTTCATCTGTTTGGCAATCAGTGAAGGATTTAGGCAGATAAAGGTGGCAAAAAGCCATCTTCCTCCTCTGCTGCCTTCCTTGCGATAGATGCAACCAGCAGCACAGCCAAGAGCAGCCATTGGGTTATTTTGGGTGACAGGCCCTGAAATGACTTGCTGGGACATGGCAACCCACGCAAGACTGGTCCTGGACTAGCAAGAGGCACAAGCCAGCAGTGCCACTGGAGACTTGGCTTCACCTAGCTGTTTCCAAGCTCCATCTCTGGCAGATTCAGCTGGGGTCATCTGGTCTATTGGAGACTGCCCCCAGACATGTATGGAAAGGCCTTGCCCAGGCAAGGGGAGAGGTGAGGTGGGTTTATTTGTACAGGTGCAAAGCCATATTCTGCCTCTTCAGGTTGAGAAAATAACTGACTGCTGCAGGTATACCTGTAATCGCCAATGAATGGGCCAGAAGAGACACAACAATAATTCTCCATTGGTGGTAGAAATGAAGGGCAATCACAGAAAGAGTCTGGGAAAACCACTGCAAGCAAATACTTTTTTTTTTTTAATTTACATACTAAGTGGGATTTGACATAAGGAAACAATTTCACACATTAGTTTCAGAGCAAAAGTTTCATTTCATCCCCTGAAGTAGAATACTGATTGCTCAAACTGCATATTTTCCAATACATGGCCCAGCTACAGACCAGCTAAATGTTCACAGGCATCACTCCAACGTCTCTCAATTTTCTTTCTCACTTCTCTCACTGTCTCCTATTTTTGCCTTCAGGAATTTCAATACCACTAGTATTGCTACTGGATTTTATCATCTATATTCAAATATGTGTTTTGTACAACTAAGAAGCATGTTTAGAACAAGGAACTCTAAAAAGTTTATTATAGGAGAAAAGGTGTCAGCAGATACAAGAGTCATTTCAGGATGTATTTTATGTTCAGCTCAACCCACCAGTATCAAAAGCTGTAAAGAAAAGATGAGCCTCCTTTACTTCCACATTTTACATACTATTTAGGTCAAGATTATAATGATTATAATGACCAGACACCTGAGTATCACTGGAAAAGGTGTTTTCCAGTAGGCTAGAATGGAGAAGGTAATTTTGTTTTAAAAATTACCGAGGGCTTAGGCGTCTGTCATAGACTGCAGGGGATGGGGATACAGAGGTGCTACTGTCCTGTGTCAGGGGGTCTAAATGTCTGGCATGTCAGAGCTTATTCCAGTTACTCAGAATCTCACCCAACTCTGGAACTCTCTTCTGTTTGGTGAATGTGGGAAATGTGAGACCTCCCACACCTATATTTACACTACGCAAAGTTGTGACTACACAGGTAATTAATTAATTGCCCACAAGGAAGTCAAATCACAGATTTCCTGGCCACTGTTTTTTACAGTTCCCAGAGAACAACCAGGAATTGAGCTGAGTCCCTGAGCACAGGGTCCAGGGAACCCTGGTTTATGTGCTGTACCTGCAGAAAGAGAGGCCTTCATAAAACAGCATTTTTCTTCTGTGATATTTTCTCTAAAAACATAGGGTATATAATCACCAATGAAGTCTTGCTATACCTCACTATGCCAAGTGAGACAAAAGCCCCAAAGCTCTCATAAAAATTAAAGCAAGACAAACTGTGCTCCAAATCCCCAGAAAACAAGAAAAATGTTGGAACAGAGAAACGTAATCCATTTGGATCCTGTGTTGCTGCAGCACCAGGTATTTATGTGATAATGGAAACTGATGGTTCATAATGTCAGCATGTGACAGATGCAACTCCACAACAACATGAATGGGAGCCCGGAGTAACTGCATCACGGTGTGTTACCACATGATGTTTACCCAATTTCTGCATGTTGATGCTCCTTACAATTTTAATAGGTAACGATCTGGGTGGATCCAGTTTTAAATGAATATTTATCCTTTCTGTGCTTGAAACTACACCTTCCAGTTGCCTTTGCTGCTCCACAAGGCTTAGAAATGCAAATGCGGTCTTAAGGATCTACCTTCTAAATATTCAGTTAAGATAGTTTGTTCAGAACAGAGAGACAGATTTTTTGGATGGGACTGTACAAAGATGTAAACATAGCCTCATATTATGTAAGCATCATTTCAAAGCACCCTCAACATATCTGTTATACCAGGCTGTTCTGTGCTAAAAGAAGAAACACTTTCTGTTATTTCTTCTTGCTTTTCCTACAAAGGGATACATTGGGGTTTGGAGATATATAGTTCCTCTTTCTGGAATAGAGAGGAAACCTTGCAGCATCTAAGTTACTTCAAGGAATTGATACTAGGTCACTGTTCATCCTCACTATCATGAATAAAAGAAGTGCATATTCCATAAGCTAGTGGAAATTTTATATCCACTGACTCCTTTGCCCCTTCACAGCTCTTCCAGCAAACTAAAATTAAAGGCATTCCACACTAAAAAGATAATGCAGGAAAAGACACAGATAATGATAGAGCTGCTCAGCTATTAGCGCTACGGCAGTAGTCATAGCTCACTGTTAGTTGTCATATTACTAATACTTCACTGTTAATTACTTAGGCATTAAGATGGGTTTAGCATCTCTACATTATCTAGCATGAAACCCATTGGCAGCTGGGCACTTGCTGCCACTGTTTTGCAGCTGTGGAATGGCATTTATTAAGAGCTTTGTCTTAGTGCTTCTTGCAAGTTATATTGCTCTTTCAAACTCTCTTACTGATCTCTTTTAGCCAAATAATGGCACACTTCACCTTAGTTGAGGTACAAGGTCACTGGACCATATTTCGTCCCTTCCTGATGACACACAGCAAGTGGAAGGTTTTCTAGGATGGTACTTTCTCTTGGTGAGAGTGAAGGCTGAGGACTTGCATGCAGGGAAACATCCCTGACTGTTAACAAATCCTTGCATATAAGACAGGATCAGCATGGGAAGACCTTGAGATAAGGGTCCATTCACAGGAGAACCTCAACATCATAGATATTAAAGCATCTGGAGGTGGGAAACCATTATCACCCATTTTATAAGCGGTGACCCAAACCAGGAAGAGATCAGTGCTTGTCTAAAATCAGCCTGGGAGGCTCTCCACAAAGCAGGGGGCAGCCGTGAGGACTCCCAGCTGTGGCGACAGCCATGTCACTCTGCCAGATGGACAACCACAGCACCTGGCACTCAGGTTTTGTTCACAGCTCTGTACTGAAACACCTCATTGAGTGGGTTCAGCAGTCACAGCTGCCGTGCTGGCAGGACACCTAGATTCAGGCAGAAAGGCTGGCCTTGTTGTATTTGTCCAAAGGGATATTTGCACAAACTGCCAGGTTCTTATTTTCAATTTCAGGCGTATTTACTGAAAACAACATAATTTTGTCAAAATGGCTTTTTTTTTTTTTTTCTGATAGATTCCATGGTGTTTACATCATTAAATTGTATATAGCCACTGTGGCAGGTAGCCACACATGCAGTCGCTGAGGCAGCTATTAACTGCAGATATTATGTCCTGAGTTATGAAATTATTATTACTTCTTTGGATTTTTGATTGATCACATTTATTATTGTGAAAAGTTCTGTAATCAGCCCCATAAACTCTGTGACACTGTTTTTTATGGGATTGCACACACAAAGTAAAAAACTTGCACTGCTGGACAAGAAATGTAAGAAACAGAAAGAAAGCTTGTGGTTTGGTTTTGCAAATACTGGGTTAGGCCCTTTTAGTGAAACCACCCACCCCCATGGAAATCCATGACAAGAAAGTTTCTGGCAAAGCTAAAGAGGTATGTAAATACACTTGTAAATTAAAAAAAAAATAAATTAAAAGTCCAGCTGATTAAAGAAGCACAACTCTAATGATCTTTATGCAGCAGATTACAACAAACAGCCCTTTTTAGTAGACAATGGCTCAATCCACCATCTAAAACGGTGGTGGAGTTAATTTTCCCCACAGATTACAGTTAGAATTTACCTGCCAAAAAAGAAAGATAAAAAAAGCACAGCAATCCTTTGCAGAGTGTAGCAGGGGAAAAAAAAGAGTAGCACTGTGAAATCAAGTACCTTGAATGAAGGCTGAAATCTCAGTCCTGGTTCTTCACAGTCCCCCTTGCCCTTTTGTCATGGGCAAGCTGCAGTCCCACTCTGCAAAGTGGGAGTAATTATATTTACTTACTTTGCACGAGGAACTGGATAGCACTCAAGGAGCATCACGCTGTGCAAACAGAAATGTTAGTGAAAGCCACCTTGAGTGGAAGGTGGGCATAGACCTCCCCTCACTTGCTCTTCCATCTGACCATGTGCTGCTGAGCAGCAAACCAGCTTGGCTGCTGGTTTCTGAGCTTTGGTAGGGCTCTTTTGATAGGAGATCGTGATCTACCCTTACAAATAATGAAAAGTAACAGGAGTTCAAATCTTTTACCAGCTGGAAAAGATGGAACAAGCTGCAGCTTAGTTAAAAACCCATCTCAAAAAACCCTCAAGGCTTTAACGACCAGCCGCTGTTGAACTGTAAATGCCAGACTAGCCTGCTGGGAAAGGAAAGATCCTGCACCAAGGAACGCAACACCAAACACTCCTTTTCTTGGGGAGTCTCCTTAGGAGTTGTATGGCTGCTAGCTAGGTAACAGCAATAATTCTCCCAATTTCAAGTCAATTTATAGGTTCTCACAAAAGGCTGGATATTTTGAACCACTGAGTCAAACATCTCAGTCTCCTGTGTATATGGGGGAAGAAATACTGGAAAAAAAAAAAAGGTGGTGTTTTAGTATGACAAGCAGTTTATTTCAAAATTGCCTAGTTTTTTTGGTTCTATTTGTAAATCCTTGTACAATTTACAAAACAAGACAGTTTATGACTCAGCGCACCCATTTTTGTTACTACAAGGATAAACAACAACATGCTGTGTTTAGAAGGGGGGGAATATATGTCATTGAAGCACACACAATTCAAAAATTGTTGAATACATTTTACTTCCAGCTTCTAAAAGCAATGCCTACAGACTCAGGCCAAGCATGCAAAAATTCATCCTGTGTGTATTTTGCCAAAATTGTAAGCACCTAAATAATAAGGGCTTTGTTGTGATGATGATGCGACACACACCTACCTGTGCTATGAACTGTAAGCAAACTGAGTTAGGACTATCCCTAAATTATTCCCTTATGCATACATGAACATTGGCAAAATGAAGGTAAGTGGAACCTCAGGCTGAAAATGGAAGGTGGAATTTGAATGCTCTGATGTAACGGACCTGGCTAATGGCAACTGGTCATATGCAGATACAGGGTTCAAATCTACCCAAGCTACAAACCATGTGTTTGGGTTTGCTTCGCTGCCTGATGCTTCCAAATTGGTTCCCATGCAATGAAATAGTAGGTCCTAGTCTGTTCCCCAAAGCACGACGATGCCAGCACCAACAGCCCCATTTCAAAGCTTGCTAAGCCCCTCCTAACGCCCTCTACACCGCTGTCATGCACACCCACGCTTCTTTTGCCCGTTTTCCCCCCAAAACATGTTAGTCTGCACCCAGACTCTGGTGTAGGACACAGAGCAGATGCCTGGCAAGGTAAAGTTGTGTGCAGTGAGAGCACTGAGCAAGCCAGGCAGCAAAACCTGTCCTCCCTGCTGTCCTCCTTGCCTTTCAGTCTTGCAGCAGTCGACCTTGCAGGCTGCCTTCCCCCATGGCGCCCTCACGCCTCGCCCTCTGGCTACACAAAGTCTCACAGTCACTGGGCTGTGAAATAGCTCTTTTTTTGTCTGTGTCTCCTTGACTAGCTGTGATGCAGGCAAGGAGTTGTGCTTGCTCTCCTGGCCTTGCTGATGGAAACATTTCCCAGCAGCAATGGAGAGGGGGAGAAGGTACAGGCCATGGTCAGCCCCACTTGAAGCTCAGAGAGACACAGGGACCCACGAAAAGAGGAGAAAGATGCATGCTTCAGCGTGCACAGCCGAGGAACAGGCATTCAGATGCTGCTGGGTGCAGCCACCCTTTTGTGCTGCTCTGCATGCTGGAGGCAAGAGTCCCCAAGACTGGCAAGGCTGAGGACAGAGCTCCATGTGTGGAGTCAGCTCTCCCGCTCCCTCCCACCCCATTTGCTTTGCCCACCCAGGCAACTAAGGGCAGGGAAGAGTCTTTCCCACTGCTGCTCACCTTGTGTTCTCCCCTCTCTCCTATTTTAACTGAGCATGGATGTGCTGCCCACGCACCTCAATATGACAGAAGCAACTATTTCTAGGCAGTGCCTTACACACACAAATGGTGCTACCTTGAGGACCAGGTGAGGTGGACACAGAAAGCTGTGTTTAGCTTCTCTATGTTTCTGTCTCAGGTTCCCAGGCTGGGTTACCCAACCAGGGCAGTGCAGGCAGCCCGTGCTCTGTACAAACCCTTACTCCCATAAAGAGGATGCTGCTGGCGTCCTGGGTGGGAGAGCACAGCTGCCTGCAGTCAGTAGAAGACAGAATTAATGACCTTTTCTAGCCTAATTAGTTGAAGGTTTAGGCATCTGGTTTTGACAGAGTAGAAAAACCTTGAAGCTTCTGTTCAGTATCTGATGTTGAACAGAGACCTTATGTCTACAGGGATTTTAGTCTAGCACTTTTGATGAGCCCTACATTCACCCCCAATAAATATATATCTTTGCTCCTGTAGAAACCACTCTAAAAGGAACTTTGAGGAAACCTTTGATAACTCCTCCCTTGTTTAAAAACATCCCCTTTGGTTGACAGGCTGATATCAAAACTTCAAATTGGAGCTGGTGAAATGTTCAGATCAAAAAGGATGAATTTATCTTAACAGTAATCTATATCTGCTATGTCAGACACCGTGCTGCAGCGGGTCCTGCTGTGTGCAGTATGCCACTTATAGAGCAATGATAAACCTTTCTAGATAGTGCCTAGCACAAAGTGTTTACCAGAATATAGATTGCTGCGAGATACAGTTAAAAGTTGCTCAGAAATAAGAGATCAGGGAGGCTGACCATTCATGAGAAGGTCAGTGATGCTTTTTTTTGTTGGGTTTTGGGTTTGGCTTTTTTTTTGCTTTTTTTTTTTTTTTTGCCAGCAGCACCTAAGTGCAATAAAATATCAGAGTGAGAAAGAATTGCTATAGCAACAAAGTATGTTCTCCTAATGGAGGCTGTGTCTAACAGCCAACCGCCACTAGAACTTTAAGGGGAAGGAATAAAATCCATCACAAAAGTGGGAAAAGGAAAAGCATTAAAAATTAAGATTTTATTGTTCCATGATTTATGCCTACTTACTTCACATGTCCTGACAACCTAAAGTATTTTCAGTACTTTTCCTGTTCCTATTTACTACCTCACACAAAAATTTTCAGGAACTTGGAAAAGCAGCTGTGTGAATGATCTATTAGTGGCAATATAATGATACAGATTTGCATGCAACAGTAGTACTATTGCTACAAATACAAGGAATTATGATATTATAGCAGCACTGGGAGACCACAGGTAAGGCAGGAGTTAAGACTGATATGATGCCCATACTAAGCAAGAGGCTGTCCTTCCTGCCAAGAAGATTCAGGATGAAAAAAAAAAACAGTGAGGGGGAAACTGGCCCAGAGAGATGAAGTGACAAGCTCAGCGTCACTCAACAAACCAGGGGCAATGTCAGGGCTGGAATGCAGGTCTCTGGTGCCCCCTCACTTTCTATCAGACATTAAATCTGTCCAGAAAGTTAATCACGTGTTCTGGTGCTGCAAGATTGCCACATACCTTAGGGTGGCTATGTATGCAGGGAAGGTGGTTTCTGCCTGGCTTCAATGTGACTTGTAAGCTATCCCAAATTACTGCACCCATGCTCTGTCACTCAGCCCTACGCCTTCAGCCTCACCAGGGAACCAAGACCATCTTTCCCTGCCTTGCTCTCTCAGACTGGATATCAGTCGCAGCAGGGAGCATGAGGACTGCAAGCAGGGGGCAGTTTTTGTCTTCTATAATCCTCACATGGGATATCTGGAGAAAGAAGAAGATAGGTTGAGGAATCTAACTACAGCTAGTTTTGTCTTCTGCTTCTGATGTCATGAATCATAGAATTATATAATCTTTAAGGTTGGAAAAGACCTCTAAGATCAAGTCCAACTGCCAACCCATCACCTAATAATTAGAAACTGTGTCTTGGAGTGCCACATCTACACATTTTTTGAAAACCTCCAGGGACTGTGACTCTACCATCTCTCTGGACAGCCAGTTCCATGCCTGACCACTCTTTGGGTGAAGAAATTTTTTATCCAATCTAAACTTCCCCTGATGCAACTTGAGACCACTTCCTCTCATGCTATCACTAGTTACTTGGGAGAAGAGGTCAACTCCCACCTCACTGCAACCTCCTTTCAGTAGTTGTTGACAGTGATAAGGTCTCCCCCTCAGCCTCCTCTTCTCTAGGCTGAACAGTCCAGTTCCTTCAGCCGCTTCTCATAAGACTTGAACTCCAGACCCTTTGCCAGCTTTGTTGCCCTTCCCCAGACACGCTCCAGCAGCTCAACACCCTACTTGTGCTGAGTGCCCCAAAGCTGAACACAGTGTTTGAGGTGTGCCCTCAAAGCTTCAAACACCTTCAAAAATGTTTTATGCTTACAGAGACTACCCTTGACCTGTGTGGCCATGCTATCCCATGCTGGATAGCATGCACAGGTCCTCAAACTATGACCCAGGTTAAGAGAAATTCCACCTTCTGGAGGTGATTGAAACTGAAATGCTGCATTGAGGTCTGTGGCAAAGCAGGGGAAAGAAGCAGCAAGTTCTGAAGAGTCAAGTCCTGCTGCCTTGGCTGAGTCTTCTGATACCTGTGACATGGAACAGCAGAAGTATGTACTGAAGCAGGAAAACCAAAGGGCTCTTTCAAAAGTTTCTCTCCCCACAGAGCAAATGTTTTCTAGCATATCTTTGTCATGAAGCTTGTTATATGTTGGCCTATTTATAACTCATAAGTCTCCATAACAAGCAAGCTCCTTGGAGGTAGAAGAGATTGTGATTTGAATAGAACTGTGTATCACAGTTCGATGTTCCCACTCTGGGTACGATTTATAACAAAAGCTTAGCAGCATGGGTCAATCAGTGAGGGACATTCTGCAGCAAGAAAAATCAAATAAGTTTCCTTACGTGTATGAAAGGCATTTTTCTTTAAATTTAAAGAGTGTTTTAGGCTCGCTCTACCCTACTAGACTAAGCAGCAAGTCTTCCTCGTTTTACAATAGATTTTTCTGCTAATCAGGTCCTCCTCTAACAGTCCTAAACAAGGCATTGCCTCAGAGAATACAGAAGTGGAAAGAAGGAAGTATGAAACCCATAACCAGGGATGCAAGTTATTTCAAAAATACAGAATGAAACATTTTAGAAATTTACAATGTGTGAACCAAACAAAAAACAACATTGGAGTTTCCCATAGACACCAGAGGTCATCTTAGGTTAAAGTCATGCCAATGAGAATCAGCCCAAGCAGATCAGACAGCAGCTCCTTGGGTGGGAAAGGGCAGAGAGAAGGCAGATGTGCGCTTTTCTCATGACTGCCTTCCTAAACCTAAGGCACAAACTGCTTGTGATGGCCTAAGAGGACACAGGAAGCCTTCTCATTTGGAAATCTCAGAAACAACTGCAACCTGTCTTCACATACTTTGGAGTAAGTTTTACAGGCTGCTGCAAAATAGTGACATACCCAAATGATAATCACAGAGTCACAGAATCACATAATCATAGAACGTGAAGCATTGGAAGGGACCTTGAAAGATCACTTAGTCCAACCCCCTGGCCAGAGCAGGGTGACCTAAATTAGGTCACATAGGAACATGTCCGTGTGGGTTTTCAATGTCTCCAGAGAAGGAGACTCCACAACCTCTCTGGTCTGTTCCAGGGCTCTGTCACCTAGTTTTTCCTTATGTTCACATGGAACTTTCTATGCTCAGCTTGCACCCATTGCCCCTTGTCCTATCACTGGATATAACAGAGAAGAGCCTGGCTCCATCCTCCTGCCACTAGCCCTTTACATATTTACAGACATTAATGGGATCACCCCTCAGTCTCCCCTTCTCCAAGCTAAAGAGACTGAGCTCCCTCAGCCTGTCCCCCTAAGGAAGATGTTCCACTCCCTTAATCATTTTTGTGGCCCTGTATTGGACTCTTTCAAATAACTCCCTGTCCTTCTTGAGCTGAGGGGCCTAGAACTGGACACAATATTCCAGATGTGGCCTCACCAGGGCAGAGAGGGAGGAGAACCTTTATCCACCTACTAAACACACCCCTTCTAATAAACCCCAGGATGCCATTGGCCGCCTTGGCCATGAGGGCACATTGCTGGCCATGGGCATCCTGCTGTCCCTCAGGACCCCCTGGTCCCCTGTGCTGCTCTCCAACAGATCTGTACCAACCCCTGTACATGGGGTTGTTCTTCCCCAGATGCAAGACTCTACACTTGCTGTTGTTGCATAAGGGAGCCTAATTTCTTCACCAACATAAACACATAAGCAGGGGAGAGCACAGGGTTCAGAAAATGAAGGGCTGCCATCTCCTCCTATTCACAATGCTGCTGAGTGATCAGAGTCATGTTCTGTTTTCAGCTCTTTCTGGTCCCATGAAAGTGTTATTGCTTTCTCATCTGCTGCCTGGCTACTCTCATCTCCTGCTTCAGGGTAGTCACCTTGTTAAAAAGTTAATTGTGCTTCTGGGTTGTTTGAAAGTTTTGTGAATGGACACAGAGCTTTGCCAGAGCACCACTGCAGACCCTGACAGGATTATGATGCTCTCCCAGTCCTTTTCTGGTCTCCAGTATCATCACTGTTTTGGGCATAATTGTGAAACACCTACCCCTCCCTCCTTAATGTAGAGGGTCAATTGTGGTTAGTGACCTCCAGTTCAGGGGCCAAACAAACACACTGTCAGCAGTCCAGCAACAAGTTTTTGGGGTTCAAGCCACTGCACAACAAAAGGAGTTGTGAAAGAGGCTCTTGCTTGTGTTCATTTACCCTAGACTGATGAAAGTAGCTTTAGAAAAATGATCACATGCTATGTTTCCACTTGAAAGCTTAGCAAGTTTCTATTCAGCTGGGAACATTTTTCCTAATCCTAGAAGCCCCAACTTGCATAAATGCCTACAAATGAGGTTACTTACATTCTGGGTAGGGGAAAAGATGAGAATGAGTACAGGGCTGGGAGAGGTGACGAAGTGACTCTACATGCTTTCTGCCAGCTTTTTCCAGTTGCCACTGTCTACCAAGATGCTGCATAGATTCCACCAGGACCTGAGGAAGAGAGCAAGGGCTCTAATAGCATTCAATAGTTCTCATTCCCATAAGAAGCTGATCAACCCTTGCCTCATCTTTCTGTGGAATACAGCTTACGTACATCGCACTTCAGCATAGTCCTTTCCCAAATATTAATGGTTTGGATATAACACTTACTCCTTCATGGATCAGTACACAGCTGGCTGAGCATGGGTTAATACACCAGCTCTCTCCCACCTAAGAGCTTCCTAGTATGATAAAACATTAAACAAAACATTAAACAAACTGTGGGGACTTCTTGTGCTGTTATTGACAGAATTCAATCACAGACATTAATTGGAGTTACACCATCCTTTAGTGTATTCCCTACCTGCTCTACAAATCTACAACCATGATCAGGGGCTAGACAAGTTTTGCTATCTTAATTTCTTACTCAAAAAAAAAACCCTATTTTACTTGAAGAGTGTGTTTGCTTTAACACAAAGGCACATGAGAAAAACATAAACTAGAGACTAGATCCTCAAACAGAGGAGTTATAAAACAAAGCCATTAAAAAAATGTTTCTTTCATTTACTTTGATTGCAGATGATCTCATTTGTATTGTGGGCACAGATTTACCCTGTTCAGATCAGATTTCTATGAATAGCAAAAAAACTGTAACTGTGATAAACACTCACAATTATAGCACTTGATTTTCTCTTCCATAATTTAGCACAGCTTCAGCTGGTAAACTATCTCTTCCCAGGAGAGGAAATTGTAAACCCTGAATTTTTGGTCAACAGTTTGCAGGGTATAGGGTGTGCTCCTCCAATTCATTCACATTGCCCAATGGCGCCCAAAGCAGACAGCACCAGTCACGTGGTGATATGTCATGCTGGGCTGTAATGTAAAACTTATACTGACTGCAGGTCATTAGAGAACAGATTGTATATCTTTTCTTACTGGTGAGCAGGTTACCTGAAGTCTGTTAATGTTTTCTCCCCTTATTTATTCAGTCAGTGAAGAATAGACTGCACAAAGATGTAAAAACCAAACAAAACCACCAACAAAAAGAGTGTAGCCAACACTTAAAGATGCCCAGATATTAAAAGTGTGACAATTAAACAAAACAACTACCCTTCTCTGCCTTGGTAGTTCGTGTAGCTTAACGTTCCCAGGTGGGAGACACTGGTGGAAAACCAGCAGATAATCCCTCTGAAAGCTTTCTCCTCAGGGCACCTCAGCAAAACACATCAGCCCTGTTATGGGGTGCTCAGTGCAGGCTCAGCTCCTGATGGTGTCCAGGGGATGTGCTATGGTTAGACACAGAACCATTCTGCTTCTCCTGCAGAAGAAAGAAAGGACAGAGGAGTGAAATTAAGATAAAGCAGTGGGAAGAAGCGGATGGGTGGATTCAGGAGTGCCTGCTTGGAGGGTAGAAAGGCCAGGACTGTGCTAGTACTAAGAGGACTTACCTCTTAGTGGTAGATAGAGGGATAGGTTGGGTAGGAGAGAGCTGGAAGGAATGAAAATTGAGAAGTGAATGAGCGATGGTCACGACAGCAGAAAGCAGAGGCCTTTTTCAGTAAGAAGCTCTGTGAATATCAGCAGTCTGAAATAAACTTTACCTACCAGTCCTACTTTATTAATGCGACTCTTGAGTGCTATTTTCATAGAATCATAGAATCACAGAATGGTCTGGGTTGGAAGGGACCCCAAGGATCAGAGAGTTCCAACCCCACTGCTACAGGCAGGGCCACCAACCTCCAGGCTTGGATCTACGCAAGGTTGCCCAGGGCCCCATCCAACCTGGCCTTGAACACCTCCAGGGATGGAGCATCCACCACCTCTCTGGGCAGCTTGTTCCAACATTTTTCTAAAAGAAATGAGAACACCTAGGGAATGAAAGTTTATAATACAGTACATAGAACTTCATAAAGATGAGGTGTATATTTGTGAGGGTTGCATTATAATGGAATAAATATACATGCTAAAAAACGTGGAACACCCTCATAACAATTCTCATTTTCAGGATGAGACATACACTAGGATTCTGGTCATTTTGTTGTAGAAGAAAGTCTGCACATTTTAATTGAAATGCTGAAGTCAAATTTAGAATCCTGGCTGGGGCTGCATTACTATGAAAATGGTCTGTGGTCACTCTGTACACAGTAGGATTCAATACTTATTCCTTTCTATATGAAATTTGAATATATGAATTGAAATAATTTGCATTTTTCATAATGATCAGGGAGTTGAAACAATGAAATGTAATCATGAATATTTTAATTGAAGAATAAAATTGCATTAAAATAGACTTCATATTTCTTCTATGCTTTGTCAAAAGATACCAATACTATAATGGCATTGTAATTTTTAAAAATGTGTTATAGATTCACATATTTGCTATTCATACAATTCATTGATGCCTTTTTTCAAAGCTGTTTTATAGAGGATTTGGAAACCTCTTTAATCTTTGACAAAAACATTTTAGTTTGTGATTAAGTATCTCCAAAGCCTAACTGCAAAGATACATATCTGCATCATAATATCAAAATATAGCACAAGGAGATCAGTGCAAAGGTTTTTCTTAAACTGACAATTTCAGTTGTTGCACTTTACGTGACATCCTTCAGATGACCAGATCACCTAATACTGTTAAGTTTCTTATAGAATCACAGAGTCCTTAGGAGTGGCACACTTCACAGCAGCCAGAGGCCATGCTGGAATGTACCTCACCCCAAAACTTCGTCACGTAAGTGTCAATCCAAGGGTGCCTGCACTCCTTTCATAAAAAGACTTGCAATTGCAAGGTCATAAAAATACTGTGCAGCTCAGAACAAAATGGATATATGCTTTCATGAAAGCGGTGAATATCAGCTCATAATAGTATCTTTATAACATTTGCTTCTGTTACCTGTTTATTCAATATTCAAGGCGTATAAGTCTAAAATAATGATCAGTAGACTTTAAAATTCCAGCCAGAATATTATTTTTTAAAGTTATATATATATATAAATGCATGCCACTTCAAAAGAATCCCATTATGCCTAATATCCTGCAATGACTGCAGGAAACTCAAAGAGTTCCTGTGGTTTTTCCAAAGCCTTTTGCTTTTAGCATTGCTTAACACTATATAATCAGTCATAATACTTTAAAAAAACAACAAAACAAATTCTCAAAAAACAGAAGGAAAGAGGGTTTGGCTTCATTCTTGAAAGGTATGTATTTCCCAGTGTCATTTGAAGGAACGCTCTGTTTTTTATCATTAATTATTGTAGTCCAATTTGATTTTTATGCTTCTTTCCCTAGTTATCTGAGGACATCCAAAGGCACACTCCCTTCTGAGATACAGAGAACAAACCAAGAAGTCTGGTCAGAAGAGCAGTTTCCACAATACTCTTGCTAATGACAAAGGTATACCATTTAGGGGGAGTCACATACAGGAATGTATATTCTCCACAGTATTTCTTTGACAGCCAGAAGTCCAGGCCTAATGAGTGCAGAACCCTTAATCCTACATAATCATATTTGCAAAGAACTGGGGCACTGATGTAGGCCAATTATACTTCTTTCAAAACCAATCACTGCAGAAGAAATAATGTTTTGGGCTGGAGTTATGTGCACCATAATTGGGAGGTAAATAATGGTTCACCTTTAAATGCAACAACCAGGGATTGCTGCAGCCCTGACCCTCAGCAAGTACACCAATGATACAGAGCTGGGAGGAGTGGCTGACACGCAGGAACACTGCGCTGCCATCCAGCGAGGCCTGGACAGGCTGGAGAGCTGGGCAGGGAGAAACCAGATGAGGTTCAACAAAAGCAAGTGTTGCACCTGGGAAGGAACAACCGTTCGTTTCAGTACAGGCTGGGTGATGACCTACTGGAGAAGAGCTCAGTGGAGAAAGACCTGGGGGTCCTGGTGGATGACAGGTTGGCCATGAGCCAGCAGTGTACTCTGGTGGCTAAGAGAGCCAGTGGGATCCTGGAGTGTATCAGGAGGAGTGTGGCAAGCAGGTCAAAGGAGGTGATCCTCCCCCTCTACTCTGCCCTGGTCAGGCCCACCTGGAGTATTGTGTCCAGTTCTGGGCTCCCAGGTATAAAAAGGACAGGGATCTCTTTGACAGGGTCCAAAGAAGGGCTACAAAGATGATTAAGGGCCTGGAGCATCTCCCCTATGAGGAGAGGCTGAATAAGCTGGGTCTGTTCAGTCTTGAGAAGAGAAGAATAAGGGGGGGGAATCTAATTAATGTCTATAAGTATCTTAAGCATGGAATGCAGGGGGAATTAGCCAGCCCCTTTTCAGTGGTCTGTGGGGACAGGACTAGGGGCAATGGCCGCAAGTTGGAGCACAGGAAGTTCCGCACCAACATGTGGAAGAACTTTTTCCCAGTGAGGGTGACAGAGCCCTGGGACAGGCTGCCCAGGGGGTGTGGAGTCTCCTTCTCTGGAGATATTCAAGACCCTTCTGGATGCCTATCTGTGCAATATGAGCTAGGGACCCTGCTTTGACAGGGGGGTTGGGCCCAATGATCTCCTGAGGTCCCTTCCAACCCCTACAATTCTGTGATTCTGTGAAAAGGGGCGACTGAAGCATCTCTTAGGTGAGCTCATGCTCTTCATGGGCAACTCACCTTGAGGAAAGCCTAGCCTTTGGGGGAACAGCGATACAACTGGACTGTACCAGAAGCCCTGGACTCACGCTGCTCCCATGGCCTGCATCTGTTCACCCATGGTACCTGATGCATCATGCTTGCAAATGACAGCAGCTCGTATTGTGCTCTGTGGAAGGCAAAAGGCAGGGTGAGATAAATACATGATGGACCACTGTGAGGCATCCTGCTCTGTCAGGGGGGTTGGACTAGCTGATCTTTTGAGGTCCCTTCCAACCCCTAAAGTTCTGTGATTCTGTGAACCAGGCTGTCTCCTTGCAGCCCATGGAGGTTAATGGTAGCACAGATACCCAGCTGCAACCCATGGAGGACAGTGCAGGTAGAGGCACATGAAGGAGGCTGTGACCTGGTGGGAAGCCCGTGCTGAAGGAGATTTTCTGGGGGGAATTGTGACCCTGTGGAGGATTGTGATGGAGTAGTCTGTTCCTGAAGGTCTGCACCCCATAGAAGTGACCAATGCTGGAGCAATTCGTGAAGATCTGCAGCCCGTGGGAGGGAAGGACTCACATTGAAGAAGTTAATGGAGGACTGTCTTCCATGGGAGGGACCCCACGCTGTAGCAGGGGAAGAGTGTGAGACCTCCCCTCACCAAGACAGCATGTGATGAACTGACCACAACCTCAGTCTCCCTGTGCTGTTGGCAGTATAGGAGAAGGTAGAGAAATTGGGAGTGAAGTTAAGTCCAGGAAGAAGGGAGGAGTGGAGGGAAGATGTTTTAAGATTTGGATTTATTTCTCATTACTCAACTCTGTTTTGATTGGTAATAAATTAAATTAATTTTTCCCCAAGTCAAGCCTGTTTTGCCATTGATGGTAACTGGTGAGTGATCTTTCCTTGTCCTTATCTCCCTCCGTGAGCCTTTTGTTACATTTTCTCTCTCCTGTCTAGCTGAGAAGGGCAGTGATAGAGCAGCTTTGGTGGGTACTTGGCCTCCAGCCGGGGTCAACCTACCACAACTTAGTATCTGATGCTGTGGCAATGAATGAATTGAATTTTTTAGTAGACCACATAGTACTGATCAAAGAGCCTAACGTTCAGCATCCCTAGAAGCAGGCCACCCGTAAGCAAGAAGTGTAATTATATACGTCAAGGGGGCACACTGGCATTCTTTGGAAATGGAGAGGAGCTTTTTATCTGAAAGGAAAAACAGGCAACACAGAAGGGATTTTTGAGAATCAGCCTTCGCCTTCCACTAAGACCAAAAAAAGGCTTCTCTCAAAAGAATATTCATATCTAAACTCCCAGCAATCCAAAAAAAGACTTCTCCTTATCGCCTTTAGTGGGGTCCCACTTTGCCCTGTTCCTCACCTCAATAAAGAAAACTGCCTGGCTTTTAATCAGTTTGCAAACATGGGGATTCGTTTGAGAAGCAGGTGCTTGTGCTCATCTCACTTTATTTGTACCTGCTGCCCCATTCCCTTGTCTCAATTCCCCTGCCATTGCTCAGCATCCTCCACGATGCAACCTTATCTTCACAAAACAGACAAACATCTCCCTCCAGATGCTGTGCCAACGCCACTGCTGTGGCAATAAACTGGCAAGTAGGGAAGGAATAAAGGTGCAGTTCCTGAAAGAAGCAAATGCTTCTTCCAGAGACTGAACAAATCACCTTCACCACCCTAAGGTCAGAAAATATCATGTTGTTTCCGAACTTCCCTCCATCTGGAAGGGCAATTATGCTAGTTAATCTTAAAATGCCTTTGGCAGCTGTCATCTCATTTTTCGTATTATCCTTAAAACTTTTCTAATGGTAAGTACACATGCAGTGAGAAATAATAGCCCTTTGTGCAACAAGCGATACACACACTTTGTCCAATTCATTTTTACAGTGTTTTTCTCTCTTCCTGAGGTTATTATCACAGAAGAGATCGAGAACTGAGCCATCATACCACAGCTTAAATGTAACAGCAAAACGTTCCTTCTTTTCCTCCCCTCCCCCCACACCCCCAATTTTTTTTAAACCAAAGGTGTGCAGGCTCCTAATGGTGACCAAAATACATTACTCCTCAAGAAACCTAGGCTAATCCCAGCACAGCATTTACTTCTCTGCTCTCAGGTCACAGCCTTTGTGGCCCCTCCAGGCTTCAGCCAGCCCCCAGCACAGCAGCTATCCCCTGCCATGGACTTCTGCTGATGCCCCAGGTTAATTAACACAGGGAAGGAGTATAAAAAAAGAAATAAGACAGTATCTGCCAGTCAGTTTTGATGCCAGGTGAGGGCTGTTTTGACCAAGACCAGTGAGGAACCTGCAAACTGGAACAGGTAGAAGCACTGGTATGAGAAGCTTACTTTTAAAGGATCTAGTTCATGCGCTGAAGTGTTTGTCCTCAACAATTTCCCTTTGAGTTCACCAGGAACAGGCAGGAACGGATTATGTATTGTAGGAGAGAGGCTGCCTTGACATGTCTGTCCCAGCACCGAACTCTTGACTTGCTGTGAGAACTCAACAGACCCCCAGAGCTCTCGTGCTGTGTTCTCCTGGAGGTGCCCAACCTGTGGTGTTATACTAAAAGTTAAGGGAGAAAAAAAAACCAAACAGAAAACAAACAAAACCCATTGCCAAACTGTTTTTAGTACCGTGTGTACCCTCAATGCAAGATGGGAAATGCTGGAGGCCAACTCTTCACACAGGTTCAAACCCCTCCACCTCATCTCATGCAAAGAGTGTGAAGAACCTTGAATCCAAACTGTGTCAAAGATACCAACTCTAAACTCAGGGAGTGCCTGATCACACACAGTGCTTTTCTCCTTTCATCTCCTTGGTGTTTTGTTGTGGGTTTTAAACTCCTTTAATAATGATGAAAAATACCACCAAAATCATGAATGAAAAACTGTCCCAGGTAGGATTTATGGATCAACCCTCAGGATCTGCTGCCTTCTATACAACCTACCATGGCATGGCAGAGGTTAGCTCCTACTTTCTTCTGCCTGAACATCCTTCCTCCTTGGTAAAACACAATCTGTTTCCAGAGAGAAATGTTATTTCAAATTCAGCGACTGTTGCTTAAAAGCAAAGGTCACCATTAGTTCTGGATGTGCTAATGCTGTATTTACAATAGTTCTGTATCTACATTATATTTCAGAAGATGAGGCCATTACATTTATTCTCGTCAGGATTCTTAGCAGGCATTTAAAGTATGTTTTCATTAGCCTGTAGTAGCCACTTTATATTTCACAAGATGCTCAAAGATCTTAATCTTGGTTTTCAAAGTGTTGTTTTTTTTTTTTAACCTTTAGAATAGATATATTTTAAATTAAACATATTAATAATTCAAATTATAAATAACTTCAAATGTATGCATTTATATATTCTATGTTAATTTAAAATTTTGATTGCCACCAATATTTTCGGTTTAGTGACTAAAAGAAATTAAAATTATAAATCCCAGCATATGTTACTGGAAGAAAAATTGAAGGTCAGATAATGTTGGACAGCCAGAGCTAACAAGTGATTAAAAAGAGGTAGGTAACTTAGCTCCAGACTGAGGCATGTGACTGCACACTGCTGCTTGAACAGAAATCTCTCTGCAATGCACAAAGGAAAATAACTACTCATCATATATTAAGGTTAAGAGTAATGTAGGATATGTGTACATACTCACTTGCAGTTGACTGACAGTCACAATACACTATTCATCAGCTGGGAGCTTTTGTACTGATCCTAAAGCAATGAAGCCATTTATAAGGTATTCCTTTTACTGAACATGTTTTCATCAGAAAAGTAGATAACTTGAATAACTTGCAACAGAAATCAAGCTTAATATTTCAAAGCCCTTAAGACCCTGATTAGACCATTGCTCTCTCTGTACATAATCTCCCACTAAACTAAATTGATAGCGCTTTGTCCACATAAAAATAGCACTGAGACTTTGTATCTGGAAAAAGCCAGACTTCATGAGCAGCCCCCTGATGTGCCAGCAAGGACAAAAAAAAAGTAATCTTATTTAACTAACAAAAGAATGAGATAGGGATGAAAAATATGGATGTTAAAGCAGAGTAAAAATTGATTGGCGCAAAATTTTTACTGTAGTTGTAAATTTTCTGAGAGACTGAACTTGCTGGGCAGATGACTAATTATATGCTTCTCACTCTGGAGTCTTTAGGCCAAATGCTGCTCTCAGTTACCCAAATATAAATCTCAAGTAAATCTATTGATGTTACCGGAGAGTTATGCCAGCTTCAGTGAGAGCAGAATACGATGCCTTGTTTACAAAATTAAGCTCTGAAAGGTACATCTGTGTGTGCATTTTGATTTGCTAATAAAATAATTTTATGGAGCTAAATTTATGCAAATACTTAGAATTTAAATCCATAGGAGACCTCATAGTCTTGTATTCATTAAAGATTATGCACCATTTTACAAGAAGGTACTCAAAAATACAATATGCAATACAATTAAAAGGAATAAATTCACAGAGGTTTCATATTTTATAAAGTTTTTGTGCCCGGTGTGCATGTAACTGACTGCTCCCCTAGGAGCAAAGAATATATATGCCCCAGTCATCATATCTGACTACCTTACAAACATCGATAAATTTCTCCTCACAGCAGCCAAGGGAAGGAGAGGGACAACCTTACTGCTGTGTCACTAATCACATGTCGAGTCAGGAGAACTCTGGCTTTTGGCAGCGTGAGACACAGGCAGGGAGAGAAAGAAACACGGATCTCCTGAACAAGCCCGTTAGTGGCACATGAGCCCTTCTCAGGAGCCGTAACATTGTGCCAGGACAGGGGGATAAGGAAAAGGCGTTTATGCTTGTGTCCAGATCTGGGGCATCCAATACAAGAAAGATGTGGAACGGTTGGAGAGGGTTCAGAGGAGGCCACGAAGATGATTAGAGGGCTGGAGCATCTCCCCTATGAAGAGAGGCTGGGGGAGCTGGGCTTGTTCAGCCTAGAGAAGAGAAGGCTGCTGGGGGACCTCATTGCAGCCTTCCAGTCCCTGAAGGGAGCAGAGAAACAGGAGGGGAATCAACTTATAAAAGGGTAGACAATGGCAGGACAAGGGGGAATGGCTTAAAGCTAAAGGACAGAAGGTTCAGATTAGATATTAGGGGAAGTTACAGAAAGAGTGGTGAGGTGTTGGAACAGGCTGCCCAGAGAGGTGGTGTATGTCCCATCCCTGGAGGTGTTCAAGGCCGGGTTGGATGGGACCCTGGGCAACCTTGTGTGGATCCAAGCCTGGAGGTTGGTGTGGCAGGGGGGTTGGAACTCTCTGATCCTTGGGGTCCCTTCCAACCGAGACCATTCTATGGGTCTATGATTCTATGCTAGCTCCCAGATCAACACGCATAAAAACTTGTCAGAATAGCCAATGGCTTAAACATGTGGGCATTCAGTCACATCTTTAGGTACACAGGCGGCTTCTTGTAGCTTGTTTCAAGTCACTGGGGGCAGAACGATTTATAAAGGACCACGACTGCCTTTTTTCCCCCCTCCCCGCATGGAAAGATTCAGCACTGCAGGTGAGGTGTTTGGGGAGCGCATTCCAGAAAATAAAAATCACATCAGTCTTCTGATATGAGGATCACCTGCAGGCTTCCACACAATTTTTATGCTTAAACCAATCCTGTTTAAGAGAAACCTTAAGGGATGGCTGGAGATGAAGGAAGTAATTTTTAAACTAGGCATTCGGAAAACGCGGTGAAGGAAGAAACACAATTCATTTTTCTCAAATAAACAAGCCATCAATTCCACAATGAATATATCTATAAATTATCATTTATTATCTTTTAAAAGTAATACATATTTCTAGCCTGCCTTGGCAACCCTGTAGTAATCCTCCTGCAGGTTGCAGAACCACGTTCTTGCTAATGGCAGGAGCTAGATGGTTGTTAAGAAACAAGCTTTGCTAACATGTTGGGATAGTGAAGATACCTTATATGTATTTGGTGGTGCTGCCAACCCTCACGTCACTTAGATCTGAAGAATTTCTTCTTGGATTAAATTAAACAGCAGTGGAAAGAGGACTAAAACTAGAGGAGGGAAGGTTTAGAGATTTGGAAGAAGTTTGTCACTGTGATGGTGGGGAGATACTGGCACAGGCTGGCCAGAGAGGTCGGGGAGGCCCCAAACCTGGAGGAACTGAAGGTTGGGCTCGATGAAGCTCTGAGCAATCCAACCTAGTGCAAGGTATCCCTGTTTATTTCAGGGAGATTGGACTTCCTTCAAAAACACTGAATCATAGAGTATGCTGGGTTGGAAAGGACCTTTAAAGGTTATCTGTCCAACCCCCTACAATAAGCAGGGACATCTGCACTAGATCAGGTTGGTCAGAGCGCCATCAAACCTGAGCTGGAATATCTCCAGGGATGGGGCCTTCACTACAGGTTGTCTCTGGGCAACCTGTTCCAGTGATCTACCACCCTCCTATTGAAGAATCTTTTCCTAATAACCAACCTAAATCTCCCCTTTTCTAGTTTAAAACCCCTTGTCCTATTGCTACATGCCCTCATGAACAGTTCTTCCCCAGCTTCCTTATAGGCACCTTTCAGGGACTGGAAGGCTGCTATAAGGTCCCCCCAGAGCCTTCTCTTCTCCAAGCTGAATAAGCCCACCTCTCTCATCCTGTCTTCATAGGAGAGGTGCTTCCACCCTTTAATCATTTTTGTGGCCCTCTAGACATGTATCAACAGGTCCATGTCCTCCTTGTGTTGTGGGCTCCAAAGCTGGACACAGCATTGCAGGTGAAAGAGATAGAGACAGACTAAAAATATAGAGACTTGAATGTAGCTGCTGGTGGTGTAGTCAATCGCTATTTGTTTTACACTTGGCTCCCAATGAGCTCTGGAGATGGACATCTGTGCACCTGAGGGATCTGTGAGCCGTACTTTTTCAGTGGTCCCAGTGCCTCCTGGGTTTAATAACCAAATAATTTTCAAGTTGCACTGTTCACAAAGCTGAATGTAGATCATATAAGTAACTCTTGAATTTGATGCACCAAACATCCCCATGACTGTCTGCCACACTGCACAATATTTTAGGTTCATTTGGAACATGCATAATAGGATCTGTATTTTTCTGAGTAGTAATCAGACTGGGAGCTGCTCTTCATATATTAAATAAAAAATACAATCCTTCCACCCCTCCTTGCAATGTTCCTCCAGTTCCCACCCAGCATCTTTTCTCACAACACCATTCTGCACTGGATACAGCCAAATGGGACACACGGAATGAAAGCCAGGATTTTGTCTTTGCCCAAGAGAAGATGAACCCACGAGCTATGGATATAAAGGATGAGCAGATGCCTGCTTAAACTGGAAGACTCGTGGAAGATACAATGTCACAGTTCACAGTAGCTCTCAGTGCAGTGGAACCCTCATGTCAATTTCTACAGTGCAAATCACCCCGCTGTGTATCAGTGCAATGCTAACACTAACAACAAGCAGTGCTTTTTTAATGGTAGGCTGTCACCATCCTGGAAAAATTCTTCAGCAAGATTTTTTACATCAGGATTGGAACTGTAACATCTGTAAGAATAAAAAGAAAACCCCAAACCATCAACCTCCCCCCCAAAAAACCCACAGGGAACTACAGTTCTCCTTCAAAAGGGAGTAAAACCCCTTTCTAATTCCATATATGACAGAATTTTTCATTTTCAAACTACTTTGCAAGAAGCAATTAAGTCATCTTCAGAGAATGCTTTTGAAGAAAAACTATATATAAATAAGTTCTCAATCCTGTTCCTCAGATGAGGAATCACACAGTGTATTCAGGCAAAAGGAGGTTTTCAGGCTCCAGTCCAGTGCTTCTCCCTCAGCACAGTGCTGTCTTTACAGCGAACTGATAAGCTGAAAACAAACAGGATGCAATACTCCTGCTATTTATACAGTATAAAAGGTGAAATACCCTGATCCTCAGACTGTGAAACTTGCTTCATGCAGGCATCCAGCAGCAGAAGACACTTTTGCCATGTCACTGCACCATGAGGCAACCAGACGTGCGTTTGCTGGCAAGTGGTTTATAGGTTCAGGTTGCCAGGTGCTTCACAGTATTTTTATAGCTTACATCACCAAGCTAGAGCATGGAAAGCTTGTTTCCTTGACTTTCAGTGGCTGCACCTGCTCAGCCTCCCATGCTGTTGTCTTAGAAGCCAGCTAGATGGTGCTCATGGGGTGGCAGCCGTTGCCCGAAGCTAGCACTGGGATTTCTCTCAAGGCCTCTTCTCTCGCCTCTGGCATCCCACACAACCCAAGCAAGTTGACACCAATGAAAAACCAGGACCAGGAGGAAGGGGATGAAGGAAGTAGATGAAAGGAAACTGCACCTTGGATACTATGTGAGCACAGACCCTTAGACTACCACTCCAGCTTTCGAAGGCTGGGATGCAAGTATGGAGCTGGGGATGGTTTTGCTTCCTGCGAGCCAGCTCGCTCGCTCCTACCAGGCAGCCTGCAAAGAACACAGGGCTGACAGCTTAGGAAGGAACCATGTTATTGGAGAGACCTGACAATTTGGAAGTTGTTTTTCCTCTGACAAATAACAACCCTAGCTGGAAGCTTCATCATGATCTGATGAAGTGTGTCTTTATGGATGTTTGAAGTTAGAATTAATTAGTGGCTTTCAGCGGTCTGTGAAGTTGCCTAGTTGTGCTGGATTAACCACACACTGCAGACAGCACCCACATAAAGACACATTTCTCTAACTCCCAGTATATATGAAAAACTTAAAGTGCTCAGGGATGGCAGACAGATATATTTTGGTGTGGACATCCTCCTTAGGATTTATTGAGTGGCAGAATACTTATTAATTCTTAAATCTAAAGATCCCGCTTGGTCCCTTGGGCCGAAAGTTTGTATGAAAATTTCATTTCAAAATGACAAGCCCATGTATGCACAAGAATGGTTTTCTAAATAAAACCCTAGACCATTTTTTATTCATCTTATGTCTAAAATGCCCAGAGGCATAGCTCCATAAAAGTTTTAAACTTTAAAAAAAAGCTCCTTTTGAGTTGCAGGAAAACAAAACATTCTGAAAGCAATAGTTTATATTATTCATTGTGATGTTTACTTAAGAAGAGAGGCTGATGAGTTAATCCTCAGTGAAAGTGCTGAATTACTTTAGGAACAGAAGCCAAATTAATTAAGGATCATTTCCTATCGATTTCACTGTACTACAGACCAGACTCTTGAGTACCTGCTATACTCCTCGCACTACACAAGATATAAATAATAAATAATAATATACTTAAACCAGTTACTGCTGTCCTGATGACCTGTAATTCTCACTGAGGAAACACTTCTAAGGCTTTGATGTGAACACAGTAGAAGCTACAATGCCTCTTGAAAGACAGATGGGAAAAACACAGAAGAGGCACTATGCACGCTCCAGATCAAAGACAACAGCCAAATGAAGGGACACATTTTGAAAATAGACAAAAGTAGAAATAAATAAATTTGTATTGGAAGAATCAATAGAAAAAATCACAGAATCACACATATAAATACCCAAGTTCATGCCTAAATCTGGGATTTTTTTATTCAGGATTAACTGAATGTATTCTATAAAATACAGTGTACACAGAATACGCTGGGCTAGACTTCAAGCCCAGATTCACTATCAGTAGAAATCCAGCCCTGGAAATTTCCCTACTTGAACACTTCCATCAACATGTTGCACGATCATGAAGCACCAAGACATGGGCTTTCTCTGTAGGTGTGCTTATCCATCCTGGGGTGCAGCCAGCAGCCACACTGTAGTGTTCAGCTGCTTGTGGCCCAACTGTTGACAACTTCTCTATATAAAGCATACAAGTAATCTGTTCTGTTTTCCATGCTTTTATGTGGTTGTAATGAGACTGGGAGGTAAAGTTTTGGCCCAATTCACAGAGGAGTTGCACTGAAAGATTGTTGCAGAAAGACAGATGGAAAACAGAACAACTATTTCATCCATTGCTAGAATATGCTACTAAGAAATTCAGAAAGTTTTTGGTGCAACCACATTCATTTATAAACACTGTACCCAAAATCCTGTTGTCTGAGAGAAAGTTACAGAAGCAAATTCTGACCACAGTTTTCAGGTCTGCTCTCTAGAGGTGAGCCCATCACCTTGGACCTATGCTGCTTCTGCTTCCTCTCAAAGCTAAGCTCTCCTTGCCTTGTCCGTCTCCTGAGTCTTTTGACTTCCTGACTGCTTTTTGCCCCTGAAGCTCACGCTGCAATATCAAGTCTGTGACCTAGCTTTTATGTTTGTACTAAGTCACTAAATAAGACCACTTGGCCATAAAGATTCAATTTTTGCTAAAGGTTACCAGGCTAACTGCTAATTACTGCCTTGTACAGCAGCTTCTCTTTCAGCTCTCACTGTCTACACTGCCTTGTGTTTCCTTTTCGTTTAGCCTAAAGACATGACAGAAATCACACCCATGAAGTTCAGGCATGTTCAGAACTCACAGCAGCCAGGAATATAACAGCAGCCAGCAATAACTTGGCCAATAAAATACTCACCTTTACTCTGACTGTAAGATTAGGCAAGTGACTTGAGTTGACTCCCCGTAAAAAACTGCCAGTTACAAAAAATAATACATAAAGATATCAACTTAAAAAAGATCCCCAAGTATCTTTATCATCTAAAGGAGAAGGTAAAACCCTGTCTTGTCATTATGGCAAGAAGAAAAGGAAGCTGGAAGCTTCCACATGTTTGTGGTCAACGTGTGCCCTGAGCAGGAGGAAGGTAAAACGGCTAAAATCAGTTCACTGACTCACCAGAGAGCATCTACCAAGGCTTGAGGTCAGGCTCCTCAAGAAGCACCGGATGCATTAGCAAAGCCCCTAGCTCTTCACAGCTGGGCAGCAGTCCTCCCGGGCAGGGCTGCAGGGAGCAGGGCTGGCAGCAGTGGTTATCTTTGAAAGCCTGGAGAAAGGTGGAAAAGAATGGGAAGAAAAGGAAGCTCTCGGAGCCTTTGACTTCTGCCCATTAACCTCAGCCTCTCTGAGCTTCGACTCAGCAGGAGGACATGGGTAATCACAGAAAATGGCCTTTTCATTTCTTTTGGTGGTTGCATTTCAGGTTTGCTTAGACAGAGAGACACAAGGATAGACTTGACTGGGTGAGGCCATTCTTTGGTATCAGGAACAAAAGGACTCAAGGAAGTTATCAAATCCGGTAAAAAAAACCCCAATGCCCCCCCCAAAAAACCCCAAACATTTTTAATGCTCTCAAATTATTTAAAATGAAACATGTGAAAACAATTATTCCAGATTTGAGAGCACTTGTACTAAATGTGCACATGACATAGCAGCAGCTATGTTTTACAGCCTGGAGAAGCAAAGGCTGGTGGGAGCTAATTGCTGTCTTCAGCTACCTTAAGGGGATTGCAGACAAGACAGACTTCTTAATATCTCACACTGAAAGGGTGAGAGGCTGTGACTGTATCACATCAAGGCAATTATAAGTGGATGCCATGAAAAAAATTCTTCCCTGTGAAGGTGGTCCACCACTGGAATATTGCTCTGAGAGGGTAGGGGTCCTCATCCTTTCAGATTTTCAAAAAGCTTAACTTTTACCCAAATGCCAGGCTCATGAATCAAACTAAAAACTCAAATAGAAGTCGACACAATTACTGAGGAAGGCTGGATGACGTAAGTCTTGTTTCTGCTGCAACTGACATTTTTGTTCCCTGTCCTTCCCTGCTGTTTTTCACCACACTTTGGGGTGCCAATCAGTATGAAAGCACCCTGAGATATGCACGTGCCCATGCCTGGAACAAGGAGAGGATGCAGAGATTAAGCATCAGCATGCAAGCAGGACAGGAGGCCCATGCAACGTGCACCAGCACATTGAAGTCTGCTCAGTGGGCACTGGCTGCCTGCAGCAGTGACCCACCTGCAACATGGTCCCAAGCTAGAGCAGCCAGGTGAAGGAGAGCACCATTCCTGCAATGCAGCTCATTCTTCTGTGCTGGCAAACAAAAACATCTTGGGGGTAAAGTCCGGGTCAGGAATGCAAGGAAAAGTGGGAGGAGGGAAAAAGAAAAACAAGTGAGCTTCTGCATAATCTAAATTCATATTCATAAAGATTTTTATTACTTTTAGCTTATTAACTATGCTAAGAAACAATGTAAATAAATACAATGATCAAAATAATCTGCAAATTCAGTGCATAAAAAGCAGTTGTTCATGGTTGCTTAATAATTCATTTTACTCAGTTTCAGAGTAACTTCCAACAGAAAAAAATAACAGAAGACCATGAAAAACCAAAACCCACTGTGTGTGCTATGAACTCTGGTTCCTGTGGAGTCTTTAATGTTTTGGAACATGATATACAGCAGACACAGTATTTTATGAGGTTTTCCATACTTTTGTTTTATTTACCTTGTGTTCCTGTCCAGCTGAATTTTTGTCAAAGCAAGTTTCAAGATTTGATGAGAGTAAAAAGCCTAAGAGGACAATGTGACTGCAAAGCAGGGTATTTGCCATGTGGAAGACACGCCATCGCCCAGAGATGTCCAGTTTCCCGGGCTTTCAAGCCAGCTGAGACTGGGCACTGAAATGGGGACTTCAAACCCAGGGCATAGGAAACCCCTCCGAAAACTCCATCAGGACTTAATCCATAGGCAAGACCAGCACATTCACACCAAAGCTCACTCACCTCAGACCTTGCTTGTGATGCCACTGGATGTACAAACGCTTCAGATTCAGTCTTTTTCTTTTCAAATTTGTACAATTTTCCATGTGCTGAAAAATAAGGCGACACTACAATTAAGAATATCAGATGTGGTTTTTTTCAGCTTCACCACAACCACACTTTTTTTTCCTCACAGCAAATCATGTTAGACTCAAAGTTGGTCATTTTCCATGAAAAAAGATGCACATTTTCAATCACTTGAGAACAGTTTCAACTTTACCAACAGTATCTTCTGAATGTAAAGCAGCTTTACAGCTTATTTGGCACAAGCACAGATTACAACACAAAGAAAAGGCAAAAAAAAAAAAAGAGAAATGGAAGGATAATAATAATAATAGCATGAGGTAGTTTTGGGTTTCTTTTTTTACCCCTTAGAGTTCAATTTAGGCACAGTAGTTATTGATTTAATTTCACAGCAGAGGCCCACATTGATAAAAGATAGCACAGTATAATATACATATAACAAGGGAAATAATAGAAAAATAGGAAAGTGGTTTCCTTTAACTAGTTTTATTTTGTTACTACACTGTTGCCCACACTGATCCCTTTCTATTTCTTAACAAACAGTAAAGCAGATTTTTGTGTTAAGAGACAGGAAAAGAAAAATTAGTTTTGCAATTTTAATACTGTAGATGGTTGAAAAGGATTTTTGGGAAATTTTGCAAGAAAATTAACTTTTGAACTAACCCTTTCTCTTAGGATTATTTTCTTTCCATGGACTAGATTTTATTTTTTAACTGGGTATCATAAAGGTGTGAAGATGAAAAAATATTAGGCCAAACCCAGAAAGCATTATTTAAATTTAAATCATTGCAATGCTTCAAAATTGTACTTCAGATAGTCCATATTCCCTTTCCACCTTCACCCCTGCACTGAGCTTAATACTATATCCCATTGCCCATGTGAGTCTGGGGCAGCTCCCTGGGCTGCAAATGGTCCAGTCAGAGCCATGCCATCCCAAGGGAAAACAGGGACCCACACATCAGAACCACAACTCCTTAACGTACCTAGGAAAACTTTTGGATACAAATAACTGATTTTCAGGCTTGAGTTTTCCTTAGCACGACTTTTTCTTTTCTCTTTTCTTCTCTAACTAGAAGAGACCAATGGCAAAAAGAACCATTTTTGCACCATACAAGGCTCACCAAGCCTGAGCCAGCCCTGCTTGTTTTTGAGTATTTTAGGGGTTTTTTTTCTTTCTTTCCTGTTACTAAATTGGTAGTGTGGAGCCCTGCAGCACAGCTGGGGAGATAGCATCTGTACCTGGAAAAGATGCCCGGATTTACAAACTTAATGCCTGCCACAGACCAGTGCCCTGCATTCACTCTGTTTCGGATCAGTGGTTTCCCAACATTTTAACCATTCACTCAGCAGCAACTGCCTCAGTATCTGTTTCCAGGAGGAAGATGAAGTGCTGAGGCAGGTGAAGCATTATGGCAGCAGGATTGCCTTCCTGGCACCTACACAGACAGCTGGCTTTGGCTCAGATCCTAAAGGTTTACATCAACATCAATTCCCAGGTTTTGAAAGACATGCTCTTTCAAGCATAGGTGCAAAAGATGATGCTTTTGAAAAGCCTTGCCAGGCTTTCACTGTAGAAAATCCTACAAGTTACATAGTTTCATTTAGGCTACCTTCCATGTTTTGCATTTTTTCTTTAAATTGTCCATAAACTCTCTTCCTAGAAGAGGACGGACAAGCATCCCATCCTGTTTCACACAAACCACTTCAAGCATTATTTGGAAAGGGCAACAACTCTGACTGCATAAACACCACCACACTTGTGGTGATACAAAATGTGAATGTGACAGAGCCCTGGGACAGGCTGCCCAGGGACCTGTGGAGTCTCCTTCTCTGGAGATATTCAAGACCCATCTGGACACCTCCCTGTGTGACCTGTCCTAGGGAACCTGCTTTGGCAGGGGGGGTTGGACCTGATGATCTCTGGAGGTCCCTTCCAACCCCTATGATTCTGTGATTTTTGGAAGTTTCTCCATCCAAAGTCAGTAGTACAGCATGGACTTGCCTCCAATAATACTAACACAGAGCAGCTCCCCCAGGGTGTAGATAATACGCATAATCACCACAGTCTCTGCCTATTGAAGTTAACACTTCTTAACAACAGATGTAATCTTCAGTGAAACCAAGCTTTTACAAATTGCTGTTAATATGAATCACGCTTAACTTGCCTAAGTATCTCTTCTAAAGAGCTTATGTTTTCCCTAGAGGTATTTAAATTAGGAATTCTTAACCACTTAATTGAATATGAACTTGGATAACTGAGCGGGTCATCTTTGCTTCTGAAATGAAGGCTGAAGGACTTGACTGTCCAGACTGAGCGAGGTGAACACGACTGACTTACATTGTATAGATCTTCATGATATGGCAAAGGTTTGAGGGGCACTGTTTCCACGGGTCTTGGAGGTGAGGAGTCTCAGGTGATGCTTTCAGACCTCTTCCAACAGCTCAAGCTGGGATGTCACTGCCACAAAGCAAGTCAGGTCACTGATTAATTTTCATCACTCAGGCATATGAACAAATTAGGAAGGACTTCAAGAGCTTGTCTACTTTCTTTTTTTAAATGCACAAAGTATATGCTACGCTCAAGCATCATTAAGACAGTAAAACAGTCCAACAAAAGAAGGGTATTTATTAATTGTCTGTTGCACCAGTTTTCAGAACAGAGAAAAGCAGGCTCATTGCTTATAGGCCAACAGATCTCTGTTGCAGGTCAGCACAGGTATTGAACTTTGTCTAAATTTTAGAAGGCTTCCAAAGCAACAGACTCTTATATCTGCTAAGTATTCTGCAGACAGTTCAGAACTGTAGCACGGTATATTTATACAACGATAACGGTTCAAAAAGTCATTTTTGCGCTGTTAATTGCATTCTATTGTGGTGCAGTAAATTTGAAAATATACATATTTAACCAGACATAATGCTGCCAGAAAACTACTTAATCAGCAGTTGAATGTACATTGAAACAAAAGCTGTGAGTACATTCATCTAGTTAGGTATTAATATTGCCAGTATGGCTCTAATGGAGGGTGGGGAAATGGGGCAGCAAGGAAGAGAAATCACACAAAGCATCACTAATCCCATAAGTGCAGAAAAAGGAAAGATAACAAGAATGATTTTAACTTTAAAATGTTTGATTTTTTTTAATATTAAATGATAGTTTTTCTGCAAAAGCAAGCTTCTCCTCTTTAAACTTGGGAAAATCCTTGAATGCATACTGAGGTATACTGAGGGCTTGCTTCCAGCTGGAGGTGGACTTTCAGCACAGTATAATTCAGTTTCCAACCAATTCAAACTAAAGCCCACCATGTTTGCACCCCAACCATCAGTGTTCCTCAATACAGAAACTTGATTTTTTCAGATATATCTATACATTTAGGTTTTATCTTCCTATAGCACAGTTTGAGACATACACATGCACGGTAATTGCAGAGTTTCTTGTTATCTTTTTGTTTTTTCACCTGAAGGGCATGATACTACAATAAAAAACTGTAAATATGGTATTTCCTCACATATTTAAGAAAAGAGGTGGAAGACAGCATGTAAGTTGCATGTGTGGTTGCTTCACAAATCCTCACAAGTGTGGCCTTTTGGCAGCTGTGATGGAAGAGGGTAGGTTTGGTGGAGGGAGAATTACTGGGGTTCAAAGATACAGCAGAGAGAAAAGAAGACAATCTGGGCTTCCTATTTCAATCCCACAACCACAACAGCAGTCAGAGCATGGATTCTTGCAAAGATCAGATCTTGCAGGTGAAAAAGTGGTAGGTGCCTATTGTTAAGGGCTTGAATATCCCATGCCAGGTCTCAGGGGCTTTGAGCTGCACTTTGTTCAGCCAAGTTTATTACAAGACGAGGAAAAAAGATTCACCTTGTAAGAGGTGAAATGAAAAGCAAACCAAAGCCCAACCTAAAGGGAGATGTGTCCTCAGAAGGACTATCTTTGCTTTTAAAGCTACTTTGTTATCCTTCAGTCTTGTGTAAAGCAAAACTTGAGAAATGCAAACACTTCCATGATGCTTACTTGTAAGGACAATTCCCTGGCAACAGAAGGTTTGTCCCAGTGCCCTGGCTGGTCAGGTCTATTCCTGGCTCAGGATCCTGCTCTGCGGGCACCTTAAGCCTCCTGGCTCAGTCAGCAGTAGGAGCTGGGTGAAAAATTGCTTTGGGAAACTGAAAAAAAAGGCTGAAGGAGAGGGCAAGTGAGAGTTTTGAGCTTGCAGTGCCCACAGGTCTTTGGTCTGGTGAGGGTCTTCCCCAAGACCTGGACTCAACCAGACCATGAGGGACTGGCCATTCAGCTGCAGGGAATCACTTCTGTCTGGCAGGTGAGAGACAAAACGAAAATACATTTCATAGACTCCTAGATGACCAGGTTGGAAGGGACCTCAAGGATCATATGGCCCAAAATTTTTTGGCAAAAATCACAGCCAAGACAAGCTGGCCCGGCACCCTGATCAGCCAGATCTTAAAAGTGTCCAATATTGTGCAATCCACCACCTCTCTGGGCAGATATTCCCATGGCTGACTGTTCTCATTGTGGAATTTTTTCCTCTTGTGTCCAATAGTAATCTCCCTAGGAGTAATTTTTACCCATTACCCCTCATCTTTTCCATATGACTCCTGATTAAAGGGAGTTTCTATCTTATTTACAGCCTCCTTTTAAATACTGGAAAATGGTGATACTGGTATCCTTGCCTTTTATGAACTTCTCTACCAAAACCAGCATATTGTCAGAAAGATTGACCTCTTCTCTGCATTGCAGAGTTCAATGGGGAATACACAAACTCATGAATAGATATGTGCATAAGTACCCATCCCCAGAGCAAGGGCAGCACACGTATGACAGCTTTTGTAAGAAAAGAACAGGGAAGGGGAAAAAAATAATTCTAATTTGCCCAATTTATCTCCCCTGTTGCTAGTCAAAAACTAGATTATACTTTATTTTTCTGCTGCACACAACAGAGATTCACTTGATGCAGCTTCTCCTTACCGTCATGGAAGAAGATTTTTTCATAGACTTATCACTCAACCAGGAGATGATGAGACACTGGCAACACTTTTGTAATCCAAATATATCTGAAAAAAAAAAAAATAGAGTTACTGCTTTTTTCCTCACTGACAGCTAAAAATCATGAAGTTTCCATAAACTGGGGGAGGAAGGGCAGGGGGAAGGGGAGAATCCTGCAACATTTTTTGTAGGAAGAAAATATCCGCCTTCAAGGCACCTGTAATTAAGACAACAGAGTATAATCGTCCTACATTTGGTAACCTTACAAGGTAGCAATTTTCAGTGAGCAAGAAGTTTTCTGTCTCTGCATCACCCACAGTCATACACTTTTTTGAATGTTGTTTCTGGCCACTCTGTCTATTAACAAACTATTTACTACAGGCACAACTTAATTTTACGTAATAGTAAGGTTGCTCAACACTTCCCATTTTGAATGTGTTTTTAGCTGCTAATGGCTTTGCCAAACTTCCATGCTCTATTCTACTGTCTGCCTCAAGTTAATTAGCTCTGTGGAGTTTAGAATATAAATATAACACACCACACATCCACGAAGCTTTGCCCAGATTAGAAGAAATTGTAAATGATGAATTGGAAAAATTCCTGTTATTTGTGTCATACTTTGGTGAGGTGATCTGAAAATACTCACGAGGCCCCATCTGGAGTACTGTGTCCAGATCTGGGGCCCCCAATATAAGAAAGATGTGGAAATGTTGAAGAGGGTTCAGAGGAGGCCACGAAGATGATTAGAGGGCTGGAACACCTGCCCTACGAAGAGAGGCTGAGGGAACTGGGCTTGTTCAGCCTGGAGAAGAGAAGGCTGCTGGGGGACCTCATTGCAGCCTTCCAGTCCCTGAAGGGAGCAGAGAAACAGGAGGGGGATCAACTTCTTCGAAGGGCAGACAATGCCAGGATAAGGGGGAATGGATTAAAGCTAAAGGAGGGAAGGTTTAGATTAGATATTGGGGGGAAGTTCTTTACAGAGAGAGTGGTGAGGCGCTGGAACAGGCTGCCCAGAGAGGTGGTGGATGCACCATCACTGGAGGTGTTCAAGGCCAGGTTGGATGGGGCCCTGGGGAACCTTGTGTAGATCCAGGCCTGTAGGTTGTTGTCCCTGCCTGTGGCAGGGGGGTTGGAACTCTCTGATCCTTGGGGTCCCTTCCAACCCAGACCGTTCTGTGATTCTATGATATGTCAGATGTACTCACTGCTGTTGTGAAAATCCATACCACATCAACCACCTTAAAAGCTTTTGTATGTTATCCCTTACCCTCACTATCAATGTGCTTATTCTTAGGACAAGCATCTTACAGTTTAGCACCTCCAGCCCCAGAGATGGGCTACTGCAACTTTGCCCATGCACACGAGTCTTGCAGGGGAAGTTTTATCTTGTGCTTTTCTTAGATTTCTCCTGGGCAGTGGGGAGGAGCGCAGGGAGATATGGACAGGTGACAGGAGATAGGACAAGGGGAGATGGTACTAAGCTTTGCCAGGGCAGGGTCAGATTAGATATTAGAAAAAAATTTTTTACTGAAAGAGTTGTCAGGGCCTGGAACAGGCTGCCCAGGGAGGGGGTTGAGTCACCATCCCTATTTAAAAAAAGGGCAGATGAGGTGCTTAGGGATATAGTTTATCATAGGACAGGATGTGATTCTGTGAGATGCTAGTGTGAGCAGAAGCTGATATTTGGGACACAGAAAACAGTTTGGGAAGCAAAGAAACTGGGGAGAGAAACCAGGAGAATAGAGGAGATGCCATCAAGAGGCAGGCTGGGAAATAAATGGAAAACAGGAATGGGCAGGATAGCTGGAAGAAAATGAGTGATGGGTAAACGAGAATGAAGAAAGAGAGGGAGCCCAGAAGGGAGGGCTCAGCTTGGCACGACTGAGAACAAAGGCACCGGCACACCTGCACTGAGTTTCACATGGGTATCCCATAGCACAGAGATCCTCTAATGAGTGGTGCACCAGCTGTGAACTGAGGCAAAACTAGAAAAAAATGGGATTAAATCGTGCATTGCAATTATACTACAGCTATTAGTTACAGAGATGAGGTGTCATGGTTAGGAGGCTGGAATCAGCATGCAATATTTCTTGCTGGTAGCTGCTTCCAGGCCCTGATGTCTGAGCTCGGGGGCAGAAGCTTCCTTCTGCCATCCAGCACTCCCCACATCTTCCTTTTCTGGACAGACACTTACGTTAGATGGATTCCTGTTGAAAGCACTTGCATTTGGGAAGCTTCTGTGTTGCTCAAATGCTGGAGGTGGATTATAAAGAGGGAAGGACTGGTTAGAGTGTTTTGAGGTGTGGGAAGAAGGAAGTTGCTAAGAGAAGAGACTAATTTGAGCTCCTAAATGTCTCATTACTTGCTCATGCATATTCCTAGTCCAAGGTTGAGAAAGAAATCACTGCATATCCAGCCCTGACAGCAATTTAAAACCTGGATTTTTAGGCTGGGGGTATGTTACCTTAGCCACTACTTAAGCTATGCCCACATGCATTGAGAAAGATGCTCCCACATGGGCTCACACTTTCAGTTATGGATTCACAGGAATGAGCAGGGTCTTCTTATGTCCTTTGTCCCCTTAGGACAAATGAGCAGAGCTAAAAACTGTCAGAGCCTGAGTGCATTCATTTAGTACTTAGACAGCATATCTGAAAGAATATGGTAAATAGGGAAAAATACATAACTTGCTCTAAAGAAATCACATTCTTCATTTCCCTCCCACCTCCCCCTCAGCCATCCACTTCATGGAGCAAGTGAGTAAAAAATCATGAACCAGAGGGTAATGGCTGGCTAAGAGAGGCCTCTAGGTCTGCTGCAGTAGTGCTGTGGTTCACACCATAGCTCTTGCTCAGCGCTGATGGCCAAAACCTCATCTTTGTAATCTATATCCTGGCTGTGCTGTTCTCTGCTCTAATTATTCTGCAAGTGTCTCTCCCCACAGCCCGGAACAGGATTTCAAAGGGCTGAGAGTACTGGAACGGGGAAGATTTATGGAGCCAGACAACACTGGCTCTTCTGAATCTTAGGAGGGAGGTTTTCCCTCTGTTTCAAGGGTTACTTACTTCCTGGTCCACTGAAGTTGAAGGATTAAGTAACTTTACCCAAATATAGAACGTATCACACCCAATCACACACACGCACACTGCTGTCTTCTTAAGCGAAGCATCTGAGGAGGAAAATGAGATTACAAATTTAGGAGCATAATGAGATCAAGTTAAATTCACACCATTCCCCCGCCTAGGCACAATCTATGTCATTAGAAAGGATTAATTTTTTGTTACAATTGCTAATCTCATTATACCTTTTGTCACAAGAATGATTTATCAGAATTTCAATCCTTAATGCTATACGTTCTATGAAATATAATACTACTCTCTACCAATACCTTCACTTGACTTTTCCAGTATTCTATATTCTCATTAGCTGGAATCCACTCACTCATGCCATGCCACTCCGCACAGCTATAAATAGCAAGACCAGCCAACCAAATCACACAATGTTGAAAAAGGTCAAAGCAGTATACTACATTACTGTAATTTAGAGAACACTCTTCACAAGGTATTAAAACTTTGATTGGTTATTTATGTGACAATGGAACTAATGAAAATAGAAGGCATTGCAAAACGATCCCGTTATTAGGAGAAAGCACTGGGAGACTGCAAACGCCTCAACTTTATTATCTTTACAGCCTAACATAAATTCATGTTATTCTTTAGGTACTGTACATCTTATGCTGAGTTTCTGTGTTCCTCATAAGACAATGGTCTGCTCACCACTTCTTTCAGGGTCTGAAATGCAAATATTTAAGAAGCTCTTCAGGAATGCTCATAAGCTTTTTATTTAATTGCAGGACACTTTTAGCTAACCTCTAAAGAAAGTGAGGCAGGGAAGAAAGAAAAAGTCAAAATCAAGCAAAGAGTTATTACTAGTGACTTGTCCCCTGCCCCTCACCCACCAAGAGAGTAAGAGAACTCTTGAAGTCTATGGGCAGAACCTGTCTGAGCTCAGTCACTCTGTCACCATACCTGGTCATGCAAAAGTACTTTTAGAGTAGCTGTGAGCGCAGGCTGTTCTGCAGTGCATCCACCATCCGTACTGCAGGAACACCTGCGAATCAGCAGTCTCCTTCCCAGGACCAGGTTCTGTCAGGTGCCCAGTTTGCTCCCTGCATCAGGGATCCTGGTACCCCATGCTGCAGAAGTCTCTTGCTAATGTGAAGATCAGACTCTGTGTCAGGTCATCTCCAATCACACCATTTTACCCAAAGAACGTGAAGTACAGCTGTACACTGGAGGAGCTGTCTCAGGGAAAGCAGACATTGCCCACATCAGATTATTCACAGAGCAGAATGTGGATGTTTTTAAATTTGCCTGCAGAGAAAAAATGCCCAAACGAAACCCAAAAGAACAATGTAAAAAGGGCAAAAAGAGTGGATATCAGTTAGGCATTTTGAGATCACTGCAGGAGAACAGGGCTTAGTACACAGCCCATAGTGCACTTCCCTAAATGCTCAATGCCACCCTGGATCCCTGGGCATGTTCAGAGGATCACAATCAAACAAGCTGGAGAAGATGTAGTGGAAGCTGCTCAGTATAGACAGTAGACTATATCTGGGGCAAGCTGTCTCTGGCCAAAATACGTTTGATTAGATCCTGGCATTATAGAATTCTGTAAATTTGCAGAGTCAATAATAATGATGTTTCAGGGGACTAATTCATGGGATTACAATTAACCTGATGAGTAACTGAGAAGTAAGCTCAGCTAGTATTAAAACAGTAATCAGTGATTTAATTCTATCTGAGGACTCCCATTGTCTTCCATGAGTGAATGCCCATTTCCCAGTGAGGAAGAGGGGGATGCCAGGATAAGTCTTTTTGAGGACAATCTGTGATTTCTACTCTGAAACTCCACAGTTGCAATGTTGTATTGCAAGATTTCCTACTGCTGGGCTGGAGCTGATCTGGCATCTCTCTCTCTCCCGCTGAGTCCCTGTTAAAGAGAACAGAGAGGTGCGACTACAGCAAAGCTGCAGCGTCTGCAGACAGCACAGCTGAACAGCCACATTTAACCCACTGATGCTGGTTGGGTGCTTATACAGCAAAAAGAGCCTGTAGCTTCTGTTTTTCATAAACAAAACTTGAAGCTTCTTTTTGGGTTTGGTTAGCTTTGGGTTTTTGGAGGGGTGTGTGCGGGGGGTAGATTTAGGGTTTGTTTTTTTTCCTGTAGGCTGTTTGCGTTTTTCTAGAGAAGCACCTGATGAGACCTTGTTTAAGGCCTTGTCTACACAAAAATAATGTCCTAGTGGAAGCAATGAAGCCTCCTCCCCTGACCTCCAATACAGATGTTGTTACTCCAATAGTGAGGCTGTGCATGCTGCTAACCACTTTCCTGAGGAAATAATTGTCTCCTACCTGTGCTACACAGTTTACATTCTTGCTAGAAAACTAAGGCTATACTCTCACAATGACTAAATGTCTGTAGGTAAGATGAATGAGTAATTTGCCAGGAGGGAGAAAAAAAATCATCCAAAACCCAAAAAAACCCACAAGAATAAAAAAAAAAACCAAAACCACACAACGCACCAGGCTTTATCTTTGTCAGAAAAGGTCACCCAGGAGAGAGTGAGCAAGGGAGAAGTGAAGCAGCGCATCTCCTGGCTGATCCATGCCTCCTGCAGACTTCCCACCCCGAGCTGGTGCCTTGGCACAGTGCTGGCGAGGCTCTGGGCCCTCTGGCAGAGCAGGTGGCCGTGGGCGGCGTGCTCCTCTGTCCTCCTACTCCCAACAGATTTGCTGGTATCGGGGGCGTAGAAAGCGAGCTCCACCTGAACAAACTGAACCCCTTCACTTTTGGGATGATGGCTGGAGGGGTAGGGAGAACGCCTTATGGAATTTTGATTTGAATTTTATAACATATGGAAATCGGTCTGCGAGAAAAGTGAGAAATATTTAGAAACAGTTGGAAAGGCTCTCATTGAAATTTATCCTGGCTATGTCTAAACATGGAAAAGGACAACAGAAACCAATGTTAACTTAAGAAAAATGTAAAGAGAACTGACTATGCAACAAGCAGAAGGCTTATTTCTTTTTAAGTATAAACAATCTGGTGAGGAGGAAGAAAGGCAGAACTGTAAAAATAAGCCAAGGCAAGTTGAAAATAATGAGGGTAAAAAAAAAATAATAATACTCTGTATCTGTGTGCAGAGATTTTTTTTCTTGTACAGCAGTCTCCAAATATAACTTTCTTAAGGAAGAAACCAGACAAAATATTTCTGTTCCAAAACATCACAGTGGTGAATGGTATTAAAAGGAAGGTGTGCTGGGGGAAGGGGATAATCTTTAGCTATGGACAAGCTTTTTATCCACCTTCCTTGGGAGATTAATCTTTCTAGCCTCCTCACACAGTCAATGGAAAGAGACACTAGCCAGATAGGGCAATTCAATACCCCTAAGTGAAGATGGCATGGATGCCTTAGTAACATTGAGCATAAAGGCTATTAAAAAAAAAAAAAAACCAACAACAAAAACCCAAAACAAACCACAAAACATGGGTCATTTTCTTCAAGTTTTGACTGGTTGGAGGTCTGGGCTGACTTACAGATGGAACAAACATCACTGCCTTGGGAGAAGTTAAGGAAATGGGTGTGTGGACACAGCACCCTTGCTTGATCCTTGTCCCCTTTCTCTGTTCATGACATGAAGCACTGTGTATTAAACCCATGCCTCCCCTCTTGTTCTCTTCATGGTTTTTTTTTGCCCTCCCCTTAGCTCTGTAATGTTGCTTTTCACTCCAGTGCCACAGGCAATGGGAGGTCACAGGCAGCACGCTCGCAGAAGTGCAGAGCACCCCCTGAGTAGTCAACAGATTCCCTTCCCCACTGCTATTTCCTACATGTGGAGAGGTCCCAGCCACAGGCAGCTAATCTTTATCCAGAACAATAATTCATTTAACACTTGCAACTGAAGTGCCCTTTGTGCAGCGAGTCTCTGATGCCAAGGTAGAAATTTTGTTCCCAGGGGACCTGTTGAAAGGCCATATTACAAAGACAGTGGAAAAATTAGTGTGGAGGCAGCCTAAGAAAATATTTGAAATACCAAGATTAGCAATGACTATAATCAAGGGTAAGGACAGATATAGAGAATGTAATTGCTTCTAATTTGACCAACATAGTATTTACCAGCTTTTTAAGAAGCCAAACAGGCAAGATTATCTAGATTTTCAAAGGTGTTTATCTATGAACAATTGGCTGAGTGGATTGACAGAAAAAGTCATGTTGAATGTATAGCTCACTTACTGTAAAAACACAATGACAGGAAATGCTGTTATTGCTGTGTAAAGTTGCTGAATCTAACAGCATAAATTCAATGTAAAGCCTGAGTTACTTTTCCACATTTTTACTTTGTAGAGCAACCTAATCGGCCCTATATTTCCTTTAAAAAGAAGTTCCATTTTAAAAGTATGTATGTATATAAATTCTACAAAATTATAGGATTCTTCTTTTTTTCCTTTCTTTCTACACTATATCTGAGAACACCAATTTCTCCTCCCTTTGCTTCACTTTTCCTTTTAGGACTCTGACAGAGCTGCAGTTTGGCTTAGGAGGCCAACTCATTACTTTTGCTCACTGGAGGACTATTACCTAATAACTTGTTATTGTGCAACTACTTATGAACAACTAAACATAAAAATCAGCATGTTTATGCTCATATTCCCAGTACAAAAGCAATCCCTTACTTAACTTACACCTATGAATTTCAGCTGCTAACTTATTTTCAGATCCAAACTTTCAAAATCACTGATTACTCATAATCCTTCCTGACAGAAGACAGGAACCACATCACATGCTGTATTTTGCCACCTGCTGCAACACAGACTTTCTGTGAATGATTGCAAGCAGTGTGCAAACCACGGTTTATTTCTGGTAGAAATTTCTCAATAAAACTTCAGTGAGGCTTACAGATTTCCACCAAAATAAATTTAAGAACTTGAATTAATAACATGTCGGGGTGCTGACAATATTTGGCAGGTTTTAGGGATTTCTGAAAAGAAATGAGAAAAGCAGAAATATTCATTGAATAATGCATGGTTTTTCATATGTTCCTCAAATCTCTCTGACTCTTAATAAAGCAAGCATACTCAGTGTTGAGGAAACACAGTATTGCCTGGGCTTCATTGCACAAGTGCTGAAGTACCATCATGAGTTAGGCTGTTCCATGGGCATGACATAGAAGGAAGATTCCAAATTTGCAGCACATTTTATAGCAGAGTATGTACATGAGCTATGTACATACTATGCCAGGCTAGAGTTGACAAAAGAGAAAAAGGAAAAGGCTGAGTTAAAATATAAGTGAAACTCTTCATAGCTGAGGCAAATGCACCCATTGATCAATACTATAACTTTTTAAAATTTGTTCATACAGGGAATATTTGTGCCCCTGCCCATGGCAGGGTGGTTGGAACTATATGATCTTTGAGGACCCTTCCAACCTAAAGCATTTTGTGGTTCTATGGTTTAAATGGTGTTCCCCCTCTGCACTGCCCTGGTCAGGCCCCACCTAGAGTATTGTGTCCAGTTCTGGGCTCCCTGACAGAAAAAAGACAGGGATCTCCTGGAGAGTCCAGGGAAGGGCTACGAAGATGATTAAAGGCCTGGAGCATCTCCCCTATGAGGAAAAGTTGAGTGAGCTGGGACTGTTCAACCTTGAGAAAAGAAGGTTAAGAGGGGATCTTATTAATGTTTATAAATATCTCAAGTGTGGGCCACTGGGGGAAATGGCCAGCCCCTTTTCAGTGGTCTGTGGAGACAGGACAAGGGGCAATGGCCTCAAGCTGGAGCACAGGGAGTTCAGCACCAATATGCATAAGAACTTTTTCACAGTGAGGGTGACAGAGCCCTGGGACAGGCTGCCCAGGGGGGTGTGGAGTCTCCTTCTCTGGAGATATTCAAGACCCTTCTGGACGCCTATCTGTGCAACCTGTCCTAGGGAACCTGCTCTGACAGAGGGGTTGGACCAGATGATCTCTGGAGGTCCCTTCCAACCCCAACGATTCTGTGATTCCGTGATTCCACTCCTACTTTTACCCATCAATCCCTTCCTCTTGTCAGCTTTCATGCACCTGACCTTTTGTTTCTTAGGTAAGTTGTGAGACATCTTCCTACATGCACGATTAAGGGCACAGTGAATACTGCACACTAAAAGATGAAACAATAATCTGTTTCCTACAAACGTCTCGACCAGCTGCCACCAGGAAAGGAAGGGAGAGAGCTCTTCTGCTTTGCAAGTAAGGGTTCCTGGTGAGGTGACATATTTTTCTGTTTCTTTAAGTTAAATGTACTTGTTATTTACATGAAATCCATCTGCTACACCATCCTACATGCCCAATAGGACCATGCAGTTAAAACACATTAAAAACACATTAATGTGTCTTTCCATACTGTGACGTGTTAATAGTCCAAAAAGCTGTTAGAAGCAGGCTGTCAGGCATAGGCAATGGATGAATTGCTTGGTCAGCATGAACATACATTCCACCATAATTCATAAAAGAATACCATTAACATATAGCAATACAAGCACATATTAAAAAAAAATAAAATCAACTTTTAACCCTAGTTTTTAACCCTTCACAAATTATTGCCCTTCCAACAACTTCAATTCTTTGTAGCTAGCAACAGTAAGCTAGGATAGAAAAGAAGATCTGTGGATTAGTGACCCATTATTTTAAATGCATGAAAGAGACAGAACCATCTACAGGAGCAGCATATTCCATGCACAAGGAAAACCTGTTTTTGCCTGTAAAAAGTTTCCAAAGTTAGTTGTATTCACATTAGCATGATCATCTACTTGAGTACATACATAGAATGTTACAGTGCAAGACTCGTATGCATTTTTAGTGAAACAGGATTATTGAATTTCTTTATATTCAGAAGCAAAAAGAATAAAAGTGTTTAAAAAAATCTGGACTTACCTGCCCCACTCAAACAAATCTTCCATACAATGAGATTTTGTGTTATTTGGCCTTTGTTCCAGTAAGGTTAATGTTTAGGGAAGGAGAATTTTCTTTTTCATTCTACTACACTGTCAATATAGTAGAATGAAGAAGAAAAGCACTGTTATGAGCTTGGCAACAATATGTACAGATATATTTCCTGTCAGTGGCATATGCATATCCACTGTAGTAGTCATACATGCATATCTTGGTAGGTACGACTGTATTTTCCTCCAGAACTTGCTATCAGAGTGTTTCTTACAACATTTATAGGTTCCTTAAAAATATATAGTGAAGGGAAACATCTTTTTGATTGGATGAGAGCTTCCTTTGCAAGTTATCTTTGTCCACTTGCTTAAAGGCCATGAAAAGCTAGACTTGGTGTGTGCTTGAATCTCTCTCATACTTCTTTTGCTGATTCCCTGTTACTGAATGTTTCACTGCACATCTTCTACCTGTTGTCACTTACACACCCTTTGAATTGCAGGATGCTGCAGGACATATTGTGCTTGGTGACATACTTTTTGTGAAGGAAATCCTTAAATCAGCTGGCCACCATATTAATCAATGTTTGATCAGGGGGCGTAGAATGAGCGAACTGTCCTTATGACAAAGGAAATCAAAATGTTTCCTCCATACAGCACTTCAGGGAAAGAGGGGCATGGGGGAAAGAAGCTCCAGAACTCACACCTCTATCAGACATAACAAAAAGAAAAATAAATCCTTTCTAAAGGCCTGAGGGTAAAAAGTACTGAGTTCCAAACTCCCAGAGGCCGGTGGAAGCTGAAAGCATTTGGCACCCCTTTGAACTCATCCTGTTACTTCAGTACACTTTCAAATCAGCATTGCTCTCATAACTAGTTTCTGCATATATTTTCAAGCACCCAGAAGTCAGTGCTAAGTGCAACAACAGTATTTTGGGGATGGCAGTAATAACAGCTAAACACAAGTCAGTGACAATCTTCAGAGTCTATTACTATGTTTGCACATGCAGCTTAATAAAGATGGAAAACAATTCAGTCGGTTGCAATGTACTCCTCAAGGAATGCAGAAGTGAACTGGAGACAGTAACAGGTAAGCAGATGATTCAGGAAACACTTGGATTTAGGGATACGATGTGGAGATAAGGGTTCAGATCTCCTTGTTCACTTTTCTCAGCTCAGGCTCTGCTGAGCTACCAGGCTTTGGCTTCAGCTATGAAAGGGGAACATCACTGAAGTCAGACTTATCATCTGCAAAGATGAAGACAGAGTTACAAATGTACACCAAGACCAACAGTCCAGAATGTTTAGTGTATTTCACAGTTGGCTGGGGCCCACTTACAGTGAGTTATAACGGGGCAAGAACACCCACTCCCTTGACAGAAAACATGGAAGTATCTACATAAATAAAAATAACAACTCTGCAATATGTAAAGTATTTAATCAATTAATAAGGAACTGATCCTTTCAAAAACCAAAACTGATCTGTTAGCACAGGCTTATTTTATAGTCCAGGAGTCACAATTCAGGGCATACCCAAACACCTATTTCCAAAACACTCTGTTAGGTACCTTCCCTGTAGGGTTTGTGAAAACATGCCCAGGACTCTCCACGGACAGTTTAAGAGGTTTTTCTTAGGCACCGCCTTACTATTCAACATGTAGGATTTATGTATCTACTCATAAAAATATCCTATTGCGTCATGTAGCACAGCTGCTCTGAAGACTTCTAGAACCTTCCCATTTGTCAAATCATCAACAAGCTTCTATGAGGTGCCCAAAGAGAACAGCAATGAATCTGGGAATTCTCCCTCTCTCTTCTGCCCTTGTCAGGTCCCATCTGGAGTCCCGTGTCCAGATCTGGGGCCCCCAATACAAGAAAGATGTGGAAGTGTTGAAGAGGGTTCAGAGGAGGCCACGAAGATGATTAGAGGGTTGGAGCATCTCCCCTACAAAGAGAGGCTGAGGGAACTGGGCTTGTTCAGCCTAGAGAAGAGAAGGTTGTGGGGGGACCTCATTGCAGCCTTCCAGTCCCTGAAGGGAGCAGAGAAACAGGAGGGGGATCAACTTTTTAAAAGGGCAGACAATGCCAGGACAAGGGGGAGTGGATTGAAGCTGAAGGAGGGAAGCTTTAGATCAGATATTAGAGGGAAGTTCTTTACAGAGAGAGTGATGAGGGGCTGGAACAGGCTGCCCAGAGAGGTGGTGGATGCCCCATCCCTGGAAGTGTTCAAGGCCAGGTGGGATGGGGCCCTGGGGAACCTTGTGTAGATCCAGGCCTGGAGGTTGGTGTCCCTGCCTGTGGCAGGGGGGGTGGAACTCTCTGATCCTTGGGGTCCCTTCCAACCCAGACCATTCTGTGATTCTAGGATTTAATATTTCTCATTGTATGACCACGTTTAACCAGTTCATCCTCAAAGAGTCTGAGGTCTAAAGTCAGGAAGATGCCAATGTATTTGGGCAAAAGAAATACTAATTTGGTATCTTTAGAGGGGAGGAAAAGGGCTTGCACATTACACATGGGGTCCCTGTATGCAATCACAGGGAATTAACAGTGGGAGAAAAGGAAGACATTTTTATGACAAATTTTTAGACAGTGTTTCTATCTCGGCTGCAGAAAAAAAGAGGTTTAAAGAAGGCACTGCAGCCATAACAGGGAGGATGGATCTCTACAAACTCCCCAACCTGTGCTGTTCCAGGAAAGTTGTGGTCACAGCAGTGAACTTTGAAAGAGTGAGCGGAATTCAATATTATTGCATACAGCCATTTTAACACAAAAATGTTAAATCTCTGTGTGTATCTTTCCCAACCATCATTGGGAACACGTTCAAAGGTACAGTTCTTCTCTAATCTTTAAATGCTCTAATACAGCTGACTCGACAGCAAACAAACAAAACAAGATATTCACTTTTCTGAGTGCAGGACAGTAAATAAAACCAAGGAGGTGGACCACTGCATTGGTGCCTGCCATGGCAGATCATTAAGAAATTAATAAAATAGGTTTTGCTGCTCCAGAGTAACAGAGGAGCATCTCTGCCCATCTTCACAGAGCAACTGCAACGGGTGGTAGGAAAGCAGCCTGTGCTGAAGAACCATCACCGATCAACTGAGCCATTTCAGGTTCAGGCAGACAACTGGACAGTGGTCAGTAGCTATGAAAAAATCCAGGCTGTGGCTATTCTTAGTGTTACTACAACTACCACTATGCTTTACAGCTTCCCCTATTTGTACACTTTCTGCACTTTTAATTGTCTCCTTCAACTGAGCTACAACACTGCTGAAAAGCCTCTCTGATGTCCCGGCCTCAAACTGTGCCTGCCATGGCAGCTCTAACTCAGCACCCCTTTATTGTTGACTACAGCATTATTCTCCCAGCACTGCCACTCCTTACAAACGTCTTTGTTTAACTTGAATACCCTTAGTTTCTGACAGCATTTTCCCCTAGCTAAATTCCCACTAAATACACTTTACTTCTCTATGCCTCATAGGCTATTGCTCTAAATGCATCCCTTCAAAAAAAAAAAGCCACCTGCCTTTAATATGTGCATCAATAAAAGGAGGATTAGAAACCAGCAGTCCTGGATTCTGTTGAACAAACTTCTTTATGCCTCAGTTTATTCAACCATAAAACAGCTATACTACTTACTACAATATTTCAAAGAATAGTTAAAAAGCTTAATGTTATTATTGCAATACTACTGATTCTGACTTGCTACAGGGATAATATAAAATTTCCTAAGCAAAGTTGATAGATATTTCTAAGTTTATGGTTTGTAGTCATTAGAATAACATTATCTGCAAGGTTAATGCCCCAGTCCTATGGAGCAGAAATTAGTATCCACATTATAGTCAAGATTATATTTTCATTTGCTAGTTACTCCTTTTTAGTCTGTAGCATTTATTTTCTCCTATAGAACAGCATTATTAATACATACTTACTGCCAGTAAGCTTACATTAAGTTATTTAGGAACACATTATTTTAAAGCAAGGGAAAAGCTAGGGTTGTCATCTATCCGGATTTCTGCAAGGCCTTTGACACCATCTCCCACAACATCCTTCTCTCTAAGTTGGAGAGATATGGATTTGATGGGTGGACTGTTCAGTGGATAAGGAATTGGGTGGTCACATACAGGGGGTGGTGGTCAATGGCTCCAAGTCCACATGGAAGACAGTGACAAGCAGAATTCCTCAAGGGTCTGTACTGGGACCAGTGCTGTTTAATATCTTTATTAATGATATTGACAGTGGGATTGAGTGCACTCTCAGCAAGTTTTCTGATGACACCAAGTTGAGTAGTGAGGTTAACATGCCAGAGGGACAAGATGTCATCCAGAGGGACCTGGACAGGCTGGATAGGTGGGCCCAGGTGAATCTCATGAGGTTCAACAGATCCAAGTGCAGGGTCCTGAACCTGTGTTGGGACAAACCCCATTATCCTACAGGTTAGGAGATGATGTGCTAGAAAACAGCCCTGAGGAAAAGGACTTGGGAGTGCTCGTGGATGAGAAGCTGCACATGAGCCACCAATGTGCATTTGCAGTCCAGAAGGCCAACTGCATCCTGGGCTGCACCAAAAGAAGTGTGGCCAGCAGACTGGGAGAGGTGATTCTTCCCTTCTGCTCTGCTCTGGTGAGACCTCACCTGCAATACCAGGTCCATCTTTGGAGCCCTCAACACCAGAAGGATGTGGACCTGTTGGAACGCATCCAGAGGAGGAACACAAAACTGATCAAAGGGCTGGAGCACCTCTCCTATGAAGACAGGCTGAGAGAGTTGGGCTTGTTCAGCTCGGAGAAGAGAAGGCTCTGGGGGGACTTTATAGCAGCCTTCCTGTACCTGAAAGGTGCCTATAGAAAAGCTGGGGGAGAACTGTTCACAAGGGCATGCAGCAATAGGACAAGGGGTACTGGTTTTAAACTAGAAAATGGGAGATTTAGGTTGGATATTAGGAAAAGGTTCTTCAATATGAGGGTGGTAGATCACTAGCACAGGTTGCCCAGAGAGGTAGTGGCAGCTCCATTCCTGGAGATACTCAGGGTCGGGCTTGATGGGGCTAAATGGCATCTAAAGGTCCCTTCCAACCTTACACATTCTACAATTCTATTTTCCTGGAGGAAAATTAACCCTGTGGGTTTTTTTTTAATTCATAGGGCAGAATCTTTGTCTAACTGCTTTAGCAAGGTTTTTCTCTTAGGTCTGTATATTATGGAAATACTTTCAAGAAAAAATGGAAAAAACCCCCCAACATCCTAAGTGAAGAATCGAGAACCCCTACACAGAATACTACTGTAACAAAAAGTAAAGGAATGCTATTTCTAAAATGAAAAATCTGATTTATTTTTCTTTCAAAAATAATCTAAGATTCCAAGTTTGTTTCTGCAGGCTACATTTACTTTAACATTAACAAATGAGAATTCCTGCTGTCTCACTAAAGGAAAGAGGGCTGCATTTAGTTGTACTTTAAATCTTCTGTAAGAATTATTCTTATTTGTACACAGGATGCCTGTCAACCATTTCCAGGACTAATTGGACTAAAGTACAGTACAACCTAATTTTTCAGCATACACCACAGAGGTTTGAGATTCCGAAATGCTTTGGTCTTTTTTAAGAGTTTTGTTTTCTATTAGGTACAACCTCACTGTATCCAACTGCCAGTAGAGGGAGAAAACACAATGTGAAGTACAGAAATGTAATACAACACACTCATCTGCACTACCGAAATAAATATGATGCGGTTTCAACCATTTCTATTCTAGGGCAGGGTACACTCATTTCTGTTCCCCTGTCTACAAGTAATCTGATTAACTGTTGGGGGATTTTTTTCCTTGCTCCGGTTCCCCCCACCCCCCACCCCTTTTGCCTTTCATTCTATCCCAGCTGAATCTTTATGAGATGTATAAATAGTGGAAGAATTATGCAGAAGGCTTTATTATGAAACTAGAAATCATTTCATTGACATTAATGGGAAAGTCTGTCTTTTGGAGAGCTCCACATTTCTAGATGTCATTTCCTGTTCTCAAGGTCCCCTAATGCAATGAACCAGGGCAAGATGGGAATTGCTTTACCTCTCTTATGTTTCAGAGACACGTGTATGTGAGATGGGCTGCCGAAGGGCTACATTTTTTTTAAAATTCTAGCAGTTAGTCCTCTAAATAGACTGGCTTCTGTTTTATTAAAAATATTCTTAAGCTTATTGGCACTCATGCACTTACTTCAACCAGACGTGTCCACATTTCCCCACAAAGCTGCCCTCCCCACATATCTGCAAGCACACACATACACAGAAAGCTGTATAAAAGGCTATTTAAATAAAGTACTTTCTCACTCCTTCCTCAGGCATCAAGCCTGTCAGTTGTAACAGGGACAAAGGGCAGACAGCTCTTGCTGCTGCCTCATTGCCTCGCAGCAGCTTGGCTAGCTAGGTCAGGCGCCTGGTCCTCTCTGTGTGGATCCTCACGCTCCAGGTGAGGACACAGTTGTGACTGACAAGTTAAACTCTGTTCAGGATACCCATCCCTATCCAGTGCCTGGAGCACGGTATCATGCACCACCTGTTTTAAGTAAGGGGCTGGGGATGCATCAATACAGCCAAAGGGTAGAGCTCCCAGGCATAAATTTCTTTCTTATTGCTCTCATATTCCTAAAGCAGGATGCCCTTTAGGTCGCTCTGCTCTTTCCAGCTGTAGCGTGTTACACACATAGATGATCACGAACCTAATAGCAAGTGATGGCAGTGCTAAATCATCTGACACTTCTGGCTGTCTACAGGTGCCCATGAATCATCTGGTGTTTGGAGACTTTCTGTTCCATGGCTGAATTAAACCAAGCCTTGGAGGGGCGAATGATGACTGAAAAACAATAGTCAGTGTATCAAACACCTTAATCGATAAGACACTCACCAGGAATGGGATAAACCCTGAGTGAGGTCCTTGCTCTGCCAGCAATCAGAAGTTTGGCTCAGAGTCTCCTGTAAACTAGACTTCAGATCCTGCTGCTGTGGGATTGACTTCTCTGGACAAACCCCTCTTCTCCCACTTAAGTTTCCTTAGGTTAGAGGGGACATCAGAAGCTTTAAGGAGAGCAGTTTCAGAAGGCAGAGGAGGTCTTGAATAGGTCTGCAGAGAGGGAACGAGAGGCAACAGGTCAGATAATAGACTAGCACAGGGAGGAAAGCTCTACAGTGGTATGCAGAGAAGTCAGAGGTTTAATATCTGTATCAAGTGAGGAGTATTATGATAAATAAAGTTTGGCAGGCAGGAACCATTCAGGCACCACCTTCACAGGGACTCTGGCAGAGGGAAAGAATATCCATAACATTACAGGAGGGCTGTTACTGAGGCACAGCAACAGCAGCAACAACCTGAACGCTCAGTCTAGGGAAAAATGGGCCATAACAGACTCTGGATGAAACAAGATGCTTGCTGTCACAGCCATGGAGGAGAGATGCCAGCTGGCCTCCATTCTGTTTAAGTGACAAATGGATGTGAAAGATATCCTGAGGTTTCTGTCCTCTCCAACCTGGCAGTGCTGAACACCACAAGCCATGGGGCTGTTCTGCCCCTCCATTCAAAGTGCCATGGCAACTGGCAAACAGACAACAAAGTGCAACCTTTTTCCAAGCAAGCTCTGTTGTGGGTCTGGCTTGCTTGCTGTAGGATACTTGCAGAGCCAGCTGCCTTCCCTCCACAGAGCTAACAACACAGGTTATGCGTGCCACCACCCTACTGCATAAAGCCTTCCAAGGCAGGATTTAACAGTCAAAACATCTTCATTTGTGTGCATAACCCACTTGAGACCAACTTAGGCCAACATTTAGACTAGTACAAGTCTGAACTTTGCCTCTTGCTATCCCTCTGAGCACCAGTAAAAATTAAATCAGCATATACACGTATCGCTCCTTCCAAAAGAGCAGTGGAAGCAAAACTACCACCTGTCTTTGGAGCAAGGATGCAGGAGCTCCACACTTAAAATTATATTATTCTGACAACTGCAACTCGATGCACAGCAGTGGGTAATAAACTTCAATGACCAGGCTGTGGCTGTTAGAAGAACGGTGCAGCTGGCTAAGCAATTTTTACCTACATGCAAATTCTGCTATTTAACCACAGCTTTCTCCAGGGACTTCTCTAGAATCTAGATTTCTCTCATGTGAGAAGGACCTGCCTACATGTGATACATAGCCAAAGCATTCCAAAACATCTTTGCAGATGTAGGCAGGAAGACAAGCAACATGCACACAGCTTCTGCACTTCAAATGCTGGCCACGCAGCCACGCCTGTTGAATACTAATGGTCTCCTAAAAAGGTTATTAATTCAAGAAGCTAAACACCACCTCATAAGCTAGCGTCTAACCAGGAGGTTTGTACTGTGCCATTGCCTATGGTAGCTCAAAAACTTTGGTATCTGCAATAGCTTTGGCACCCATGAAGGCAGCCTATAAAGGAGCAGCTTGGATTTATCGCTGTGTGCCTCCATAGTCATGCTTGTACAAGTCATTGGTCATGGCAACAGTGAAGCTAACACCACTGTATATTGTCCAGCAATGGGACCTAAGGAAGAAGTTTTATGCTGCCACAGTGATAACAGAGCAGCTTTAAGGCATGACTGCTCACTGACAGCTGCTGGGCACGCTCTGGTGTCTAAGCAGCTCCCAAATCAGAGCTGGCAGGCAGCTCATGGACTCAGAGAGCAGGCAGTGCTACCTGTCTTTATGGGGATTTGTGTTCTACAAAACCAGACCCATGGACTTCAGTGAAGTCACTGCAGCACAGCAAAGGAAAAAATCAGGCCCACGCTGTGCTACACATGGCTCGTACAGGATTGTGGGTGTATTCAATTCAGCATGGCAAAGACTATTTACCCACATTATTTATAGCTCCCTTTTTTTTTAAAAAAAAAAAATAAGGCTGTGGCTTGTTTTCCCTCAAAAAGTCATGTTTCTTATTCTCATTTGTAACTTGCCAGGGGCAAGTAAAGCATAGCAAATACACAGAAAGCAAAGGCCTAGCAGGATAGTTCATTTTAGACTTAACACTACTAGTGCCATTTGCTGCTTGTATCAACTTCTACAAATGGGGGAGGCATAGGGAAACGGTTTCCTAAGTAGCAAGGCATATAGTATATTTAGAAAGGACAGATTCGCCTAGAGAAGCATGCAGTCAGTGAATAAAAGCGTTAGATATGGGAATCAGCACATTTCATAGCATCAAAATGCTGCAGAGAAGCCTATAGCCAGTGCTAACATGCTTATTGTTACCCATTCCCATCACTGGGAAGAAAGCACAGTGTAATTAAGAGATTCATCTCCTGGAAACAATGGTTAATAAAGAAAACAAATAAACAAACAAAATCAACCCCAAACCCGAACAAAACCAAAAAACTCAAATGAAAACCGTGAATATAATCCCATACTATTCTTCACTTAATTTTTCCAGACTTGTTTGTAAGGAACTGCAAGTATCTAAAAACCAAGGTCATGTCTATGGTTTTAATTCTGTTTCCACTCTATAAATATAGCATAAGTTAACTGAAGTTAATGAGGAAACAAAAGAATAAAACTAATGCAAGTGAGGTATGAAATAGACGTGGTCTAGAAAAAGGTTTAAGGAAAAAAAACCAACCAAAACAAACAAAAAAACCCCCAAACACCAACAGCCACAACCCAAAAAAACCAGTCCTGCTTTAGGGGGAACACAGTTGTGATCTGATAGCACTCACTGGTGATTTATATTTTTCCAATATTGTGTAAGATATATGCTGCAAACCAAATTCTCAGCTAAATTAAGTGGATGTAACACCTTTAATTTCAGTGCAAATCCACTAGTTTATAGTACTGCTCATCAGGGACATTTTCATGAAATGTATTAGTACAAGCCAATGCAATTTAACAACACAAGAAAGCAGTATTTGGTAGGGACCTAACTAGGTCTATTTGTTAATACTAAGATCAGAAAAGTCCACTACATTATACAATCTGATCTGCTGGACAGAACAGCCCATTCACCAAGCCAATAACTCTAATTAAAACAGATTACAATTTGATCCTGATAGTATACAGGAAATACCAGCCAGGTAGTTAAGAAAGATGAAGCAGAATGCACTTAGCAGCACCCATCTTTAACCATCCAGGCTTTGACTTCTGGTCTCTTTCCAGCTCTGATTACATCTCTCTAGTTGTATATTAAAGGATGGGGGAAAATAAAAATTTTAAAGTTTTAAAGACATACTCTTTAAGGCCTGCAGACAGCTGAATGAAGCACAAGATTCAGTAACTAACTGAAAGCACTAACTACCTGAATTCAAAACCAAAATGTCATGAACACACTGAGACTGAAGCAGAAACTTTTGTTTTCTTTCTCATTAATCCACGCAGACAGCTCAGATTTAAATTCTCAGTGGAATGAATTCAGAAGGCTCCTAGCACCCACTCATTGAGTAAACTATCTCAGCATTAATTATTATATATTCCTAGGGAGTATCTTCTTGGTTCCTTTTCCTTCCTTTTTTTCTGGAACTCTCCCTCTTATTCTGAAATCAAATTAGTTCAACCACATCTTTCAGTGACTAGACTGTGATATAGCTCACAACAGTTGCTGTCATATCATTTTCCTTATTTCAGGACTGATTTGCAGCCATGAAGTCCCCTTACAGTGTTGTCATGTAAGGGTCTTGTACATGCAGATGGTCCAAAAGTCTGTGATAAACTGCTGCAGCCAGTGGCTCAGGTCCAATTTCCCTGCATCATAATACACAAGCTTCTTAAAAGGCTAACAAATAGTAAAGTCTCTCTACATGACAGATGAGCGTGTATGAAAAATCTCCTTTTATCATTGATGAATTCCTCAATTGATTTCCCTCCAAAAGTTTCACATCCTCTTTCAATCTCTCCAAGACATTATTCATTCAATCACTAGTCCTCTTTTCTGACTAACTCTGAAAATCACAAGACTGTATCACTGCCCAGCATGTCAATGGAAACACTGAAGAGCATCGGGCTCCAGATCCTAAGGAAATTGCAGAGACCACGTTTCTTGCACTGCTATATCTCTCTTTGCTCTGTTATCTGTAGACAAGATGGAGTTCAACCAACCTGTCTGAAGCTCATATAAAGTCAGTTTCCATGATGTTTAAACATAACACAGTTTTAGCACTAAATTAGCATAAATTCAAGGCTGCTATGTCAACCAGACTTTTAAGACCTACAAAAAAGCACACACCCTCCTCCCCAAAGAGCAGCCTTCCACCACCATTAATGCCTCCTTTAGATAACGCTTGTCTGAAACAATTGCTGCACATTGCTATGTCTTAGCTTTTAACAGGCCATGGAACTTGCTGAGGTTTGTGAAGGAACCATGAAAGAAAGACAGGAGCCAGCTATCACTTGACTGCACACATAGCTATGACCATCCTCACCATTTCCAGCAGAGATCAGCTCGCCTTCCTCCATATGACTGAACTGTCTCTCCCTCTGTCTTACAGGGACAGTTCATTCCCTCGATGTGCTCCAGTACCAAACAACCTCTTGCTACTGTGCCCTAGCTACATCTCTTTTTATGATTTTAGCACTTACACCTCTCAGTCACCCCACTGCCCTTTGAAATTTCACTGATTCCATGGGCTTCCCATAAGGGATCAGCACGTGAGCTGCTTACAGAGACTTCACACCAAATGCAGACCGACATTTTCACATCATCCAAGCCAAATTCCTCAAAGTGGTAAATAACAACCAGTTGCTCCCCTCCTCACCAGAAGCGTATCATTTACAGCTAGAAAAATAGAGTGATATTGTCTAAAAGTTTTCTCTAGTGTGCTTGAAGACTGACATCTCTCTCTGATGGTAGCTTTGGATGTAGAAAGCTCTCAGGAAAGCAGAAACATTAAAAATAAATGCAAGATGCTTCATGCTCGTTATAACATACTGAACCTTCGGAATAAATTATTTATACCAAAGGTTGGATGTGCCATAATAGCATCCACCCAGCAGCTAAGAAACGTATAGGAAATGCGAGAGCAAACCACAGAGATCAGCAGAAAGAAGCCTGCTAGAAATGGCTGCAAGCCTGATAGGAACAATAACATAATGCTTAACTAAAATTATTCAAAGGGAGCAAAAGGATCATCAGGTCACCTGGGATTTTTTTCCCCTGATAGTCTGTCACAGCAACACAAGGACCAGAGGATTTTGCAGAATTACAAATATGGTGTATTTGCTCACCCTATGTTCTATATTTTTATGCAAATTAAAAAAGTCATAGTTTGAAGCTTTCACATAAAAACCCCAAAAGTTGAGGTTTCTAGTGCAATAATTATATGCAAATGCTTTTCGTCAACTATCTCAGTTGTTACTTATAGTATTACATCAACTATCACCTTCTAGTAGTACAGTATTAGCAAGAACAAGATCAGCCTTGGCCAGGATACTTTCTGGAGGCACTTGCAATGATAGCAGAATCAAAGGATGAGGTTACATGATAGAGAAAAGTCCATTGTATAAGGCAGCAGATGGAGGTAAAATAGGGTGCTGTGCAGAGCTAAGGAGTGTGTATGTTGTGCTCTATCTCCTTTCTAGTAACATGAAGTGTTGGAACAAAACCCCATACACTGAGCTGGTGATGCAGATGATCTCACCCCATGGCACAGAAGCAGGAGATGGGCGTTAGTGAGGTAGAATACTAGGGTGAACATAATCTCAATCCCTTTAGTAAATCCTCATTTCCACATTCATTTCTGTTTTAACACCACTGGCTATCAGCTCTCCCCATAATAAGCATTTTGAATGAAGGGTTCAAAAAGATGGTGCAAAGTTGCATATCATATAATCTCTAAAGTTACCATTATATTCCAAAAGCTCCCTCCACCACCAGAGAGCCATTAGGTCAGCACACAAATACACACACTCTGACAAGGAAAACAAAGATTTCGGTCTGAAGTCTTTCCTGTGAGAAGGCATATAGAAAATTACCTTCTCACTATATTGTGTTTCTGGAAATGTTCTCAGCTGATGCCATGCTGACAGTGTAAGAGGTCAGGGTTTCATGTGAATATAGTTTTTTCTTCCTTCATGGAGGCCTGGTAAGCAGAAGTCTAGTAACTAAGCACAGTGCTATGCAACAAATCAGAGGGTGCAATATTCAGGTCTGTAAGGCTCTTCCATAAAGCAAGGCGACACAGCATAATTGCTACATACTGTAAGCACAGTTTTACAGGCAAAGGTGCTCACCAGATTCTGAAGTTTTATAACCCCTTTGCTTCAAAGAATATCACAGAGGACATACACTGCACCACCCTGACAGTGGTCCATGCTGCATCTAGGAGCTTCATGATTCCCACGACAACTACCAGCCCTGCTCCAAAGCCGTGTGCTACATGTGTATGATGAGCGCAGCCCTTACACCCTTACATTTGTGCTTCAGTCATAAACCATTCTACAGAAGAGAATTGTCCATGCACCATCTTCAGGGCCATCTGCAGGCTATACATCACGCTTGGTGAAAGCCCCTGAACTCAGTAACACCCAGTTTATTGTCCAAGACTGTCACCTAAATTTAACAGAGCACAAACTAATCATTTTTACTGCTACCATGAGGCTGAGCACAGGAGGGTAGGATGAAGCTGAGGGGCATGCTAACTTCCAATAAAGAACCAGTAACACTATTTCAGAGTGCTTTTTAGAACAGGCAACAAAGACACTGCTCTTGCTCTGTGGGTTGGTTGCTTTGTAGGCTTTAGAGGCATGAATGTCTATTTTGGATATTTCATAGACCAACCTCCAGGCCTGGATCTACACAAGGCTGCCCAGGGCCCCATCCAACCTGGCCTTGAATACCCCCAGGGACAGGGCATCCACCACCTCTCTGGGCAGCCCGTTCCAGCACCTCACCACTCTCTCTGCAAAAAACTTCCCTCTAATACCTAATCTAAACTTTCCCTCCTTCAGCTTTAATCCATTCCCCCTTGTCCTGCCATTATCTACCCTTTTCAAAAGATGATTCTCCTAAATGTACATACACACCAGGCAAGGGGGCAGTACTCTTCACTTGGGTATTTTGCCCAGATACAAATTCAAACAAGCACTGTCCTATTTCACTGTGAATGGGTAGAGAGCTCTATGGTGTGACAGCTGCTATGTATATAGCAACCGCTAATAGTTTCAGCTGAAATCAAAAGCACATTTAACAAAGCATGAAGCATAGAAACAGATTTATAAAAATAATTCTACAGCCAAACAAATTATTCCAACCAAATATATTTGCATACAAAAGTCAGGGTGAGAGTGTTAAATTTTTCATTGGAAAGAAAATCCCATTGCAGTTTTCTTAGATGTAATTCCTCTTTTAACCCCACAGTGAATTCTGAGTAACTCCACTGATGTCAGAACTATAATGGTGTAAAAAGCATGAAAAATGTGAAGACAATTGTATTCAGCATCACAACCAAAATAACAGGATGAATAATTGACAAGTTAAGGTAGAAATTTAGCTGGTGTAAAGCAACTCGTGGATTTCAGTGTGGAAAGGTTAATTTACACCAGCTGTGGATGTTGGGCCATTATTAGTAAATCCTGTTTTCTCACACATACGTTAACAAAGCTGTTAGGAACATGGGGACAAATGCAAAAGTAGGTGTAATGATTCATTTGATGAATTAATTTACTCTTTAAAAATAATACAGTATGGCCTATAAATGGACAATGTTAAAGTTTGTTTTAGGTTTTTTTTTTGAAAGCCATTAAAATCACAGTAACTATTGATTAAATTAAAGGCTCTGGCAATGAGTCATCATTTCATTATAATTAATACCTAATTGTTTCCCTAAATAAATAATATCAGAATTTTATTCACAGTGGGGAAAAAAAAAAACCCAGTTGAACAGTTAGAAAGAGAATCTTGTTCCTTCACTAACAGAGAGGATTATACTACATGATAATTTTTTATCAACAACAGCATTTCTGCCACAGCACTAAACACAAAGATCAAAATGATCAGTTGCAGCAAAGAAATTGGAGCAGTGGCATTAATAAAACCACAGAGGCCAGCCATCTTGTGCACCACAGGGAAATCCAGTTTTGCACAGTTGGTGTTTTGAGGCACATATGTGACACAATTAGTATAACAAAATAAGTTTCTCCTTGCTGAAGCATTTACTGCAAATTGAGTCATTAATCTCATTTATAAAACAGGCACGATGGCTAGCACACTGCAATTGGCCAAGGCGATTTCTTCTCATTAGTGTGTGAATAGCTCAATCTTGTTCACTTTAAATGTGGGTCATTTTAACTAAATATAAATACTTCAGCCACAAGACCCTGCAAGAACTGTTACTCTATATGAGCAATTTAAAGTTCCAAAACACTGGTAATGTCATGGGCTAGCACCTGCCCAGACCACACTATGACTACTGCAGCAGTCATCATTTTAAAGATGAAGACTCAAAGCTCAGAGGGATGCAGGACTAAGTCCACTGAAAGACTTCATCTTCTGAAAGGGGACACAAGTACATCGAGGCTCCTAAATTCAAACAGTGATTCAGAAAATCCCTATTGAATTGCTGCCAAAATTTGAAGCTGCCCATTCTCACAGGGTGTCTACCTAATCGAGTGTTTTACAGTGTTTGTACCTACCTGAAACTGCCCAGATGGAGCTGCTTGGCACATGCCTCCTGCCTCATCCTGGTCATGTTTCAGAGAATACATCTTTCTTTTCAGCATAAGCTTTTTGCAGCATTGGATCCAGACTGGCTTGCCACATATGCAATTTTGTAGGTGTTTTGCAGGGTCAGGGCAGTCCATCACAAGGACTGCTGCCTGTGCTTGCTGAGAGCAATGACAGCTCAGTTGCTACTGGTGTGGACCAGCCTCAGCCTCCAGCTTGGGCAGGTAACTACAGTCACTGCTTTCCTCTCCTTCATTAGGAAGTTTCTTATTTTGGTAGACCAAATACTGGGAGAATAGACAGTGACCAAAGCTGTAACTTCAGGTCACTAAAGAGATGGTGAATCCCTTGACCAATTTCTAGCAAAACTCTCTTCCCCACATAAAGCAAAGTAATCACCTGTCTTGCCCTTCAAGAACTTACATTAAAGCCCTACTCTGCATACATAACCACTCAGATGACTCATGCCATGCTTACTTCAATTATACCACCTTGTATAACACACTGCTACCAATACCACCAGACATAGAGAGCAATCCATCAGATCAGAACAAAAACCTACACAACCCATCAAGAGAAGGAAGAGGGAAAAAAAACCCCACACACACCTCCCCAAAGCCCATACTGCTTTGATTGCTTTTAACTCAAAACACACTTTCATGGCACCTGTTAGGAGTTTCAGTGGCCATCCAAGGGCTGTCCCATCATCAGAGTCACTACAGGCTCAGGTGTGGATCAGGTGCAATGCAGGCTTCTTTCATCTTTAGAATGCAATAAGCTCCAACATGTCACAGCTTCTTCGAGGCTTCCTTCCAAATAAAATCTGCATTAGATATATAGAGTCATCAAGTGCTAAGCAGTAGAGGGAACAAACTCTGTCACTTGAGTTTTTCAAAGCTTCTTTGATTTTTGCTTTTGGGGTTTGCAGTGGTTATTTCTTTGTTTCAAACAAACTTCTCCAGCCATGGTATGATCCTCAGACTCCAAAAACATCACATTGCAACCAAAGTGCAAGATTTGCAGAGGGGCTTAAAAACCTCCTACAAAGAAAAGCATGAAGAAGTCAGTCAAAATGCCAGAAGGCGCTGGCTAGAAAGGAAAAGGTTATCCCAGATAGTTGTAAGCATCTTAGGTACTTCCTCAAAACCCAGAGATTACTTCCCCCCCCCTTTATTTAAAGACCCAGCACTCATGAAGTGTACTTAAGAGGATAGGACTCAGGAAGGTTAGGTGCCTTTAGTGAGTTAATAATTGGGGAAATTTCTGTTTTGGAAGTGTGTGAATATAACTCCCCAGTATCTGAAAGCTCTACTGAGAGAAGAGCTTGTGCAAAACTGTGCTGAGCTGTCATTATATGTATACAGATGTATAAAAATTGATATCTAGAGCTTATGGTGTCTTGTCTTTGATTGATTTGTTAACGTTTATAAATGAAAATAAAAGTTTGGGGCTTTTTTCACAATAAATACTTGTGCTCAGCTCAAATAAAGCTCTCCTCCGAAACATGGGCTCACAGTAGCAGCTCTAAGTGAGGGAACCCACTTCTCATATGAAGCCCTCTTGGTTAAGTTGTAGGATAGAGATGTTCTGATGCAAAGTGTTTGCTATGTTCCAGTGTAATGGAGTCATCTGACTCTGTGAAATCTCTAGGTATTTCTTTGTTTAGCTAGTCATAGTAAACAATTAATCAAATAGTGCGTGTTCTTTCTGAGGTTTCAAAACATTAACATTTTGAATACTATTATTACAAAATTTAATCAATCACTGTACCTCCTAATCCCACTGAAATTTAAAATGCAGTTACTTTTCTTGCTACCTTCACCCTAGGATGAAAACAAGAAGTTGATGAAACTCAGAGAAAAGGATCATATCTCATTTTTGCAGATGAGTAGGCCTCAGAAGACTTTGCTAAAGTCTGAATCTGGGACTTCTGAAAATATTCCTATGATATTATAAGCAATCGTAGCATCTGAGAGAAGCATTACTTTTCTTTTTTTGTGTGTGTGACTGAAAGCAGGACTTACTTTTCTGCTCTTTCCCCTAGCCCTACTTAACCCTCTCCTGGCCATCCTCCCACTGTCTTGAAAAAGGAGGGGAATAACAACATTAATCCACTGCCAAATGTATTGGCAGGAGTTAAGGTACAGCACTTTTTGGAGGCCATAAATATTAATAATTATAATCTGCTGTGGCACATGTGTTCTGCTTGCATTTTCATTGCATTTCTAGGCAACATACTTTTATTTTGTTGCACAGAGTAAATACAGGAACTCTAAACTATTAACAATTAGAGCACTTGCTGTTGTTTGTGAAATATTAGCTGACCTACTTCATTGCGGTTTTAATTAGGTATTACTCCCATGCTGTTCTCATCCCTGTGGGGATTATACAGTTGGCACAAATATAAGTGTTCCTACAGTAGGGTGATTCACCAGGAAAGAGGCTGTTTAGCAATGCATCATTCAAGGTGGAAGTGCACAACAGTGCACTGTAGCATTACCTGATCTATGCCAGCTTCCTGGCTCCCATATCAGGAATTAAGAGGGCAGGACTGCAGGGGTCCAAAAGGGAGAATGCTTCAGTATCCATCTGGAAGCAACCCTGAATTCCCCCCTCATAACAGCCTAACCCCAGAAAAACCCCTCTTCACCAAAAAGCATGGAAAGCCTGAGACTGTGCCCAGGGATTCATCACCTGCAAACTCAGGTGTACTGTACTGACAACCTACAAGTAATTTTAAGTTATCAACACTGTTGCTTAATTTCCCTAAAATAGGTCTTTCTGCTTCATGCCTCAGTAACTGAAATCATTCCAAATGAACTATTTTTAGTTTAAAAGAAGGCTGTTGAAGAGCAAGGCACAGATCTTAGATTATTTTCTTCTTTTACCCATCAGTAGAACCATGATAGCACAGTTACTTTGTTGTTCCACTACGGTAGTTCAGTTGTGCTGCTAACTGCAAAAATGTATTCCCTAGGAAATTTTACAGATTTTCTTTTTTTTTCTTTTTTTTTCTTTTTTTTTTTTTTCATTTTGGCAATATGAATAAATCTCTATGCAAAATTTTACTGCTCTGTGTCCAAAAATAAGCAGCGATACATTGAGCAAGAATATGATTCCATGACACATGAAACAGTTTTACACACATCAAAGTAATTTCAGAAGCAATTAAGGATGAAACACAAATTGAGGGAGCCTGTACTCCCACTGAAGTGTCCCAGGGGAGAACAAACCCCTTAACTGCCACTGTCCTCTAATTATTCCTAATGCCACTGTATAGGATGCAAACAAATTGATAACTATGGATGCCTCAGCTGGTATTTGGAAACAAAAGAAAAAGTTAAACGCTTCCACAGCAATGAGGTTTTGAACTTCAAACATATCAGGTGTATTTTTGTTTGTTTTCTTTTTCCTCTCCAAGGAGCAGCTGGGGTAGTCTTAGTTAAGATGTTCCTTGGATCAGTGATTTTCACTGACCTATAGCAGAAACTTTTTTCTCCTCTGTTTATGAGTTTTAGGAATGATTAAAATCACCCTAAACCTGCCTTTCCTATTACAAATGAAGGTTTAAGTGGCCATGGCCAAATCCAATTAAACTGATGGCAGAGTCTGAACTTTCATCTTTAAAATCCCGTCAATTTTTTTTTCATCAAAGAAATTCAGAACCCTTGTCACTAAGAGGTGAGTCACTGAACCTCCATTGCTTCCAAATTCAGGCTCAGGTGGCATGAAAGAACGTCACCTCCAGTTAGGGGGCCTCGCACACAGTGGTCTTCTGCACTTGTTGCAAAAAAAGATACATCAAGATTTGCTAGAACTTCCTTTCTACTTTTTACCCAAGACTTTAAGCAACAGAAAATGAGGGTCTGGGGAAACAATGTATAATCTGTGTATTGGCTGTTAAATGAGCAGACAAAAATTTTGACTGAGCTGCTGGATGATTACAGAGTTCTGGGCATTATGGAGGAGTTTATCCAACTCCTTTGCACAGCTTCAACAACACCTCGGCTCCAACTTTCTCTCGCATCATCACCCACAGATTGCATGTGTGGTACCTCAAATGTCTATAGACCCTTACCATCCTTACCTCCTGCCCATTCCACGTCCCTTCCCAATGATTGCAGCTTTTCCTCTCAGTTCCCTATTGAATGCTTACCATACATGAGTACTTGGACAAAACTGGATCTGAACTCCTGACAAGAGATGGTACGGTCTACTGGAAGATCTGTCCTTTTTAATAATGTATGTTCCAACCAGCTGGTCTGAAGAGGAATGAAAAGAAGTGAAAAGCAGTGCCACTGCAATGTCACATGAAGCATATGTGTGTGCATCCAAACCAGGACAGCTTGCATAAGGTTCACTCAGCACTCACACACCGTAGTTCATTCGGCTGTGGGGCAGCTCAGCCTGACCTCCACAGCAGTCTGGGAATGGATAATCAGCAGAGGGCAATTCTAGCTTGCTTTCTGTGCTGTCTGGGTAGAACAGGTACAGAGTCAAGTTTAAGGCAGCCCACCCTGGCAGCAGATTAGGTATTGATGTTACTGTTCAAGTGCAATATCATCTATTAGGAAATGGGGAAAAAAAAGCAATTTAAACCACAGGTATGGGAATCAGGGACACAGCACTCCTAACTACTCTATGAGCCAGACAGCTACAATAATGAGTTCCCTAGTTTGGGACATACCTGTAATATTTTCGGTCACTCATTAGGCTTTGATTTGTCAGAGCAGGGTTGTGACTGCTCTGTGTGTGCTGTAACACTTTGTAAAGATTGGGTGATTTAATGAAGCAATCTTTCACCCATCATCCAGTTAAACCACAACAGGCTTCATTAAAGTGACATAAAATGAGTAAGTTTTGAAGCCTTTACTGGAGAATTTAGTCTCACAACAAGAGACCTAATGGGCTGTACCTGAAAGACAGGCTCCTTCAAAAACAGTGGAAACTCACTACTCTCAGATTTCACTGAAGGCTTCTGGGCTGAGCCCAAATACACAGGTGGGGGAGAGAAATACTTCCAGAAGTTTTGGCATGGCAGGAAGCACCACCTGGCCTATGGATCTACTTCAGAAGCCTCAAAGATGTTGCCAGCTCTGTCTTTATTTCTCCCTGTACCTTTTGCTTTTGCAGGACCGTGAGGCTGACTGACCACTGGCACTGCACAGATGAGATTGGGGGGCAAAGGAAATATAGGGAACAAAGGAACAATTTTAAGTGACCAAAATAAGGTACTTATTTTGTATTTGTACAGGCTGTAGGTTGCAGAAAGAGCTCCAAATTCTGTTCTATATTTCTATATGCAGAAAGCTTTACAGTGAACCTCAGTTCTATCTGAAGGATGTGGGATTTTCTATCACATGCATACATATTTCAGTTGAAAATACTCATATTCAGTAATGCTCCCTTTTTTGCTGTGTTCTTTTCTTTTTTTTTTTAAGTACTAATTGGAGACACCAAGAGGTGAAATACTGAGTTAAAGAAAGCGATTTCAATGAACATATTGCCTTGTCAAATCACAAGAGCAGGTTTAAGCCTAATTAATACAGGGTTTGAATGGGTGAGGTAGTTCTCACTGAATTAAAATTGGCACAGATTGGGTTTTGTTGCAAAAGGTTGGTATGAGTGTACTGCATATGTAGATAGTCTAAGCACCAAGTTGTGCAGCAGTCAAGACAGTACTTTCTGTACAAAGAGTGAAGCTTAATCTCTGTGACTCCTGATCAGCCTGACATCTTAAACATAATAACAGTGTGTACCTAATGTACCTTTAACACACCACATAGTGGTCAGTTTTACACTGATAAAACAGAAATGATTTGGCATCATGAATCTGAGTCACAATGTGGAAGCAGAAAAAAGATATTTCAAACACTGTATGTTTTCTTGGGTTGTTTTTTTTTTTTCATATCTAAGATTTAAAAATCCCCATATACAAATTTAATCATAGCCTGTTATTCCTAAGCTATAAAATATGAGCCATGCCTTAGGGGAAATGGAAGAGAAAGTAAGTGGGGATTTTTTTAAAAAAATGCCACCCACTAAAGACACCAGAAAATTTATTGTAAATGTTCTAGTTGGTCCTGATTTATATGTAAGGCAGTAACATGCCCCTCTGCAGTTACTCCTGTTTTCATGGCTGATGAAAGCTGTGTTTTGTTCTGAGTGTGTGGTGGGTTATCCTTTTTGACTGAACATGTGACTGAACACAACTTAATGCCGTGGCTGACTTCTACAAGCACATTTATCCTCACATTTTGTTTTTATTGGTATTGACAACACCAGTGTTGCACGTGCTGAAATTCTGAGCCAGCTGAATGTGTAACAAAAGACTGCTATGCAACATTTTAGACAGGCTTTGAAAAAAAAACAAAAAAACAAACAAATCATGGGGTCCCTGGTATAAAAAAGACAGGGATGTCCTGAAAAGAGTCCAGAGGAGGCTACGAAGATGATTAAGGGCTGGGAGCATCTCCCCTATGAGGAAAGGCTGAGAGAGCTGGGGCTGTTCAGCCTAGAGAAAAGAACACGAAGGGGGGACCTTCTTAATGTTTATAAATATCTCAAGTGTGGGACACAGGGAAATGGCCAGCCCCTTTTCAGTTGTGTGTGGGGACAGGACAAGGGGCAATGGCCTCAAGTTGGAGCACAGGAAGTTCCGCACCAACATGCGGAAGAACTTTTTCACAGTGAGGGTGACAGAGCCCTGGGACAGGCTGCCCAGGGGGGTGTGGAGTCTCCTTCTCTGGAGATACTCAAGACCCGTCTGGACACATATCTGTGCAATATGAGCTAGGGAGCCTGCTTGGGCAGGGGGGTTGGACCCGATGATCTCTCGAGGTCCCTTCCAACCCCTATGATTCTATGATCCATGATGACATACCTTCAGGGAGTCAGCAGCAAGCTACCAAGACCATAAAATGCTTGTAAAACTGGGCTAAGCATTGGGAAAGGTCTAAGCAGGGACACTTTTGTACAGTCAGAAAAAATATGCTTGTAATGAGCGAAAGACGAATATATTTTGCTTTTGTGGAAATATGTTTAGTGAATCATACAAGTGGGCAGCTAAATTCATTTCTATGGTTCTAGTGCCTTGAGTTATAAATTTCTAGGCAACATTCACAGAAAGGAGTCGTTTACAAATTGCCTCATTTCTGTTCATATTCTGTATTAATACTTGTATTAATTTTCAAGCTACAAATAAATAACCAAAGATGACAGTCAAGAAACAGAATTTGGGTTGCTCCTGTAAGGGGTGGATAGGCTATGCAGCTGCATATGTTCATATAGTGCAACTGTCTGTGTGAGGAGGGTTATACATGTACATTAATGTTTCAGGACAAAGCATATTACACATTTCACTTTATGGAACACAAGATTATCTTTCATCCTATCCAAAGCACATTGAAATCTTTACGTATGTCTAACTTCACTGAGGTTTGAATCAAACTCACAACTATAATTATGAAGGGTAAAGAGTGATCATGATTTGTGACCATTTTGGTGGCTTGCAAACTGAAATGGTGATTTACCATGTTCATAGCCCATTTTGTTTTGCTTTGTGTGGGTTGGAATTCATTCACGCACATATCAGTAGAAAATGAATTTGATGCTCCTTTTTTCCCAGTAAATTTGTCCAAAGCAGACAGCTATTTTCATACCAGAGGCCACCAGCATCTGCCATTAGCATTTGTGCCAGGTCAGGACACTAAAATGCCCATGATGCCTTTTTTTTACAACTGCCACTAACAGTTGCCTGGAACTTGAGGGCATGTCTTCATGGGGAATCCCATGATGTTACAGCATATGCTACCTGGCACCACACAGAGCAATGGGTGAGAAGAGGGATGAGTACATTCACAATCTTGCCAGCTGGTCAAGCTTACACATAGCAGTAACTCAGAGTGATGCAAACCACCACAGGTTTGACTGCTGAGTGCCTGAACAAGTTTACTGCTGTTCTGGTTAATCCTTCTGATTGTATTTTCAAATACAGGTGGTCCCTGAAGTTGCCTTTTATCTGGTTCCCTACCACCACCTTTTTCGAGCTGCTTCTAACATGTGCCCCTAACTAATAGGGACAATTACAAATATGCAGAGAGTTAATTAGCCCAACAAAAGAACAGGTTTTCTGGCAAGTTTCCCAGGTCCTTGACTGACATCTTGGCATGGACTCATCACAACTACTTCACTTGTCTGTAAATATGTATGCATACTGCGACATGGACAAGGGAGGGAAAGGAAGGAGATGTTCCCCCTGTTGCTATGAGGAATAATGACAGATAACAAAAAACTAGGTTTCACATCTCTGCCACTATATATACAAGATTTACTTATGAATATGGATTTTACAAGCATCCACATGAGCACAAGGCAGAGGGACACCAGTTTGTCTGTGGGAAACATGGTGAACATGCCAGAGATGCATGTTCCTTTGCAACATTTCTTAAATAAGCGATGGCCATGGCTGTAGAAATACAAATGTTTGTTCAGAACCCCTAGAAATCAAAAATAAGGAGTAGACGTACATGAAGGGTATCTTGCAATGAAAAGCATCCTAAACGTCTCTGTGTGCTGATATGGACCCATCTCTATTCTGCTCATGCCAATTTTCTAATACGATCTATCCACAACCATTAAATCCAGTGGATGCCTATAAAAGACATAGCTTGTTTCTGGCTTTTCTGATATTGTTTTAATCTCTTTGCATATATGTCCTTTCACTGTATCTATCCAAGAACAAAGACCTGATATCTTGTTTATTTATTTGTAAATTATATAGATTAGGGAGTTTGTTTTCAGAAAGCTCCTTGATGGTATCTGGCTATTCCAATGTATTAAATGCCAGATTCTGTTATTATAGGCAAAAGAATGATTTCTACCAGTTTTAATGTCTTTGCTAAGCTCTTCAGACTTGCTTCATAGAATTATAACAAATGTAGTAGGAACTAGAGTGAAAAAATATTATCTTTGGGAATAGAAAGGGGTGTCCATGGTTTCTCTAAGTCATTAATAGAACAAGTTGAAAAATGAGGAAAATACTAGTCATGACATCTGGTGTCAGAGAACTTAAGGACAACATCATAGTTTAAAAAAAAAAAACTAGTAGAGAAAATGTATCAGCATTCCCAGTGAATCCATGGTCAGTGAATTTATTAGAGGATTTTTATGGCCTTTCTTTAGAAACAGTGTAAAAAAAGGACACAAGAACTGTACTGACATTGGACAGTTATGGACTACAAATGTCCCTTCCAACCTTATGAGAAGGTTTTATGGTGTATGTCTGCTTAGGAGGAATAAATTTGTTTTCCCATATGCAAATAATACTTCCTATAAGCTCTGTCTTTAGCCATACTAGCATTAGAAAATGTATCGGACTAAACCTGATTCCTTGTTTTGCTCGGTTACAAGGACAAATGTCCCTCCAAGTCTAGAAGCCTTTGGATTGGTGCTCCAATGAGCTACTTATAGCAATAAAAGTAAACATACTGGGACATACCTTTCTTTAAAGCTTATATACACCTCTGCTCTCCAGCATAAAGATTTGAAGGGGGTGACTAAGCATTTCAAAGACATTCCTCCATCATTTTCCTACATGTTCAAAACTGTTTTATTCTTGCACCCTCGTTTCTGCAGTGCCAGCCTGCAGTGTGTCATTTTCCAAGGCCACCACATCATTCTGCTAGCTAAGCCAGAAGCATTTCCAAGTTCAGCTTATTCAAAATTCTGTTGTAACTTTATCTCCCAAAGATGTATGTTCCTGGCTTTTGAAGACTGAACGCCTAAGGGAGAACAAAAGAAGCCTGCATAATGTGATGGCAATGGATGGGGAATCACTGAACTCCATGGATGTGATTTGTTCTGCAGAGGTGCTTGCTCTGTAATCTGTTTCCTGATGGTTGTTGCTACTAGTACTCATACCTAACACTATTATCAATCCTTTCCCAACCTCGGTGTCTCACATCTTAGTTTTCCAAACATATTATGCAGACCAGAGAAGAGTTGCCTGTGCTGATCTGTGAATCACAGTCAGAGAATCCCCACACAAATAAGCCAAACACATCGTAGGAAACAGTGACAAAATAATAATTTTCCTACCTCAGTTTAAAACCTCCCTTAACTATACATTGTGATTCAACATAACCTACAAACCTGTTGAAAGCAAGCTATGGTCCTGCTCTGTCCAAGGACTGATTCTGGGAGGCAATTAAGCATGATACAAGCTCTTTACATCCTTTGCTAAACTTAGTTGGAATATATTCACTGTTGTGGCTTCGACACATTAGTGAACTTTAGCTCACTCCAGTTGAGGAGATGGTAAGATGGGTTATGTTGATGCAGGTCATTTTAGTGTGAATAAACTAACTCTCTTATCTACAACACGTACATTTTAAAGACCAACCCTAAGCTTATATATAAGTAAACTTTCCCACTTCCTTTGCTCCTAAAACATCAGGCAGTACCACAATTCCTGTTTTATGAAACTATTTAACAGTAAAAGATGACAAACAATCCCATTACTAGCCGAAATTTCTTTCAAGCTCTTCTCAGAGCTCAAAATTTAGGAACTGCTATTCTGTAGGTTAAATTCCATAGGTACTGAATGCTCTAGTCCTACTTAAGAAAATTCACAGAATGCTATGAGGTCAGGGCAAGAGATTTTTTTCTAGTCTCCAGTAAAACCTACCTGCATACTTGAAGCTGAACATCTGTCTGAGTGCTCTGTTGGATTGGAACCAAAATGCTTAGCACTTTGCCAGGCAGGGCTCTGACAGTCTCAAGGCCAATGAATTTTACAGCAGAAAGCCAAGCAATCAAAGGATTAAACAATACAGAAAGAATGCCGAAAATATAAACTTACTGCCTTGCTTCCTCAAGGAGATGACAATGTGTACCCTTATCACAAATTAAAAAAAAAAAAAAAACAGAAGAAAAAAGGAAAAGGTTGTTACTGTAGTAGCTGTGAAAGTCAGACACTCTGGGCACAGGATTTATTATGCCTCTACTTCATCACAGGCTGCATTCATTTACAGAGGAGTCCTTAACATCAAGAACAAAAGAAACAAAATTTCTTTCAGTGCTCTGAGTGTACTGACTGCCTAATGCTTTGAGTGCCACTTCACAAGCTGAGCTGACAGGAAATAATAATATAATTAGACAATAATGACCTTCAGGTCGGGCACTTCCTGGCAGTTAACCCAGTCTTTAACCTGACGGTTCCACTGCTCCTGGAAAGTGCCCGATCCTGAGGCTTTCATAGCTATGACAACTGCAGGAGTGCTTAAAACAAATAAATTACCATTTTTATGTGTGAAAAGTTAAAAACTGAACTGCACATTGCCATGGAGACGGTGTGCTATTTAGAGCACAGAGATTTTCCAAGTAGTGAGAGTCCAGTTTAATATCCAACAGGAATGAAGGCTTCATATCTTTATTTTTTGTTGGTTTTATAATCACTGTACTTCGGGTATAGGATGCACAGAGATAATGTTAATTGATTCTCTGAAATTATTTGTACATTCTGGTTACTATCTTACTGTGCTCTAGTCTTCTCCACTTCTCACACCCTTTCTGTGGTATCTTAGCATATTACTAGAGCCATCAGATGGGACACTACTAGTCATTGTTTAAGGATCAGTCAAAATAAATACTGCAACAAACCTTGAGTTTTCAGGCTCTGTATAATACATTGAGTGCCCCAGATTACAGATGTCCAAACCTCACTGAAATTACCTTTTTTTTTTTTTTAAATATATTTTTGGAGAATAGAAATGTTCCACAAGTTTGCTGGTTACACTATCTGAATGTCAGACAAGTGCTTGTTATTTGTAAAAATAACGTGTCCTGAAACATTAATGCATCTTACTAAGAAATCTTATTGATTGAAGAAGTCATACTGACACTTTGAATTCCTTATTGTCTTATTTTAAATGTTTTTGTCATCTTGTCAAGGACTAGAAAACAACACATGAATGAGCTTTTATTGTAAATATTGATTCTAAAGCAGCCTATTAGACAGAGATTCTGCATATAACAAATATAGGAATAGAAAACAAAAATGTGTGGGTTTAGCTCCCAATTATCACATGCAAACAGTTTGGCCAGTGCTTCAGTCTTGTATTATTGGCTATACCCTCTGATTGGTAGAAATGTTTGTTTGGGGTTTTTTAATAACTTTTTAAATAAACAATGACTTGTGAGGTGGTTTACAAATTATTCAGTGCAATGTGAAACAACTCAGCCATCGTCAGGACGCCTCAGTGACACATGCTTTCCTGGAGGGCACTTTCAGGAAAGTCAAAATGCAAGGTTATCAAGCAGTCCTGCTGAATATCCAAAGATGGGGCTGAAGTGAGGAAGGAAAAAGAAAAATGTACTAGACTAGACATGGGATGCTTGGATTTCATTTCTTGCTCTGCCAAAATTCTTGCAAGGCCTTTCAGATCCTTTTCTGCACTTTCTGATCTTTCTCAACCCCACAAGTGCCTGGTTTATTCAGATCAAGACTCATGAACTAAGTACGGGTCTCTTTTTTTTTAGTTTCCCCCCTTAAATGTAAAACGATAATGTGCTGTACAATTAAATATTACAACTGTCAGGTGAATTTTATTATATTAGTGGGTGAGAAGGCAATACCTATTAGCTGCATATTCTTATTACCTTGAAAATTTCTAATGCTATAAAATAAGCACTGCAATGCCCTGTATATGAACAAAGACTAATTTGCTCAGCAGTGCCCTAAACCATCAAAACCAGCTAACCAAACCCAACATGACAAATGACTATTAACAATTAGTCAATTTGAGAAAATCAGAAATTGATCTCAAAGTGCCTTTACTGTACCTGAGAGTGTTGGGCTGAACTCAAGAGCACCTCAAGCTAAGGCTGTTCTCTGATCCAGGGGGAAGATCTCTTTAAATTCAGGAGGCTAGTGCCAGAATTAACCTCCTCAAGCAGCCAGCACAGGTGAGCTACATCAATAAGCAATTGCTCGCTCTCTCATATACAAGTGATCTCTGTCCTTGCAGAGCAGTAGATGATATAAGACCATGAAGAACAATTATCTTCTTTTTAGTTCAGCACAGAAAAAGGAAATTACAAATACATTAACTCTCCAGAAGAAATGACACATGCTATTTAATTGTTACTCTTGAACACAAGGAAACTGAATGCATGATCTGGGAGTGGCATCAGATCATCTCAGGTGGAATCCAGTAACAAGTTCTTTTGTGAGAGGGATAAGACAAGGACAAACTAACATCTTTCTTTTCGCCTCATCTGAAATGCAGCAGCTCCTCCTTTAACAAAGGTGATGTCAAAACAACTCAAGGGAAAATTACCAGTAAAAAAACAACTGCGTGATTAACAAGATATGAACAAAACTCTTCCCCAGAAATGATCATGGAAATAGTGAATGTGTTGCTGCCACTGAGGAATGGGATGGAGTTGTCACCAGAAAGTTCAAGGTGAGTACTGTGAATCAGCTATAAACTACTTCTGGTGCCACCTGTCCTCATATGCTTGACTCATGCAATGATGCTGCTACTGCTCTGGGTTGAAGCTTTTTCTCCATCTGTCTGAGCAGAATAGGAGAGGTCTGAACAGTACCTTAAGGGAAGGCATTCTAGTTATAATGAATGGCATATTCTTCCATCTTGCATTTTTCCAGGCTCATATGCACTGTTGTAGACAGGTCAGAGATTTCATTAAAGGAGACACTTCAATTTACTTGAAATTCCCTCTTGCAATTTGCTCAGATATGAAGTTTCACTATTTCACTATCAAACGCTCACAGCACAAAGAATATCAGTGAATGAAACCTGTATTTGGTTCACATTTATACAGTAACTCCCAAGGTGTTTTTTTAAGGCATATTGTTCACTGCATATTAAAACAAGATTAACTTTACTGATCTATTTTTCCTGAATGAAACTTTGAAAAATCACCAACTGTAAGTCTAACTGCTGCTTTTATTCAGTTAAGATGTGGTTTGGCAAAGTATTAAGTTTGAGCCTAATTTTAAGTGTCCAAGTGGATTGAGTAATCTTAATAGAACTACTCAAGTATAGAAACTAGACACAGAAATAGGTATCTTGCTGAATCATGACATAAAAAAATCTCAAACTGATAACACTGTAGACACTATAAATTTTCACAGCATGCTCACAGGTCATAACAGAGTTGAAGAAGAACCTGTCCCATCACAACTGACTCTGGTCCAGGGTGAGATATAGGAAATAGACTCCTATGAAATCCAAGGTGGAATCTTCACTAGGAGGCTGAGAAAATGCATTTTTTTCTTCTATTTCTACCTTACTTTTGCAGTGTCTTTTTTTTCTTCCTCTCCACAAGCAAGGATCATTGATTACAGCTTTGTGCAGGACATACCACTCCATGATACAGCCACTTCCTTCTTTATATTATGGAATTTTGCATTATGACCATTACCTCAAAACCTCTGCCACTGCTAATAAAGACCAGAATGCTACCCTGCATGCAGTTGCCTAAGGATGCTTTAAGTGGCAGCGATTGTATCTCTAACGGTACTGGGACACACAGTAATCCAGAAGCAGCATGAAATTTAGCCCCCATACATATCAATAAATTTATGGAATCATAAAATCTCCACGCCTCAGCAGTAGCAACAACAAATCATATTCTTGGTGTGCACAAGGTCACTCAATGGAGACAACTGATTTTCAGTAAGTCCTAGCAAAAGAAAGTCTGTTTTGAAAACTGCTTTTCAAGTTTCAGTTCTTAACTTATTTAAAAAAAAACGAGGGAGAAAGGGGAGATCCTTGGAAGATGTGCCTAGGTTTGTATTCATTTATGCCTGGTCCCATCTGTCACATCATATGGCACTATAAAGCACAAACTAATTTCTAAGAGAATGAGGATCTGGCTGCTAGTAGTATATGATCCATTTGGATCCACCACAGAAAAAAAATCACCTTGAAATAACAGAGTTCAGGTGGGCAAAGACTTCTTTTTCTTTTCTCTTCTTTTAATAAAAACACACTAAATCTCATGAAAAATACTGTGTTAACATTCTGACATTTTCAGCATTTTAAAGGTAGGTGTGTTCATTAAAATCTCACTGACAAGAGGGAGATGTTACTACTCTTTTAGGATTTGTGCCTCATACTAACTATTCCACATGTTGGTACAGAAGTGCATGACCAGTTGAGGCAGGAAATTTGCATGACAGAGAAACTTCAGGTTCACATTTTACAAGAGCATATTATCCCTCACTGAGGTGTTAAAGCTCTTCAGTTCTAGTAATCTCCTTTCTAATGTTCTGTCCACTGTTTCTAGCTTGGTAGACCACAGAAGGAAAATTCTCACTCCAGAGAACACATGAAATAAATGTTGAAGCTAATGGGGCAATTGTTGCGCACTGAAAAACAAAGAAGCCTCTTAGTGCATGTCCTTAGGCCAAGTGAGTGATATTTAGTGTTACTTCTTAATCTTCAGCACTGAAAATCTATTGTATGTGCCCTAAGGCTAAAATGAATCAATCGGACATGTAAAATATTGTTGACAGTAATGAACTCAACCTGCAGAGAATCAAGAAACATCCTCTTTCCCTTTTATGATTTTCAGGTTATGTCCTACCGGGTGCAAATAAATTCCAAGTCTGGAGAGTATGCCTGGTCTGTAAAAGCCAGACCAAATAATCCTATGACTCTTGCTCACTGAGCTGGCTGGTTTACAAAGGAACCCGTTTCCTAAGGCTGGCTGTACGTGCTCAGAGAACTCCACTGACTACGCTCTGCAGCTTTCTTCTGCCTGCACATCTCGCTCACGGGCCTAATTCACTCACTTTTTATTCTTCCCTCAAGAAGGAAAAGCTTGGCATCCCCAAAGGTTACAGAGCATTTTAGAAAATCTTTACCTATTAACAGATGACTCCTACCAGTTTGTGGGAAAAATGAAATGATATGACTGCTAATTTTCAGGCATTAGATGTCAATATTTCCAGAAGCCTGATAGAAAAAATCTCACCATTTTGCTTGACCTCTTCAATTTTTCATCCTGTAATGTTTTCTGGTGTGATATCACAGGCTGTAAATTTTTCTCTTCATGCTTGGCAAGGCTCCAGATGGTTTTTTAAGTCACTTGTTCGGGCAAAAGAAGAATGGTACATTTGGAATGAAATTATACTGGAGGGCATTGTTGCAATTAGAGAGATGAATAGCCTTTGGCTTTAATTAGAACACTAGGTACACGTTTCATATCTTTATTCAAGGAAATCCAGCTCACTCAGCTAAGTAATGTAGTGCTACTAAGTCAATACCTGCAGAACTGCAAATACTACATCTGAAGGAGCATTTTCAAACTCTATGTTTACTTATAAACAAAATACAACTTAGCAGAAAAAAACCCCATCCTGATTGTCATGAATACTCCTGCCTCATTCCTCCTAGCACATTAGAGCTGCTTTTAAATTCATAATGAAATGGTGTACTAGAGAAGGTTAGATGGACATGACAAGTGAGATTAGGATATTTTGTATTGCAGTTAGAACTATACACATGCCAGATAATATCCTGTTCTGTATCTCAAACCTCATTCTAAAAGGGGAATTGTTTTTGTGCTACTTGAACAGAAATCTGTTCTTGGAACCATATTGCTTTCTTGTGTTTTTCAAGCTTCATGGGATAAGATTTTGTGCCACATATCTACACCTTCACAAACACAAAATACTAACAGAACATTATTAAGGTCATAAAGGCAAACTCTCTTAGGGTTAGGAAAGGAAAGAAAAAGATTGCTACTGCTGCCTCAGCTCAGATTCCTCTCTCTATATGAATTATGATATAACCTTTGATGAATCAAGTGTTTTTTCCACAGCCTTTTTCCCTGCCTCCTTTTGTACAAAGAATGGACTGTGCTTACTTAATGAGAAGAAATTCAATATTTTGTTTTCTTCTTGTTGTTCAATGTATTGCCCCAGGCCTTATTTCCTGCACATTTACAAATGTGGTTCTGAAGACAGAATTATAAATTTCCTCCTGGGTGTTTCTGTAGTGCTCATCATTAGTGTATGTGAGTGCTTCACAAAAATTATGCAATTTATCCATCCAACACTTTTGTGAGGTGAAGGGACAAAATAATCCCCAGTTTACAAAAGGGAAAAAAGTACAAAGAAACTAAAATAAGGAAAAGATACACCAAGATTTTATGTCTTGTGACAAGCAAAAATTAGTGGCTAATAAATGGCATGACTTTCTATTAGCCTCATTTTTTCCCTCTCTTGTTCACTGTCGTTTCTCAAATTGGTCAGCTTTCTTCTCTGCCATCTCTTCACCTTGTCTTCCACTTTCCTCAGCTTCATATTCCCTTCTCACACCAGTTCCCAGTCCAAAATGATCTTGCCAGTCCCTCAGCCAGTCTCTATGGCACCTATGTATTCTTTCAGATGTTTCTAACAATCCCATCCTCTGTATATTAGCTGCTTTTCATAAGTTTCCATTAGTTTAACTTCCATTCTTCTAGCCCAGTCAGTCTTGCAATCTTTTCACAAAATCACAGAATCACAGAAGCATAGGGGTTGGAAGGGGCCTCCAGAGATCATCGGGTCCAACCCCTCTGCCAAAGCAGCTCCCTAGGACAGGTCACACAGGGAGGCATCCAGATGGGTCTTGAATATCTCCAGAGAAGGAGACTCCACACCCCCTGGGCAGCCTATTCCAGTACTCCGTCACCCTCACTGGGAAAAAGTTCTTCCACATATTAGTGCAGAACTTCCTGTGCTCCAACTTGAAGCCATCGCCCCTTGTCCTGTCCCCACAGACCACTGAAAAGGGCTGGCCATTTCCCCCTGTGTCCCATACTTAAGATATTTATAATCATTAATAAGGTCCATTTCTTAAATCAAACTTTATACCTTCCCCTATCTATTTTCTTCTTGCTTATCTTGCCCAGAAGTCCTCATCACCTTCCCTCACAGTTTTCAGGCTTTTTTCCCCTCCTTTACCTCTATACTTCAAGCTTTTGCCCTTTTACCTTGTTTCAATATTGTCACCAGTGTATGCCTGTCTCAGCAAATTCTAGCCCTCATTCCTGTGAAGGGGTCATATTTCCCTGTTGGTACCCAGCAGGGGCTTCTCTTCTTGGAGAGGGGAAATAAAATCCTTCCTTTTGTTGGTAGAGCTCAGGCCTGACATCATATGTAATTACCAGGCAGGTTGTTTCGGTCCTGTCCTAAACCATGCCCCATCTGAGCCGAAGCTTTGGAAGACTTAGCTGTCAAACTTATGAACTTTGTTGAACTCCAGGAAACCAGGTATCTTCAAAGGCTTATAGAGTGACTGACAGTGGAATTGTTTGAGGTTTTTTATAGACATAAAAACTGCAGCATCCCTAACAGAAAATCCCAGCTTCATTCAAGTTTAGAAGCCTCGCTCTGAAAGCAGGAATACTGTAGTCTTTTGGTGACTCAGTGTTTTTAAGACAAGGAAACTTTTTCCTGTTTCAGTTGTAAACCACCAAACATTCTTGTTGAAATTACTATATATATAAAACTTGGTCGGGCCTGCTCTCAAAATTCATGTTTTAGAAAGCTGTAACACCATGCTTTCAGTTTCTTGTAAAGTTTGGCAACTTTAATTATAGAAACTGTAATGAGCCTTACCTGTAATACATGAATGCACATACATTGTGTGTGTGTTTGTGTGTGTCTATCTCCATGAGAAGGGAAAGAAAAAAAAAGAAATAATCAGCTATCTAGATATGTGCACTCACAGAAAAATGAACATACACAAATGGCTTTAAGTTTTCATTTGCTTAAATAAAAACACCCAGTAGAATTCTCCCAGGGAAAATATATAAAGCAGAAAAAACTAATTTTCCAGGCAATTTATCACATCCCTTCTTAAATGCATATTCCAACTCTACAGTCCTCTTGAAAAAAAAGAGCTAGCTCTTGTTAGTGATGGGTAAGCTATCAGTGCCACAGTAGATCTGATTTTCTAAATGTATGTATTGATAAGAGTGTTAACTGCTGGTACTCCGTGGTAATTAAAATTTGCACCTTAAAATCTGTCTGCAGAATGTGTTGCCACTGCAACAGTGCCCTCAAACCCTCCCCTGCCCCATTGTAATAGGAACATTATGTTTAACAATAATATGACACTTAACTTTGAGTCAGTCCTGTGAAAGACCCAGATGGTCATGACCACATACACTGTCACTGACATCCAGGACAACACAGCACAGAGCCTGTAGCCAAGGGGATCGTTTGTTTGGTGCGGGAGGTTGTTGGGTTTTTTTTTTTTACACAGATGAGATCAAACCCAATATCTATCAGTGTCAGATTCCCTCAGGATCCTCAGGCTTCTGACATTTTCTCTGTTATCTCTAGATACAGCAGGATACTTACTTGGAAAACAGCTGTACCCATCAGACGTTTCTTCCACTCACCCCCTGTATGTCAAGTGATTCTAGAGCCTGGAGCTGTTACCGCTTGGTCACCTTGGAAAAAATTTAAGGGACTTAGTACAGGGAGAAAACAAAATTACAAAAAAACAGTACCCAAATGACTGCAGAGATCTCCCTCTAACAGAAGTGTGATACCTTGATGTTAATAAGCTTGAAACCCCTCAGAACTCGAGCCAGTTTAAAATGACTTCAAATACAAATATTAATTTACAAAAGTCCAAAGCACAGAAGCACAGTTACAAAGCATGTGTGAACCTTCTCTGGGAAAAAAATAAGAGACTTTGTCTCTTGTGCTTTCAGCTTTTCAGGTTACTAGACGTTCTGAGACTTCTAGCAGAGGCTCCAGTTCTTTACCAATGCTTTACATTCATAGAAGCAGCTCTTGAACTGGGGAAATAGTCTGGGGTTTGCACTCCTACACAGGAACTCTCCAGACCCATTCCACTTCATAAATACATTTTACATTATATATCACTACGCAATACAATTATGTCCCCATGTCCACCCTTATTCTGAATTCCACCATGACAATATACTAAGCCTCATCAGCCCTTCTGACCCCAACAGAGCACATCTCCTTTCTAAATAACTCTCTTCCAATAAATTGCTTTTCAAAAAACAAGGATATGTTGCATAACCACTGATTAACAATATGCTTAGGCTACACTACATTCCTACAACCTTAGACTCGAACAATAGTAAGGTACATCAGAGTGCTCACTAATAGACCTCTAAGTGCACTACTCTGAAGTCTAAAAATTACAAGGCATAGCAATGCACTTGGCTTACAAAGCATTGCTGTAAGAGTTAGATGCCAAAGATTTATTACTTTTGATTTTATATACCACAAACAGTTCAGCGCTGGGTCTACACATTCCCAGAGAAGTTGTGCAAAAGGAACAGTGTAGGAAGTGCTGGGTGCAGGTACTCAGGCAGCTGGAGGAGATTACCCAAAAGTTTTCCCAAGGACACTGCAGTTGTACTCCTTCACTTTGCCTTGACCTTTTCCTGTGGTTAGAGGATAAGCCATGGGGTTTTTTTTGCCATAGAATTGATACTGGATCCTCCTGTATGGAAGAAGTTAGAAGTAGTTCCTTTCATTGTCCCCATCAGAACTGCTGCCAATCAATGAGAAGAAAGGCACCATCTTTATTTTACATCTTACCCACATGTGCAGCAGAGGGAATTTCACTGTACTGTGTTCTTTTCTCTAGCAGAGATCAGGCCGCTGATCAAGCCCAGCAATGTCTTTCTGGGCCATACATTGCACTTGCTGTGTCCACAAATGGGTCAGATGAAAAAACCTGAAAATAAGTTTTTTCTGGACACTTCTTCAATACAAGCAGCTGGCTACAGTATTTTATTGATTGTATTGTTGGTTTCTATGGAAACAGATTTGGAGTTAATTAAGATCAAGGGTTAAAGCTGATAAAAATTGGAATTTTCAATGCAGTTCATCTATCATGCACATTCAAATTAGTTTCCCCAACAAAATACCTATTGTAGAGAAATGGTGATGGCTGAATCATTTCAACAGAAGTAAATTAAACTTGTTAAGAAGAGCTTAAAGCTGCTACATTTGTTTTCTGTTTATCCTGCTGAAAATATTTTCCCTTTGATAAATAAATAAAAACAATTTTAAAAATTCACAGATTTTGGATTTAATCACCAAAAGATCTTTGTGATCAAAAGCAATGCTCGTTACAATCTGCTTGCCAATGTTCATTTCTATTAATTCATTCACCCAAGGACCCTAAGTGTTTTGCACAACTGCTAAAACATTTGCCTAGGTGAAAGCAACCACTTCTTTGCCTCAGACCTCGTTAATCCTGTTCATTCATTCCACTGCATGTAACAATGAGCTGACTGCTCTTGACTGCTCCCTGTGAGGGGGTATGCACCTGGTACATACCTGGGGTATGTGAGGGGATACGTCAACTCCCAAAGTGTAGCATTTTCTGAAGTGGAATAGGAAAGGGGAGATTCATGGAGAACACAGTATTACCCTTGCTTCATCCTTTCACATTTCAGCTTTACAGGGAAGATCCTTTCCAAATGAGCTTATAATCAATAAAATAAATTAAATTACTGTGATATTTTTCTGGCCTTTCAAAATGGCATCAAAGCCAGAGTCAGAGACTGCTTTGTTTCAGATTCTGTAGGAGACATAAGCTAGATCTGAATTCAGTCTTTTATTGCACTTCCCCAGAAGGGCTTCAGAAATGTGCCTGTTTCAACTAAGTCTCCCAAAGGGCTGGGCAGTAGTTGTGCCACTGGGAAGGGGTTCTTTGTCTCAAAGCTGGTTTATCCAGACACTTTCTTCAGTCCCACCTCTCAGTACCCCCTGTGCATCTATTTATGTGGCAGTGAACAAGGAGGATGGACACATGACAGGCAGACGCTTAAAGCTGTCCTTGACATAGAAACATTAAATCATTTAGGTTGGAAAAGGCCTTTAATACCAAGTCCAACCATTAACATAGAAATGCCAAATCCTCCACTAAACCACATCCCTAAACACCATATCTACACCTCTGTTTAAATACTTCCAGGGATGGTGATGCAACTACTTCCCAGGGCAGCCTGTTCCAGTGACTGACAGCACTTTTGGTGAAGAAATAACCAATCTAAACTTCCCCTGGGACAACTTGAAGTCATTTCCTCTTGTCCTATTTCTTGTTGCCTGGGAGAAGAGACCACCTGGCAACAGCCTCCTTTCAGGTAGTTGTAAAGAGCAATAAGGTCTACCCCTCAGCCTCCTTTTCTTCAAGCTTGAATAGCCTCAGTTCCTTCAGCTGCTCCTCATATGACTTGTACTCTAAACCTGTGTTTGCCAGCTTCTTTCCCCTGCTCTGGATCTGTTTCAGCACCTCAATGTCTTTTTTTGTAGCAAGGGGCACAAAACTGAACACAGAGATCAAGGTGCATCCTCACCAGTGCTGAGTACAAGGGGACAATCACTTCCCTGGTCCTGTTGGCCACACTGTTCCTGATACAAGCCAGGATGCTGTTTGCCTTCTTGGCCACCTGGGCATATTGCTGGCTCGTATTTATTCAGCTGTTAGCCAACACTCCCAGGTCCTTTTCCACTGTGCAGTTTCCAGCCATTCTTCCCCAAGCTTGTAGTGTTGGGGTTATTGTGACCCAAGCACAGGGCTGAACCTTGTTGAACCTCATACAGTTGGCCTTGACCCATCGATTCAGCCTGTCCAGATCCCTCAGCAGAACCTTCCTGCCCTCAAGATTTTTGTCCAACTTGGTGTCATCCGCAAACTTGTGAAGGGCACCCACCCCTTTGTCCAGATCATTGATGAACATAAAGAGAACTGGCCCCAACACTGAGCCCTGGGGAGCATCACTTGTGACTGGCCACTAACTGGATTGAATTCCATTTGCCACAATGCTTTGGGCCCAGCCATCCAGTCAGTTTCTTACCCAAGGAAACATACACCTGTACAAGCCATAAGCAGCCAGTTTCTCCAGGAGAATGCTGTGTGAAATAGTGCTTTTCTAAAGTCTAGGTAGACAATATCCACAGCCTTTCCTCCATCTACAAGATGGAGTCATAGAAGGAGATCAGATCAGTAAAGCAGGACCTGCCTTTTACAAATCCACGCTGACTATGTCTGCTTGTGATAAAGAAATCTAAAGAAAAAGGTTCAGCTCCAGAAGGAAGCACAGGAAAATATGACACAAGAAGGCTGGGGAGGAAAGAAGTGCTAATCCAGCTTGTCAGTCTGTTTGTGTACATGTAACTGCTGCGTATCTGTTTACACTATGGCCATCTTTATAACATGCCAGTCCTGGTGTTTGCTGCATCTATCTACAAGTCAAATACAACAGAACAGCTGCTCCTCACTTCCACTGAAATGCATTCACCTCTGTGGTTTGGTGTGAGTTTTCCTGTTTTTTGGAGGGGAGGGTTTACCAGGTAATATTTATCAGATGCTGACATGCTGCAGAGCAGTTAATAACAAACCCAACACACACACACGTAAGCTGTAACTTACCCAGCAGAAACTCCAGAAGGAATGCAGGTAGCCAAAATGTAATTACCTAAGCTGGAAGTTAGCCAGGACAATGGGGTTAAAATCCCTATTTGTTTGGATTAATTTAATTGCTAAATATATTGTTCCACTAGTTGCTGTAGAAATAACCTTTTTGTATTAGTCAGCAGGTTAAATAGCACTTTTATTGCAGTACTCACCAGCTTCTGTTACTGCCAGTCACTTCTGCTTTTTATTTGACTTCCAGGTCTTTTGCATTATCTCTGTCAGTCTTGGGGCTGCATCTCCTAAGGGTAAGTACAAAAAGCCACAATAATAGGGAGGGGAAATTGGGCAAGACAACCAGTATTAATTCATCTGGCGCACACTACTTCAGTCAAAGAATGTTGCCAATATATGGGAAAATATTTTTGTAGTGGCTATATTCTTTTCTTTAATAACATCATGGGGAAAAATGGTCACAGATCCTTCAGCTGTTGAAACAAAATTAGCTTTTATTACAGTCTAAAAAAGTAAATATCATATCGTACCAACACAGTATTGCTGTGTTGTACTCAGAGGCATATATCTTCTGTATTGTAATTTAACATTGCTGCTATTCCTGAGAGGACTAACCCTGCCAAACTCCAAGCATTAAGGGATCCCTTGCTTCACACTGCCCATGCATGGTATGGTACATGATGCCACAGTGCACAATATAGGCCCTGCTCGAAGTAGCTTCGCATATTCCCAATGAGATTTTCCATCCTGCTTTCTCATGCACCTTACATTCTCCCCAAAATTACTTTGGAAACTAGAGCAGAACAAAGAAAAGGGTCCACAGGCTAGGAAAAAAAAAATAAAGGAAAATAAGGGCAAGAGTTTCTTCTCTGTCCTTGATTCATAGGCCTGTATCATACTTGGACAAGCTAAACTGCCAAGAAGAGACCACGCAGGCACAGCAGAGAGATATTTTAAGAGGCCCAGAGCTGAAGAAACACCACTCACAGGTGTCTGCAGTACTGCTCCCCTTTCACTAACCTTAAGTACACATACAGTTGTGTAAGCAAGACCTTATTCAAAGCCACCCTCTTCTCACCCTCTTGTCTCCCCCATTGATGTGCTCTCCAGAAAGATTTTGCAAATTTCCCTGGGAGATGAGGACCTTAATACCCCTCATTTAGTGCATGTGATCCCACATCTGAAGCTGAGACAATCCTGTGGTAAGGTTTTGATAGACTAAAAATACCCTGTGTCATCTAAAGGTGTATTTTGCAGGTTATCTAAACAGAATGCCAAAAGTGTTTTTACTTCAACATATCCACCATCACATATTTTGTGGAGGAGACATGTTACCAAAAAAACCCTGCAAAATAACAAAAAAACCCACACAACTTGTTGATGGAAGTTTGATGTGGTTTTAAAAAATATACTGAAGCTTTTTCATATTTCTATTGCCTGCAAAAGCAGGTGTGTAATTATCAGCTATAGAAAACTCAGAGGGAATCATAGAAAACCATTGAAAGTGACCAAAAATAGCTCCTTTATACATAAAGATTTCTGAAATGTGAAGCTTTAAGTCCTTCCAGGGCTCGAAGGTAATGCTGTCTCACTGAGAAGCCAGACTCCAGCCTGGAAAGCACTTGCTTTCACTTGTGAGGTATCTCATTTCTCCCCAGATAAAAGTGTACTTGGAGCTACAGAAGAAGTAAAAGCCCCTGGGACAGGGTTGACTCCTGTGTGACTCGGGCATAGCAGAGCAATCTTTGCCATGGCCAGCTCCCCTTCTGCTAGCAGAAAGCAACTGGAGGACAGGAAAAACTGTCAGGTGCTGGAAGTCTTGCAATAGTTAACATGATGGAAGAAGGTTTGAAAATCAGAAGTGCCCAGTAAAGTCCCTCCAGAGAAATGCTTTTCAAGAATATCTAACAGAAAGATCCTGAGACTTACAGGGAGAGTAATAGAGGAACCTTCCTGAGATTCAGCCCCTTGCGCATCATCATATACAGTTCTTTCCATACATGTCCATAAGTCATCCCTTAAAACTAGACAAGTTTTGGGAAAGAAGTGGTAGAAAACTTTATTTCTCTAACAATTAACAAACTTCTAAGATCTCTTTTAAACTTACTGTGGCTGTAAGATCCAGATATGCTTCTTTACACATCTTATCTGCAACAGAATGAAAAGGAGAGAAAAAAAACAGTTTCTGAAGACTTCAAACTACTTATGGCTCTTCTGAGGTAGAGATCAAGAGCATCTGCTGTTTAAGTCATGCTAGGAATGCAACTTTACAAGATGGCATGAAAACAGAGAACCAGTAAGCAGTGGGACAGGGCTGCTCTATGAGGAGACATGAGCAGTGAACCAAGGAGACCCCAGCACAGGGCAGTGCCCTCATCACCCCAGGCACCACCCCACAGAACCCAGTCTGTTAACTGGTCCATTGACTGTTCCACCAACATGTTACAATGTGGGTCTGGGCTCAGAAGGGGATCCTGGCCCATGAGCAGTGGGTGTGTGGGTGAAGGTACCTGGTGGCATGACAATTAAGACCTATCTTTGGGTGTTCTTAGGGTCCTGATACAAAGCCAACTGACTTTCTCATAATCTTCAGTAGAAATGGGGCCCATGCCTGCAACATGCCATGCTAGAGGTAGCACCTCTGGAGGTACAGCAGTGAGCAAAGTCCATCAAAGGTTTGGATCCCAGCAGTTCCAAGAGATCACATGCTTTCCAAAAGCCAGGTCTCAAGTCCTATATTTGTGCTGTTCTGAAGATGGGGAGCTTTCACAACAGAACATAGCTAATGAGATATTCTTTACCTAGCCTAACTCTTGAACAACATTGAATTCCTCTCCTTTGGAACTCTTTCCAATTATCATGCATGGCTCTTCTGTATGCACAGAGTATATCATACTTCCTTACTGTAATAAATAGTACAATTCCTGACTGTTTTTCCCAAGTAACCCTTCTCTTTCTATATTTTCCCCTTCACATTGCTGGTAAAACTTGGAAAAGTTGATTAGGATACTCTCCTTCCCACACCCTGCATGCTGGACTTGATGTCCCACAGCAGCAGCATAAAAAAGACATTTCATTCTATTATTATTATTTTTTTTCCCCTCAGATGGACCCAGCTACAATTGTAGTGTCACAGTTTAGCTGCTGGCCATAGTGACCTGCTATCTGAGATGCTTTCCTTTCATGATAATACCAGAAGGCAAGAGGATAAGAGTGGGTCAGGCAACAGGTGTCTATATTCCTTTGATGAAAGCTTCCTTTGTTCCTTGTTTCAACTCTGTTCTTTTTTCAGTCTTTCAGTGACAGGTCTAAGGGCATTCTTAAATATCATTTTGACCCAAAAAACCCCATTTAGCCACTTTTTGCTAACCTTTCTGTTGTCAGAGCGGTAGTATGTGGGGCATCATCACTACAAACTTTAGAAGTTTGTTTGCTATAGAAAAGATCAGGTTAGCTATAAAATTATTATTTTATTCCAATTACTTTCACTGCTTTCATAGACATTTCTTTTCAGAACCAAAAAGTCCTTATTACATATTGTGTAATTTACATGTGGTAAATCTGAAATGTTGAAACATTCAATGAAATTAAATATACTTTTGAAAAAAATCTGAAGAGAATACGTTGAGGAAAAATGGTGTGACACTTTTTTTTTCCAAAGCTTTAACTGGAAATAATCAAGAAACCCACTCGAGCCAGTTTCCACATGAAAAAATCTTAAGACACCATGTCACATTTTATGAGATAAAGCTTTCTTTCAACCGTGTCTAACAAAACATCACCAACCAGGCAATAGTGTTCATATCACAGTCTTACTAGATCAAGTATAAAACCCTCAAGACATGCAAACCTGCTCCCTTCTTTACTGTCCCAGAGCACCATTTCAGAGAAGCTTCACCTTTCATTTGGGGGAATTACCTCACACCACTAAATATCTCAAAGGTCCACCTTTGCTCCTTGTATCTGTCAGCTTCCTCTGATGACACTTGGCATCTGCCTGGTAAAGAATTGTTCTGAAATGCTTTTCATGACCCAACAACAACCATATCCTATGCTGCCAGTTTACAAATATTTGTAATCTCAAAAAGTACAAAACATGCAGTGTACCACGTGGAGCAGAGGTCTAAAGCAATGGAGCTGCCAGCAAGACTGGCTCAGGTGACTTGTGAAGTTGCCTCAGAAGCAGACCCTTGGTCCACCTCCACAGATTGCTGGACTTGAGGCATGTTCTTTAGCAATAACAGTTCCAGGGACCAATATTTTAGTAACTACATGGAAATACTGGGAAAACAAGTTACACCAAAACCACACAATGGTACTCCAGAAGAATGTTCTTTCCATCTCCCCATGGATACACTCCCTGAGTACATGCTTGGTGCCTGAATATATTGAGCTCAACTAGGAGAAGCCTTACAAGAGGAAGGAACAGGAAAACAACAGTTTTATCATCCTGAGTTTCTGTATTTACAGGTCAGCTCTGTAGCTAAACTGTGCATGGTTTGTATTTAATTTCCTCAGGGATTCAAGCAGTAATTAAAATAAATTATAATTAATTACTGACCAAACCCAGAGTCTTTATGCACCTTAACAGAAACAGAAAACAGCTGACAGTGTTGAAATAAGTAAAACAATATGCTTATTCATCAAGACCAACGGCCAGCAACATAAAAGAATAAATATTTTTTAAAAAATTCTTAGAAATTATTGATGTGATATATCTTGAAAAGAGTTTCTAACTCTTTGCAGAGTTCCTAACAAGCTGGGGTTGTTTGACCCTGGCTGGAGTCCAGAGGCCTAAAGTCCCTCTGTCAATCCCCTTTTTAGCTGGACAGGGGTGAAAATATATATTGAAGGGCTTAGGAGTCAGGATAAGGACAAGGAGAGACCATTCCACAATTAGCATCATGGGCAAAACAGACTCAACATGGACTAAAAAAAGCCCATCTAATTTATTACACCACACACACAGAGAAACAAGAGTTGGATAATGAGAAGTAAAACCCAATCTCCCCCACTGCTCCCTTTTTCATGGACTTAACTTTATTCATGATTTCTCTCATTTCCCGACCTTCCTCCCCGCCCAGGGTCACTGCCATGGCAGGCAGTCATAAATCATAGAATGTCCCTCAGGCACAGACTGCTCCAGCCTGCTTTTCCACCAAGTCACAAGCCCCACCCCTCAGCAAGCCTGGTCCAGTCTGGGTCTCTCCATGGGCTGCAGGTCCTGCCAGAAGCTTGCTCCAACACAGGTCACAACAACTTCTGTGTGTCTCCACCCATTCCAGCATGGGGCCTCTCCACAGGCTGCAGGTGGGGTCTCTGCTCCCCATCCTCTTCCATGGGGTGCAGGGGGACACCTGCTCCCCCATGGTCTTCTCTACTGGCTGCAGGGGAATCTGTCTGGCACATGGAGCACCTGCCTCCCTGACTGTGGTGTCTACAGAGTTTTTTACATCTTCTTACTCCCTTCTCTGGGAGCAAAAAGCAGCTTTCTGCAGTTTTTTTTCTCCTAAATGTGATTCCCAGAAGTGCTGTGACTGTTCCTGATGGGCCTGACCTCGGTCAGCAACAACTCTGGCCTGGAACCCAGATGGTGTTTACTCTGCTGGGCCTAGGGTTGGTCGCTGAGTTGGTGCGAATCCACGTCCTCTGCCCATCCACAGTGCCTACAAAAGAGACGTGATTCCTGCTTTGCTGCTAGAGGAGAGGTGAGTATTTACAGTGCAGCATATTTACAGATCTGGAGTGGGGTGAGGTAATCCCTCTGGATTTAACAAGGAATTTAACAAAGCTGGGAAGCTGTAGAGGTATGATTGACAAAGCCACATAAAGTAAGCCTAGTGCAGCCATGGGTTTCGTTAGCTCCACATCATCCAAGAGAGACCTTTCTCCCCACAGCTCCCAAGACCATCAGACTTGCCAACCAGAGCTACCTCTCCTCAGAAAACAGCCCACCTTCAGATCTGCCAGGTGTGCTGGCAGCACAGAGCCAGATGAGTGCAGAACACTCACTCTCCCTGTGACAGAAAACTGCAAGGTGGTGGGTCTGTGTGTTTGGTCCTTTAAATACTGACTGTTTCAAGAATGCAGAGCTGTATCTCCTTATGGACTTTTCTCAATTTAGTCATATTAAGGCCCTTAAGCTTTAGATTAAGCACTTAAGCCTATAATAGGAGAGACACAAAGAAAACAGTAGAGTGTTAGTTTGGATAGTTGTGAGAAAGAAAAATGTGCAGATTGCATGTCATTATAATTCCTCCACCTCTTGTCTGAAGTTAAGTCTCTGTAGGCTTCTACATTCAAGATTCCTCAATGCAGTGGGGGAGGTGGACTAGATGATATTTTGAGGTCCCTTCCAACCCCTAACATTCTGTAATTCTGTTAATGCAGACAATGCATAACATGTGTCCCCCCCACCCACCCTGGAAAGCAGTGGAGAATAGAATATGAGGATAAATTTATTTTTCTCTCCTTACCATGCAAAAACCTAATGGAACAGCCCAGAGCTCCCAACACTAATGACTTAAGTGATAAAATTACAGACCACACTACAGCAGCATAGAATGAAGTCTGGGATAAGTGTGCTTGCAACCAGATCTCCAGAACAAAATCTAATTAACCCATTCCCTATGAGGGAAGTTACTTTGCAACCTGGATAATGCCAGGATCAAAGGACTTTCAGCAACAGGAACACGACAGCCCCCAGGGAATTTGGAGCTTACCTCTTCCCTGACAGAGGACATGCATCAAAGCAATTCCAATGGCAGCCAGGCTGGCACACCACTATGACTCTGATACTGAAGGAGCAATAGCAGTTTCTTCACATCTTATTCTAGCATTTCCTGAAGAATTATCAAAGTATCATATCCACCAGGTCACTGCTGACCACCTCATCTACCTATACTAAAATCCCTGCTTCTGGATAAAGCCAGGTCACTACTGTGGTGGCCAGTGCAAACATGCCACCTAGACGCAGCTGGGGTGCAGGTGTCTTGCTCAGGCAACTGGGAAACCACCTCCTCATGTTGGTACAAACTGGAGGATAGACACTGCCAGGGTTGTGATGCCAAAGAACAAGAACGGGCCAGTAAAATTTTGGGAACATCACAGCATCCTCTAATCACCTGGCTGTTGGGGCACCAAGCAAGATGATGAGGTACACCATACTTTGGCATGAGGAGGACTACATGCTTCGGCCACATGCAGTGGTTCAGTCCCAACCAGTGACTGAGCACCACATGCCACTCACCCACTGCCAGAAGAAAAAAGAGACAAAGCATCCATGGGTTGGGATAAAGACAGTTTACTGACAAAATAAAGTAGAACAATAAGAGCCAATTACACTCACACCTGGTGACAACACAGAGTACCTTACCAACCTGGTGATTACAGGGTCCTGCACAGTACAAGGTCTGATGGAACACCTCAGCCACACTCAGACTGCCCTAGAGGCAGCCAGGAGTGCCCCTTCCCCAACCAGCCCCTTTTATGGGGCAGTGATGTCAGGGGGTGTGGAAAGAGCCTGGGCTGACTCATCTCACCTGTGCTGGCTGCTTGGGGAGGTTACCTCTGGCCTGGCCAGAACCAGGACACCATGCCATGCAGTTATTCAAAGCAATGGCAGCGTATGAAGACATGAGGTGTGTGACTTGCCCATGCATGTGGGAAGCCTTGGGGAATACACTGGCAGGTGGGCCACTGACAAACTGGCCATCCAGATGTTTACCAGAGACCATCACCCAGGAAGTCTCTCCCATGGCTCACCCAGCAGCACCTCTCTGCTGCAGCGCTTAGACCATTCCTGCTGGCCCTGCACGCACACGGCAACATTAGGCCCTCAGTATGGTGTAAAAATTGGCAGGACCAAGAGTCACTGCTGCCTTGCTGCGACGAGTTTCCCTGATTGACGTTCTTTAGAGAGGTGTTGCCTTGCATTTTTACATATATTACATTGCAATTTGACAGCTGTATTAAATCCTTCTGCTCTTACTTGGAGAGAAGCAAAATGCACACAATTTACCTTCCCTGGAACACTGACATTTAGTGTAGCTCTAGCATGGCCTTGTGTCTCTACATGAAGCGGTATTAATCTTCTCTGTCTGTCTTCTTAAAGAAGTCTTTTCCGTGCCTCTAATCGTTTTTAGCTCTCCAGACACCTCTGTTTCTGCTGTATATTTCAGATAAGGAAAAAAAAATGGTGATAATCTGTATTTATATACTATACAGAGAGGCTATATGCAGCAGGGGGAAAAAAAAAGCCGATAGAGAAGGACTACTGAAACATCAGCTACTTAAAGCTATGCCATACATAGCCAGTGAAGGCTTATAAAATAATGAGACTTGTAGCAACGATTCAAAGTGGATATTATACACTAAATAGAGAGGTGTTACAGCAGCCTGTCCAAGAAAGAGATTTAGCAGTTCTTTCAGAAACACTCCTAAAGCATTCAACCTGATATGCTGCTACATTAACAAAGGAGGCAAATAGGATGCTAGAACGTCTTGCTAGAGGCATACAATGTACATCAAAAGGCTGATGGTTAAATTACTAAACAAAGCACTACATGTGGACCAAAAATAGACTCTTTTCTATGCTGGCAATAAGTTTCAGATAGCACGTAATTACCTGCAGGTTACTACCTTTATTCCTTCCTAGTATGCAAGTCCTTTTCTTCCTCATAACAATATCTGTCCAGTGAACACATTATTCATAGCAATTCCTGTCTGCATTCATAGTAACTTCAAGCCATTTTTTGGACAGTGTTGGGTTTATTTCTAAGCTGTTCATTGGGAAAAAACCTACAGAATGAATGAAGCAGAAGCCTGCTTTCCCCCCCTCCCCCCCTTTTGAATTTCTCAGTTAAGCAGGTCACTGATGCACCTTAAGTTAATAACCACAAACCTGTCCTGATAAGGGCATAGCTAAAAGTCTCTTCTGCATGGCTGCAAGCAGCCATGGCTTGCTTCTATCCAAAAATGCCTTGGAAACAAGCCCAGGTTGTTCCTCTGCTGAGAAAGAAATATGTATTGCTTTGTTCAAGGGAGCAATAAATAATATCAAGTGGTGGATGAAAATAAACACCTCAAATTGAACTGAATATAAAGCATAGTGAGATGGTACAGATCCCTTTTAAAAGCTGCCAGAGTTTGAGAAAATGAAGTCCATTTGAAGGGAGAATTTTCCTCTCAGTTATATTGCTCTAGATCAAAAGCCAGTGTAACAGATTGCTGTGTATAGGACAGATGTAATTTGAAACAATATGCAGCCTAAGTATTTCCAACCCTGGATGTTAAAAGGCACACAAATGATTAAAACAAGCCCAAAAAACAAAAAAAACCAAAAGAAACAAACCATGAGATATATAAAAAAGAAATCCTTCAGTCTAAAAAAAAACCCTCAAAACCCCAAGAAAAACCCCAAAACTGCCAAAACAAAACAAAACAAAAAAACAACCCTGAAACATATTTGAATTCTTGTCTGCCTTCTCGTTTCTGAGACTTTAGGAAGCAAATATCGTTTTCATAACTTCCTCCAGCAGTATGGAAAAAGCGAGCGATCAAACACCCACAAGCATATATATTTCTATGTTCAGAAAACTCATTTTAAAATCACCTGACTCCAGAAGCTGAGAATATAAGGAAAAAAAAAAAAAACCCAAACCCCAGTGTTGCAGGACTTGCAATAAAAAGCACACGTTTCCAGCACAGCAGTTCATTTGTTCTGAGCACACTTTCAGTTACTTCAATGCAATTCAACAGCAGGAGTCTTGAGTAAGTAGACAAGAAGTTTTGTGATACTTCTTCAGTGATTGTGCATTTGGGTTTTAGTATAGGACAAAGCAAAAATTGTCCATGGTGCCTCATGCAGACCTGGTTTAGATTTATAACACTTGTTCTCCACCTCAGTAACATTCTTCTATTATATCATACAGCAGCAGATCCTAACATGCAGAAAAGGCAGGTGGAAAAAGAAGATTTAAAATGTGAGTAAATTCCTATGCAGAATGTGGCACATTAGACTCTCACAGCATGGCAAGACCTTTGTTTTCCCACTTTCAGTGGGAAGATTATGTTGAACTACCTGGAATACTGAAAACCACGATAAAAGCTGATGCTGACTGGGTAAGAAAAATAGGACCTAGAACAAACATCTGGCATTTGAGGGCTTAAAAATCCCTTTTACACCTTTCCCTAACATTGCCCAAGGAAATACTATGCCCTCTCTTCTCCTTGCATGCTCCCAAACTTGCCTAAGTCACTAGTCTTTCTCTTTTGGATCTCCTAAAATGACAAGCTGATGAGCCATCAGATGGAAGAGCAACAGCCATTTGGTGGATTTATGAAGCATGCTCAAGAATTATGTGGCACATAAAAAAAAAAAGAAAAAAAACGGAAAAAAAAATATATATAGGTCTTTGTACTGTAGCTTAACAGCCTTATGAAGAGTCTCTCAAGAATAAGTCCAGATAGTTGTCTCCCACTAAGATCAAAAAAAAAAAAAAAGAACAAAAAATTGAGAGCAGGAAGCCTGCTAAAAGCTTTGTAAAACATAAAAAATAGGGTTACATTTAATTCCAGAAGTAGAATATCTGTACTATTACAGAGAAAAGACTATAGTATTTATAAATGCAGCAATATACTTCTTAAGTGCAAATTGAATAGGTATATTTAGCTTTCTGCAGGGATTCATGAAATTAGGTTCAAATAGAAGAAAACTGGCATGTGAGCACTGTTATTTCTTATAATAAATGAACAGAGAAACAAGCACATTTTTATAAGAGAATGTGCCTCTCACAGAATACTGATGAACGTGAAATTCAGCTATCCTGGGGAGAGAAAGAAAAAATAATAAGAAAAAATAATAATAAAAAAAAAACCCTAACAAACTTTCATCCTTTGTCTTAGGATTTATCTTGATAGTTAGCAGCCAGCATCTGCATCTATCCCCCAAGGCGAGGAGTCAAGAAGAGCACTTCTGATCCCTCTGGACTGTGCTGTCTCCAGCGCGATGCCTTTCACAAAGGCCTTGCTTTCACACTGCCTCGGTCACTGGAAGGCAACTCAGGCCTTAAGGTTTGCCAGCTGGAATTGATTTTAAACACTCCTTTCACCCCGAGTCAACAGCCCTGCTTTGTCTCCACTAGAAATGTTTTATCAGCTCTGGGGGTGTGTTTCTGTCTGAGCAAGCTCAAAACCAGATTTGTGGGTAGCAGGGGTTGCGCTGGCACAGCTGACAGCTGAACTTGCTCCACTCACTAGATTGGCAGTCACTGTGGAAACCTGAAAAATGGAGAGATCCCTTTCCTCATCTCTATGCTAAATTGTGCTGGTGCTGCAGAAGAAAGGCTGGTTGACAAGGCTGACAGAAAATTCCCAGACAAAACCGATTTCATTAAGCTAAACTTCTAAACAGCTGTTTACAGCTGAAGGGAAAAACCTTAAGACAAAATTGGTGTTTTCTCAAAAAAACATTAACAAACCCTGGGACTTGAAAGTTCATGTTATAGTAAAAAGAAAAAAAGGCTACAAAACAAAAACCCCAAAACAAACAAACTCCGAAACCAAAAAAACCCAACAAACCACCAGAATGCCACAAGACAGCTGTTTGCATAGAAATGTGTATTTAAAGTCATTCAAGCAACCTTAATTTTGTCCCCTCATGTGTGTGCTTTTCACATCTTTCCAGCATCTGTGTCTTCTGCAGATGAGTCACATTTTGATGGAAGTGCTTCACTAAAATCTAAAAGCAGGTCACAAGCTGTAAGCAGAGGAAATTTAAGCCCCCTACCTTGGATTAGTTTACCCAAAGAGATGAGAAAATCTGGTGCACCTAACATTGCAGATTAATAGACATTAAGATCATAAGAGGAATGAAGCCTGACCTCCTGCATAACACAGCACAGAGAATTCCAAGTGTAATTTTTGTGTCTCCATTGAGCTGGACCATACCTTTTAAAAAGGTGGTGACTTTTGATACAAGAATTTCAAATGACAGAGGATATAGCATATCCCCAGCTATGCTGTGTGATTTTTTGGTGACATACATCCTTGTAAAAGGGAATCTAATTTATAGAGATATTGTTTCCTTTGCTGTTGAGCTCCCTTCTTTACAAACTACAGTACCATATGCCTTGTTCTGTCCTGAAGAAGTTTTTTTGCCCAGTCTCATCAGCTGAATACTTTTCCTGTCTTCATCAAAACCCTTAACGTGGATGTTTCTCTCCACAGATTTTGTTTTCAGACTATCCTAAAGTAATTTCTACTTTATTGCATCCCTAGGTTTCCTAGATGACAGTCTAGTTAGGAAAAAAAAAACAAACCAAGACAACCCAACACTGCTCAACAAGTGACATTACTAGCCTTTATACAGTATGAAAAATCTTAATTCTCCTAGAAGTCCAGGGTGGACCTCATGTTTTCTTCCTTCACTGGGAAGGCCTGGAGATCCATAGGCAGAAACCTTTACCCTGCAGCAAGCTGCTCACTGCAGCCATTATCCCCACAGCCTGCTTGTTGGGCAGTTTCTTCAGCAGCCCCTTGAAGCGAGTTGAGTTGGAGGCCAGGAAGCTGCAGGGAAGCCCAAGGCAAGGGGTGCTGCGGAGGGGCACTGCGGCAGTTAGAGGGAGGTGATCCTTCCCTGCTTTGGCAGGGGGGTTGGACCCGATGAGCTCTTGAGGTCCCTTCCAAGCCCTACAATTCTGTGATTCTGTGAAAGAAATGTGGCCAGCAGATGGAGAGAGGACATTCCTGCCCTCTACTCTGCTCGGTTTGGTGAAACCTCACCCAGAGTGCTGTGTCCAGCTCTGGGGTCCTCAACACAAGAAGGATATGGACCTCTTGGAGCAGGGTCCAGAGGAGGGCAACGAGGATGATCAGAGGCCTCTCCTATGAAGACATACCGAGAGAGTTGGGCTCATTCAGCCTGGAGAAGAGAAGGCTCTGGGAAGTGGCCTTCCAGTACCTGAAGGGGACTTAAAGGAACACTGGGGAGGGACTGTTTGCAAGGGCACGTAGCAATAGGACAAGGGACAGTGGGTTTTAGCTCAAGCAGGGAAGGTTTAGAGATTTGGAAGGAGTTCTTTCCATTAGGGTGTGGAGACATGGGGTACACAGAAAGGTGGTGGAACCCCCAGCCCTGGAGACATTTGAGGCCACATTGGATGAAGCTCTGCACCATTCCATCTAGTCTGAGGTGCCACTGCTTACCGCTTACCCCTCCCCTCTTAGCGATTGGCTGTCATTGAATGGAATTACCACCTCTGATTGGACAGCTCCCCAGTGCCAGGCAGGTGCCGCCATACTGGATGTTCTTTGGTCAGTTGGAGCCAGCAGCCCACACGGACAGCAGGACAGAGCTGTGCTGACATGCAGCAGCATTGCGAGGGGGCAGGCTCTGGCCAAGCAGCTCTGCCCAGGTACCAGCACCAGCATCCTGCTTCCCGGCTTGGCTAGTGCCACCTCCTGCGTGCGGCCTGAGGATCCCTGAGCTTTCCCGGGCATGATGGGCCAGGTCAACTGCTGCTGCAGCTCCAGGTGGGCTCCTTCCATGGCTTAGGGACAGATGGGCATGCCCGTGCCCCGCAGCAGCAGCTCCCTTGCTCATGCCCCCTGCTCTCTGCTCTGCAGGGACATGCTCAGCGATGCCAAAGCCGGTACTGAGCATGGACATGCAGCTCAGCCGGGGCCGCAAGAAGAGTGACAGGCGCCTTCTCCTCCTGCAAGACGAGCTGGTCATCGCCAAGTTTCAGTGAGAGCCTGGGGGCCCAGCTGCCTTTCCCCCATGCCTGGCTCTGGGAGCATTGAAGAGACTCCAGGGCACCCAGCCCCAGACCCTGGGACCTTGTTGCTGGATGCACCGGTATCCGTCCCAAGGGCAGCTGGGGGACAGGCCTCTGCCCAGGGGGACCCCGAGGAGGCTGCCTCCAGCTCACTGCCCGCCTCTCCCGCCTGCAGACGTGGCAGCACCATGAGCCCACAGCTTCGCCTGGTCCTGTACCAGCTGGGGTGCTGAGTGGCAAGAAGAGCACGGTGTGGGACCAGAAGAGGACAGCGTGGGACGAAGAAGAGCAGGAAGGAAGCCCAGAGGACAGCACCTTCATCATCCTCGCTTGGCCCACAGGCTCCTGCGTGGCCACCTTCACGCGAGTCCTGCTGCCACATCCCAGGGCAGGCAAAGGCAGGGCAGGAGAGCTTTTTCAAGCATGACCACGCCATCCTGTCTAAGGACAAGAGTGGCTGCTGGAGCAGCAGAGAGGAACCCAGGGCTTGGGCAGTTCCTGTGTCCTGCCGCGTGGGGCTTCGTCCTGCCCCCGTGTCCTCCCCTGTGCCCAGGGGCTGGTGCGCAGCGGGACCTGACGCTCCTTCTGCTCTCTTTGTGCAGCTCCCGGGCGCAGAAGGAGCTGTGCTGGCCACGCTGCAGCGGTGAGCCGGGGGGATGCTGCGGGCGCCGCCGGCCAGGCGGCCGGGCGAGGGAATGCGGCTGAGGAGGGGTGTCTACGCTGCTGCGGGCAGCTCTCGGGCAGAGAGCGAGAGCCGCAGGTACCGGCCTGGGCCTCAGCCGACTCTGACCCTGTCCCTTCCCGCTGCACAGCACGCCGGCAGGAGCACGGGTGAGCCGCCTTTCTGCAGCTGCAGAAGCAGCTGAGCCGCCGCCACGCCCTGAGTGTCCCTGGCTCCCTCGCTGCCTCGGCTGGCCGGGCGTCTGTCCCCGAGCGCTGGTGCTGCAGCCGAGGAGCGGCAGAGGCATCGCTGCTCACCTGCTGCCACTCCTTCCTTCTCTCTTGTCCAGTGGAGGACGTTCCGCGCCGGGAGCCTGGAGAGGCTGCTGCAGGGCCAGGCAGAGGTGAGAACGGCTGCCTTTCCCCCAGCTCGGCCGCGCTCCGGCTGCTGGCCCTTGCTGCACAATCGGGGCTGCAGTCAGCGGAGGAAGAGAGAAACTGTTTGGCAGGGTGGAAAACAGAAGCAGGAAGGTCCAATGGCTGAAGAAGCTGAGGTGTGTCCCGGGCTCTGCCGCACAACTTTCCCAACTCCCAAGCCCCGCTGGCACAGGACTGCGAGGGATGGTGCTGACAATTTTAGTGACAATCCCCAGGTCTTCCCCAGCAAGAGGGGAGCCAAGTAATGCCTAGTCCTGCCTTGGCGGTGCTCTAAATCCTTGCAGATGCCAATGTCCTGGGATGGGCTAGGCCCCAGCAACTCCTGGTGCTAGCCCACCAGGCCCCCTCCCACAGTTGACGTGTTCAATAAAAGGATCTTTTCTCTCCTCCGAATGTGTGTGCCATGCGACAGTCTGGGCTGGGGAGGTGGGGTTGGGGGGTGAAGCCCAGGGGAGGAGTGTGGGCTCAGCCCTCACCCCAGAACCTGTGCCAGCGGGTGTCAGGGCTGAGCCCAGGCCCTGTACAAGTCCAACCACAGCACAGGAATGCAGGACGATGGAGGTCAGACGGAACCTCTGGACTCATGCCGGCTGGCTCAGCTCCTGCTTACATTTTGGCTAATGTACAGCTCATTTGGAGGGCTGTAGCAGTATTAGAAGGGTCAGTGGTTTTGAAGTAGAGGAGCGGAGGTTTTTATTAGACATTAGGATGAAGTTCTTCATTATGAGGGTGGTTATAGACTGGCACAGGTTGCCCAGAGAGGTGAAGTTTTACAATCATCTCTTAGATCACCATGGTAGAAGCTTCCCTGAAAACTCTCCAAGTAGGCCTTCATCAGCCATGTTCTGAAGCAGAAATTCTTCACGTCCTTATCTGCTAAAGGAGATGAAACAGTAAAAGAGAAGCTAGAGATCCATTCTTCTCTGATGTGGAATGTGTTTCAAGAGACCAACTGAAGACCTCTCCAATTCCAACAATTCTGCTTTCTAAAAGCACGAATTTCCTCATGGAGAAGAAAACCCAACAATGAAATCTCTACATGCAACATAAACTTAAAAGTTTAAATATCTAGCTGTACCTTCCTGAGAGTCCTTGTCCATCCACAGAAGATGGAAGCTTTCTCAAAGAACAAAGGAACTAGCAAGCTCCTCTGAAAGAGCATCCTAGCCCAGAAATAAATTAGGTGCATTTGAAAGTAACCAAGTGTTCCTGGGCACATGTTCCCCAGCTTAGGACCCTGTAACTGCAAACACCTAACAGCTGCAGCTCAGAGTTGAACCTTCCGAAGTAGTCAAAGTAGTGTGTGTAGTGAAAAAAGTATTTTGGCTGAAAATGTCATCAGGTAAACAGACAGTACTTACAGTGGGTCCACAGCAGAGCCTGGAACAGGCTTCAGCTTTTAAATTTGCCAATTAATGCCCCATTATCTTCCGCAAAGGGACACAGAAGCAACTTCACTGGAGATTTTCCATTCAAATGCTCCCTGAAGGCTGACAGTTGAGTCAATAGTTAAAATAATAATAATATTAATAAATACCCTACCAGCAACAAATAACTGAAAGCAGCCAAACCAACCTTTCCCATGTCCTTCCACTTCGACAAAGCAAATTCTTATTCCTGGTAGAAGCGCAAAGCACTGCTGAACAGCTGGGCAAGTAAGAGCTTTCACTACTCACCAATTTCATGTAAACTCAACATAACAGCACTATTAGGTTTATATTATGTATCAGTAAAAATACTAATTACAGAGGCCCAGACTTGAAACAGTTTCTCAGAACAACATGCCTACAGCTAGCACACAGAATGAGCGTGCTTTACAGGGATACGTATTCCTGCTAAACACAAACAGGCACAGTTATTATCATTTAGAAAAGACAAAAGCTGCCAAAGCCAAGGAAACGCCATCAGTGCTCAGAAAAGCAGCCTTTATTGTTTGCTACTAATTGCAACAAAAAATAATTCACAGGCATTTCTAAGCAGCTGCTGTCTTGTCCTTAAAAACTCCTTCCACTTAGAAAGGAAGATTTTTATTTTAACAGCCGCCAGAAGCTTTTATGGCTTGCTACCATGCAAGGCCATTCAGATGTGTTATTTCTGTATTGATTGTGTTGTGAGGTTCAGCAAAAAGGTCTAGGAAGCTAAGAGAAAAGCCTGTTGAGCCTGTAACTAGAGAAATTACTATTTAAGTTCTCAGCAATTTCTGTTAAATTAAGGGTTACTCCTCCCCACAACACGCACTGGCCTTGTGTTGTGGTGTAACCCAGCAGGCAGCTAAAACAACCACACAGCCATTTGCTCAGTCCCCCCCCACAGTGGGATGGGGAGAGAATCGAAAAGGTAAGAGTCATGGGTTGAGCTAAAGACAGCTTAATATGTCAGAAAAGAAAGATAACAAAAAGAATATACAAAGCAAGCGATTCACAGCACAACTGCTCACCACTCAGAACCAATGCTCAGCTAGTTCCTGAGCTGCCCCACCTTCTCGCCAACCCCCCAGTTCTATGCAGAACATAACATCATATGGTATGGAATATCCCTTTGCCAGTTTGTGTCAGCTGTCCTGGCTGACCAGCTTCTTGGGTTCCCCCTTCTAGGTGGTAAGGCATAATGACAAGCTAAGAAGTCCTTGACTGCTTGGCAACAACTAAAACATCGGTGCAGTGTGTTATCAATGTTGCTGTCATGCTAAATGCCAAAGGCAGCATTGTGCCAGCTGCTGGGAAGAAAATGAAGTCTAGCCCAACAAAACCAGGACATCTTGTTAATTTAACTTGTAAAAATCTACGCTGACTCAAGTGCTCAGGAGATTGTGACTTGATCCTTTGAAGCTACAGGTTCCAGCTGCTGTAAATCATCTATGGAGTGAAGCTGATTTACATTAGCTGAGAATCTGGCCTGCTGTGGCTAAAAACTCCTCATCTGGTTTCATCAGCTACCCTTCTGAAAGCCCTAAGGATCATAATTTCAAGTTATATCTAAGACCTTTGTAATGTTGGTATCGTGCGCACAGCCAGGCATATGCTATGCATTGTTAGGCTGAGCAGTGATGGGTAAACAAGGCTCAGGGTGCCCACATGTTTTGCAATTTCCTGCAGAATTTTGTATTTCAGAGGTTTACCCAGCTAAACGTCTTTTCAGATGTTGATCCTGCTTTTATGTTACTGTGTGCACCTGTTAGAAGCTTGCATAGTTGCACTTGTGGCATTAGATAAGAAAAACAGCAACAAAAGCATCTAACTTTTTGTTTTGTGGGTAGATTTTACTTAAATGTGCTCTTCATTTTTTTTCTCTTGTGGGGAATAGCGTCTGTTTTTCAGTCTCTAGATCTCAAATTAATATTTGGCCATCAGTGTAAACATCAACAGCGGCTTTTCTTGGGCAAGAAGTGGTAAAACTAAAGCCTCATCTAAATCTGCTGAAGGGAAAAAGATCCAGAGACATGTGAAGAGTTGTCAGACTGGATTTAGTTCTTTGTGTTAGACTGTGTGGGTACCTAATAAGCTAGTCAAGGTCATATTCAAAATGGTAGTAGGCAACTACAGGGAGAAGGAGGCAGAACTGTAATCTGGAAATAGCTTACATGCAGGCATTTCAAGCTCCTTGTAATCAAACTCAGACAGGCATCAAAATAACAGTCATTAAAAGACCCAACTTGGGACAGACAGGTCCAGTTCCTGCATCTGCCTAAAGTGATTCAGACATGTCTGCCATCTCACAGGAGCATCTGCACTGTTTCTGTCCAGAGGAATTGAAGAGGGGGATCCCCCCAGCTATGGTACAGCTGCATCAGTGTGCAAAAATTATCTTGCAAGTTGTGTATATGGAGCCTGTATCAGTGCTACTGCAGTTAGGGTATTCATCTAGACACACCAAAGTTCATACCCAGAATGCAGTTATATTCCCCAAACACTATCCCCAGGTGACACACTGCAGAGCTAAACTCCCTCCTACTGCTTGTCTTGCTCTCAAAATATTTCTGATGCAGGGACCAGCTTCGGTGTGGGAAGGAATGGAAAGGGAGATTAAACCTGGATCTTCCTGAATACACAGCAGGCCACTAAAGCACTGTGAAGAGGGAGAGAATGCCACCTCTTCCAGTATTTTTAAAGAGCTGAGGGAATCCTACTAAGCACTGGGAATGTGGTGGGACACTCGTCTAGAGGAGAGCACAGCTGATCCAAAGCCAAAACTCCTCTTGGAAAACCGAAGTGAGGTAGCCAAGGTGTAGTGTCAAACACCTATCCCTGCTGATAACATTTCTTAGCTGCATAGCTCAAATCAGAGATACACAAGAGCATGACTTCCAGCAGCTTCTTTCTCAGTAAGTTGGCTATTTAGGTTCTGTTTTAGAGAGGATGAGCCTGTCCTATATATGTAGGCTCATCTAAATGGAGACTAGGTGTCTAACAGTGTTCTGGATCCCATATGGGCACCAGATGACTGCTAGGTAGGTGCTGCAGTACTGTAATTCTTTATTAGATTTGGCCTTTAGTGCTTCAGCTCTCCATCTGCAAAATCAGGATAAAAGCACTTCCCTGTTTTGTAGCTCATTTTCATACTCATTTGTAATTACTAAAGAAAGATATTCAACTCAGCACCACTTCCCCAGAGCAGTTACCAACATAGTTAAGCAGGAACAAAGCACAATATGTCTGCTTTTAATCTGATTTCATAAAGTTGACACATAACTTTTGGCATAATTCTGTAAGGAATTGGTTAGAGCTTAAATGACATTTCCATTTCACTTCTAGGCAGATAACTGAATTCCTTGCAGCAATGGCTAGGTAAACGTGCAGGCAGCCCTGTACTGCCAGCCACACAGCTCACAGATTCACTGTTACTAGTGCCCAAGAGAGCCATGTTATGGGAATTTAGGTGTGATTAACCCCACTGGATGCCAATTAGCTTTTCCAGGCACATGATCTATCAGAGACGATCGGTGACTTTGATTTTCCTGAAACACCACAGTGTGAACTGCCTGGCTCAGGAGTTATTACTCAGGTGTTCAGATGTCTCTCTGCCCCAGAGGATAAAACTACAGATAGTAATCTTATCATCTGTCCCTAAAGATGCCAGCTCTGTTCATCCAGCTGAGCCCACACATCGTGTGACAGATGCGGATCAGGCACCTGAAATGGTTCCTGCTCTCAGCTCTCCCTTCTAGCAAGCTGCTCCTGCACAGCAGGGACAGCTGCATAGGACACTGCTCCTCTTAAGCCACCCACGTTAAACTTGGACCACAGAGCTGCAGCCTGTGCAGGGGCTCCAGTGCAGATTCAGCAGCTGGCTTTCAGCCAGGTGATAGGCACCCAGTCAGCTTTAACCAGCTCCTGAACCACACAGCAGCAAGGCTGAGTGTAAAAGCATGGCCCTGCTCCAGTATGCCTGGGAACCGAAACTGTCTGGTACTGGTCAAGCCACGGACCATGCGTATGAGCCCTGAAGTATCTGAGCCACACAAGTTTGTTTTGAAAATTCAAGTGCAGTTCCTAGTCTTGAAGGAAAGGATTAACATATTATCCTTTGAATTACTGAGAATTTGTGGTATCTGCGAGCCTTCCTTTTTTTTTTTTTTTTTTTTTTAAGAACTTCCTTGATACACACCAGAGCAGGGTGTTAAAAAGCAATAATAATTAAAATAACCAAATAAATTGGTGTCCTTGCTGTTCTGGTTTGGCAGCAATTTCTGTTTGTATGTCAGGGAAGAGGGGCCCCTTTCTTTCCCCTTTGACTCAGAGCACTGTGGCAGTCAGGGTGTGATCACAGCACAACACCCTGTCCATGCATGTCACCTTCACCGACAATATAACACAATAGATCAGACTGAGCTGCAGCAGCCAAGGTTCAGGCCCCTCTTTTATTCAGCTACCACAGCTACAATGGTCTGAGGCCTTGCAGACAAGAGGGGGCACATGGCAGGAGGCTGTAATGGCTTAAACATCTCTGAGATTCACCAGAGCTCCTTCTGTCAGGGAGCCCTGTGTGCTGCAAATGAAATTTTCATGAAATGCTGAGCAAACCTCATTAACCCTGAGAAAATGACAGTGTTGGTCGGCGAGTAGTGTCTCCATTCAGTCAGCTTCTCCCACCAGCCCAAGCGCTGTTCATCCCACTGTATGTTTATGTCACAGGACAGTTTGTTCCCTGTGAACACAAGGCAAATCCCACCAACACACTGATAAATTGTGAATGATTTGTACTTGTTAGAGTAACATTGGTTCTGACTGAAAATACAGCAATATTCAGAGGGCCTGAAATAAGCTATTGGGGCACCAAGACTACATATACAAACAGCAAGACTTTATCCTATGGGAACATGCAGTGAATTAAGTGATGCCTATGGCTGAGGTAAAATACTGTTAGTTAAAAAAGAAAGAAAAAAAGAGGGAGTTTCACAGGTGTAAAACTCCTTCTGTCTTTTTTTCTTTCTTTGTTCTCGCTTCAGAAATGAGACAGCTTTTACAGCTGGGTACAGAGTTTTGCACATTGATAGCCACAGTGAAGGTCAGTACATCTGACTTGCTCGAGTAATGGCTGAGTACATTGGATCTTGTTTCATTTTATTACAATGGCAGAAGTAGTGCTGATCAACAGTGTCATATTTCCTTTTCTTCAGCATAAAGGATGAAGTGATTGTTCCATGACACAGTGGTGGGGGAAGGAAACCAGGAGAGACCAGTATACCCAGCAATGCACTCACTACGCCTGTCCCTATGTTTAACTGTCCTTCCTCGGTTCTTCCTCTCTTAGTGCTAACAATGCTCCAGATAACTCCTTTGGGGTTTTGCAGTGCTGCCCCAAAGTACTTCCAGGTCCCTTCTGTAGCCAGAAAATGCAGATGCCTGCATCATGAATGCCTTCTGTGTGGGGATACTGTGTGTCACAGTTTTGTGTAGCTGGGTACTGGTAGAAAAGAGGGGGCTGCAGAGATGGTTGCTGCAAGAAGCAGCTAGAAGCTCTCGGCAGGCCCCAGAGAGAACATCGGCTGATTCAAGGCCAGAGTTGTTGCTGACCAAGGCCAAGCCCATCAGTTACAGTCACAGCACCTCTGTGAATCACATTTAGGAGAAAAAAAACCCTGCAAGCAGCTATATTTTGCCAGCAGAGAAAGGAGTGAGAAGATGTAACAAGCTGCGCAGACACCAAGGCAGGTGACAGGGTAGAAGAGGTGCCCTAGGTGCCTGAGAGAAAGATGCCCCGGAGGAGAAACCCATGGTGGAGTGGGTGTCCCACCACAGCCCATGGAAAAGGCCGAGACCCCACCAGCAGCCTGTGGAGAGGCCCCACGCTGGAGCAGGTGGAGACATAGAGGAGATGCTGTGACCCACGTTGGAACAAGCCTCTGCCAGCACTTGCAGCTCATGGAGCAGGTTTGCGGGGCTGGAGGAGGAGGGGTGGGCTGGTGAACCTGCGGAGAACTGGGCCTGAGAGACATTGTGATTTATGACTGCCCACCATAGCAGTGACCCACGCCAGGGCAGCTGGGGAAGAGCTGAAGCCCCGTGGGAAAGGACTCACATTGTAGAAATTCATGAAGGGCTGTCTGCCGTGGGCGGGACCCCACTGTGCAAAAGAGGGAGGGTGTGTGGAATGAATGCCCACACACACACACACACACTCACACACACACACCCTGCCAAGATGGAATTCAGCTTGTGAGGAACTGACTGAAACCCCATTCCCTGACCACCTACCCCCCTCATCCCGATCTCCCCCCCCCTCCCCGTGCCACAATGAGGGGGGGAAGAAGGGAGCGAAATCATGACTGAAGTGAAGTCTGCTAAGAGGGGAGGGTTGGTGGGGAGGTAGAGATGTTTTAAGATCTGGAGGCCACAGAGGCTTTCTGAATCTTCCAGGTTAGGGAGGCCCTACACACACACGAGGCAAAAGGAACCAGGACAATGACTAGGTGAGTAAATTCCACTAATATGCTCGAGTGGCTCCCAGACCCTTAAAATCTGAGTACTTTTCAGTATTTCTGTGTTGCAGAGGACTATTATCCACATTTAACAGCATGAAAGCAGACGTGAAATGACTGGACCAGGAGTCTTAAAAAGCAGCTTGCAATGTAGAAAGAGTTGAAAAAGATTTCTGAAATGCAAGGTTAATTTATTTCCCACAGGGCCCTTTTTCCTCACTGATTCTCAAATAACTTTCGTAAAAGACCTTCAGTTCTTCATTTCTATCCTGTAATGCTGCTCCTGGAATAAACACTGTATGGTCCCTGTTGCTGGGGCACAGACATTTTGCCCACAGATAAATGAGCAACAGGCAAAGAGCTCAGGCAGTGTCAATTATTGGCTTGGTCTTGCTAAGGACAACTAAAGAGCTGTGATCCCAGGAGAAGAGCAATGACTGTTGACAAAATCTGAATGGGCCTCAAAGCATAGTATGCTAACTTCCCTCTGTACACTCCTCAACAATTCCTAGCATCGATTTCCTGCATGTTAACAAGACTATTAGAAACATAATAGGAATGCCACTAATAACCCCACAGAAGCGCTCACCAAAACTAATCAGGCAGAAGTAAACCTGCCTCCAAACACTGATGTGGAGCTCACAAAGAGCAGCAGGCACAAAAGGAGCTGCCCTTCCTTCTGCTGCTGCAAGAGGGTATGTATCAAGGGAAAAAAGTAGCTGTAGACAAGCTGTATTTCTGCCCTTAGCTTACAGACAAGCAGATTTATATATAGCCAGGCCTGTTTCATCCTCCTTGGCACATGTTTACCTTAATGCTAGAGCAGAGTGAGAAAAGGAAAGGGTTAGATTCCTTACAGGTGTAAATCAGCTTACTGCTACAGCCATAATAAAGGTGGTGACTGAATATTCAACTTGGCCTGTGAGCCCTAAATATACAGCATGTGCTTTCCAGTGCCATTTCTTGGAGCTTAGTGCTCCAAGTTCCGATACACAGTTTTTCACCTCCTGTTTTATCAAAGGCTTTCGAACAGTTCCTCAGGGGATATCTACATGGTGCAATGAAGTGTTGTGCAAGGATAACAGAGTTATCCCTGGACTAATGGAGTTATTAGGAACAAAACAGCTACATCAAAAAGCTGCTCTGATAGGGTGGTTGTGATCACTGCAGAACAGGTTTATGGGCCCAGCTGGTGTGCTATTGCAATACAGTCCAGTGACAGCTTGTGCAGAGCTAGCTCTCGCCTCTGTGTATTGCCCTGCCACCTCCCATCAAAGCAGCTGAATCCTTTTGGAGCTTTTTACCTGATCCCCCTTTGTTTGCATCTCCAGAAGAGTGTGGGTCTGTCACAGGACAGATGTGACACAAGGAAATCTCTGCCTGGAAGTAGCAGCTGGAATTCAGGGGGTGAAGGACATTTAAAATTATACTAGATGCTTGTGTTCAGGCACCTACCTGCTGCTCGGGGATAGTGAGTTTTCAGATGTCCAGTGTCCTAAAGTTACTTTCAGCAATGGTAATTCAAACTCTTGAGTTCTGCCTCAGCCAGCTTACTTAACAGCCTTATAGCAAAATACCATACTCCTACAAGGAAGCCGTAACTTGCTCAGAGAGAACATCCTCTGAGAAGTAAGGGCTTTCACCTCTCTGTGACCACGCCAGTGACTCCTGCCTCTGCTGCAGGGGTTGGTCAGCGGCCTGGTTTGACGAGTTTGTTCATAAGGAACAGCAACAGGACTCAGCCTCTTGTGTACCACAAAACCCTGCACAATAACTAGCACCTCTAAGTTATTAGTCACCTGGAAAGGAATTAAAGAGTGGTCTGAAAAATCAATGGTTTTAGGCAAAATGCAAAATCCTGCAGGTTTCCAACTCACCTCCTCTGCTCCTGCAAACAGTCATGCTGGGGAGCATGCACACCAGAGCAGCCGTAACTGTGGGAAAGAGAAGTTTTACACCACTAGTGGGAATTATCCTGTTGTATCATCTCCTTCACAATGTGATTCTGCCTTTTTTTTCTTTTTTTTTTGGTAGAAGTGGGAAACATTGATTATACATTTATGCTGAGTTTTGCCACTGCTAAATTGCAGAGTGCAATTTTGTCACAAAATGCAGTATTTCTGAATTATTGCACTTTGAAGCCCCAAAGGAGCCCCAGAGGAGCACTTCAGAGAGTTCTTTCTATTTTAGATTGTTTGCATTTTTCCCCAAGACTAGTCAGATAGATCTAATGCATTCCTGATGTAGCAGTTTGTTGTTGGGTTTTTTTGTCAAATGACCTGCACCCACCCACACAAACACCTTTGAAATTTCTCATCAAATTTTATTAAGCTATTCCTAAACCAAAGAAATAGCTTCTTGGTTGGTTGTTGGGTTGTTTTTGTTGTTTTCTGGGTTTTTTTTAACAAAGCATCAGATGAGCACACCAGACTCCAGCTGTCTGTATTATATCATCTACAACAGGGAACAGAGAAGTAACTCTGTGCAGGTGTTTAACAGCAACAGCAACTGCTGCTGAGAGCAGCCCTAGGCAGTGGGTTCAGAGTGGGGAGGTAGAGCTTAGCCCCTCCCTGGCTGTCTTCTGTGAGCTTTCTTGCCAGCCCAGTGAGGGCAGCCACAGAGCCAAGGAAGAAATGCTGGAAGAGGCACTATCCTGCCTCCAGGAAGCCACTAATACTCCCCATTTACTGGCAGATCATCCCTGCTTGGTAGGAGCCAGGGATTTCCCCACAGCTGTGCTGCACTGCTGGGCTTCTGCTTGCACTGACCCTGATCCAAAGCTCTCACTGAAGCCAAGAGCATTTTTTTTTTTTTCCAGTGACTGCACAGGGTTTTGGATGTGGCCCATTACAGCCAGCAGCACTGGCTGCAGCCAAAATCCTGGCTTATGTTTTGCAAGCAGTGGGAATAGATAATCACAGTTATTCTTTCTGGCCATAAAATCAATGCAATATCTTTTGATACTCCTTGCCTCTCCCTAACAAAGAGCACTTGTTCTGCTCTATTCCTGACCAAGTTTCCCAGGAAATATTAGATTTCATATTGTTTTTTCTCACTGAAATGTTCTCACTGGGATACTTAGACATCAACACATTTATATCCAAGGGATCCAGAAGAGGTTAGCCAGAGGTGATTACGTCTCAAATGATGTTGTACTGTAATTGCTCAGGATATCAGCTTAAATGAAATAATCTGTGCAGGAAAGAAGAAACAGTAAAGCTAAGGAAGGAAATTACTGTTATAATTACTAGAGTATTTCTTTTCAAGGTATTAAAAAGAAAGGTTTATAACAGAGGAAGCCTGGGGAGGATGACATGTGGCAGCTACAGACTGGATGGCAGAGCATCTCTTACCTTACATCAGCTGTAACAAGCTTCCTGAACATTACATATCATAAAAGGAGGGTGAGAGTAGAAGGTAGGAGTGTAGGTAGAAAATAGCCCAGAGTGATCATCTAGCTCAAACAATTTAAAATTAGTTATAAAGATAAAAAACATATGAGGTAGGTTCTATCCTTCAGGGTTTCTTGCAACTGAAGCTGTTCAAGCCTTGCTATCAACTTCAACAGTGGCATGACCAGACCCACAGCCAACAGGAGCAAGAAGGATAGCAGTCACTCCTTACAAACAACTGCCTCACTTCTTTCCTTTCATCTTTTGGTCTTTCTCCCTGACAGATTGTCTGGAACAAAAAACAATTTTAAATTTTCACAGCTAGAATAGCTTCCCTGCCCTAAATGTAACAATGCTGTGCAAAGTTCTTATGCCTCCTCTCCAGCTCTCTGACTGTTTCCAGAAATTGTCTTTATTGGAAACTCTTTGAAGAAATGCATTAAGTGTGGATTTGATATTTCAGATCCTCTTGTGCTTTAACATGCAGGTACATCATTGTGTGAACTCCGCTATGAAGACACATGTGATTAAAAAAAATAAACATCTAATCACCCAAGTGAACCACCCCTGATCTAGAGGCTTTCTGAACCCATTGTACCCTACAAGTGGCCATACATTGGGTCATTTTGGACATCAAGCAATACCGTGAGGGATTCACAGTCCCTCTTGGTACAGGGGATTACTGCATTTCATTTTATTGTCAAGGTGTGACAGGATCCTAAGGAGGAATGGGATACAAAAATTTTTCTAACAGAAGCCTTGGTGCCAGTGATGCTCCTTAAGACGTGAAATCCTCATGGATCTGCCAGAGAATTGCAAAGAAGCTGCAAGGCAGATCTGCTTTACCCCCTCTTCTTCTTCAGAGTTTGTACATCTTCCAACACGGGGACCAGCAACAGTAAATAGATTGGAAATTTCTTAGTTATAGGTCTACTCTCACTTTGCTCAAAACCCTGTAGCTTTGAAACCATAAATTCTCTGGGAAAAAGCATGGCTTACAACACAGAACAACAGAAAAGACACTGGGAATTGATGAGCAGCCCAGGTGAGCGTCATCTGCCTCTCAAGAGCAGAGAGACTAATGATTACTGCCCAGCAGGGAGGTCACTCTGGCCTAATAGATAGTGTCAGGACTAGGTGGAGATGCAGGTATATCTAACCTGGCAATCATAGCTAATGAACCAGGGACACTTTTGTAAACACAGCCCCCAGTGGTGCCCTGTGCTGTCCTCCTTATGGATTCAGAGGAACGATACCAACTTGTTACTGCAGTATGCAGAAAAACAGCCCAGCTTTGCTGTGCCTGTGTGTGAACGACCTCCATGTACAGCTGCAGACCCTGAAGGACTTCTGAGATCACAGAAGCATCTCTGGAAGCGATGAGCACGTTCTGCCTCCAACTGAAGAAACTGGAAATGTGTACCAGGTGATGAACAGCAGCGCTTCATTAGCAGTCCCCAGTGTCCTGGTCTGATAGGTGCTGGGGTATGATTCATGATTTAAAATTCTATTTCATTAAAGTAATTTGATTTGGCTGGGGTGGGGGGCAGTGTTTGGTTTGTTTCAGACACTTTCATTTTGTTTCAGTAGAAATACCAGGCACTGGTATTTCTGCAGGAAGGAAAGAGAAATCCTCACAGCCATCCAAAGCAAAGCCATATATTTAGATTCAGTTAATTTAGGAAACACTGCAGACACTGAGGGCAGGTATGCTCTGCCACACAAGCCTGCGCTCCCTTACAAATAAGACACAATCAACTATAACTTCTTCTCTCAGTAGGGATCCTCTGAATGCATTCTTCTGTCTCTTACCACACCCAATTCCTGCTCTGTTGCCATCCATCAGGCCTCTCTCTAGAATTTGTTCTCACTCTTGCAGCGCTTCCAAAATACACAGAGCCTGGAGCAGGCACGAAAGATGGATCCATTCCTCTGTGCCAGCTGTATTTAGTGCACAGATCCCATCCTGCTCTCAACACAGAATCTGACTTTTCTGCCCAAAAATACTGTGAGTGGGGTTTTCTTTATAAATGCACGTTCTTCAACATATTTGTTTAAAGTTATTATCCTGAATTGGAGCACGAAAGATAAAAATTCATGAGTATTTTCCCTACTAGTACTTGATCTGTATAAAATTTCCTGAATATGTTTGAAGCCATGATATGCTGGGAGCCATATAAACACACTGAAAAAGAATCTGTACCTGTGAGCTCAGAGCCAAACAGACAAGACAGAGGATGAAGAAAAGAAGGAACTGTTACCCCACTTTACAGAGACTTGGAAAGATTAGCATGACTTGCCCAAGGTCATATAGAAACTCCAGGGAGCTGAACTGAGACCACTGCAGTCCCAACACAAAATCTTAATTACCAAATCCAATTTTCCACTTTTCCTTTCATATGCTTTTTTTTTTTAAAAAAAATATATTAAAACACTTCACATAAGCTTTTTTCCTTTTTTTTTTTTCCCCAGGAAGAACAGCAAAAACTAAAGCTGCAAGTTGCCCTTGTTAAACTAGGTTGCACAGCCAAACAAATTTAAAATGATACCTCAGCAAGATTTTGCAACCTGCCTGCGACAAATAAAAGGACTTTCACCCTGAAAACATGTGAGTGCTCGAGAGGACTCGCTGAGAGAATTTAGCAAGGCTCCTAATGAAAGAGCTGAGCTGCAATATGTATATGCATGAGTTCATGTATTATTTAAACCATTCTGATCAGAATAAGCACAGTACTGAAAGTGTCACTAGCATTCATGCATCGAATAACTTGCCCTCATAAAGGTATAATAATGTGTTCATCTGTTTTGTTTGTGCTCCCAAAGCAGTAATAGCATAAACAGAAAATAAGCCTGTATGTTACAAGAATCACATAAACATAGATCTAATTATATTTTTCCTTGATATTATGACCAAGAAATGATGATGCTCACTGAAGTATAACGTATGACACCGAGTGCATTCCCAAGGGCCTTTCTATAAGTCTGCTGCTACGTTTGAGTATAGCCTGGGATTATAGGAGTTAAAACAAATATATCCTCCAAAAGTTGGTCAGGCTGCCTCAGTAACCTAGTGGTAGGTCCTTTCTCTGACAGGTGGGAGGTTCAGATTATATTTTCAGTGATTATGTTACAGCTCACCCAGTGCTTGCTGCCACACACCACGCATCTCTCCACAGATACCCCACAGACTGACAATTAAATCAGCATGCTGATGGCTCCCTGGGAAGGTGTCCTATCCTCAGCGGTCCCAAAGACAACTGTGCTGCATGAGGTGGTGAGGGGGATGAGAAAAGAGACACTGTAGGAAACAAAAATGGAGGAATACAGTAGTTCTCAAAGTACACCAGAAAAGTACTGCCTGTGTCCACATAATCCTTATCAAGCAAAAAAATGAAGTCAGAAAAACTAAAATAAGGGTGTAAAAATAAACATAAAAACCACCCACAGATTTTTTTTATTGTACTCAAACAGTTGCCTCAATGCAAGATTTCTATACTAAATTGACTTATGAGCTGTGATCTCAGTCTTTTGGATTTTTTTCTTACCCTTTTACATGTTAGTGAATTGTACTTTCATGTGGGAAACTTATGCAGCAGCCTGTTCTTGCTGGTAAAAGTGGCAAGACTCCCACTGGTTTCATTCAAAGGTTCAGGCTGTTAATGATGACTCAATCAATCAATCAGTCAAGACATGAGAAGCTGCTGAGAGAACTGGAGCCCAAATTGGTCTCAAAATTCAGTGATCTCATTTGTTCTTCTGCAGTTGCATCAGCTGAATCAGATATGCTCTCTAGAGTAGTGAGGGAAGATGCATGCCTAGGACTCTGGGTAGGGATGTTTGATAAGCACCATTACTTGGTTATTTTGCTGCAGCTCCTATATGGCAAAAGTTTCCCAAGAGCACAATGCAACAGTGCAGTGCTGGCAGGGCACTAGGGAAAAAGCAGATGCAGAGCGTGGGAAACACACCAGGACAGGAAGAAAAGTCAAGACGCAGGAGATGATTCTGGTTTTAGGGTATCCAGAAATTGCAAATGAGCTTGAAATGGCCATTCAGGCTAAGGGGCCTTGAAAAAGACAAGAATGAGCTACCCTAGAGAAACAACCTGGTCATTGTAGAACTGTTGGAGAGGGTTTAGAGGGGGCCAAAAAGATCATTAGAGGCCTGGAGCAACTCCCCTATGAAGAGAGGCTGAGGGAGTTGGGCTTGTTCAGCCTGGAGAAGAGAAAGCTGGGGGAGGACCTCATTGCAGCCTTCCAGTCCCTGAAGGGAGCTTATTAGCAGGAGAGGATTCAACTTTTTCAGAGGGCAGACAATGGCAGGACAAGGGGGAATGGACTAAAGCTAAAGGAGGGAAGGTTTAGATTAGATATTTGGGGGAAGTTCTTTACAGAGAGAGTGATGAGGTGTTAGAACAGGCTGCCCAGAGAGATGGTGGTGGATGCCCTATCCCTGGAGGTGTTCAAGGCCAGGTTGGATGGGGCCCTGGGCAACCTTTAGATCCAGGCCTGGAGGTTGGTGTCCCTGCCTGTGGCAGGGGGGGTTGGAACTCTCTGATCCTTGGGGTGCCTTCCAACCCAGACCATTCTATGATTTACATCAGCATGAAATCCGAATTAGAGCTGTGTGATCTACATTTAGGTGGGGAGACCTAAGACCTTTCTCGTCCAGGAAGTACTGTGGGAATTCACTTATCCCATTTGCTTTTATGGATGGGAATTTAAAGTATATTACTAACCATATTATGCTACTGGTGAATGCTGGACACATTTACCTCCATGGTCTGTGCTGTTGTGGAAGAGCTAGTAGAAAAATTATGAAATTATGATTCCTATCTTTCTCTGGGAAGATCTATTTGTCAAGGGTTTTTTATTGTTTTTGGTAAACAAAGACCTGGAAAATTATCTTGTGTACTAATTACATTGAAGCAGCCCATAGAGCTGCTAAGCAGGAAATGCACAATGTTTATTGGCTCTGCAACCGTTTCACTAGATCTGTTCCATTTTCCTTCTTCAAGATCTAAATAGTAATAGATAATGCAAAGATGTGAAGGAGATGTTTATAGCACAGAAATACACAAGGTTGATCCTATAATGCAGGAATGTTTAAAGCTATGTGAAAACAAACCAAGCACTGAAAAAGTTTGTTGCAGGTACACTCAAGCTGGGTGTGCTTAAAACAGTAGTTTACTGGATGGAGCAAGGTATAAGTCACATAAGCATATCTACATTGTTTTCTGCATGCAGATTTACTGTTATGCAGAAGAGAATGTAGTCTTTAATATTTTAAACTCAGAAGTGAAACAGCTATTTACAAAAAACCCACAAAACAACAAGGAAGAGAGGGGAATACAAAAAGCTACCCAGCACACTCTATCCTAATGGGTGTTGGCTCTGGTCTTTCCCACATCTCTAGCATTCGAAGTGTTGAAAGTCACAATGTTTAATCCAGATGCTGCTGTAATCAGAGAAACATCAGTTCAGTGCATCCCAGTGATCCTGCTCAATGAACAAAATCTTGTTTTGGTCAAGGCCTCATGAACTTCCCACTTCACATCAGTCTTGGGATTCCAGGCTGGATGTGTTCACAAGAAACACACTTGCTTTTGTTATTGGCTCTCTATTCTCCTGAAAAGAGGACTCGCCATTTTTCTGTACATGCCAGTGTTTCCCCAGGTATTCACACTACACAGAAAGGGCAAGATTTATAGGAATTAAGATTAAGGCTCAGGAAACTTGTGATGCAATGACCACCTCTGCAATAGACTTCCTTCAGGTGCAGGATCATGACACGATGTGGACACTTTTCCTGGGCTCACGTATTCTTTACATAGATGTTGAATGGCTTCTGCAGCAGCATCCCCTACTTCAGTCACTAACAAGAACTCTTTGATGAAGGACTGTGAGTGAGGAACGATGAATGGTGAGTAGGAACATCAGAGGAAGGCAAAGACTAGGACACAGAAACCAGGGGAAACCACCAGAAACAGTGCAGAACCAGGGAATTTGGGATCCCTGTTGAATCAGTGAGTATCTGTCAGGGAAGACAGCAGGCTTGCTGACCCACAAGTAAAACTCATTCTAGTCACGTAAAGTGACAGGGAGGTGAGGATATTCATAGGGATAGCTTTTTCATAGTTTAAGGGAATGCCTTTTTGAGGAGTGTATCGACAAGAAATGGTGAAGTAACCTCTGTGCCTCAAATGAAATAGGAAAGAAATTATTTTCTTACTTCAGTTTGGGTTATGTATTAATCATGGGAGACTTTCCAGGTAGAAGATGCTGGGTATATGCAAAGTCTTGCTACAATTAATTGGGGCTTTTTAATTTTTGAAAAAGCAAACAAATCACAACACCTCCCTAAAAAATATATATATATATATATATATATACACATGCAAAAACCCCCCAACCTAACTGTTATGTGAGCTGTTGAGATTCTCTCAAAAGGCAGTGAAGAGCAGAATTTAGATTTTCCCTAAGGCAAACATCAAAAATTATTTATGTATTACCCTCTGAAAGACCCAATTTCTATCAGGTGAGTATAGAATAATATAGACTTTTATCATGTAGTTATTTAAATATACAGTAAATTTAGGTGATTTTAAATCTTATTCTACTTTCCAAGAATTTCTGCGTTCATTTCCATGTTTTTAAGAACCTTAAATCATGGAAAAGTTTAACTTTGTCAGTACTCTGACAACGGAATGAAAGCTAGAGGTATTAAACACCTGAATATTAATTTTAATAGTGTGCAAATGCTTGAAGGTACAAAGAAATCACTGTTGAACTGTGTGTCAGATAACTGAGAAATCAGACTCTGTTTTTCTGTTGTTCTTTAAGAACATAAAAAAATGACTAGGGGTTTTTTCAATTTGGGAAGAGTCAGTAGTTCAATAATATGCCATAATATGATAAATATATGAAAGTGTCAGAAATCAATGATAGAAAGTGTAAAACTTAAAAAGTGAATTATTTGGGGGTCTCTCATAATTGAGTATTTTTTCCAGGCATGTTTTTGAGTAGCTAAGTATGTTTGGAAAACTAGCTATTTTTCTCATACAGTCTGCATTTATTTTTTAGCTGCTTAAAAGTCTCATTAGCTGCAGCTAAGGTTACAGGCAGAAGAGTTAACATAGATGAGTCAGGTTGGCTTAACAAGTTACCACCTGTCTCCTCAGCTGACATTATTCTCCATCACAGGTTTAGGTTTTTTCCCCCCTGGGAGTCACAGCAAAACGCATGAGCTTCAGCCTAATTCATTACTGCTTAAGACACACAACTCTTCAGGCAATCTCAGAGCGTGCACACATGTAGATACAGTGGCTCAGTTAATACATAATAGTTTTAATGAGCTTCTGTAACTCAATCCCATCCTATGGCCTTATTCCAAGGCAGACTGGCATTGTACTCCAGTAATTTAGTTCTTCATAGCTGCTCTGCTAGCTTTCATCCTGCTTTTGCTTAGGCAAAGCCAATCTGAAACTGTCCTTGACAGAGCAGTATTGTTCTGTACAGGCGAAGACAGGGGAGAAGCAGCAGCCCCAATATCAGCAATTGAAGGTAAATTAGATACAGTTACACTAATATAATGCTTTGTGCTTGTTATTTTATCCCTCATTTCTTTTTAACCTCTCTTGCCACAAGCACATTTTGCCCAGTATAAGCAGCTTCTCTGCTGAGAAATGTGTTGGCACAATTTATGTAAGCATTTCTGCATCACAAACACTAGCATGGACTGGGTCTTAGTAAATAAAGTAGAACTTATGGTCAGCTTTTCCAAAGAGCTCAGCACATAATAGCTCACATCACTGTGTGCTTTTGAAAGCTGGATGGCATTAAGGTGTCTATATGGGCTCAGGGTTTGAAATAACTCAAATCCAGTTTTTATTCTGAGAGCACTTCAGCAAGAATAGAGATCCTGTCTCTTTCATAGAGGGAGGAGTAGAACTGAAGGGCAAGGAGGAAAGAGAAAGGTGAGATTGCCCTCTTTCCCCTGTATACCTTGTGTCTTTTAAACATATCCCCAAAGGAAGCAGAGAAAAAAGCAGAGCAGACTTGCTTCAGCAGGAAGCAGCTGCTCCAAGATGAGGCCGCTTACATTATCTTTTCTACATCAAGGCCCTTGGGAAAGGCCTGTCCTTCCCTTAGGCACAGCCCTTTCTACTGCTGCGAAAATAGTTACCTGCTACCCCTTGCTTAGAGATCTGCCTCAGTCCCCAAACGACAGACGGGCCAACCCTTTGTAGAACAGAACAAAACAAAACTAGAAGGGCTGATTTAATTGAAGAAGATTTGGTACATATTCCCACCTGGTTTGACTTGAGGGAGATGTAAAATAAGGTACTTTCCCATATTGTATTTGTTCTGTTTACCTTTTAATCCCACCAACTTTACATGCAGCAGATTTATCACCACCATTTTAGTTCTGATCTGGTCTTGCAAAAGGCCCCAGTTAATCTGTGACTTGGTACTATCAGAGCTGTCTGTTGCTGTAGTAACAAAGTAGTGTTATGTACCTTCAAGGATCAGTGCTGCAGAACTGCTGATTTTTCTAATAAGGTAAAAAAAAAAAGGAAAGATAAAAGAACCTTTTGATTACATCTATTGCTCTTTGTGTTGTAGTGCAATAACAATGGAACTTTAATGTTCCATCTGGAATAAAAATATGAGAAAGCAGGGCTTTCTCCATTGCATGAGGTTGAAGGAAGGCCTGGACTGTAAATCCCAGTAGCATTGGCATATACTGCTGGGCTCAGTTTCCTGCTGGTGCAATCATGAAAAACTGCGATGAAGTCTACAGAGTTATGTTGGCATAAAATGCCTCTGAGCAAGGCTGGAATCCAACCAACAAACGTCTGCTATGTGTCGATGGGCTAACCTGAAGACACAGAGCCTGGCCCAGACCAATGGTATAATGTCTACCTCTGTGATGGCATACTGGTGTTTGGTGGTGGTCCAGTGGTGGGTATAAATATTTGCTTATAACTGGAATTTTGTTAATCAAGAACATCTGTCTTTCATTCCTACTTTCATTTCCTACTGCATACAGTGGAAAACTGGATAATCAGGAAGTTTTGTATTATTGAAGTGTGCCACCTCAAGCTTAAATTAAATTCTTAAATATTTACTATAGTGTGGTTGTCGCCTTTCTTTCTCCCACTGAACATACCAGTGTGGCTACAGATAAATCTGACAGTGTTCAATAAGCATCTGAAGAAAGATCAATCAAATTCATGAATCAAATTCAAGTGGAACCCTGGGACCACCCCACAGCAGAGAATGAATGTGCACCACAGGAATGTGTTGTTCGTGCTTTGCCCCTGGTTCCAAACGAGTTCTGCCTTTCTCCCTTTCACAGACCCTCACCACATCCCACAGGACAGATTTGGCAACCTCAGTGCATCACCAAAACCTATTGTGAGTCCTTTGCCTGGAAAGCGTGGCAAACAGGCCTGAAGGTCTGCACTGCAGCTTGCATGGGGGTACTGACCTGGTGTTGGGCTTGCCAGGTGACACGGACAGCAGCATGTCTGCAGTACCACAGAGCTCTAAGGGAAGCCAGTCAACTGCTGAAGCAGCTAAGCTACACTGAGCTCAGGGCTGCCACAGCCATTCCACTATAATTCCTAGGCTGTCTTGTTTGAGAGCTCTGCAAACATCCCTCAAATGTTTACAGAACTCAAGGCCTTACAAGGATACAACAAAAGCGAAGTCTCACTGTCTATCAGAAATATTCACAACTGTTTGGCTCCTTTCCTTCTTTTCCTTTCCTCTTTGTTTTCCAAGATAGTTGCAACTACTGTGGCTGGTAACCATCATTTTGCTGTTCCAGCCTATTATCACAAAGTCCTGCTATTAGATCTTTATTCCACTTTCATTACAGAGCATCTGAAGAATTTTTGAAAGCAGTTTTGAAAATGGAAGTGTCCTGTTTGTACAATCCCCATTTTTTTAGGCCACATTTATTTCTGTAACATCAAACTTTCACATCTCACCAGACTGCTGAACTAAAAGCAAGTTATGAAAGCCCATGAAGGACTTTGCAGAAGTAAATTATCTATCCACATCAACCTACTGTTCATTTTAAGAAATCAGATTGGTCTGGAGGTCTCTGGATTTGCTTTTCTGTCTCCATGGTCAGTGGTTTTGTGCAGGGCTGTGTCTGCTTTTTGTAGCATTTTCTCACATACTGATCTATTTGGGGTGCTACATACCAAAATCCCTTCTCGTGCTGAAGTTAATGGAAACTTTATCTCAGAGTATATATTAATATCAAGTTCTGCTTTTGAGACAGGGACTTCACTGGTGTGCAGCAGTATCTGTGTAATGGTTCCCCTGAACGAGGAAACTGCTAAAGTTTCCTTGCAAGCAGCAGAGCAGTGTAACAGCCAAAGACCACACTCACATGCAGGTTTGGCAAAGCTGCTTTTTAGTAAGGCTGCATGCAAGATCAGGCACCAGACTGTTGTCACATCTTTATTCATACATACTGAAACCTTGACGCAGGATGTGTGGTAACTCCCAAGATTCAGATCAAGAATAATTCTGAATTTATTTTTGACTATGAAGTCTCTCAAATTTCTGAATTAGCTTAGATGATACTTAACGTGTCTAAAAGCTTTAGAGTCATATTCCTGTTGCCAAATCAAACTGTTCCTAGATGAAACTGAACTGTTTCTGAACAAGCTTGTGTTAACAGAGAATGTTTCTTTCTTTAGCAATCAATTTTTGCTAAAATGTAATAATAAAAATAGACATCAAGATGCTTTTTGGAACTTAGGCAAAACTTAGAAGCAGCCACTTAAACACAAATATGGCCATTTGCAAGAATTCAGATTTAGAAATCTTTTATCATCAGTCTGTATCGTCAGTCTTTGATGCCTAACACTTAGAAATCTGAAAGAATAAATGATGACTATTCAGAATATTTGTATGAAATGCTCATAATAATATGTAGTATGCTAGAGGGAAGTGTAATCACTCTGTAGTTAAAAGCAGCAATGACATTTCAATCTTAATGGAAATGGCAGCTTTCCTTTCTGCAGAAGATATGAGCAAAAATCTCAAAACATAGCCCAATCTCTTGTGGTTTCTCATTATATTTTTAATACTGGCTAAATCAGGAAACTGATTATGATTAATTCCTTTACAGGAAAGGACTGATTTTGGCATGAACTAGGTTAGAGAAGACTGTCAAAACTTTTGTTAAAAGCAGATCTCAGTTGTAAATCATGGCTGTAGAGGTTTCCAAAGACCAGGGCTGTTGAGTGCAGTTTTGACTCTTTGCAGTGGCCAAACCCAGCTCTGCCCCAGCAATTTCTTCCAGTTCACCTACTCCATCTACAGCTGCAGCAACAGCAGCTTTACCTACAGCAAGTTAGCAATTGCACTGTTGGTGATGTCAGTTGGTAACATGGCTTCCTCACACAGTGCCTCTCTAAAGTTACTTCCATATTTATCTCAACCTATTCAAAGGAAACAAGTATTTCAAACCATTATCTCTTCAGGTTTAAAGAAAGTGATAGAGGGCATGCTAGGAAGTGAGTAAAAATGGAGATGAGGGCCAGAATTGCAGAGATACTAAGGCCTGTAAAAATATCAGGAAAGCCTCAACGTGTAGCAGCAATTTTCATTTTCATGCACACACTGGCACATAGCAAAGCACAAAGGGTGTTCCAGCAGTAAAGTTTTATTTAAGATCAGGAGTATATTTCTGAAGCAACTCCAGCTGTTCCCACTTACTATACTTCAATTAACTTCACAGGGCACCCTGCCTGAAAGAAATGAACATTTTCAGATGAAATAACATGAGCTCCATGAACACACCTAATGCCACCTAATCACTAATTGGAACTGGACTACAGCTGATTCAAAAATAATCCTGACATGCAACATGGAAGTCAGGTCCTGAGCACCAACTGCTTTGTTCTGTAATTTACTCTTATTGAGCATTATGGTGTAGATGCAGCCCTAACTTTGAGTCAAGTGCTGTAGCCCTTACTTGGGCAAAGCTATCAAAGCAGATGAAAAACTGGTCTAGATGACTGCCACGTTTGTGTTCTCAGCATCTTGAAATATTTCCCTAAAAAGAGCCTACAGTTTATGTAAGAACTCCCAAACAAATGTAGCCTTCAGAAAAAGTAAGCATGAACTTGTCTTTCTCAAGAACCATCCATCAACAAAACAACATTTAAATAAGGTAACTGAAATTCTTCTGCTTATTACATGTGGATTTGCTGGATAGCAAAAAACAAACCTGCTTACCTTTTCTTTTTCCCCTCTTATCAGAATATGTTCTTGTCCTGTGCCTTAAACCTTTCTGACAAGTCAAGGGGAAAGCACTAACAAAACAAAAGATGGGGAGGTGATTGGTTCTGGCCTTTAAATTCTTCCCTGATGTGACTCCTTGCTTTGTATTGGCTGTCAGCAATACCTGAATCTAAAGGAGAATCTTTTTACAATTAGCTCACATGTGGTGTGAAGATCCTGGTAACTACCTCAAGCTTTGCAATGACTAGCAGCTGAACCCTTCTATCAGGCAGGACTAACAGGCAGATGTAACAAGCCTGCTACCTGTCTGTGTGCAATCAGCAAGGAATAAAACCCACCAGTTTCAAAGCCTGAAAAGTGGAGTAGCAAACTGTGGTATGCAGGGTTGAGTTTGCTGGCAGTCTGTGTTGGTTTCTTCCTTAGGGGCTCTACATCTCCTTGTGCTGAAGAGTGCTCCTCTCTCTGAGTTGATGGATCTCACTCTCAGTCAATTTTCTGGCCCAAATCTTTGAGATCTGGTGTTCCAGAAAATTAGGGATACCTGTATCTGCCTGTGAGATGCAGCTGCTCAGGTGGTTTTTTTGGCCCAGCCTCCTCACCCAGGCACAGGATACCTGAGCTTCTTGCTGGCATGAAACACATGCAGATAAAGCTCTAAAGAAACGCTAAGGTAACTCCTAATTAAATTCCTAAACTCTTTGTGCTACCACCTTTTTGAGAAAGCTTTTCTTTTTCTTTGAGGGACTTGGCATCTAAAGAAAACCTCCTCCCACCAAGACCCACCTCAGCTTTGCTGAGCCATGAACCTTGCAGCAGATTCCCTGCCCAGTCCTGGTTGTGAGATCCGTGCTGCTGAATTTCCCTCCGTTTCTGTGCTCACACCAGGACAGGGGGCTTGGCACTTATGTCATCCCTCCTCATAGCTGCCCATACCCAGGGGATTGTACCAGTTCCTGAAGCACTGTGCTTACTGGGTAACAAGGCTGTGAGGGCCTCAGCCCTGTCACAGCTGCAGGAGCTGCAGAGGTGCAGAAGAAAAAATAAAATAAATAAGATGCTCATACATCTACAGCCTTGTCTCAAACATTGGCCAGAGAGGCCATGCACAACCACAGGCTGCCTAGATCAGGCCTATTGCTGTGGATGTGAAAACAACCCTGGACCACCAGGTCCTGCCACACACTGACCCACCATTTTGCCAGAGTATTAACTTCAGGCCTAATGGGAGTGAAAGCAAGGGCAGCCCTTTGGGGACAGCATCAGGGACTGTAAGCCCTTCCTCGTGTGCTGGCCCTCACTGTCCTTCCCTGGAGCACAGACTGAGCCCATCCTAGTATGCATTGTTTCCCCCATGTCCTGCCTTCGGTTACCATCTCTGTAGACAGAGCACAAAGTCACTGCTGAGCTTAGATGTCTGCTGCACCCAGGAGCCAGTGCCAGCATGAGATGGGACATCTCATTTCTGAACTGCTTTCAGCTGCTGTGCTCGAGATGGGGGTGTGTGTCCCCAGACCTGCAGCCATGCTGCTGGCTTCTAGCCACCAAGTCTGGCTTCTCCTTCATACAGTGCTACCTGCACTGCAACATGTTTTGGGAACTGATTAATTTGTCTCACAAAGCGATCTGCTTTACTTTTCCCAGAAAATGTATTTTAATTGCAAAAGGAAAAGGAAAGTTCACCTGGAAACAGCGAACCAGGTGGTTTGCAGCAGCAGTTTGTGTGAAACCTGCCTAGTCCCTGCAGCTGGCTGATGCCTTAGCACCAACTGGGCCCCCAGGCCTGAAACGTTGATGTGGCCATGCACGCCGTGCCTGTGTTTTGCTGTCCTGCTGCATCCCAAACAATGACTAATAGGAGTATTTTGCTATTTATCATTTGATAAATGCTTCCTGGCTTGTAACTGGACTCTCTCCTAAGAGTCCAGCCAGCGCACCAGAGGTTATTTTTGGCTGCCCAGATTCCATTTTCCTGTGTTTTTTGCTGCAACCAGACTGATGCATTCACATTTTGATAGCCGTGTTGTCAGTTTCTGAGCTCACTGACAAACGAGCTAATGTCTTTATTGTTTACCGAAAGGATGTTGTTGAGGATTACTGGCCTGGATTTTTAAACCTCTCAAGTGTATGCCGGCATGAAATTACTGTCCTTAAAGGCAATTTACTCACTGAGAATCCCATGCTCTTTGAAATAACTCTACCCGTTATGTCTTCATGGTTTTTCTTGAAAAAAAACCCTATCTGCCACAATTCAACCCCACCGGAGAAACACTGTCATATGGAAATCTACTTGTTCTGAACAGCAAATAAGATATTTGTATAGTAGTGAGTACTGAAAACGTGGCTACAATTTGTTTTCCAGATGTCAGACTTGATGGCTGAAGTCTGTCAAAGACCTTGAGTAAGAAGAAGCCTCCAAAGTAAGTGGGTAGAGGATTGGGAGAGTTCTGAGTCTGCACCTCACAAAACTGAGCAGATCTGTACCAATGGGTTTTTTTTCCCTGGAATTTCTAGTTCAAAGCTTAACCCAGAGGGGAGGCTTCTAGTTTCATGCTGAGCAAGGACCAACCAAAGGAGGAATAGACCACCCGCTGCTGTCAGGCAAGCAATTTTATCAACCCCAAGCATTCATCAATTCATAAATTGATTTAAATGCAGTGTGGATTTCTCTTTCTCCCCACTCCCATAAGGGCCAGAAATGTTTTGATGCTGAAATACTTACAGACAAACAAGGTGGGCTCTTTCAAATAAAGCAAATAGCTTTCATTCCAATTAAAATTTGATTGACAAATCTTTTTTTTTCCCCAGGACAATGCTTCCAAGGGCTTCTAAACAGTCCTGTACTGAACTTAGAAGCAAATTTCTATATTCAATATGAAAATCATATGCAGATACCCAACTTAAAACTTTTTTTTGAACTATAAACAAGTCATATTGTATTAATTAAAAAACAGTTGCCATTTATAGCCTTCATGGGTGCTTTATTTCATTTGTTCTATGTTGCCTTTGGAGGAGTGTGTTTAGTTTTTTATCTTTTTTCCTCTTCTGAAGGATATTTTAGCTACTTGGCCACAGTGATGATTGATTACAGAGGCCACCCCTTAAAGCAGGTAACTGATGATGCAGATGCTTAGAGGCCATTAGTATTTTGGTGAAAGGAGAGCACAGCATAGATGTGAGAAAATAATGGACTAATACAGTGTAGAATTAAAAGGTGTATAATTAAATGTGGTGTGGGTTGGGTTTTTTTTTTTTTGTAGTAGAACAAAAATTGCTACTGTTATAGCTCCTTTAAACGTGCATAAAACATTTACTTAAATGGAATTTTCAGTATTTACTTTAAAATACACACACAAATACTAATCCCACTATAAAGTGGTTTAGAATGCAAGTTTAACGATAAACTATTTTATACTAATGGAAGATAGGAGCTGTTTTCTCCAGATATTCCTGAACTTAAATTATCTAAAATACTTCAGTCTATACCTAATTAAGCAGATGAATAAATCCCATTGAAGTCAAAGAAGCTACTGATGTGATTAAAGAAGAGACATACTTAAATTCTATTTGGAGTTTAGATCCAAAAGCTTAACTCCATCCCTATTCAGCAGTACATTTAGGCAACTTTAGACGCTTGCTTAAATCAATCGGATTAGATGTTTGCTTGAAGTTAGCCATGAATTTAAATGCCATGCTAAATAGAAAAGTACTTATGTAATGGATTAGCTTCGGTTGAAATTTTGTAATTATTATCTAGGAGTGTTTTTATGGACGTGAAGTATGTTCATTTTTCCATTAATTTTTAAACCATCTTCTATAGACAAGAGAAAATATATTCAGTTTTAACTTTTCATGCAGTTAACCTTACCTTATGCCATCTTCTTTCCATGAGAAAAAAAAACAGAAAAAAAAAGAAAAAAAAAGAAAAAAAGTAAAAAAGAAGTGGTGGAAAAGGAAGGGCACTCTTACTTCTTTCATAGGGACAGGGCAATATCAAGTTTTATCTTCTTGATTTTTTCTTGTAAAAAATAAAAGCTAGAAAAATTCAAATTAAGTAATTCTATGTAAAAGTAAGCAATGTGTTAATGTAATTCATACTTTTCTAACTGGGCCACTTCAACACAAGGCTTCTAGAAAGTTTTCACTTAAATGTACAAAGAGCTCTGAGGTCACTTTTTCCCGACATGAATGTAACTTCAAGCCAATTCAGATGCCAATTTGCCTTTGTTTTTTTTTTTCCCCACTGCTTTAAGATGAACAGATACTAAGGGTAAGAGAAGAAACAAGCCAGCATTTGTATTAAGAAACATTTTTATTAACAAAACAGTAAATTCCACTTGCTTAGCATTTCCAATAATGAATAAATTGGCCTTGCAACAAATAAAAAAATCGTAAATATCTATCACAGAAAGCACTATAAGGTTAGGGGCATTGGGCCTCTCTTCAATGTCTTAGGGTTGAAAGTTTCACACGTTATTTAGTGTTTTGTTAAAAAAGGCAACACAATACAGTCATAGAAATGAAGCCATCTCAGTCAAACAAATTAGGTTATTATAGAGAAAGGATCCAATTTTGTTAGGTAGTTGGTTTATGTCTGTTTGTTTGTTTGTTGTTGCTGCTGCTGTTTTTAAACAAAAAGGAATTTTAAATTCACTTGCTGGCACTTCTGATACATCCATATTTGTTTTCTTGTTAAATTATGAAATTAAAGAGGAAAAAAGGAGAACCTTCAGAAACAGTGTTAAAATCATGTTGGCTTATTATAGTAGTAGCAGATCTTTTTTTTTTTTTTTTTTCCTTGATGTATGGATTTAGTTAAAGATTAATCTACCAAACTGCCTGGAAGTTGACCTGACCATGCTATTTCATTAATGCAATCAATACCAAGCAGAAAAGATCATTTCATCTCGCCCAAACCATATTCCATCACGTCCAACCTCCTGTCGTCAGATTACTCATGTTCTTCCACATAACTAAGCACTGAACTCTGAACACCACCTGGATTTCAACTTCTTTCCCCACTCCAGTTGAAGTCTCTTGCTTCCAGCAATGACCTCCAGAACCCTGCCGTTCCCTGAGTACAGCTGTCTTGTAAAGGTGGGAGAACTTATGAATGCCACAGGTGAATAACAATCTATGAGATGAATGTCAGATGGATTTTGTGAACTTGTCTCATTTTCCTGTAAATATTAATGAAAATTAAAAAAATGGTTTTACAAATGTAACGTGACACATCTTGGTGTGGTAGGCAACCTTCACGAGAGGTGTTTTCATGCCAGCTACATGTTTTAAAGTGCTCTGACTCCCAGATAGATAGCTGTACCAGTTTCCAGCCTTTTTTGTCAGCTATAGTGAATAGAACACAGCAAAATGTTTTGTGCCTGCTGTTTAAAGCTAATTTTAAATTCCTCCTTCCTGTCTGTAAATTGTGAACATCTATATCCCTCTCAGGAGGCCATCCAATGATTTGGTTGATTTTTATTGAACTACCCTCTTTCTGTCTAATGTATTCCCTTTGAACTTCCTTGTAAATAAAATGTTACACCATGATTTATTGCTGTGAAACTAATGAAATAATACTAGGAAAAAAAAAAAACCCTTAACATGTAAACTACAGCATTATATTCCATATGTTTAACTAAAATGCATTAATGTTTTATATATGCAATAAAAGCTGTGTGTTATTGTAAAACATGAAGAACTTATATTTGTCTGGTTATGATTTCTTGCAATACTACACACTCAACTTAGCTAAAAATACTTTTTCATATGTCAAAATTCCCACCATTGAAAAATATTATCGTGCACCTCAAGGTTATTTCCTCTTTTGAGAAAGGGGTAAATTCTGCATTAGAGTCAGCCTGGATAATTAAAATGATTCTTTTTAGATCTTTTACCACCCAGTGCTGTAGTAGCTGTTGTTCATATAACTGAATGCCAGATAAACACTACATGATACTTCCTAAGATTCTCAAGAAACTCCTCATTCTCACAATTTCTTAAGAACAAGGTTTCTGTAAGTCAAACCATGCTCTCCAATAGTGAAGCTCTGACTGGAAGCCAAAGGCCAGTTTAAATCACTAAATATTTAGCTAATTAATTAATGAATGTATTCTTCTAGGAAAATTGGCCATTCTGATCAACTTCATTGATGCATATCAGGAGCAAGAGATGGGGGTAGGAGGGAGAAGACAAATTACAGTAGAGATATATTTTTGCTTTCTAGTCCACTTCTTTCATACAAACTACTAAAACTTAATTGCAACAGAATAGAGGCTGTACAGGTAAGAAAAAAATTAGCTGACTCTTATATACATTCATACACATCCCCCTTAGTATAACCACTACACTGTTAAAAAAAAAAAAAGAAAAAAAAAGAAAAAGAAAAAGGGGAAGAAGTCTGGGACAATTTATAATGGCTGCAAAAAAAATGAAGTATGTCTGTTGCTCCAGATGTCATAAAACTCTCTATACCTAGCAACACTTAGAACATTGAGTTTACCAAAAATGGCTGAAGAGCAGATATAGTTTGCATTTTCTATACAACAGGCTATAAAACATCACTTATCACAGTCCAGAAAGCACATATAGATGTGTTTTTATATAAACATATGTAATAACATATTAAGCGTGCATGAAAATTTCCCAATGATTGCATCTATGCCCTCTTGTTTGTTTTTTCTTTTTTTTTTATTTTATTTTATTATTTTTTGTGGAAATGTGCCTTATATTCCAGATTTTTCTTTTTGTTTTTGAAAATAAGGCCTCCGTACTATTTTCCTCACAACCAGAAAGGGGCTTTTTGAAAGTATTTCTACGTAAGTCTTCAGAAAAGCCAGCACTTTGTTTCAAATGCAAGTTTCCAATCACTGCTTCACTGCACCAGACGGCAAACTCTTTGTTTGCTTGTTGAGTCACCATATATAATGACAGTCTTCTCTGACAATAAGACTAACTTACTTCTCAAGAAAGCGCTAGCACTTTGGCTAAATCCAGAATCATAGGTAGCTTCTTTTTTCTTTTTTTTTCCTGTTTTGTTTTTTTTTTAATTTGTTTTGTTTCATATTGTGCCTTGATGTTGTAGTAATACTCCTTGCTTTATGAATGCGTGGTGTCATCATTGTCTTTCAGAAATGTTCCAGCAACATAAAGACAGGCAGAGTAAATGAAAACACTGTGAATGTTAGGGAATTTATCAGCTCCTGTTTCTGAAAAACAAGAGCACGAAATGCTTGTTTTTAAAAACAGTCTTTCCTTTCTGATTGCATTCCCTGTCTTTTTGTTTGTTTGTTTGTTTGTTTTTTGAATGTGCTTCATAAAAAGTAAAGTAAATAAGTTTGTATTATGTCTCAGATAAAATGAAGACTATTTCTATACAAGCGTTCTTTTAGATGTTGAGATCAGACATAGTACTCCTTATCCTTATTTTTCTTGTTTTTGTTGGAACTTTTAGCGCTGTTGGGCTGTTTTTCCTTGATCACAGCCCCATTGGATTGTGCTGAGTTACTGATGTAGTTTCGACTCTCATCTACGTGGTACGATCCTTCGTCTCGATTCCTGTACTTGTACATGGCATACAGGAGGATGAGGATGCACAGCGCCGCTGCTGCCACAATCCCAACTACCATGCCTGTTGTGCTGCTGGATTCACGAATCACCTCGGATGAGCCAGGGTACTCCCTTCCTCCTCCTGCCCTGGTAGGGTTTGCTGTAGGTAGAGAATGAAATAAGGGAGAGGTTATTATTGAGTTTGCACACTGAGGACTTAGTCATATCTACCTGGTAATAAACATGCATCTTTCTCATTGCACCTGCTTGGTCAGGACTGCCTCTTGGTGTAATCCTAGTCTACCAGCCCAAAAACACGTAGGTTTGCAGCCCATTCCATTTCCATGGCTGTCGGCACCATTAAACAGGCTTTTAAACAAGGAAGAGGACAGTCCACAAAAGTATAATTTCTCCAAAAGCTGTTGTTAAGAAAAGAATGCCTAAATAATCTGGAATAACAGGCATGACACAATTTAAATGCCAGAACACGAACATCTGGGAGAAAAGGATCTCCTTCTCCTACTCCCTCCTTTTCTCTTTCTCTCCTTCTGTGAGGAACAAAAAGTGACACTGCAATACTTAATGAGAAGAGAGTGATAAGACAGACTACCAAACACAATGGGGGAGAAAAAATAAACAAAATGCCTCCTAATAACAAATTATAGCAGCCAATATGTTGGTTACAAATAAAGGAATCCTCAGCTCTCCTCTAGACTCTCCTCAGCAAGCCTCTCCATTTCTCCTTTACTTTTAAACTTTTTGTTTCTTTTTCCCCAAAATTAATTATATTTACTTTTATTACTTTTAGCAAGCTACCCAACCCTACCTTCTCTTTTCTAATTCACAGACTCCTCCTTGAATATGGCTACACTCTAGAGTGCTTTTCCTCTTGACTTCTATTCCCTCCTTTTATCACTGATACCAATACCAGACATTCCTTCAAGCAACGTTTTATGTCTAGAAAAAATAAACCTCTCAAGTTGCATAGAGCAAGGGCTTGGCCTTCTAAGCACCCAACTCTTAAGCCAGACTCTGGTCTTTTCAATTGTGATACAAACAGAACTGACCTATGTCTTCAGACTGCAAAGTCTTCTTGATAGGAACTATTGTGTCGTCTGGCTCATTTTCTGTCCTTTCACAGCCATGTGGAATGAAAGCCTAATTCCAGGAGGAATTGCTAGGTTAAATGCTCACAGCGCACACAGTGCTTATACATTTCCCATGATCTCCTTTACTGCATTTTGTAGAAAGGAGGAGAGGCAGGTCTTTGTATAGAGTTGCTTTAAGTGGCAAGAGCTGAGGTGCATCTTCTTCTGTAACTTAGCAAGTATCATGGATCTAAATGTCCCAGTGACTGGGGTCTATGCAATATAGCTCTGATTATACCAGCGCTTCCAAAATCCTGAGAGGGTGCACACCCCCTGCACCTCCAGCCTTGGCTGAGCTCACGAGCAAGAAAAGAGCAGTGGGTGAGCCAGGGTCTCCCACCAAGCAGTGCAGAACACACTCATTAAACATCCAGGCTGGCTTATGGAAACTGCATTTTAAATCATTATGCATGGCTAAAAATGCAGTCAGTAAAATGTAAATGTTAACTAAGAATATTATTAAACACTAGTTTTACAACATATTTATAACGTTAGCTTTATCAGGCCTTGCCTACAACTAGCATTTTATTGAAGTGTATTAAAGAAGTGTCTCACTCAAGGTGCATGAAAGCACACTATGCCCTATAGTCACTTTTTTTTTGTACTGTTAAGATATACTAGAAAGATGATGCTGTATTAAAGGTGATGCCACTCTGATGCCATCAACCCTGGTCAAAAAATTGCAACAGTTTTGGACAACCAGAATTAAAAGCAGCTGTCAGCTACAAACATCTACAACTGGCCTATGCTAAAATACAGCAAGAAAGACACAATCCCCAAAAAGAATTAATTCCCCTCTCCACCTTAGTATTATGCATTGGGGGCTGGACTGAATGATCTCTTGAGTTCCCTTGGAACCCCTACAATTCTGTGACACTGTGATTATTCATTTATTAGTGATTTGTGTTTTGCTGAAACACCACTTGCTGAAGTTAACCCACAGAGTTTTAAAGAAAGTGACATTTTATTTGGCTGAGAGAACAGAGGCACCACAGTCAGGCTCAAGAAAACTGTCATTCCTGTTCAAACAGTATTTTCTATGACTTCTCAAGTGATCTTAAAGTTTTGCTTCACAAGTCTCTTAAGATTTTTCTCTCATTTCAGTGTAGATTCCACCCTTCTAAGAGACGTAGTCTGTCTCAAAGTAGTCAATGAATGATTGAGTTCATGCTTCTTCATTGTAGCTACCATAGAAAATGGAAGTTCATTTACACATAGGGGTGTCATTTGTTGTTTTACAAGAGACAATGCATTGTTGCAGAATAAAGACTCCTGAATATTTCCACCCTGAATGAAAATGAGACAAAAGTCTTATCTTACTGCATGCAATTTCAGGAAATTAATTTCTGTCTGAGAAATAATAGAAGCAACTGAATAAACTCCGTCAATACCTGATGGACTAACAGCTGGTCTTTCTCTTTAAAACACAGACATTTGGGCCAAATGCTGTCAACCAACTTTACAATTAATGTCTTCTAAATGACACTTAACAGCTTGCTTAGTGGAAAACATTCTTTTAACAGTGCAACAGAAAAAAAAAAAGTAAGGAATATTTTTCAACGTTACCTAAACTACTCCCTTTCACCTGATGGCATCCTTTTATTTTTAAGAATGTTTTCACAATTATCTCATTTATCCCATCTGTCTGAAGAATATTCAACCACTACATTAATGGTATTTAAACTTAGAACATTTTCAAAGCATCTGCTGTTACATTTGTTTGGACTTCTGTGAAAGGAGCAGTTCAGCAAGGGAAATGACTTCTTGCTATTTTTCTTCCGTTGACATTAAAATATGCTTTTAGCCTAGCAGGGCCTCTCGAGACAAATGAAGGAGGAGGAAATAAGAGGAAAGTTTTACAAAGTACATGGGTTTGACTGTGAACATTTTAGGCAGGAAACAGTAACGGAGCACATGCTAAAGAAAGTGTCCTGTTCTGAGACAGGGAGAAATAGACCACTGGGAAAAGGTCAGCCTACGCTTCTTCTGAAACCTATGTAAATAAGAAATCTCCATCCACAACATTGCTGAAACAGCTGCCTTTTATTTAAGTAGGGCCTTTATTTGACTGGAGTGCCCCAGGGGAATTTACCTGGATTTTTTTTTTTTCCCCCTGTAAGACAGGAACTATTGCAAGGAACAAGAGATGATCTCAATAGAGAGCAAATGGTGATTGTAAGGTTACAGAAATCTTGCTCTTTGCTCCCAAACTCTTTGAAAAACACATGAGGTTTTCTTCCTTGCATCTTGGTAGCCAAACCAGGCAGAGTCATTGACTTCTGGCACAGCAGCAGAGATATGTCTGTGGGTAACCTTGTCTGCTACTTGGTTGAAGTCTCTGTTAGTGTCTGCAGCATCAAAAAGACCCTAAGTTCATCCCAGATAAAGTTTCTTATTGTAAATTAGAAGCAAAATACCTTATAGTTGAATGTCAATATTAAATGTCATCAAAATTACCTTGATTTTTAAGAATAAAATGACATCTCCAAAAAATCCTGAAACAATCTATAATAAGTTGAAGATGGTTTGATTAGGAACAAGAGAAATCAAAGAGACTGTGATTATGCTCAGACCACACCGTAACACTGAGAGGAAATAAAGGTCATCTTGTGGTGTGATGATCCCTTCTTAAAACGACTTCTCTGATGCACAACTCTTCCTCTCAAAAGCATACAACCAGCCTTTTTGGATTGCCTCCAAGACCAGGTTAGAAGAAACTGATTTTTAAAAGCCTCTTCTACCACTTAGGAAAAACTTCACATGAAATAATAGCAATTGAGCACAGTTTTACATTGTGTAATAATGGATTAGAAAGTTATTATTCTTGACTGTGTTTCTTAAGTGGTTTAAAATTTAGAGGGAAAAATCCGACTATTTTCAGTGCCCAGTTTTCATTAATACTGTGAAAAGAAAATTGGAACTGTAGTCTCCCATGGTGTTCGTGAATTGAAATTAGCAGACTTAAAAACAAAACAAAAAACCCAACAAAAGGACCCCAAACCTGTTTTCTTTACATTTATGCCTCCCTGCAAACTGTGAATAGGAAATTACTCACAAGACAAGAATGTTTAACTACTGCAGTTGCAATGAGGCATGAAGGCAATTATTTACAGGACACATACTAATTTTCACTCTGTGTGCTATCATTGTAGACCTGTTTGTGGTCGACTTTCTGTAGCATTGTCGGATTCTGGTGAACTGGTTTCTGAGCTCACTGCAATTTCAACATCTCATTACAACAAATACATCTGAAAACCAAGTCTCAGTGTTTCCTCTTAACCCATGGGATAGACACAGCCCAACTGCAAAGCCAGGATGAGGCTCTGCTGTAAACTTGTGCGAGACACCAAGCTCAAACCCACTCTGGTCTGAGTACGGGGGTATCTTGCCCTGCTCACTTCCTACTCAGCCTCAAGCGGCTCTCAAGAAGTGGCAAGAGATGGCTCCCCAGGGGATGTCTTTCAGTGACTGAGCTGCCATGGGAGGGGAGGAGTATGAGGTGGCTGCTATAGGCTCAATGATAAACTTTTATCAAACTTGGACCAGTCTATATCCGAAGCCATGATCTAATCCATGCGAGAGAGGGACTGCAAAACCAGCGGCATTTCTGAACGCACACTGTACGCTCCATGATCATAATGGTCTGTGGGGACAGGACAAGGGGCGATGGCCTCAAATTGGAGCTCAGGAAGTTCCGCACCAACATGCAGAAGAACTTTTTCACAGTGAGGGTGACAGAGCCCTGGGACAGGCTGCCCAGGGGGGTGTGGAGTCTCCTTCTCTGGAAATATTCAAGACCCGTCTGGACACCTCCCTGTGCAACCTGTCCTAGGGAACCTGCTTTGGCAGGGGGGTTGGACCCGATGATCTCTTGAGGGCCCCTTCCAACCCCTATAATTCTGTGATAATGGTACTGTGTTTCAAAGAAAACAGGAGCTGAGACCCTCACACACAACCTGCTGTGGTGTGGTGGAGAGGTATGGTGCTTATGGGCAGAGTAGCTACATTTACCATCTCCAACTCATGCCATTGCATTTGGTCTTAGAAAACTGTCAGACGCTTACCAAGTCTGAGGGAACAAGACAATAGCCTACTTTCAAATGTGTTTAAGAAAAAAATTGTTAAGATAACTGTTCTCTCTTTGGTCTGCAAGCCCAGATTCTTTACTTCCTATAAATAGAAATTTCAAAGGTTCTCAGTAGGAAAGACATAATGCATTAAAAATACCTCTAAAGTGATGTTAACTGTGCTAGTCATTAAAATAGTCTAGCAGTGAAACACCATCCTCAGAGAAAAAGGTTGTTTTGCTAGGAAGCTAAACATTGTCTCTGTGCAGAACAGAGTGCTCATTTTCAAGCCCAATGATTTGCCATATATTGACTTCAAATAGTTAACAAACCCTACAAACTCCTTAGGACTGCAGGTTTTGCAAGTAACTTTTTTTTGGGGGGGGGGGGTTCTGTGGTTGATAGGTGGATGGGTAAAAATGTCAATATAAGTCTAAAGGGAGATAGGTTTGTTGGTAGCAGAATGCCAATTGATAGAAACCCAGATCAATGGTGTTTATAAGTTAATATGCCCTGCAGAGCTGAGGGGTATATTGCACACAATTTAATAAGCTTTTGTGAAAACGTTTTCCACAAAACTAAATTTAATTTTAGCCAAAATGGAAAATGTAACCTAATGTATCATTTAATGTTTTTAGCAGTTTTCATCCCTGTGGTCTTATCTTTTTTATTAGCATATTTTAACATTTTCAGTTATACTGCTCCTCTTTTAGTATTCCTTCCCCCTGAATATGGATCCTTTCTCCTTTTACCAGTTCAGCTGTCAGTCCTACCTCTCCCTGTTTCTACATCTGTCATTCACCTTTGCACCTCTGCTTCTTTCTTTTTTATCTGAAGTAATTTATCCTGTTTTTTTGTGTCCTCTGGAAAATCTTTTGTAATTTGTTGCTTTGCTTCAGAAATTTTGACTTATCAGCAGTCTAGGTTTTCAATTGAAGTATTCCTAAATGGAAAAAACATTAAATGCTTTTGCATATAAGATAGCATAAGGAGCACAAAACACAAATACCACACTACTGATACCTAGAGCTAAGCTGCTGTAACTGAAGAACCATTTCAGACAGCTAAACCAGTATCTTTTGCTCAGTGAGGTGCCTGCAGCTCTACTTCCCTGAAGGCTCTGATGAACACCAGCGTTATGGCAAGAAAAGGGCAGGGATACTGGAAACAGATTTTTGGTGGCAGCTAATTATAAGATTAGCTTCATTGCTCAAAAAAAATTAATGGTGTTAGTGACAGTGACATTTGGTCGCCAGTGAACTTAGCAAAAGCTTAGCTACTGAGCTTCACAGGACCAAGGTTTCATTGCTTGCTATTTTATTATTGTAATCTCATTTAAAAACAAAAAACAAAAAACCAACCAACCAACCAAACAAACAAAAAAAACCAAACCCAAATTGCCTAATGTGGGAAACACTTTTCTTCAAGAGAACACCAGAATGCAATTGTAAAGAGTGAGGAATCTTATGGCTTGGCCTGCAGAGCAAAGAAGGATTCTGTCTCATGAAATGAGCTGGAAGTGCAGACACTCACATACGTATTTGCAATTGTGGGTGATTCCCTGACTGTCTTCCTTCACTAAGCAGCTCCTGCATAAAGAGATAAATGTGCCACAAACATTATACATATGGCTAGAATATTGGAGCTGAAAGCACACTACCTTACATTTGCTCTAAATACTCTCATTGAGTCAGGTCCATTACTGACCAAGTTGATAATGTACCTGGGAAAAACAGGCCAGACTTTCAATGCATCCAGAACACACCTGAACTATTCTGGAAACATAACCATTGCAAATCACAAACTACACTAGCTAAACAAGGGCTTGGATACAACTTATAACTACACTTGTTCAGCCTGAATTGTATTACTGCCAAAACCTTATATACTTCTCTGGTGTTGGGAAGAGAAAGGTAAATGGACTTCAGGACTGATACATATTACACTTGATGTAATTAATGTTCTTTTATCTCATGATGAAATTATTAAAATGAGTAGGACCACCTTTTCCTTCTCTTCTCTCATCATAGTCTATAAAACAATTCTGGTGTCTCCTATGTTAGCACAAGGGAAAAAAGTTTCAAATACCTATAAAGCTTCATCTTACTTTGGAATATGATTTTCATGTCCTCACTACTTTCATCTTTCCTTTTCATTTGTCCCTTTTCTGTAACTTTTTAAAGGGTACATTCACAACATGTGCTCCATCTACATCAGAATCTAGTCTTTAAGCCAGCTTACATTTAAACTGTCAAAGTCCCAATTTTAGACCACAGCTCTTAACCTCAGGAGAGGTGCTGGTTTTGAAATCTGTGGGCCAGAATAGCATGTCAACACAACAGAACAAGGTTTCATTCAAGTCTTTATATAGTTAGGAGGAGATAGCCTAAGGTTAGACTATTTCAGGTACATGCATCCTCATTATAGGTTACTTTTGCCTTGAATTTTCCCGGCTTCCATTTATGAGCAATATCCTTAGAGAATACCTAGTTCTCAAACTTGTCAGCATTCACCTGCCACTTTGCAAGCTGCCAAATGACTACTCACACACTAAAAACCCCAGGAGTTTCTGCAGAGGTTTAAATTAGGTGTTAGCCACTGGCTGAAAATTAGCAGCAGCAGTCCTAACTAATAGGTATGCAGAAGATAATGAAAATTCACACTGTAATGATAGTTAGAAAACACTAGCAAAAAATTTTTAGCATTTGCCCTCATCTTATTTGTGTCCAGGTCTGGGGCCCCCAATACAAGAAAGATGTAGCACTGTTGGAGAAGGTTCAGAGGAGCCACAAAGATGATTAAGAGGGCTGGAGCACCTCCCCCTATGAAGAGAGGCTGGGGGAGCTGGACTTGTTCAACCTGGAGAAGAGAAGACTGCGCTGGGGACCTCATTGCAGCCTTCCAGTCCCTGAAGGGAGCAGAGAAACAGGAGGGGAATCAGCTTTTTAAAAGGGTAGATAATGGCAGGACAAGGGGGAATGGATTGAAGCTGAAGGAGGGAAGGTTTAGGTTAGGTACTAGGGGGAAGTTCTTTACAGAGAGAGTGGTGAGGTGCTGGAACAGGCTGCCCAGAGAGGTGGTGTATGCCCCCTCCCTGGAGGTGTTCAAGGCCAGGTCAGATGGGGCCCTGGGCAACCTAGTGTAGATCCAGGCCTGGAGGTTGTTGTCCCTGCCTGTGGCAGGGGGGTTGGAGCTCTATGATCCTTGGGGTCCCTTCCAACCCATGCCATTCTATGATTGTATGATTCTATGATCTCCTTTGTTTGGCAGCAGGGTAAGCAGCCCTGTTCACTGCCAGAAGTCTGGTAACATGGTCACTGGTTGACAAGCTGTAGTTGGCGTACACCAACTTCGTTGTAACACTGTATTAATTGTATTTAACAGGTATCACATGTGCATAATGGTTTGCTTGCACACCTGTAATTACCCTGCTTGAAGGTAGAGAAATGGCGCTGTCAGTGAGTGCTGGAACAGGCAGTGCCCTGTGTCACTCAGAGAGGCAACGCACTGGCCTCTGCCCTGTGTCCCATATGCAGTGCAGCTGGCTTCCCTCTTCCTCAGTAAAATGTTATTTTCCCTGTTTGCCACGGGTGGCTGCCTCAGACTCCCATCCTCCTGCCCACTCCTTCCTCCTAATAGCACCTAAAGTAAAGCCAGTTTACATAATTTTGTGGACCTGATTTAACATTGCATTGTTATAATTTGGTCTGAGAGAAAGCCCTGGCATAGAAGATGAGCAATGCAATGTTCATTCAGGCCAGCGTTTGGGCTATAAATCTTTTATATCATTGCAAAATACTGTCTTCTTCTATCGTGACCATAAACCCAAGGATGATAAATGGTCTTGAGGAAGAGGGGCAAATTCAATGCATATGCATGACAGAGTGACCAGAAGTAGTTTTGGTATTGATAGTGTCTACAAGACAGTGTACAAGAAAACATATGCACTAGATGTAGCAGATTAAGCCAGAATCACGTGTAGCTCAAGGAACAGAATGGGTTTATGTTAATCAAGGCACCACTAATTTTCAACAAACTAGAAAAACTCATTTATTTATGTCAACAATCTATATACAGTATTGATTCTCAGTGTAAATTTGAGTCAAAGGACCAATTTTAGGTTTATACACTTTAATTTAGGATTTTTAAGCAGATTACCATGAAAATCAATGGAAACTTTTCCAGATTTCATCAGCTATTTACTTCACCCTTGCAGAAGCAAATCCTCTGCCTTTCCAAAATTCCTTATTTAATCAAAGTCCCACTGAAGTTAGGAAATTATTTAACTGTTTCTGAAAAGATCAGTTTTGCAATTACCAAATTATTTACTTTTTGCATTATTCAACATAAGTCAGTTTATGAAAGTCACCGATAGAAAATGTTTTGAGAGTCTACATAGCCTTTATTTGGTTAATCTAATGTTTACAAAACAACCTGAAAAACACGTTCTATTCTCAGGATGCAGATTAGGACAAGTGAATTTGGGTCTCTTGCACCTTACTTGAGTATTGTGATTCTATCCCAGATAGATAAAAAGACCATGACAGACAAAATAAGAGATTATTCTCTGTTGGACTTCAGAAAATTTCAACTGGCATGATCAACATGGGCCACAAAATGGCTAAGATCTGATTTGGTGTTTTAATAAAAGAAAGAAAGATTACTAGCATCTAAATGAAGGATGTAGTTTATCTACTAAAATATACATTAAAATATTCTTCATAAGTTTTTTTAAAAAAATATTTATACATATATATATATGGTATTTTACATCCTGTTCTTCATTTAACTGATTTAACTGTTTCCAGATTAAAAAGACCTATACTGTTTTTAAAAACAGTGGAAGCATCTTGTAGTGAAAGCTGTCAAAGTGCACACATCTTTATTTCTGTGGCTAACAACAAGTTTTTGAATGACAAAAGATTTAGAACTGCCTAGGACATGTTTTCACATATTGGGGTCACATGAACAGAAACTGGGTCTTAATTAGTGATGATATTAAAAATCTTAAATTCCTATTGAAAATCAGGACTGCTTGATTTAAGAGAACACAGCCATAGATCCAATTTCTTTTTTTTTGTGTGTGTCTGACAAAGCTGCTGCATTAGCAGTCATTGAATCACAGAATCACCTAGGCTGGAAGAGACCCTTTAGATCATCAAGTCCAACCATACCCGTACCCTGACTAGTCCACCTCTAGATCATGTCCTTAAGGACTTCATCAACATACCTTTTAAATACTTCCAGGGATGGTGACTCCACCACTTCCCTGGGCAGCCTGTTCCAATGTTTGACAGCACTTTCAGTAAGGAAATGCTTCCTGATATCGAACCTAAATCTCCCCTGGTGCAATTTCAAGCCATTTCCTCTCATCCTATCGCTTGTCACCCAAGAGAAGAGACCAGCCTGACATCTCTGCAACCGCCTTGCAGGTAGCTGTAGAGAGCAATAAGGTCTCCCCTCAGCCTCCTTTTCTGAAGACTAAAAAGCCACAGCTCCCTCAGCCTTCTTTAAAGTCTATGTAATATCTTATTCATCTTATTATGAATAAGATATTTCATAGGTATATTTATTTATTAGTTATTCTGGACATGTCATGCTCTGGTTAATGCTGGAATGGTCTGCAAGGCAGGTTCTTTGTCTGGGAGTAGCAAAAAGAATGCATCAAGCATGTATATGATAGCAAAAGTGTATTCCTGCAATATTTCTAGGAAAAGTTAGGAAGATAACACCTGAAGAGAACATACTTGTGGGGAGGGAGAGAGAAAACAAGAGAGAATGAATATGAAATGGATTTTGAGACAGGTAATTTTCCCAAAAAGACCCTCAGTAATGAAACAAGGGCATATTCCTCAACCTCATGGTGTGCTGCATGAAGGCAGACTTCTGCTGCTCTCCTCTAACCCTGCCCACAGAACTGTGATGTGTATTGACTACATGTGTTTGTGAATGAGCCATGTCAAGTGCCTGCTTTGCTTTCCCTGCATTCACAGCCTAGTCCTGTTATCACAGCAGGATTGTGTGCTTCATCTTTGCATATAAAAACCTTCAGAACTGAGTCACAAGCAGTGCTTTACATCTTTAAAGGAAAGAAAAAAACCCAACCCCACAAACTAGCCTTCTTTCATTAGGACACCCCCTTTGAGGCACTAACGTGCCCATTTTCCTTGAATTATTGTTTATAAAGTGGCTAAATTTCTTCAATACCACTAAAAACATTACCATCTGTTTTTGTCCATGCTGTGGAGGTGTCTAACTCCAGACTGCTGAACATGTATCAGCCGTATTAATAACTGTCAGCTAATAAATTTCTCTGAACAAGACCTGCATTTTCCTGTTGTCTACATACGTCTAAAGCACGAAGTAGAGCTTTAGGCATTGCCCTACAAATAACAACCCCTGCATTTGCATCATGACTGCCTGCCATGCTAATACACCTTATAAAAGTGAGAACACCCAACTTGAGCAAGCGTATGAGTGGAATATGAATGCACCCTCGAAGTTCACACCCAAGGAAATCCGTTCATCATTCACGCACCGGTGGGGAAGGTCTTGTGCAAGCTAACAGAGAGCTGCGTATGATTTATGGCAACTTGATGTCGATTCTTTTTACCAGTCTTAGAGCATAGTGAGCCACTGATATTACACTGATAGAAAACCATTATGCTCAGGAAAATAGTCAGCTCCCCAGTTTCCATCCATATTCTGCCTTCCGATATGTTCACATCCCTGTGACTGCAATTAATACGTGCCAGAAAGCATCAGCCTGCACTGTCATCTCTCTATTTAACCTCTCTTTGAAATACATATGTTCAGCAAGGAGCATCTACTTGATTTTTTCACAATTAGAAGGCAGGTTTAGCTAAAAATAGCTACTTTCATTTTTTTTTTTTTGGCCATAAAGTATGCTTAAAAATAGACTTTTTTTCCCATGTTGGTCACAAATTCCCTGTACCAGTTGAGGTTACACAAAGAAAGGATGTATAGGAGTGTGAACATCACCACTACCCCCAAAATTAAGACAGAATGCATGTGAGGAGTTAGAATTCCTTAAACTACTGAAAAAAGCATTTGTTAGAGTGAAAGAAAACTCACGTACTATTTTTTGCAGCTGCTCCCAACACTGGGAACATATGAAAATCCTTAGAACTGGCTGGAAAGCTACAATCCTATTCAGTATTCCCCTATTTCAGTGACATGGCTGGCCAAGAGTAGAGATCAGTGTTGTTACAATGGATAAATTACAATTTTTAACCTAATTTTCTTAGATAATTTAGGAAAAAATATTTTTGATCAAATTAAAATGAGAAAAGCCAAATTTGTAATAAAGCACATTCTATTGACAAAAAAGTGTTTCAGTTCACAATAAAATAATTTGGAAAAGTGCAACACTTGCTTTCTGTTGCTTGGGGGTGTGTGTTATGGTTTATAAAGGATATTAAATAACCTTAACAACTACTTCAACTTCAATTATAGGAAAAAATAATCTATATCAGAAGCCCCTTGGTTCCTTTATGTATAGGCATAGTAAGTGCTAATGTTTGGAAAGTTTGTAAACAAAGCATAATTTTCGCCCTGTAGTAGCTCATACAGAAATGTCTACATCTATTCCAGCTAAGCATTTAAAAAAGCTGATTCAAGGCAATCCAGTAATCTTTCTAGTACTGGAAACGCATATAGAACCACAGGATAATTGGACTGAGGCACAAATATTCCCTTTATGTCTCGAGCCATAATGAACAGAGTAGCCCTATGAACTAACTATAATTTTATTCTTCTTTGTTTCAGCTCCTTGCACAATGAATTCCATGAAGTGCATTAACCAGGGCACTTGCAGTGATGTGTAAATTACAGGAGTCACTTTGCCTCCTACTGCAACGTTATCTTGCTGCCAGATGTGCTAGGAATACAGTGCAATAATTTTTGATGGGAAAAAAATGAGCAAAACGTAATAATGAGCATAAATAATTCACAGTCCATATTTCACAGCTCTGTCCATTAGAAAAATATGTATCAAGTCTGGGACCAAACCTAAACCATCACAAAGTGTTTGAGAATGTATGGTTACTAGCCATCTTCATCCATCTAACAGATGTTACCACACAGCAGGGAAGCAGTTTGCATGCAAAGCCCCATACTGTTCTGCTGATAGGACAAAGCCTTCCCCAAAGCAGTGGATGAACCCTAACAGTCATTTTCTGCAGTGGCTTCTTTGCTCTCTTGGCCATACTGATGCTTTGGAGATTTCTGATTGTTGCCAGCTGTTCTCTGTGATGCAGTGAGCCCAGCCAAGATGTAGGAAGATCAACACATACTCAAAGATCATTCAGTAAGCATCTGTCCTATTATTGGTCCTTACTTAATAACATGGGAAAATAATTGATCCCACATCTCCCTCAGAACAGAGAATCATGGCTAAGAATGGAAAGTAATGCTACAAGTTGGGATTCATCACTGAACTCTATGCTCACTGTTCTTATCCTTTTTCCCTACAGAACAAATACAGGATGAGATCTGATACCAACCAAACACTGTCTCGGACAGTGGAACCCAAGGGCTGCCAGACAAATGCTGATCAACAGATGAAGGAGGATTTTATTTAGTTTCAACACGTGGGCATGTTTTGGTAGAAAGATATTTGTTTGAACCTGAAAAAAGCTTGTGTCTACAAGACCATTTTTTCAATTTGAAAATTGTCCTCTGCTACAACTTCCAAACCCAGTGAAAACTGTATATTATGGCCTTAAGAGTGCTAAAACTTTCATCCATCCCATTTCTGCTGGGGAGGTTTTGAACCTAATTTATAACTTAAACCTCTGTCAAGCCCTGAGTTTGAGAAGGGTTTAACTGCAATTTGCAGAGAAAGAACTGTTTGTGTGTTTGCTAAAAAAGTGTAAGACTCCCTGGTCTAGATTTCCCTGTTGTTAAACTCAATGATTTCACTTCATTTGACCCAGTTTGGATCAATTTGTGTTTTGGAACATTTCAATAGCTACAGAAATGGCTAGATAATAACTAAGAAATAAAATACCAGTCCAGTGTAACTGGAACGAATAAGCTGTGGAGCACAAATGCCCACTGAAACTCAGCAGAAATCAGAGCTCTGTACAGAGCGCGGGAAAAGCTGGAACAGCAGTCCTGATGTGCAGAATGGTGGTTTGCCACCCACATTTTTATAACTCTTCATGTGCAAGCAGTAAATCATCTCAGGTCCTTTTTTTTGGGGAGGAGGGGTAAGTTTCCAATAACATTTTTCATAACTTATCTGCAAAATTAAAAGCCTTTATCATTTCCTTTGTGACAGGAAGCTGAGGAAACATCATCATCATTAGTAGTAGCAGTTATTATGTACTATTATTATTTATTACTTGATATTATTGTTTTATCATTGCCATTCTTGATGTTTTCATTAATATTTACAGTAGGAGAGGGGAAGTGGAGAGACTGTGAAAGCAGTACGTGTTGCCTTACTACAAAAACAAATGCAAACAAAATATGTTGAGTAAGTTTTGCATGCTAATAAATTTGTTATGACTTCATCCAATTACGGCACATTTAGCAGTTTGTATACCACAATGAAATCTGCAATTATAATTTTTGTGACTTTATGTTCCAGACAAGTTGATGGGATTGCTGCTTAGCAGCTCCTAATTTGGTCTATGTTTTTATGTCCCATATGAAATTTGTTGCAAATTGCATCTTTCCATTTATTATTTAGAAGACAGGTGCACAGAAAGCAAAGCTGGTGGTGGCAGACTGAGACTTGTTAGCCACTACAAACTGCAACATATTTATCCCAGAAAAGAAGTTCTATTTTAAGCATAAATCTTGTTAATCAGTAAAATTGAGCTAATCAGTATTTTCTATGATATATAACTTTACCATATCCGAGCTGATTGTTGAATAGGCTCACATGTTAGAGCTGAGAACTTTGGTTAGAAAAAGGTGTATTGTCGGCAATAATCATGTAAATGTGCAGTTAAAGCTCTGACTGAACAGGCTCTGGCCATCCCTTGAATGTATTCTTCATAGAAATATGTTGACCTGATTGCTCTGAGACTATCATCTCTTGTCCTGGGGTGGTCCTGTAGGAGCAAGTCCAGAGGACCACGAAGATGATCAGAGGGCTGGAGCACCTCTCCTGTGAAGACAGGCTGAGAGAGGTGAGGATGTTAATCCTAGCGAAGAGGAGGCCCTTGGGAGACCTTATTGAAGCCTTCCAGTACCTGAAGGGGACCTTCCAGAAAGCTGGAGAGGGACTGTTTACAACAGAATGGAGTGACAGGACAAGAAGTAATGGGTTTAGTTTAAACTGAAGGTGGGTAGATTTAGATTAGATATAAGAAGATAAGGAGAAAATTCTTCACAGTGAGGGTGGTGAAGCACTGGAACAAGTTTCCCAGAAAAGGTGTGGCTACCCCCTCCCTGGCAGTGTTCAAGGATGGGGCTTTGGGCAACCTGGGCTAGTGAAGGGTGTCCCTGATCATGGCAGGGGGGTTGGAACTAGTTGGGCTTTGAGATCATTTCCAACCCAAACTATTCTGTGGTTCTGTGATTCCACGATCCTGTTGCTGACTGACCATCAGGCATAAACAGGATAAATTTAATTGGATTTGAGGCTATGGCCTCTGCAATGAAAATGTAATAGTAAAATCATCCTAATTATCATATATTTTGTCTCCTAGAACTATCTGTTAGGAAACAAAAGCTTCACCAGAATCAGTGAGGATTTGCAGGAGTGTCTGTGAAGAAGCAGCTCTTGTTTGTGAAGATTGCTATGTCAAAAAGGTGAACTGAGCCATGAGAGGAATTTAAATGGAGGGACATATGCTTCTGCATGTCCTATCCCAAATGAAAAAAGTCATTATTTTGCTACTGTAAACAATTTTATGCTTTTCTCTCCTGAGTTCCAGCCTAATGTCAGGCAGAGCTCAAATTCACATGGAGACTGCTGTATTACTGGGGTGGAGAAGTGCCTATAGGACTATTCATGGAGGAAGCTTATTCATAAGAGTAAGTGACTAAGAGAGACAGATATGCTAGAAGCTATGACTTCACTAAGCCCTTTGGTTCGTGTTGTTTCAAATATGAAAAAAGGACAAGGCCAATGAAGAGGGAGGCAAATTAATAGCTTTTAACAGTTGAGAGTGGGAGGACAAGTGACATTTTGATGTGAAGAATGACAGATAGAATGATCCAGACAATTGGGATTATGGAGAACATAATTCCCGTGCCAATCCATACCTTTTATAAAAAACAGCAGCAGTTGGGATCCAAGAAATGAAACAGTAAAACAATTCTCAAATAAACAAAAAGTGAGAAGTGTGGCTGGGAAATGAATGATAAGCTAAAAGAAGAAAGCTAAACACCAGGATGCAAAGCTCATGGCAAGGGTTTGCAGGGAGACTAACATTCACATTCTCCTTCTGGACCACGGTTTGGACAGAAATGATAACCTGTCAGAAACCTTCATTTCAACCCTCCCATTCCTGTACCCACCAGCTAAATGACTGTGCATGGCTGCAGTACTACCGAGCACTTCAGCCACAGATCTGAAGTTCAAAACAACCTCAGAGGAGAATACTGCAATTACCTTGGCTTTCAGCAGTCTGTAAGGCTGAGACAATACAACTACACTACTAATACAACAGCTGCAGAAGTCAGCTTCAGAAAAAAAAATAGTGCTAGGTAATTAATGTATTGGTTTGCAGGTCCCTCATAATTTTTTTTTTTAAATACAATTATCTACATTTACAGTTGATTAATGTCAATTTACCTACTGAACAATGCTGCCTGAGTGAACTGAAACAAGGAAGCAACTGGCATGGATGAGCTCAGAGCTGTATGAACTACTGCACTGACTAGTACTGGAAAAGGTAGCCTCAATAAACTCAATAATTGGAAAATAAGAAGGAAAAAGAAAAAATAAATACTGGAAATTAACTTTCAAGCTTTCAAAAAATTAATTCTTATCACAATTGCTAAATACTTTGCTCATGATACCTGGAAATTCTGCAAGTGAAATGTCTTCCTGAGGGATATAGAAATGTATAAGGTGTGTGTATCTGTTGCTGACAAGTTTTAAAAATGGTCCTTCCATCTCATGGTGTTTCGAAAAACACTCTGAAATCCTTTTATTGGAAAGCAAAAGAATCCAACTCCAAAGTATTCTCATCGAATCTATAAATATCTTGGTTCCTGGAAGAGCTCTAATGACACCTTGCAGGTTGATCAAACACTGAGACGAGTAATAAATATCTCTGCCTTTACTTAGATTTAAATAAATCATTTTTGCATGTGGGTATTAGGCTATGTGACTTCAAAAAGGAACCATGCACCTGCATTTGAAGCAAAATGGCATTTTTCTAAAGGCTCTGCAGGCACAGTTCCTGCTTCCCCGTTTGGTGTGGTACTAAGATGGCTCACCTTTCATTTGCATTAACATATGGGCCAGTCTCACATTTCATTGATTTCTACTCTGGTAAGGCCTCACCTCGAACACTGTGTCCAGTTTTGGGCCCCTCACTGCAAGAATGGCATCAAGGCCCTGGAGCCTGTCCAGAGAAGGGCAGTGAACCTGGAGAAGGGTCTGGAACAGAAGTCTTATGAGGAGCGGCTGGGGGAACAGGGAGTCTTTAGCCTGAAGAAGAGGAGGAGACCTTATTCCTCTATACAACTACCTGAAAGGAGGTTGTGGTGAGCTGGGGGTCAGCCTCTTCTCGCAGATCATTAGCAATAGGACAAGATGGAATGGCTGCAAGTTGTGCCAGGGGAGGTTCAGGTTAGAAATTAGGAGAAATTTCTTCTCAAAAAGAATGGTTAGGAATTGTAATGGGTTGCCCAGGGAGGTGGTGAAGTCACTGTCCCTTGGGGTGTTCAGGGATGAGGTACTTAGGGACATGGTTTAGTTAGTAATATAGATGGTAGAGGGACAGTTGGACTAGAAGATCTTGGAGGTCTCTTCCAACCATAACTATTCTATGATTCTGTGATAAACAAGTTAGTGCACAAATTATCTTAATTGTTTTATTATCAAGCAAGGACTGATGACTAGCACATTTTCTAAAACAACTGACAGCAGGCGTGCTACCCAGCAGCACAGAATTCAAGCGAATTAAAAAAACCCAACACTGAGACATATGCAGTACCACAAGCTGTTCAGTCAGACAAGGTAAAAGTTAACCCAAGCCAACAAAGAAAGCAGGAGCAGTTCATCTGACATCTTGGAATCTTTAAAGGTTATAGAGTAACATAATTCCTGAGATTGCTATTATGAAGTTTTGCATTCCTTTCACATCTGTGATATACCTTTGGATTTTTAGAGAAGAATTTATATCAGAGAGAAGAATTAGTACCAAATCTCCATTATTCAGCAGGAGTAGGAAAGAAATGGCCAAAACACTACAAATTTTTTTGTGCCGTGGAAAATACTAAAATGCCCAAATTTGCCATTTCTAACCAGAACTGAAACATACACTCTGAACAGTCTTGGCTTGAAGAAAAAGCCATAAAACCATCTGAAATTTGAGACTGTTGTATTCTGTCTTTGGTTTTCTATCATCTATACAGGACTTCATAACATAAACAGTAATTCAAAATGAACTCTGCTTCTACTACTGACATTATATGACACTTGAAATATTGTACCTTGATCTCATTTGCAGGAAATGCCTAAGGCACAAGCAATTACAACATCTTTCTCCTAAATGAAGTTGTCCCTTCTTTATCATGACAACACAGTTGCAGGAGCCCCAAAATGCCTTTCCCAGTCCAGCCTCAGGTCCTCAGTCAAGCTATAACCTTTCTCAGATCATGACTATCAACCTGCTCCCATTCATTGTCTTTGAAAAAACACCAAACTCTCCCTCCCTGCTGGCACTGCCATGTATAGAAAGGCCCCGATTCAACCTCTCCCTGCTGGGTAAGGACTGCCCCACTAAATGGAACTCTGGGGGACTAGAGCATGCAAATATGAAATTAAAGAAAGTAATAAAAAAGTTGACTAACCTAACCCACCTGAGCTCGGCTCACAGGGATCGATGTCCTCATCATCGCTAGGACATTCAGCTGAGGCCACCAGGATGTCATCTGTGGTCTGCAATGAAAATAAGAGTCAAATAGATATATTTTAATTGACTGAGCATGTTGTAAGATTCTCACTCGCTGGCATTTAATTTCTTTTATTGCTTGGATTTATGCAAGGCCCAGAGCATTCCAGACTTAATATTTAATAGCACAGTAACACTCTCCAACTCTCTATGAAAGGGACTTTGCTTTTCAATTCGCACTTGTCAGGTTTTAGAAGAACTGTGTTAGATACCCAGTGCAGGCACTTAAACATTTTAATATATTTTTGTAATAAGAACAGAAAGTAGAAAGATAGGATATCATTCTGGGGCTGCTGGGCTTCCCTCTTTATCTCCAATATTTCTAGTATGATACTGCTGAAAACACCAAGAGCATTAAAAAAAGACTCAAAATATTGAACTGCCGGCAGCTGTTGAAACTATCAGAAGCACAGTGATGTTTTCTCCATTAACTGCATTTGCTTTCTCACATGCAGAGCCAAAAAGAAAGAAAAGACACAAACACAACCTCCACTGAGCTGAAAACTATTAAATGAAAAGAAAGTCAAGGAATGAAAGCAAGCAATACCAACTATATGCCCTGTTAGAAAGTATTATCCTATTTTCTTAAAGAAGTGAAAACTTTCTATTTCCTTAAATGAGTAAGGTATTGCCTGAGTGCTGTGTTTAGGTCCAAGGGCCTCTAGGAACATCTGTCCAAAATGAGCTAGAACAGTTCTTTATACAAAGAAATCAAATAAATCAAGGCAAAGGAGACAAACCAGGGGATGTGTGATACACCACGTTATAAAGAAAACAAACTGGGGATTCCTATCTACCTCTTCTTACAGTGCAAGAACAAGGAGATATTCAATGAAATGACAAGGCAATCAATCTGAGCCTGATAAAATGAAATGCCTTCTGCTCAAGCCACCTCTGAGAACAGTCATTTAGAAATGTAATAAGAACATCCACAGTTATTAGGGGAAATAATAGGAGGGAAATATAAACTGTCACGCTCCTGGTCATTTCTCAAGCAATTACTAATGAGGTTAGGAAGAAGCTTTTCCTATGGGCAAGACATTTCATAACTGTCCATTTCAAGCTCCTGTTCATCTCACTGAGGGAAATACATGGAGTGAATAACATGACTACGTGATACTGAAACAAGCAGCTATGCTTACAGCAGACAAAAAGCCATTTTTGTGTTCCTGTATGATACATAGACCACCGAAGAGATACAACCCATTTTGGTCAATGTGAAATACTATTTTTAGGTGTTGGGGTTTGGGTTTTTTTTTTTGCATGAGCATAGGAGAGGGAGATTATACTACATCAAAGATTTACTTCACCACTTTGAGTCTGAACATGTAAAAACTTTATGGCTAAAGCCTAACCGAAGTTGTTTATCATTATTATTCTAACTGAAGTTTTAAGGCAAAGCATATTACAGTAATAGGCTTTTCTTTGTCACGCTTCAAGAATATTAATGAACATATGCTTTCAGCACTTCTGTGGAGTAGTAAAGCGATACAGGAATACATTCATTATTATGTAAGGCATAACAAAGAAAAGCCTATTATAATAATATTATATTTTACAGGTAGAAAACTGAGACGTGAGAGAATGAAGCAACTTGCTGAAGGTAACAAAAAAGCTATTGAGAAGATCTATGTTATATCACAGTTTGATGTCATAATCACAGAAATGATCTTTCCTCATAGCTGAGACAATTTACAGTTGGGGGAAGCCACCCTCTCAATCTGTAAGGCTGCCAAAATGAGCTGGCAGATTTGCAATGAGAGTTAAAAAGACAGACATACAGACACACACACAAGTATTCTGGTGGTCCACTCTTTCTGCCATGTAGAAAAACAGTTATAACAAAAGCCAGCTGAAAGCATCCCTGTGAATTTCTAATGTCCATTTCTTTTACCCAAATAAGAAACATGTAAGCTTGAAAATCAGAATCTTACTCCCTTTATGAAAAAACACATATATTTTTCCTAAACTGTAAAGAAAGAATAAACAAGTAGGTAATGAATAATGCCTGCACATTAAAAAATTAATTCTGTACTGTAAAAAAGACAACCAATAGGTATAAAAAGTAATAATATGTATTTTAAAAAAATAATATTGTACATCTCCCAAACAAATTTAATCTAGTCATTAAAACTACAGCATCCTTTTTTTCCCTTCTGTCCATGACACTAGAGAAGACACTATGCTTTTATGACCTGCAGCCCAGATTCTGAACGTTTACCAATCGATCACTAAGGAATTGTACACACATGCTATTAAACAGAGAGCATCATATGCATACACAATAGTCACAGCAAGAAATTATGTTCTGCGAGATCTACTGGCCTAATTGGAATTTTGTTTAAGGGTGCTTTGAGTGGATGAGCAACCCTTATAATGAGCGAACTGAGTAGAAATGATCAGATTGATTTATAGAATTATTGGAGTGTCTCTGATTATTCTTGATATATTGATAGCATGGTCAGAGTTTCCATTAAGTAACTTCACTTTTTGTACAGTTTGCACTATATTCAAAATTACCAGAAAATAACTATGAAAAATCACACACTTAAAAGTATCTTAATGTATGAGAGATACTTTGCTCTGTTACTTATAAGAGGGAGTGTCAAAACTGTCTTTATAAAGTGACATTAATTCCAATCTATGGAAAGAGTATTCACATTTCTACAAGAACAAAGGGATGTTTTTGACTGATAAAAGTACATGTACATTATGGGTATAGAAATGAATACCACCTTACAGAAATGTGAATACAGCACGTCAAGGAAGACCTTATTAATGTCTCAACGTATTAAAGGAAATAATGTATGCTCCAAACTCAATACTAGATATAAAACTAATTTTGTTGCAAGCAATAAATCAGCATCAGTATTTGAATAAGAAGGGAAGCGGTAAGGTGGTGTGAAAAACGTTTCCTTCATGAAAATATGTCAGAAAGAATTCCAGTTTAAGTATCAATTAACAGACATGCCACAGCCTCCCTCTATTCTCCCCTTTCCTCAAACCCAACTACCTCTTCCTTGCTATTCTTACATTTTTTTATCAAAAAAAAAGGCAAAGGAACTCTGAAAGGCAAGAGAGATGGCAGCGACCAAGCTACAAATGAAAGCCAGAGGACAATTTCAAATGGGATTAAGAATTAGCTAAAACACCAGGGACTATAAAGAATGCTTAAATTGAAGCAGTACTTTGGCCCAGCTCTTCTTTCTCCAGAAGAGCGCTGACTGACAGGAATTTACCTAAGCAGAGAGCAGGATTTAGACCTGAGGGTCTCAGACTGTCATTGGGTACAGATAAATAATGCAAGGCAGAGGAATATATTTTACTTACTGCACATTATCTTTTCCTCGTGATTTTTAATTTGGGTGGGAAGATTTAAAACAAATCAGTTCTCCTTAGTGAATTGCAATTGTTGCTAGCACTATGGCTAATTTACAGGACACTGCTTCGAGCATTCTCATTAATCAAGGATTTAAAAGTCAGTGGAAATCCCTTATTTACAGTGAGTGCCTAATAGGATAACATCCAACTGGTATCATCATAATACATGATCGGATTAGAATGTCTCTTGGGCACGTTGTTCAAACTCATTTAAGAAGTGATATTCTAGTTGTGAGAGATTAAAGAAAAAATATTAAAATAGCAGGTGTACAACCTGGAAGGCCAGGCAGAATTAATTCTGATTGCATCTTCTTTTCTTTGTGCATTTTCAGAGAGCTTTTCAGATTCATTCTGTGGATGTGGCTGTATGATTTTAAATGCAGTCCATTGTAATATGTGGCTTTTAAAAAAGTTGGACATCTGTTCATATTCCCCAAAAAAGGATGTTAGAAAAAGCTTACAATTAATATGCCAATATATATATAAAAGGACAAAGACACAAAACCCAACCGAACACATTTTGTAAAGCTAGAAGCCACTGTGTAATGTAGTTTCTGACAATTATTCATGTCTGTGACCCCTTCTGGAAAAGGTCTTTCTTACATCAGTCAGGTCTGCTTGCAAAGAAGTAGGAATTCAGAATTTGTCTCTTAGCCAAGAGTTTAAAATATCACCAATCTGCCACCTTGCCTGAGGAAGGAAATGGTGACTATTTCAAGAAAGCTCCTGGCCAGATCAAAAAATGATGCTCTACTTATGGCTTAAATACAGTGACAGTCTGTAGCTGTGGCTAAACACCAAATTACCTCAAAGGTTACTACCATAGGTTCAAAACAGGTACCAGCAATTATGGTTGTGCCCTTCTAATAGTGCTTTTAGAATGCTATGCCTTTAAAAAATATTAAAAATTGCAAATGGATAAACAATGCAGGAAAGTGTGGTGGGATTACTATTATTATTATTATTATTATTTTGCACGACTGTGCATAAATACATACCATCATACCCTGGTTTTTATGTCAGATGCCTGGTATACCTGAGGGTACCAGAGAAATATGATCTAAAAATTAAATCACCGATCTGAATTGTGTATTCATTAACAGTATAATGGATCCTGTGTATTTTCTCCTGTAGTATTCCACCAGCTCTCCTTTAAATCACAGCACCCTACAGCTACTCTGAATATAGTTTATTCCTTTCTTGTTCAATAATATACTTTATCCCATGAGAACTGCAAGTAAATCCAAATTACACAAGTTAAAAACTAGCAGTCCTAAATTATTATATGAATTATAAACAGCATAACTGCTTGTGACTACTGTTTAAATTATTTTAGATGAGGACTTCAACTGTGTAATCAAAACTATTCTTATTTATTTGTACAGCTGTGGTGCTTAATGATACCAGCCAGGCAGCGTTGTGCTTGGTGCTAAAGGCAGCCGGAAGGAAAAGGTTCTGCTGAGGAGCTTGTGGCTTGTTTTTGGACCAGATGCATCACGTGAGTGGGAGGGAGTAGAACAGAGCATGAGTAAGGTCAGGTGAAGATGCTACTGATAAGTGCTAGCAGTTATGAAGGCTCTGATCTAGCAGATTCTCCAAAATAATGCTCCAAGGTGTCAGGAAGCGAGGTCAGGAAGAAAAGAGGCATAGAAAAGCCAGGCAGGAGCCTGGGCCTGGCCAAAGAGATGCTGGGAACAGATGGTGCCTGGAGAGCACTGCTGAGGCTACAAGCCTTTCTGAGGAAACTCGGCATATTTCAAACCCTGCGTGGTGAGCACAGAGGACAGCCAGAGCAGTGGGTGCAGGAAGAGGTAGCCAGCACCAACAACCCTGTGGTTAAGGCATAGGAGGATGGAGCACGGTTGTGTTGGGGAGGGGAAATGTCAGAGAAAGTGAAAAATTAATGGTAAGGTCACAGGAGCAAAGGGGATGAGGCAGTAAAAGCGGATGGCCAGGATACAAGGGAGTTTATATGCACAGCCCCGATGATGGGAAGATTAATGGGTGAGAGTTTAATGACTGGTAACAAATGTCGGTCTCAAAACATACTTTCAGGTACAAGAAATTTAAACCTCTAATTCTCCTTCTCCTCTTTTCTGAAATGCTTGGCTATCATCTCTGCTTACATCACTTCATTTTTCCTCCTGAAAAACCCAGCAGTGTATTCAAATACTTGCCTTTTAGTTCAGAGAGAATCAGCTACAACTGGTAATTACGCAGAGGTCTGCTTCAGCTTAGTAGAAGGGTATATAGCTAGAGCCATGGTGTAAACAAAGGCTTTGGGAAACCAACAGATACACACTACTGTATTCCTCATTAGATGTGGCAAATTTTCCTTTAAAAATATGGTTCGTGCAGTGTTTACAGAAGGGATCTTAGAGCAGTCATTTTGTGCTTTTGCACCAGACATATCAACTTCTGAGGCAGCAAGTGACTTTCCAAAAAATCCAATGCTTCTTTTATGTATATATATATTACTTCCCCCCCTCTATTTTTCTTTTAAAGGGAGGAATAAAGTAACCCAAACCAATGGGAATGCTAGCAGAAACCAACAGGGTATGAAAAATCACAAAAGACTTCATGTGGAAAAGAAAATGAAATTTCATTTTTTGGGGGATGGGATTAACTGCACAATTTTCTAGCCAAGACTGTGTAATTTAAATTTAATTTTCTGTGTATGAAAAAGATCTCTATGACTGGTTGTTCAGTTATAGAAGGAAGCTCGGATGTGTCACATTAATCAGCTGTACTCTTCAGCTAGCTTCTCCCTGGTGTTAACCTCCCATTGCATGAGGCACTTTGCTGAGAAAGATGCTATAGTGATTCAGCAGTAATACCGGCTCTAGATGACATGCTGCTTGGACAATTGCCTCTGAAGTTGTATTTAACCTGCTACAGGTCAAACAAGTACATGTGCATCAATTACTGCTTGTCCACCCACATACAAAAAGTATTTTCTCAGCGCTGTGTTATAGAAAAATGTTATTTCTGGGCATGGATATTAAAATGCTAATATTTCAAGCACATACACAGTATTTATTATATCTTTCATTAACTGCTGACACATTATTACTCTGTAATGTGAAAATGCAGTAACTGCAAATCTAAACACTTTCTCAAAAACGGGCTTTCATCTAAATAATACCGTCATTTTATTTCTTGAATTGGTCAGTTTGACAGTGGGAGAAAGCAAAAGCCTTGATTAGCAAGTTCCTCTCAGAGAAGAAACATCTGTGGTATAATAACTGAACACAGTAAGGCCTTTCAGTTAACAAAATGAGTGTTGTAGAAATTAAACTCTGAGGTGCAGGTAAAAAGCTCAGATTCCTCCCAGGCCACCTCCAGGCTCTGTCCCTGAAACTCAGTGGTGATGGGCACATGACTGCCCCACACAGCAAAGCAGAATAACCTTATTTCTGGCCTCCACAGAAAGTATCTTGTCCTGTAATGACCTTAAAATCCACATTATTTTTTCATGCAGAGCAGCCTTCGTATTACTTTTATAGCTCCCTCCTCCTCCCAAGCATATATTTGAGAAAAGAATTCATCACAAAAGAACGTCAACAAAAACTGTGTGGCTTTCCTGTAAGCTCTGAATTTGAAGTTAATTGTTTTGGTCAAAGTTTTAGAACCATTTATCTCGTGGAAAAAGGCAGAAGCAGAGCTGAGAAAAAGCTGGATTTAAACCTGGACAGCTAGCCAGTCAGCACTCTGCAATACTCTTTAGAAAGAAAATTATTACTAATTAAAAACAAGTAAATAATTATTTTTTTCTTTTTGGGTCATGTCCTTTACCTCTGGCAACATATCAATTATGTTGGGCTCACAGACATAGACCAAACCCAGTTTCTGTATTTTATTTATGAATGTCTCTGGTCACCTGTGAAACATTTTGGGAGCTGCTGTCTGGAAAACTAACCCACTGGTTTTTACTCCCTGCTTCTCTCCGTGGTTTGGCAACTAATGAATATGTGTCCATCTCCATCAAAAGACTGTCTGCTGTTCCCTATTTAAAGGCCTTGCAAGGAGGCATTTACCACCACACCCACTCCATAACAGTAGGGGTATCTCAGGCTTATCTTCTTAAAAGAGGCTGATCCTGTACTAGCTTTGATCCTTGGAAGCAGAGCAAACACCAATCACACAGTGATAACCAAGGACAGGAGTTACCATCTCTGGTTTTTCAGCAGAGGGAGGAAGGTTTATTCTTTGGAGTGCTCACTTTGATCCAAGTCTTAAGCCATCACAGAGGTATTTATAAAGGGAACAACTGATGTTCACCATGACCGCTGGACTAATGCTCCACAAGGGTACACAGTGAAGGGTGCATCCTTCACACCCTTCACATCCAGGCCAGTTTCTGCCACAGAAAGCCAAGGGCACATTTTGTACCAGGAGTCATGCCATCAGCGTGCACGCTTCTGCATGGATAAAAACCTCTTTGTTTTGCAGCACCAGCAGAATGGACCAGCATTTTACTTCTTTTCTGAAAATGGTATGGCACTGTATTGCTTATGACTGATGCAGAACTAAAGGTGCAATAAAAAGACCAAACTGTTTCTATCCCTCCTGTTGGAAGTATCGGGGAGGGCTGGCTGGCTGGGAATAATGAACGCACAAGCTCTGTATTACATCTACATTGCTCTCTTTCCCACACAGTCCTCTATTTCCCTCCTTTCTGCAGCGGGGCTGATGGAAATGGCATGTCATGTTCCTGCTCTTGGGAACTGCTGGCTGACCCCACAGCTTGGTCTGCCTTCAGCACCCTGAGCAATCCATGTGAGGTTGCAAGCAGAACTAGTCCAGTGGTTTCTCATGATGGAGAAAAAAATTCAAATGAAGAGACATGACCTGAAAGTAGATATCAAGATGCAACATGCCAGAGAACAGATTACTGGCACCTACTTGCACAATGCTTTGTGTACTACTTTTATACCACGCCACTTGTTAAAGCAGTCAGTGAAGAATGAGTTGTCATATTATCTTTCCCCTCTAACTTTTAGATTCACCATGGTGTAACTTTTCTATTTCCAAAACCCACCATTTTTGCAGATTATTCTGCAATTACAAATCCTTTGACATGGATCACACTAACCAGAAACCATTCTTCAACTACCTTTTCATCCATATTTCTCACAGGTAACCAAAATAGTTTGAAAATAAGGGACAGGTACTCTTTGAATTGCTTAAAATTAGTCACTTCTGCTTTAGTTATGAGATTCTCTTCAGAACATTCATATCCATCTCATAAACCCCATACTTCATTACAGAACACCACATGTGGTTTGATTCTTGGTTTGTTTTGACATTTGCACTAAACCTAAAAATATATGGAATGGAATTTGATTGGTGAAATGCAATCCTATTATATTCTCCTAGGCAAGGAAATAATTTTGCCTCTAAGTATGAGAGAAATGTTTCTGGGTATTATGCCTGTATTTTCTGACATTATTTTATTTTTAGCCATCTCTCTTGCTGAAGTAAACATTTGGCTCTTCATTAATTCTCAAGTCACAAAATAAGGTGGAGAATTTTGCAGAGTTTTGTGCTTTGGGTTTTGGTTTTTTGTTGTGTTTGTTGTCAGGGGTTTTTTTAAACCCAGAGACTGTGTGCTTATTAAACCGCAACATTACAACAACAATAGCAAACCTTTTAATTTACATTCCTGTAAATTCCTTATCATGTGTGCTGAGATTGTTGCATTTTTGGAATATGAGACTTAATTGCATTTATATTCATCTCAGAAACTCAGCCATTGTGTCATTAAAGACTTCAAAAATTACTATTTAAGTTTTTGGTGGGGAAGTGTGGTTGCTTTTAATTGACCAGTGAGTTGGTAACATAGGCTATTATTTTGCAACTTAATCACATGATTTAAGACCATTTTTAGCAAATCTTAATAAAATCAAACTACTTATTCACAAAGATCTTGCTTATGCAACAAAGTTACAAAGGCATCTACGTTGAACTACATTTCCATCCTTTTTATACAGTTATGGTACTTATTGTGAGTATCCATAACTATTAAGTTTCACCACATGAGTATCCTGCTCCACTGACATCCATGGGAATTTTACTACTGGTCTCCCAAGAGAGGAAAGCAAGAAACGTCCTTCATGAGGAATACTTCCTGCAACTAACACACTGTCTCTGTTCTCACTCACCTTGTTTCCAGGGTGGAAAAAAAATCTTTCCTATCTTGTTTCAAAGCACAAAATAATCATTTTAGAAGAAATGTAGAAAGCTGCATAATCTAGCAGACTGCTTTTGAACCATTTAGGTAAATCAGCCATCTCCTCTTTCCCCAGAGAAAAAAGGAGAAAGGAAAAGATGTGATCTATTTGACTACCCATAAGAAGTCCTTCAACTTCATGTGACCATGTCTTTTGCTCAAGGCAAATAAGTTTAGTCAGTCAGAGAAAGTCCCAACTCAAGCTTTCCTCTCCTCAAGGAAAGATGAGCACCAACTGCTGCCAATGCTTTCCTTCCCTGATTTTCATAATAAAAACTACAATGTAAAAGGGCTAAGACAGCATGTTGCTCCCTCCCTGATACTAGCTCCTTTATCACATTTAATCCCATAGTCTCACCATGTTATACAGGTTTACCCAAAAAAAAGGGAAAGGAAAATCAAAGCTGGCTTCCCACTAACCTGTCTTTTAAATACACCCTTCTCAAACATTAAGCAGTTAGTTCCACTACTAAAAAACTGCCACATTTCCTCTTCTTAATATTTTAGTTTAAAAACTCAAGCAACACGGGCAGGACCACAGCAAGTACTGAGGAGATGGCCTCCTAATTTTGCAGGGCAAACAAATATCCTATGGAGATTTGTTCTGCAACTGCAACTTGTTAATACTAACAAGAGTTAGATACACATGCATTCAAAGGAGACGATGGCTAATTGCCTTTCAATTAAAATAAGACTTTCATTAAAACCACTATTTGGAGATCCAGTTAATTAGATAGCTTCTGAAAGTGTACATTTGTCACAGAGGTGTTTGATTTTGTTAATGATGCCTTTATTTCATAGCTGTGTAACAAAGGGCACCCAAAAGTTGGGTGAGAAATATGCTACAGGAAAGAAGCAACACTTTGCAGGCCTGGGAGATGCTCTAGGTGACTGCTGTGGGAGTGGTACATATTCAAGTGGCATCACTTAGCCTTCAGGAACCTGTGTACCATTAATTGTTTCCAGGCTTAGATTTTCTTGAGTAATCACTTTCAACAAAAAGCAGAAAAAGTTTAAACCTGTGTTATTTGAATAGATAAAAAAGAAGTTTTAGTTTTGTCAGTACTTTAGTGCTATGAATTTAATATACATCATAGAATAGTATGATACCTACCTACACTTATGTCTCATCGTTTTCCATTTTGAAGATCTCGTTTGCAATTGCTCTTAGTTTTATCAAATCAGCTATTTAAAGATACCTTCTGACCTGCTGGTACTTTTTTAAGCCTGGGTGTACCAAAATGCTCTACAGGCAGCACACACCAGTCCTTTATCTTAGACTAAGTTAAGTAAAACCAAAAAAGACAGGCAGAGACACTATTTACACGCAAAAATTGTTTATAATTCAAGTTAAGTGGGAACCTTAATTTTCATCACTTGTATGAAAATACACCCAAAGGTGTCAGCCTAATAAAAACTGCAGTCCACATGGGAGGTCACTTGGATTTGGGACCCACAAGCATGGTCTTTCTTCAGTGTAGGTAGTGGTTTTCCAGCACCAAAGAGAGGGTCCTTGACCTGGGAGATGGTAATTTCTCTTGTGACATGTGGACTGTGATTACGAGGGAAAAAAAATCAGGCTTGCAAATATGGCAAGATTGGGATACTGAAGTGACAGAAATGTGTGAAGCATAATTGAGGTAAGCTGCTGGAGGATTTGGTGAGCAACATGAAACACTATGCTTAATATAAAGCTGGGAGGTGAGTGGGACCATTTGAAAGGGAAAAGAAGAGAGGGGGACAAAGAGTTACACTAAAATCAGCAAAGTAGACCTAAAAAGAGCAGCAGGCATGGAGAGACTTGGGATGAGAAGACAGACTGCTGGACCAGCCACTGGCATTATGGGTTTGTAGCCATCAGAACAGGCATCAAGATTTCATCTTTCCATCTACTGTCAGCAGTTACCTGCTAATCACTCTAGCACAGATCCCAACTTTCCTGCAGATGTCTGGTGCATGAGGATCCATCATCTTGATGGACGTAAGGCTAAGACTCCTACTAATGACTGCTGTCTCAGCCTCAGAGATCTGCAAGGTGGATCCACAGGCTCCAGCTGTGCCAGCTGTCCACTTTAGAGTGTCAGCATGATATTGAATAGCAGAACAAATTTCTGTGGTTTGCTTTTAAAGCAACTGGAAAAAACTAAATGGAAAACACTTGATTTGCAACATTTTTAAGTGTGCAGGGGAACAAACACCCAACAATTAGGGGATGCCAAAGCTTGAGTCTGATGCAAAGCCTTAATTCATACAGCTTGTGCCTGCACAGTCTGATGCCATCTTTAATAACATGCTGCTACGTATTAATAATAACATATTTGAGTGTCAGCTGGAGTGAGGCTATACAGTTCCAGAGAAACAAAATGTTCACCCTTCAGTTGTTTATTTGGTCCATCATTTCTTGTGAAATCATTTAAAACTGAAAGCCCAAGTCCATAGGGAACTGTCTTAAACTTCAATCTGCTTAAGGCTACATACTAATCTCTATTCTGACTGCAACATGGCACACTTCACAGGCATACTCCAAAGGCATAACTGTTATGAGGTAATGCAAAGATTCTAAGTTAAAATGATTAAGTCATATAAAGTCTGATGTTTCACCTTCATTATTACACTGTGAGCAATTACTAGGAATATGGCAGAGAATTTAAAATCGAATGTGAAGTGAGAAACTAACCATCCATGCACACCCCAGTTATTCAGTATGGCATTATATTTTGACAAAGTCTTTCCATTCTCTAGCAAGAGCTTTTAAGTTACCTTTTTTTTCTATTTCTTGGTGTAAGACCTTATAATTGCATTTGTTGAAATACACTACAAAAGCAAGGGAATGTCATTTAACTGGAGCACAAACAGAAAGACGGGGTAAGGTTAATCTTTAAAAAAGATTGTGCAGGACTCAGGTTCAAACTCAGATGGGAGTCTGGAGGAAGTTGTTGGTGCAGCTACGACATTCAGTTGGCTCCCTAAACAGGCATGGTATGTCAGGAAAGGCTATAATTAAACAAGTCTGTCAGTCTTGTCTATATGGGAATGCTACTGTGATATAAATGAAGTTAATTAAAACCAGTATATCTCCCAGGTGGATACATTTATGCTGGGGGAAAAGACCCGATATTTTCTGCACAGCTTTGTGGGGCAGCGTAGGCTACCTCCAGCCAGCCAACAGTTTTACTCTCTCCATCAACAGGGGGAACTGAAGCAGTCATACTGCACTGGTTCAGGTATACCTGTGTGATGGCAGCAACATGGTGTGTCAGACCCTCGATGGGGCCGTTACACTCACACTGACATGCTCCATGTATCTGAATGCAAAGCACCCTCCACAACACCTCCGCTCTCCCCTGTACCAGCCATGTCCTGCTGTCAGAAGGGCAAAGTGTGCACATAGTCACAATGACACAGACAGACATATGAGGAAATCTGAATTAAATACAACTGGTTTAGTCCTTCTCTCACTGGTTTGACATCAAGCACGAGGCAGTCTGTCACTATCCAATGTCCTCATGCTGGACAACCATTGAAGGGTCAGGGCCATGTTCAAGTCTCTCAAGCTTTTAAGAGTCTGAGGAATCTTTGATAATATCTCTTTCCACTCAGCAGAGTGGCACAGCACCTTAGTACAGGGAGATGGTTTTTTCTTTCTTCTCTCCTTTTATTGGGTTGTTTTTAAAACACCTTTACAAAAACATGCAATGGCTAGATTCCCTAGATTTCTTAGAACTGGGCAAAAACTACCTTTGCATTTTACCCATCATTGACTTCTCACATCTTTAGCATTCTTTGGCTTTACACAAGAGATCCATCCTATTCCTCCTCCATCACTGTTCTCCTCAGGTCTCTCCTTTGGAGCATGGGACCTCTGTCTGTTCTCTAATATCACTGCTAGATCAATATTTTTTTTATAACCTCTGCTCACCTTTGTCTCCCTGCTGAAAGACTTCTAATTAGCCTGCTTGGATGATCGAAGTCCTCTGTTATCCTCAGTACCTTTTGCTATCATCATTCAGACTTCACTGCAACCCTGGGTGAAATTATTTCCTCTGTTGCTCTCTGTTGATCATCAGGGTAATGGAGTGTACTTGATACACTTAATACACTTAACATCACCCATGTATCATGAACCTCAATATCTTTAATAAACTTCAACACAGAGTAACAGAATTTGAGTTGCTTGGAAGGAACAAGGGTGCAGGACCTGCCTGCAAAGCACTGCTCAACCCCTCTCCTCCTGGATCAGCTACAAAGCAGAAAACATAGTCCTCAAGCATATAAATCTATACAAATGCTTTACACTATGACATCAAACTGGTAAGTGCTTCTTTGTCTGCCTGTGATGCACCCATTGCCATTTCAGGCATCCTGTGATAGTTTTATCCAACAGCACAGAGGGAATTTGGACACAGAATCCAGCCAAAAAATATGACATAAATGCAAGTTGTATTATTGGGGTATTAGAAAGCGATACCTATGCAACGCTTTGAGTCAGGGCACTCCTAATAAGCTGAGCCACAACCTACTTCACAATGTGTAGCAATTTGAAATAACAACTCTGAAATGTTATTTTGATTGATTCTTACAGAACACAAATGTAACATCTAAGTGCTCAGGCGAACCAGAAGGAAAAACTCCACAAGTTAGGTGAGAATGCCCACAGAGAATTTCTTTTCCTGATCACATCAATTTGCAGAAATTAATTGTATAGAAGGAGCCCCTCAATGTTGAGTTTCATGATAAATGGACACTATGACAGCAAACGATTTCCCCTAATGTTCCATTATGCTTCTCAACATTTGAAATTAAATTACTTGGAAAAAAAAATGCAAAAGCCATCAATACCCTCACCATTACATAGTATTTTCAACTTGAGAAGGCATTTTGTTTCACCATAAAGAAAACTTCAGGTGTGAACCCAAGGGAAGCAGATCTCAGGGATTATGACAATGTTGCTATAGTAATTATTTGTGGGAATGAGCATCAGCTGCATTTTCACTCTCAAGCCTACTGCTCAGCTCATGTGTGCTGTTCATAACCAGAATATAAACTGCCTGATGCTTATTGTATCCTAATAAGATTTGTAAATTACTTACAGTGATGTAATTCCAATAACTAGGAATAGAAGAATAGTTTTTGTTACTAATACTTAATTGTGTTCAGAAAGCGCCTTTATATCTATGTGTTCTGTGAGATATTTCAAGTGCTCTTTTCCATGAAGGCAAAGTTACATAAATATATCCTAAAAGCAATCAATTACATTTTCTGAATGATTGTGCATAATACATTATTCAAGTGGTGCCTGCTTTGAATAGCAGTTATTTAAGATCAGATTAATATTTGGAAGCAAATGAAGAAAAACTTAGATCGAGATAAAATTCTATAACCATTCAGACTAAACGAGGGGTGTGAAAACCCAGCGTTCAAGTATTCTCAAAAGCTCAAGCAGCAGATAAAGCAGAAATATCTGAATCACCCTTGCATGTATTTTGCCCACTTAATACTTCACTGCTCAGCTAACCTAAATTTTCCTGGGTACATTCATTAAAAATAAATGCAAGCACACAATGCTTGTGGTATTAATGGGCAGCTTCAAGCCTCAAATCAAAACACCAGAGCCAAAGTATCCCAAACTTGGGGAGGGTTTAGGTTTGAAGCTAGTTCAGCCTAGCAAAGCAATCTATGAACATAAAACTCAGAGACACAGACAAACTTCCTCTGCAGACCAGGCCCTCTGAGGTGTTTAAGTCATATACTCAGCCAGCTAGAAGCGCTTTTGTCAACTGACTGTTCTTTAATCCCCAATTAATTTTATTAATTGATCTTACACTTTTACAAGTGCTCTAGCAGCCAGAACAGGATGGGTCCTAGGAGCACATAATGCTTAATTCCACAACGAAGTATGCAGTAATAAAAGATCCGTCATGGTACAAAGAGCCCTACATAAAACAAGGCCGCAGGGGACCTGGCTATGTTCTCCTTTTGCTTACCAAGATGACAAAACTCACTAAACTCTGTCAGAGACACAGCGAGGCAGTTCTTTAACATTTCCTTCCCAGTATCTGCAGCCTATCAACTTAATATACACAGACTTCATCATGTCTTAATATTTTGCTTCAGCACAATGGAAACGTTTCAGCCTCCCTCCTTTGTTCTTGCCAGGCTTCTGCTGCAGCAACGTCTGAATTAAAGTAGCTATAAAATATCTACTTATGCAAATGATACGTGGATATTGGGGAGGGCGGGGGGGGAGGAATGAAAATCCTAGCAAAGAACTATGTATAACAGAGTGCTCTCTGAGCAAAGCAATAATTTCTCTTTGGCTTTTTTGTCTCAAAAGAAAATCCATGAGCCCTTTCTCAATTCATGGAAGTCGTACTTCTTAACTTCATTGATCAATGTGCAGGGTAGGCTAGCCACTCCCTGTAGTAATTCTATAGGCAATAAAGCAAAGCTGTTTGCTAAAATGCACTTGACAGATGCTAATGCTCAGCCTGGAAGTACCTGTTTTGCTTTCAGCACACACAACCTGCCCTCGTGACCTGTGGCTTTTTTATTATTATTTTTTTTAAACTCCAAACAATAAAACAAGTGGTAACTGATACTGGTAATTAGCAGTTGTGTACAGAGCTGCTCTTTGGTTTCCCTACCCAATTTTCCACATTAAAAATTGATGAGGAGAGGATTTGATTGACTTTTAACAAGTACAGTTTTCTTGATAGATGATAGAAATATGGACATCTACACAGTCCCAGGGGCTTTGCTGACCGGGAGGAAGATGTCTAGGAAACTCATCTGTAACTCCCACCCCATTATATGAGGGACAGCCTGACACACAAAATGAAGGGAGTCTGACATCCTCCCCAGAAAGCTGCGGACTAGAGAGACAGGGGCTCCGCAGAGCAGAGACAGCCTCTCCCAGGTTACACAGTATCCCAGGGTGCAGACAGCTTTTTGTCCCGGAACTTGAACCCTCATGATGTAATTCTGACTCAAAACTTAGCTCCCGGTTTCTTTATCAGCCACAATACCAGGTAGCTGTAATGCTGTAGATCCAAGCAAAAGCCCACTTTCATGCCCTCTCCTATCCTACCATTCTCTTGAAAACTCAGAAGCTCCAAATGCTCCCAGTCCCAGCTTTTTAAAACAACACAGAAGTCAGAAAATCCTGTTTTCCTGGATAGCAATGAGGAAAAACACATTTTCCATTAGAGGGCTGCTATTTCCCTAATTTATATGGGGTTTATTGCTGGGGAAAAAAAAAAAAAAAGAAATTAAAGCCTTCCCTGCAGCCTCACATCTCTTTTTGGTCATGGATTTCCTTGAGGAGAAATGATCACCTTGGTGTGTGTAGCTCCACACTCACAGCTTTTTCACAAGTTTCCAATTAAAACAGCAGGATGGAGAGTGAACGGCCAGCTACTTCCCCCTCAAACCTTCCACGCACAGAGCTCAGTCTTGATTGAACAACATCAAGATGGCTTTATATGGAAGACACCTCTAGGAAAGGGTGGACACTAACCCACCGTGGAAAGAAGGGTGGGCTGATAGTCTCCAAATGGGTAATCAGAGAGGGACAAGTATTTTGCTTCTGAAAGGCAGGACAGGGGTCTCAGCCAGTGGCTCCCATCTGCTGTTGAGCAGAAAGCACAGCAGCACCACTCCACCACACCTACTGCCACCTCTCCTCCACGACCGGGTGTTTCCTTCATCTTAAACAGAGGACAGCAAATGCCAGCAGACAGGGTGCTGTCAATGATTCTGCTCTGGAAGTTTAATCTGCCATTATAAGATTATGTTGATTTCTGCTCTGGGAAGGCTGTTTTATTCCCTGCATCAATTTAACAGGAGCAGACTGAGCATTCGGTGGTTCTCACGTACACGGACAATGTACGTACAGCAAGTGCCACCACCACATGATGCCATAAATCAGGAGTTCTGGAAACAGGGGAGCAAAGCCTGGGAGAGGTGATTACAATCCCCAGATGCTGATTTGGAGATGGCAGCCTTCTTGCAATGGCATGTGCAATTACAGCAAGCGCTTGCAAAATTTATTCTCCATTAAACATGCAGCGTAAGTATCAATAAAGATCATTTTTCTTCCCTTCCTTTACTACCAATCTGACCGTGTTGTTAATAAAAGTAAGAAATAGCTTTTTTTCATCAATACAGGAACACATGCAGATTGGTATTTATCACTACACAGCCCGCTTAGAGCCCTTCTAGTTTTCTTTGAAGAATCACAAATTATTCACAACACAGCATGGTTTCTTCAGTGATCACATCTGATGCATTTTATACAACATCCTTGTTTTTGTATCTGATATCAAACCCTATAAACCACATCATTTTATGGGGAACCTGAAATTGGATTCCTCTGCAACAGAACATTTCCTCCCTCGACTGTCTGCAGCACTTTATGAAATATTTATTGATAGGATGCCTAAAAATACACATAGGCCAGCACAGCTTTAAGATGGATAACTATTTAGCAGCCATAGACTAGATTTCACACCACAGGGTTCTTATTAGGCATAGTTGCCTAGAAATCACACTTATTTTCACATATGATTATAAATATTTTCATTAAAAATAATTCAGTTCACCGGACAGAATTATGTAATTTTTACTTCTTCAAGGTTCCTCAGCAAAAGTCATTCTCCAACAGGATTTGGAGGACCCAGGTGAACAGCTCTGTGTCTGTCTGCCAAATTCTTTTGTTTGAAAACAGAGTGTAATTACTCTTTTTGTGATACACATCACATCTCCCTGGTTGAGCTTTGGCACAAAATACAGACACACCGTCTTGGTCCTGGCATTTCCCAACAGGACTTTGTGTGATGCAGAAATCTCCCATCCTCTGACCCTCTCTGGGCTTGGCTGTCTGCATACAAATGGGGGGGTGGGAGGGGAGAGGGGGAGGGCTCTTCTCAGCAATGCAAATGGCAAGGCAGCCCTCTTTCCTAGTTAATGAAGGCAGAGACAAACATGCTAGTGCCACACTCAGGAGACTGGCGGCTTCCCCATGGAAATGTGGCACTGGGATCTGCACCAGTAATAAAGGCAAGAGAGATGCATGGTGACTGTCCCATCCCACCGTTACTTTTTGACCAGCTCCTGCCACGACAACATTGTTCACATTTCCAGTGAAACACTAAGATACCACCTGCCTTTTCCACATGTTTGGGTCCAAATGGCTTCCCCAAGCACACGTGGCAAAGGAGAGATAGCTCATGGACACCACGGCAGGAAGAGATGTGTGCTCCCTCACTGCTGTGAGCACCTGTGATTTGGGAACCTTGGCTGGACAGAGAAGGATCACCACAGCTCCCAGTTGTATTATGTTACTTATTAGAGTAACCAGAACCTTACCTTTCCATTATTGTACCTTCTTTTTATTTATTTATTTTTTTAAAGATAATTAATTCCCCTGTGATACAGGGATCCCCTCCCAGCATTCATTTTTTCCACTCTCAGTGGGTTCACACAAAACACACCGAGGTACCACCTATTACTTACAAGACTACACTGTACCTTCCAGAACACAGGCTCTGTATATAGACACACCTCAATACCACAGCATACAGGCAACCTGAGCATACCTGCCATTAATTTACTAGAATATTTTATTCACAAGCACATCTGTCATGGCATACTTCACCACATTCAAGGGACTATGTAACAGCCCACTGTTGGTAGGCATATAATGCATCCACCTCAAGCAAAACAACAACGTTACCTCCCTGAAAGCAAGGGCTGGAGGAACTGAATACCACTGAGAATTTCTGCTTGATGAGTATAGCAATCTTAATTGAGACTTAATGTTTACTTTACCTGGCTAAGCACAGACCAAACACCAAAGAAATTACTGTGAAACAACAAGAACAAAAAAAAAATCTTCAAAAGTTAATTAACAGTGGTTGAAACAAACAATAACCTGCCCAAGCAATGAGTGTCTTCCAGCACAGCAATGCTTAGCCTTGCAGATAAACCTTTAAACTTGCTGTGCTTTTTCAGGCACCTGAACCACTAATTAAGAAATAATAATTTAAAAGAAAACATAATCTTACCTGCAGAAGAGGAAAATGACTAAATTCTTGTGTACACAGTGAACTAGAAAATAGGCTGAGCAAACACATGTGTTTTTATGGGAGATTCTGTATTTAATCCATGCATTTTTAGAAATGTTTATAAAGATACAATCACCATTTTCACAGCTGCTTTCAAGTGGGTCTTTACTGTATGACTTAAAACATCATTAAAACATCAATTCAAAGAACCTGGCAAATCTTTCCACATGGCTGTATTCAGCTGGAGATCAGACCCTAACTTCAAAATCTGTAATGCTTTTCCCACATCAAGAATGATCCAGTTCTGGAGATGCTGCACACTGTATGCAACAGCTTTAACCTTGCCACTTTTACTTGAAAGGACTATCCACATTTAGAAGCACCAGATATTCAATGAACTTGTGATTTTTTTCCCCCAAGTCCCATTTTAGATCAACACCCCCCCACCACCACCACCTTACACAGCCTTATCTTGTGCAAAAATAAACCAAATTTATTTAAGATCCCTTGCTTCTTTTTACATAGGGCAATCACCCATGACCTCTAGGAGCCTTTATTATGCTTTAAATTTATCCTCCCCTGCCCTGCCTGATGCGGTGAGAGAGCCACCTTAGCTTAGAGAAGCACAGGCAGCAATGCCTCAGTGCTGGGGCCAATGTTGGCTATACCCAAGAGAGAAACAGTACTTCAGCGACAGCAGCAGCAGCTCAGCATTAAAACACAGACACACACAGATAAGGAAATTATCTGCAAAGTGGAATGCCAGAATCTCAGAAATACATGCACACAACCATCTTATCAGACATGGTATCTCATTTTCTTCAGCAATCAGGACCTCCTTTGAGGACCCATTCTATTTCTCATGGTGGTTGGTCTACTTTTCTTATTCCCTGTGTTTTTAGCTATTGGGGATAATAAGCATATGGATTAATGACTTACTTTAATGTCGTGTAACATTCATAGAATGCAGTAATTTTATAAGCAACTGTCTCTGTAATCACTCTTTAAGGAATTGCTATCTATGAGTCTGCCACTTTGCCTTTAAAAGTACAATCCTAACCTGTCAAAATCAAATTGGATTTTCATTCATATACTGCAGGAATTAAGTAAATAAGCTACAGAACCATACCTTGCAACAAATCAGTATTTCATGTCATAATTTATACTGTGGAGAGTCAAAGAAGAAAGACAATTATGTAAACCAGGAATTTTAATTTTTTGTTGGCTTTTTTTTTTTCCCCTCCTTATTTTCCCCTTCCCCAGAAATTCACTGAAGCTTGAGAAGAGCCAACACCCACAGCCATACCTGTTAGGGGCTAAGCTATCCAGGGCACTGAAAAGATTACAGATGTTAACCATGACAAACAGGAATGCCTGTTTGACCTAAGCTACTTTTGCTGTTCATCACAGGACAACTAACAAAGCACAAGGTTACTTATAAAAGACAGGAGATGAAGGAATATTTTGTATTACCGTGTACAATGCACAGATGTTCACAAAGGCAAGTACCACTTTAATCAACTCCTTGAGAGACAAAAGTGGCTTCAGTGTTGTGCACCAACTCTTGCATCCAAGACTGCTCTGTGTAATGAGCTCAATTTCCCCTCCAATAGCAGCATCTAATTTCTCGTTTTCATTAAACGTTCAACATTCTTAAATGAAAGACAATTAAAATAATTTCAAAATCAAACAGCAAAAAGCCAGAATTGCTTTACAAGCAAACTCTTCTCCTAATTGCTCTTTAAATTCATCTCCCACTTCTGCTCCCCTCCCATAATGTCAGCTAGATTTAAGTAGGTTTCAGAAGCAAGGATGAATTCCTGTGGATTCCACTAACTGCTTCTTTAGGTCTTACTAGGTGTTACTCCCACTGCTGCTGGAAGGAATTTTGCTTGGATAAAAGCTGACAGATCTACTAGCCTCTATGTTCTCAACAGGTTCTGCACTGTTACTTAGATATCTTCTTAAACAAATGGACTGGCGTTAACAGGCCACTTTGTTAGAAAACATGGTGATTCTAGATAATGACACAGTTCATGTACAGAAATATTTCTCAGCTAATGGATGTCTTGCTTGGGGTGACTGTGAAAGGCTACCTCATAGGCCATGAGACATTGACGGGGTCAGGCACTCTTTGTCAACAACTTGAAACACAGATGTGCAGAGCTACAACGTCTCCTGTAGCCTTTGTTACCCCTGAAAATATTTTACTCTTGTTACTGAAATAAACACAAAATGGTGATGACTTTTAAAAAACACCAACACTGAAGAAGGCATCATCAACTTGAAAACTGCTGGTGTCAGGAAAGAAGCAACTGAAAAATGTTCAATAACAAGAATCGAGCTTATGCCCTGTCAGTAACTAGTAATGCACGTCCTCATTATGGTACAAAACTACCTTTATGCTTATTTGTTTGGGTCTTGCTATATTAAAACAAAAATCAAATAGAAAAATATGTTCACTCTTCAGCATTCCTAAATAACTTATTTAAAGGGACAAATGAGCAGTTTTTTTCCTGCCTAAAGTCTTCTAATACGTATCTACTGCTGGAAAGGTCCATCTAAAGCTGTAGTGCTACAGAACTTTGGAAACAGACTGGACATTATGACCCAGAACTTCCTTTTCAGTCTTAGATCCTCAGCTTAGGTAACTATGAATAATTGCCTGTGTGGGTGCGTGAACTAAAATGAGTTTGGGTTTAAACTTTGTGTCTTAAGCTAGACTTCCCTGTCTTCAGTCAGAGATCTCTCTTAACCGAGTTGAAATTGTGCTAGCTGGAAAATACTATGACATCTCTGCCATGCCAGTGATGGGTGGAGGCTCTTTCCATATACTGGGAGGGTCAACAAAGCCATTTCTTGCTGGTTTAGAAATAGCAAGGCTAACTTTGTTCGATGTGCAGTATTTGTACCAGATAGACTCTCCCTCTCCTCAAAAGCAATCAGGTAATAAAAAGATGGAAGCACTGACCTAAGCAAGCAAATCATGACCTGTAACTAAGGGGTGGTAGTAGAAGGAAGAGATTAGGGGAGGAAGGTTTTCTTCTCATTACAGGGTTATGGTATGTAAGGCCACATTCATGCCAGAGCACTCTCCAGCCTGCATCATTAATAGCTCCCAATCCTGCTGCTGTTTTAGCATGGAGACAGATGCCAGAACACAAGGAAACACCCACTCTTCTTTCTGGAAGCTTTTGGGGGCGAGGGTTGTGGCATTGTGCTTGACCATCTTATGGACACATACCTCAAAATGATGTGGCGTCCCCTAGGTACTCTTACAGACATATAGTTTACAAAGGCTCTCCCAACCATTAATCTGTTTGCAGGTGACGGATCGCCTGCCACAATACACAATACCAGCCCAGACCTCATTCTCTTCCAGCTTTCTCCTTTTCAAGTAACACTTTAATGCTCTTTAATCACAGAATACCATAAAGCTTTTGCAGCACTTCTAACTCACTATTCTCCTTCATCCAGAAAACCCACTCCACACAGCAATGAACTTTTCAGCCCTTTTTTTTTTTCCCAAAGAAGTCTTATATTGAAAAGGTTTTAAGATCTCACTAAGCTATACATGTCCCAGTCTTTCCTGCATCATTTCCTTTGCAATGTTATTTTGACATGGAAAACAGACTTTATGAAATTAAGGGCTTCAACACTTTCCTTGCACATTTCAGGTTCTCCCACACAAATTTTGTATTTAATGTAAACAGCTCCTAAAGGTTACACTGCACAAGCGAAGTGGAAGGGATACCCATTTTATTAAACCTGGCAAAAACCTAGCTAAAATCTGACTTAATTTTAAAATCCCCAAACTCCCCCCTCCCAGTGTCTTATGTTTATTGAAGTATCTCACAGGCCACACACTGGAGCATCTTCTAAAGGTTGGTTGAAACACATGTGCAGACATAAGAAACCAGTTTTAATGAGCAATCTCATTTCAAATCTCGTGCTGAATTGATCTCTTGATATGGGAAACTTTGGATCTTGGTTGCTTTGTTTTGAGCTTTTCCATGCAAGCTGGCCTCTTCTGCTGCCCATTTAGTCACAGACAGGAAACTTCACTTTTGTGAGATACCCCATCAGGCAATTCTTCTAACTGATTGCTTTCAGCAGCACCTGACAGATAAATGCCAGATGCACTGTGAACATCAGCTGAAATGATCCCACCCTGCCCCACCTCTGTTTTCTCTGGTGAACTTTAGCATCAACCAACTGCATAGTCAGCTACTGACCAGTTTCTTCAGGCAACTTTCCCTCTTCAACCGATCCACAGCCCAATCCACACCTGTTTATCATCATTCTTGTTGCAGCTTTCAGAAAATGAGAACAGTATCAAACAGTCCTCTCCAGCATCATAGAATCACTAAGGTTGGAAGAGACCTTCAGGATCATCAAGTCTAACTCCTAGCCCTACACCACTATAGCCACTAAACCATCTCCCTAAGCACATGGTCTATCCATTTTTTAAACACCCCCAGGGATGATGACTCCACCACCTCCCTGAGCAGCCTGTTCTAGGCACCTATAATCACTACAGCCCTTCCTGGCGACAAACAACTCCTGTACTTTCTGTATCACCACCAACTGCTTATCTGTTTAATCCTGCACGTTAGTAAATATCACTGTGATATGGAGATGGACAGTAATTGTAAAGGAATGTGTGCTGTAATCCATGGGGTCAAATTCTGCCTGCATCTACCCTCTATTCAGCACTTGCTGGAATTGAAGTTGCCTGCTACCACCCGAATCCTTTCTCTGTGAACCCATGTGCTACGCTTGCTTCTTCCACAGTAGTATTCAGGTATCCTCCTCACGTCTCAGAATAACTGTAGAGTCTATGAAGAGGTTTATTTTCTCTTTCTGAAGGGTTAAGATGTCCCACTCTTCTCAGGTTGGTGTTTCTAAAGGGGCTACAGGAGTTTACAAGACCCATTTCTCAATCACTGGTTTATATATTTCAGCTTTTAAAAGTTATTTAATCCCCTCTTCCATCACCTCCAAGATGCCAAACAGTGTTTACTACTGTCTTTTACAGAGTGCTCTTGAGGACAGTATCAATATCCTCAAGTTAGGGGTAGCATGTCTGTCCAAAAAAGACACTCTGCCTGAAATCAGATTACTCAAATACAATCTTTCCCTTTTGTATCAGGGCTGAGAGCCACCTATGATCATTCCCAAATACATAAGATGTCCTCTGCAGCCAAACCACTGCAGAAAAAATGGGAGGTTACATATCAGATGTTCTTCAACTCTGCCTAGTATGAAAACACACACACACACACAAACACTAAGTGCACAAAAGGGTCTCGTTTTGAAGGAGAAGCTGCCAATTAGCCATCCCCACAAGGCTAATTTATAACTCTCTGTGACTTCCACAGCTGTAGCCCACGGCTACATGCACGATTCAAAGTACCTGCTGAGGGACGAATTCTTTCAGAGACTTTTCTCTTTGTTGTTCTGAATAACCCTTCATCCACTTTCTCTGCATAAAAGCACACCAGCCTGTGACCTTGGGAAGGGTGTCTTCTTCACGGCCATGGTGTGCAAATGCAGGAATCAAAGCAGAAAGGCTTGCAAGATCCTGGTGGCAGATGGATGGTTTAAAATACGCTGACAGTAGGCTCCTGCACTGAGATCCCTTCCCCTTCATACTGATACGGGTATAAACAGGACTACTACATGCAAGCTCCTAGCCCAATGTGTGATTCCAGAGGAGCAGGAATGCAGTAGGGCCAGGTGCAGTGATGCCCTGCTGCATTTTCAGCCGGCAAGCATTAACAGATATAAGAAGCAAGTATTTCAGGGGGGTGCTTGTTCTGAAATCTGACTGTAAGACTCAGTCTTCTACTGCAAATGAGGTTTAAAAAATAGAAGGAGAGCAGCAGAGACAGTTACAAGACCATTATTCTGAGATTTCAGCTGGCATGAAATTGATAGCAAGGAGAGCACTGCTGTGTTCCCCTGATTTGACCTCTGAAGTGCAAGATAAACAAAACTTCCCTGATAAAGACTACAATCTCAACTCTTAAAATGTATCCGGTAGTCAGTCAGCCACCTGCTTCACACAGACAGCCTAATATAATTAGAGACCCCTGGAACAAAGCCAGTGTTTTCCTCAGTTCAGCATCCAGACCTGGCCAGCTCCCTCAGCCCAATCATTAATTGGGCACATGCACTACACTCACAGCCCAATATCAGGGCACCAGCACAAGGAGGAGCGTCAGAGGTTTGATCACAGATGCCACCTCTGAGCGTGTGCTAATGTAGAGTTTCCTGCTGAAACCCCTCTTCTTTTTTTGGAAACTGAGAGCACCTGCTGACCAGAGCATCCTTTCCAGTATTTCAGAGCCAGGACAGCTCAGATGGAAATCAGATCCAGCAACTTACGCAGATACTAACATTTCCATTAGGTCTATATGAATTCATAAAGAAAAAAAAAACCCACTTACTTTTTTTGATGGCTGACCTCACTAATCACAACAGGCCTTAGGACCATATTTGGTGGCAATGTCTAACTTGCCGACCACCTTCTGAGACAAAACTCAGCATATATAGAACATGGAATGGTTTCCTTAACTTCCACTCCCTGATTATTTTGCAAGGGTCACTGGGTATTTCTGCCTTGCCTTTCTTCCAGGAAGAAAGGGAGAAGAAATGCAGCTTCCAAATTAACAAACTTTCACTGGAAGAAGCCCACCTGACCTGACCCCAAAGAAGTACTTTACTGAATCACTGACCTATTTCAGGTCATACACATATGTGTGAAACACTGAACCTGGATAATAACTCAAAGATCACCTGGAAAATGCATGAAATGGCATGATTAGATATTTTCTCACATATTATTAGACTTTCAACTTTAACACTCAGGATAATTTCAACTCAAGACACAATTTATTTGTCATTCCTAATGCCCTCTATTACATTGATTTCCTGGACACTAGTACTGGAAGAAAAGCCCAGCAGAGAATATGAATAGGAAAAGATTTATTTTTAATATGTGAAAATAATGGCATTAAAGGTTTAGTGTAAGACCCTGTGAAATAAAAGACAGTTTGCAAAACACACCATGAACTGAATGCAGGTTAGTTTCTTTCTCCAAAATGCCAGAATAATGTGATTAATAAATGGTTTGCCCAATTCTTGCTTGGATCCTCAAATCAGTTAAAATCTAGAAATCATATAGCATATTCATAAATGAATGAGGAACATGAACTTCCCAGAAACAGATGAAGGAGCAGGAGTTTCAAGGTGCACATACAGGTAATTCTGCACTCTGATTTGGCAAGGAAGTGGGTCCAGAAAACCCAGGACCCACACCCCCAAGCCCTCACCCACTGGGGATGTGCTGGGTGGAAAGAGCATACTCCAGTCAGGCTCTGAATAATGCTGGTTTTCACACCCTGAGAGAACATTGCTTCACCAATGTTTTTCACAGCTTCAGCTGTTCTTACTCCAGTTATCAACATGGGTGATCCTCCCATTTTGCTCTCTGTTGCTCATCAGTAGTACAGGTGTACATCATGTCTGATAAACAACTGAAGCTGCTTATAGTTTGTTCAAGGGGAATAATACGCTTTTCTGGGGTCATCTCATTATTTAGTAATCTCGGATGGTTCTGTCTAATTAATCACAGTAAATGAGAATCTTCTCTTGGAAATGAAATAAATTACATTTGAGGTGGGCTTTCATTGGGAATTAGTCACTTTCCAGTGTATTTTTAGATCATCTGCCCAGGTTACTTTCAGTTGCTTTACTTCCACATATAACAATACCTGCAGTTGAAAAGCTGACTTTAATCCCTGAAGCCGTATGGATACCTGGCTATAAAAAGAATAACAAAGTCTACTAGAGCAGTCAAGTCAGTCTTAGCACAATGCCAAGGCAGGAGCAAGGGTCATGGATCAGCTGCCAGAGCTCCTCATCCTGCAGTGACTGCACACTGGAAGAACGATCCCGCTGTCATAAAAAAGCTGCTGCTCTTTCCTGCTTGAGATAAATCACCTGTATAGCAACGGGGAACAGATATTACAGACTGTTTGGACACAAGAAAACTGTCTCAGACTTCTTCAGGATTTAGGTTGACCATCTCAGTCGCCTATCGTAGACTTCCAGAAAACAAAGATTAGACAAGGTGACATACGCGTTCCTACGGGCTTAAAAATTGCTATTATTTCCTTTATACTGTCTGCCACACAAAAATCAGTGAGATCTGAAAGTTGGTCTGCATCCTTTCTGCCTCACACTTCACTGCCACTAACCCTGAAGGAGCATTTTGCAAAGGTCGCCTTTGCAGCCCTTTCAGATGTCTCCACTAACCACTTCAGTTACGTTATTCCCCAGGTATCCCTGGTAGAAAGGGGAAATGTGTAGCAACAGAAATTTTCCACACAGGTGAAGCTGCAAAGCGAAGGGTTAGGGCTGGTACAGATGGCAATTGCCAGTGTAGTTTGCAGCAATGCACGGGGGTCTTACTTCTTTATGCCTCTGCGTAAAAATCACACAACCAGCAATTTAGTGCTTAAGATAGAGGCAGAAAAAAACAAATTATACTGATTCTTAGCTGTTTCATGTGCCCTGACCCCTGCTAGAGTTAGCAGAAAATGTCTCACTGTCTGTTGATAGCTAAAATAACTCCAATAGATAGAAACATGGACAAGGTCTCTCCCGTGAAGCCCATTCCTAACCAAAACTACACAAGGAGACCATAATCCAACGCACTCTGAATGTGCCTGGGGACTCCACTGGGCCAGGCTGAGTTTAAACCTATTTAAAGGGTGCAAACTGGGTTTCCCAGGGCTGAGCCTAAAGACAAATAAGGATGCAGTGCCCTGGCGCTTTTGCCCTTTATGCCTAGGATGAGGGAAGAGTTATTTCTGGCACTGATGCAACGTGTGCTGAAATCGGCTGCTGCTGCTCACGTGGGACGCGGCAGTTCCGCAGACGCAGTTGTCGGCGAGGGCCCGGGGCTGCTCAGGCTGTTCGGTGCAGATGGACATCCTCTATGAAACCACAAGCTACGTTTTCAGCTTGGCTCTGCAAACTGCTGTGAAGCTGGCATGGGCCGAGGGAAGCAAGCTTGCCCAGGAAACGGCACTTCATGTTGACCTCAACCTCCAAGAACACATTTGCATTTGGGAGTGGAGCTTACCAGAGTGGTTTGTTTTGGTTTGGTTATTTTTTTTACTGGTCTGCTGTGATTTTGGCTGAGTGGTCTCACCCATTCCTCACTGCCACCTTGCCACTCTGAAACGTGACCAAGGTCTGTTCTGTGTCCAACTCTGTTGTGCTCCATTCCTCAGCTGCCACATTTTTGCTGAATTACTAACATTAAAATACTGGTACTCCATATACATGTGTTATATGTAAAGTTGTGGCTTTTCATTCTTTGTCATATCTCTGTTACTAAGCAAATAAGGAACCCAAAAATATGCTTTACACCTGAGGCCCATTTATTTTTGCTTCTACTGTTACAATTTACTCTACACCAATAATATGATTTTGCCTCTTTTCTACGTAAACTGTGGGCACCAGGTTTCTTAAAGATCCTTTGGCCATGCAAGACAAACTGGGTGAAAACCAAAAGCCACTCTCCACCTCTTCGACACAGCTGTGCCCCAGGTGTATAATCTGCTTTGAGGGAGCTGTAACAATTGGTAGTGGTCACAGCACAGACATGCAGGCCTGAACTCTAATCACCCTTTTCCTGAGATGAACTTGCTCACCAACTTTCCTGACTCATTGGTTTCAGTTAATAGTTCATGTAACCTCACAGAGAAATTCTGAAGATCCAACAAAACCCCTGAACAACTGAGATGAAGCAGCACTAAAGAACAACACAGAAAAGTGAATCATCTCCCCCAGCCTCTGGTATAGGATAATATAACAGCATACATGATGGTGTAGCCTTCACAGTGAGAGTGAACTAACAAGGGAGATCTGAAAACAGGAACAGGAATGAAAGAAATCAGAAGATCAAAAAAGAACCCCAAAAACCAAACCCCAAACAAAAATCACCCCCAAACCCTCCCCACCCAAAAAAATGCAAAACTTGTGAAAAACTGAAGAAAATACTTATGTCTTCATGCACTTTAGTTTCTGTAGGTTTGCAGCCATACCTCTGCCAATTTAGAGAAGCCAGCAAACAAGGCGCTAACATCACTGTGACCAAGAAATGTAATTTACTCTGTGCGAAAACCCAAAACTTACTATGCTCATTTCTGGATTTTTGCCAAAAACACGGGGCCAGACTCAAAGGTCTGGAAGGTCCTGGATGTTACAGACTATTAGTGTGAGAAATACCTTACCACTTGAAAGCTTCCCAGCCCTTCAGTGGCAAGTTATCATTTAGTTCATGAGATGGAATTTAAAATGAATCGTTTTGGAGAAAATGCCATCTTGCTCATTTTCCACTTCACTTCTGATATACTTTTTGCAACAATCAACCAAGAGATAGCTAGATTTAGAAATTGGTTCACACGTCCTTACTTATTTGGACATCATAATCTGTGCTATTCAGACTTTTTCCAGGGATACCACATCAATGACATTAAATTCAATGATAAAACTTCCAGTAAACTTAATGCTGGTGGAATTTCACCCTAAATCCATCCTTTTTTGGAAACCAAACCACAGTGCTGCACAATACTAAACTCTATGTCCACAATTCCCAGTTTCCTGCACATACAAAACATACTTTCTAATCACTGGACTTTCTAATTTATTTTAATTTTTAAAAAAAGGTTACATGATTTTTTTTGCCCTATGCAGTCGAATACATAAGAAAAAAATAAAAAGCAAGCAAAAAATAATCCGAAGAAGTCATATTTTTTCCTAGTAGAAATCTGGATGTAAGAGCACTGAACAATAACTTGACCTCCTTTGCAGTGTCCCATCTTAACATGAGCCAGCAGTGTGCTCTTGCAGCTCGCAAGGCTGATGGTATCCTGGGCTCCATCAGAAGAGGGGTGGCCAGCAGGGACAGGGAGATGATTGTCCCTCTCTACTCTGCCCTCATGAGGCCATGTCTGGAGTACTGTGTCCAGATCTGGGTCCCCAATACAAGAAAGATGTGGAACTCTTGGAGAGGGTTCAGAGGAGGCCACGAAGATGATTAGAGGGCTGGAGCACCACCCCTATGAAGAGAGGCTGATGGCGCTGGGCTTGTTCAGCCTGGAGAAGAGAAGGTTGTGGGGGGACCTCATTGCAGCCTTCCAGTCCCTGAAGGGAGCAGAGAAACAGGAGGGGAATCAGCTTTTTAAAAGGGAAGGCGCTGGCAGGAAAAGGGGGAATGGACTGAAGCTGAAGGAGGGAAGGTTTAGGTTAGGTATTAGGGGGAAGTTCTTTACAGAGAGAGTGGTGAGGTGCTGGAACAGGCTGCCCAGAGAGGTGGTGGATGCCCCATCCCTGGAGGTGTTCAAGGCCAGGTTGTACGGGGCCCTGGGCAACCTTGTGTAGATCCAGGCCTGGAGGTTGGTGTCCCTGCCTGTGGCAGGAGGGTTGGAACTCTTTGATCCTTGGGGGTCCCCTCCCAGATCATTCTATGATTCCATGATCAAAAACCAACCAGCCACAGCAGGTCTGCACAGAAACAGCCCCAAGAGGTATTTCTTTGGAGGGATTACAGATGAGTAACTGCAAGGGTTTCATTGGCTGCCTGTTGATGTACAGTCGCTCCACACCCTTTCAAAAAGCCACTGACTATAAGTTTTGCCCTGGACCCCAACTCCGTCTCATCTCCATCTGGTACTTAGATTGAAGGTATTAGCTGAAGCTTCACCCAAAAGGGATTGCAAAATATGATCTGAAAAAAAGGATTAGCCCTACTTAACTGTGTGTGACTATACAGCTAAATCTAATTATGCATCCCACAGGGAAAAATAAAGTACAACTCAGATGTAGACAAAGATAAAAAGAGAGAAGCAATGCAGAGAAGCATAGTAAAGAACTGTAATTATTCAAGCCACCCCATGAGAACAACCTCTCATGCTTTTGTTGGACTCTTCCTTGGTCTGCTGCTTAGAACAGCTTGCAAAAGCAGGACAAAATAACCTATGGATTGAAAAAACATGTCAGAAACATAAAAAAAACCCAGAGAGAACAAGAGAGACAGAATCCAAAGTTACTACTGGCTGAATGTGCTAAACAGGTGTAAAATTATTTTTTGTGTCAGAAAAGCTGATCAGTTGACAAGCTGAAAAAAACCTTAGCTAATTTTTAAGAATTAGTACCACTGAAACAAATAGAAGGACTAAACTTTACATTAATATACACAACTAAAAATAATGATAAAGTATTTCAAGACATTGAAAATGTCAACCAAAAAGTTATGAAAAGCATTTTATGCTTATCAAAAAGTTCTAACTGCAAAGCTTCTCCTTGGCTACGACTGAATTTGATGATTTCTTTAGAAGCACACACCCTAACCAAGCTATAACACCATCACCAATAGTGTGAAGACATAAAGAGCTCTAAAGAGAGGAAACAACTGCTTTAAGCAGTGGCAATGGGATTCCCAAAGCAGAAGGATGTCAGCAGAGTGAGAAATCCTTTTAGGGTACAAAACTGCTATAGTTTATATGGTCATTAAAAAAAAAAAAAAAAACCAAAACCAACCCACTATGATTTTAAGTAGGTGTGAAGAGACAGAGGACGGATGAACAGGAGGTGGTCCAAGATCTCCTAGAGGGTATCTCCCATTTGGACTGCAGAACTTGGACCGTTCCCCCACCTGTGTCACCAAACTATGCCACAAATGTTATTCTTGTTAAATCATCTACCTGGCACAGAAGCAAGTTCACAAGAAAGTGATTTTTTTTTTTTTATTTTAAAGCATCAGCATTTTAGCCTTTTCCGTGTGCCTCTTTTCTTTGGTACTCCATGCAGGTACCTTTCGTAAGGGCAACAGGAGATTGCTGAACCTCCGCTACATTTCCTCCTTGCAGTAAAGCCATGCTGACAACTCTTAACTTTTTATGTCATCTCAAATGTACAAGGTCAAAAAACAAATCCTCCCGCGCTGTGACTGGGATTTCCTGCTAAATCAGCATTACTCCAAGAGAATTCGAGTTTTTAAACATTGTCCTTAGGCTGTTTGTCTCCTCTGATATTCTTGTTGAATATTGATTTGGGATTTAAAGTTCCAGCTGCTCACCTCATCAGGTTGCCCTGGTGTACACAAACTTTGAGTGATTTTAAATGCATTATTCTAAATGCGCAGGTACCTCAAGGACTAAACACATGGGACAACATGAACATTTCTTTACTTGTTTTATGCCACAAGACCAAACTGGATCCTTACAGAAATAAAGATTTGCCCCTTCAAAACATGACCACCAACCAGATTTTTGCATGGGCTTATTTTTTTTCGGACAGATCAAAGGCAAATCTGCCTAGCTGTAGTTATAATAGATCTTAAAATACTGAAAAAAAAAAATCACTTCATTTTAAACTTGAGACCACATGTTGGCTCTTGATATATTCATAACTCTAGCAAACCTTGTATTAAGCAAATGGAATTCATTTTGTAGGCGTTATCTGGATGCATCTCTCCACAGGTGAGCTACCATCCAGGCAGGTTTAATGGACAATTCCTCAGGCTGCCCTGGCAATTACTCCCATGCTGACCTAGAAGGATCATGAATATTAGGGAGTCGAGAGGCAATTCAATTTCCACTCCAGCTCAGCCCTAAGTAGATGCTGTCAGCTGTGTCAAATTATATATGATGCCTAGGTGATGTGGAAGAGTATGAGGAATAGAGCTGGGAATGACAAACTACAATTCATAAAGTTTTCAGCCTGAACTCAAATAGTGGCCTAAGATACCAACAGGCCCCAACCACTTGGCATGGGAAAACTCCTAACAACCACACAAAGTAATTTTTTTGAAGTGGAAGATGCTATGGGAAGAGCAAATCGAGGTACATATTAGCCCAGGCAAGAAGAGAAGAGCTGCTTTATAGAATCACAGATTAAAAGATTTAAATGCATACATGAAGAAAAAAAAAAAACAAAAAGAAAACCAAAAAAAGGCTGAGAGGCAGAACTTTGAGGAAGCCCAGCTAACAAATGCAAACAGGATTACACAATATACCCAGTGCACCAAAGGTACAAAGCTTTGATCCTCTGCCCCACAACTGCAGTCAAAATAATAAAATCAGATAGCTCAGATCCAATGCAGCAGGTAACCACAGCCACAAAACCAGCCCATCCCTAAGGTGTAGGTACTCTCAACACCTGGGTAAATGCCTGTAAACCGGGATAAACCTGAACAACCATCTTCCCCACTTCTTTACCCTCTGATCCGTTTGAAAGGAAACAACTTATCAGAAAAGCTCATCACCACCACTTTTTTATCTAGCGAAAGGAAAACCAGCTATTTATGTACAGAAGCTGCTGCTTCTTCCTCCCTTTAAAAGCCCCTTTACCTCGTTCGACAACCCTCGTCCTCACCTTTGCCTTTGCTCACTATCGCGATACGCCTGTCCCACCCGGTGCCAGCCCTGGTTCTGCCAGCAGAATTCCCATGGTGCCCGTAGGTGCCATAGTGCCACGGCATTTTAACTCTTCTCAGGGAGAATAACCGTGCGGGGAAAAGATCACACTCCTCCCCAGAGGAGCTCAGGGCTCTCACCCAAACACATACCTATCCGCTTGTTTTCAGGTAATAGGGGGAAAAAAAGCTTTATAACCGATGCTCTTTTAAATTAGATGCTTTGGGGGGGTTGTTATTTCAAGATAAACAGACAAATAAATAAATAAATAAATGAAAAACCTCTTGATCTTTGGTGTTATAATCGAGCAAATAAACAACCCATCTTTTAAAAATACACAAACACTTCCATTGTCATAAACATGCAGCGATTTGCCCTCCCCCCCAAAAAATAATCAGAATAAACCTGTTTAAAAATGAAGCTTATTTGCATTATACATCAGGAAATATTAGTCAATCAGATCTAGTCATTCATCTCTATGCAATTTTTCTTATCAAAACATGCATATAACTCACAGGAATTCCAGTTGTGCAAATGTTCACTGAAAAAAAACCAAATCAAAACAAATACACACGTACGTACACACACATACACACATATTCTGAGCCAAAACGAACAGCATGCATGGTCAGGGTTTAAGCATCATCTGAGCCAAAATAATTGCTAGATTACTAAAAAGAAAGCAGCCTGGCAACTAGTCGAAGCAGTTTTTATTCATGCTTTTATTTGATTCTTCCCAATTTTCCTTTCCTTTATACCAATTTGAAGCAAACATGCTAAAATAAAAAAAAAAAAACCACAAACCCAAACCCCACATATCTCTATTGTTTAAGAAAGCAAAAGAGGGGAAAGAAAAACCCCAACAGAAGCGTCCAGGCTCTGGGTTATACTCTTGGAGCAGAAAAAAAAAAAGAATTAAAATAAAATTAAAGCTTTTCGGGGTTTTTTATATATTTAAAAGATATCGTGCAGAAAATTTGATCTTAGCATTAAGGGCATGCAATCCCCAAGGAGACAAATTCTAATTTTTAATAATAATAATTAAAAAAAAAGTCATTTTCAGTAATCGGTGCAAATGCTTTTTTTTTTTTCCCTCTTTCTTTTCTCCCCCCCCCCCAACCCCCCTTTTTCCTCCCTCCTTTCTCCTCCTGGCTGTCAGACTAATGGCATCTTAAACCCCTGCATGCTGCAGTGCTTCGCCTGCGCTCTGCATCGCCTGCGAGAGAAGCGGCTACCTGAGAGTTTTCACAGTGCCATCTCATATCCATGTCTGCCTGGCTACCCTGCCTGCTCCGAGCTTTTTTTTTTTATTATTTTCTTTTTTTTTTTTTTTTTCCTTCTCCCCTTCTCTTCCCCTTCCCCCTCCTTTTTCCTTCCTCCCTCCCCTCCCCTCCCCCTCCCTCCCTCCCTCCTTCCTCGGTTCTTAATGGAAATCCTAGGAAATTTAGTCCATCCTCTGAAATCAATACTGGTGACAGGCGCGCTCCCCGCCTCCGCGGGAGAGGAGGATGATAAATTGCCTGCGCACCAGCCCGGCCTATCGCTGCCCGGCGCACGGGCGGCGGCGGGGAAGCGGAGCCCGCCGACACGTGCCGCCGCCAAGCCAATGGCCGCGCCCGGCCGCGCTCAGCGGGGCGGGGAGGGTGGGGGGGAAAGCGGGGAGGGGGTGGCCGCGCGGGGCCGCCGCCGGGACCGGCGCTGCGGAGCGGGGCGGGGCGGAAAGGAGCGGGCGCGGCGCCTCCCCCGCCCGCCGCGGTGGGGAAGAGGGCGGGGGGTGGGGGTGGGGGGAGGGAGCGCGCATCCCGCACGCCCCTTCGGACGGGCGGAGGGCGGGGTCTCGTGATTGCGGCGCGGTGGTACCCGGGGAAGGGGGGGGCGGTGCGTGACATCGGTGTGTGACACCTCGGGTGTTTTAACGTGACGTTTTAAGAGCTGAGGGCCGAACGGCAAGCCCCGGGGGCCGCCAAACCAGCCCCCCTGCGCCGCGCCAAATGGGAGCGTGTGCCCTCACTCCCGCAGCGCACCCTCTGCGGGGGGCACGGCCAAGAGGGGCGGGACGAGACGGGGCAGGGCACGTCCGGGCTGCGGGGTGGAAGTCCCCTCTGCAACACGCGTCTGCGACCATCACTGATCGCCAGCAAGACCAGACCGGTTACCCAGTGCTGCACCAGATGGGTTACCCAGCACTGACGGCAAGTGAGGGGCTGGGAGCAGCCTTGGCAAAGCCGGACACCCGGTGAGGACGATTCGGTCAAGCTACTCAACAACCACAAAACAACTCCAACAGTAATGGCTGATCAACAAACCTTTTAAGACAACACACCCTTAACTTTGGTTTGCCTTAGCAAGAGGGTTTTTTTTCCCCCCCCTTTAACGGTTTTACCAAATCCCAGCAGTTGGAAGAGTGACAAGCTGCCAAGCCCCGACATTACCTACTATAACGCTTTCCCAGAAGCCCTCAAAACTGGTCTAAATAATGAGTGTCTACACTAAGGAAGAAGACAAGTGAGAGACCAAAAAGGCAGGTGAAATTAACATTCCCGGTCCCCTAACTGGAGCTTGGAGACAAACAAGGTTGCCCTGACACGCCTTAACCTCTCACATCCACTTTAGTGGCAGCATATATTGTACGTTTATAAAGTTGCTGCCGATGGCCGAGGCCGTAAGGCAAAGCTATTGCGATGCCTTGATACATACTTCATCGTGGAGGATCAGTTAAAATGGATTAATAAAACCTCTTCTGTTTGAGAAATGCCCCTCTGCTCTAAGCACAGTGCTGGTTCAACCCTAAGGTGCGTGGTGTGGTACACTTAGTACATTTGCATCACAGTGCCTAGATTTTTTTTGATACTCTGTTACCCGATTATAAGCACGTGTGAAAGGTGTGGAGCCCAGGAAGACAGCAGCAAGGCAGCGTGCTGGACACAGGGCCTGCCTGCATACCTTCGTTTGGCTGTAAGGCAGTCTCTAAAGAGAGTTAATGCTGAAACTAGCACCAGACTGTGGCTTGTTGGAAGTGGTGTTACCCTTTGTTAAATGTCCTTCCGTGGTATGTGGCACTAATTAGGGAAAAAGTCATTGCCCTGAGTCTCCTACGCCTGCCTTGGGGATGAACCTGACTCCTGACCCTGAAACTGGCTGCCTTCAAGATGATATGGAAGTGGATGGTGCAGAAAGCACTGTATCTGCTTGCTCCATGCTTCTTTTCCTGTTTTTCTTCTAGTGCAGGCCAGCAAAATCAAAAGGCTGCCTCGAGATGGATATTACATTTCTGTAGCTCCCACTGTTGTAAATCTCTCAGCATTTCCACCCAGAGCAGCTCTTGGCCCTCTGAGGAGCACCCTAGAAATCCCAAGACCTTGACTCTGCACCTTTTCCGTGGGTAAAGATGGCAGAGGACATCGTCAGGCTATAACTATGCAGTTGCTTGTGCAGTGTTTTGCTGCAGGGATGGCACCAGTCAAACCTTCCAGCCTTTCTTTGCCCATCCCTTCTCAGGGACTAGGGTAGAGGACAGCAAGGGCAACGCTCACGGTTTGCAATCAGCATCAGTTTCCCTGGGTTGCCAGACAATAACCCCTGTCACGGCAGCGTTCTCAATGAAAGGAGTTCATCTGAGGGACAAAACGAGTAAGGCAGCCACTCCGGTTTTCATTAAGAAAATTATCTAAATGAGAATACTTAATACCACTTCAAGCAGTCCAGTCAGTGGGGTCCTTTCACATTCACTAAGCCAAACTTTGATTAACTCCAGCATGCGCCTTCCTGAAAGATGGGACTAAATTATCTGTAATATTGTGCTTGGGGCAGTATTTTTCGGTAGCTTCCACAATAATACTATTAAACAGTAATGGGCTGTCATGCATCCCGCGTGCTGTTATTCAGGGGACAAGCGTAGCAATGACAGCAATGGTCTCAAACACTGAGCAGATGTCTGTGAGGATGGGATGCCCGTGTGGGAAGCCTTGCCTTGAGCTGCTGGGAGAAATGCTGCCTTGCCGTGCTAGGTCTGAAAGGTTCAACATACACCTTCTGTGTGCCCAGCAAGAAAACAACTCGTAATGGAATTCCTTCTGTTTGGAGGATATCCCTCCATCTAACAACTTTGGGTTTGGGGTGGTTTTTTGTTGCTTTTCGTGAAGGTGCAGCTGTATGTGTATCATGGGTGACGGGCTGTGGTGTGACACAGAGATAACAGTAGGCAATGTGGTGAGGACTGATTTTACCCAAAGAGTGTGAAGACACTAAGTGCTATGAGCTTAGCAGAGCAAAGCAGTTAGGAATGCACCTGACTTGACACTTCAGTACCAGTCAGTTTACATTTAAGTAAATCCCTGAGTGCTTTGTTGAATCAGGGTGAGATGTAGGAAAAAAACAAACAACACTAAATGCAAAAAGGCAACAAACCTGATTTTGCTTGAGTACACACTCTCAAGCTGTACACAAGCGTTTTGCTGAATATATATATATATTTTGCCAAATATATATATAATATTCCTTGAAAACCCGCTTGTCGATGCACTGAGGGATAGGAAATGAGTAGTACAGCACGTATTTCATAGCAAGGGACATTGTGGTAAATATCACAAAGACAAATCTATGAAGTTACTAAAATGCAGTAACAGCATAATGCTTGGAAAAGCTACACCAAAAAAAAAAAATTACCTAAATTCCAAGATATACAACCAAGAGCAGAAGAAAATAAAACCCTTGAGTTTTGATTTAAATCTAAAGTTGCTACATATTTCATTAACAAGACAAAAACTCGACAGACATATATAATCATTAAAATCCTCGGTACTGCACCGAACAGGCAGTTAAAATTATTGTAATTTATTTAGGAAAAAGATCTATCCAAGAGCAAAACCCACCACACACACACACACACACACTTTTTTTAGGTACCATTTTCTCAAATGGCAGCTACAATTCAGACAGAGGTAAGGAAACTGTAAGGTCTTACACTTCAACCTAAGGGCAAGCACAAACAAAGCAGGTTTTGATGAGATTTCTTATATACTTGCTGTTTCTGCCTGAACAAATAACGTACTTAAACCTCATGTGATGAAAACCCAAAAGCACTCGATAGTTTGCAGGAGTTTATCAGTAAGTGCATATACACATGTCCATGTACACACATAGCTCCAATCACAGCCAGCCACTCCTCAGGCTGACATAAGTTATCCACCACTTCTAACGCTCTTAATGAACGTGGAAGTTATGTGAGTTTTAAATGCAAACTTCTTCTAAGTGTTCTTTATGGAATAATCTGGTGTTTCAGCTTGAGAGTTGCATCTCTCTTACTGCTGACACCCAGTCACCTGCAAACCCCCAAATACTGTCCTCGGAAAATGTATTTAACAACTCTGAGGCATATGTGGATTCACAGTTCACACTAAGTTTTAATTTTGTAATTACTCATACACAAATTCATTCCTATCCAGGGAGAGCTGGTAGCCTCACACTTTTTGCAGGAGAACTGGGGCAGAATTTGGGATGTCATCAGCACGACATCTTCACTTTCCCCCTGAAGACTTCTGCAAGACTCCACTCTGCTACACTACCAAACTATGGGAAATAAATGTCTGTGTCAACACTTTCTGTCATCTCTGTAACACTCAGCATACTCTGCACCTGTGACAAAATTACCCCCTTCTGGCAGGAAGTCTGTAATCTCCCTCCCGGAGGTCTGAACCTTCCCATCACTCTGTCAGCCAAACTGTGCGCCCATCAAGCTGGCTTGCAGATACCTCTGTTCCCATGGGTTGTAGGAAAACAAGCTCGACAGTGATGAAAATCTTTAAGAGAAGTGCCTTTCACTGCTCGAAAGGTCAAGATCCTCCTCCTTCTTTAAGCAAATGGAAGCAAAAAAAAAAAAAAACAAGTTGTTGCCAGGAAAAATTACCCTCTCAAGAAACTGTAATATAGATCAATCCTACCTGTTTGGAACTAACAGACATCAGACTTAAGTCCCAAACCTGTACTGCCAAAAAACCCCAGATGAAATGTACTCTTTTTGCTAAGCACACAGGTATTTTCATTCTCCACTTCCTATGCCCTCCTACTTACTACTCCCTGCCTTTTTTTTTCTAGTCTTCCCAAATCCTTCTACACCTGTTTAATCAACACATTCATAATAATAAACAGGGAAAACTTGGTGATATGCAGCTATTATGCTCATTGTATAAAGGTACGTTTATTTTGTCTCAGTGGTCTCCATAAATTTCATTTCTTACCCTTGCAAATATTACCACTACTTGATTGCTGACACCAACCTAGTTTAGTTGAAAGTACTCATTTTTTTCTAGTGTGGAGGGGACAAATTACATGGGAAGACCCACAGATAACAGATTTCGGAAGGGTGAAGCAGTCAGCTACTTGTACTGAAATCTTTCTAGGATGGTTAAAAGTAAACAACTGCCAACAGCGTTTTTGAAATGGTGAAATTACAAATCACTGGAAGCGTGTTTGAAGCTGAATACCTCTAGAAGAAAGAGGAAGAAATTTTGCTCTTAGTCTGATCCTATCTACGAAAGCAGACACAAAGAAACAGTGTACCATATCCTTAGGGGTGTGTGTGTGGGGGAGGGGATTAAAAAACCCAAATCAGAACAGAGACCAAGTGCAGCACTCTGAAATTTTGGAGGTATCATTACCATGCTTTGCTAATTAAAAATAATAAAAATAATAAAATAATCTAGAAGGATAATGTCTACTTATTCACAACAAGCCATTTTGCTTCTGTAGCTACAGGAAGACACCAGGTGTGGCAGGCAGGTAGTAGTCACCCTTGCTCGCCCGTGGTGGCTGGGAGAAGGGGTATTGTCCCCCCATTTCAATCTAGGAAGTATTAAGGTTGTGTTAACTTGCACCTGGCTGTCCATTGTCATAAGAGACTTGTAAAGGCATCTCACCTGCCTTGATCTCCACACTGGCTATGCCTCTCTAAGGTTCACAAAGTCCTAAAAACCCTATCTTTTTCCTTTCCCACGGGGGATTCTTGAGGACCTGCCTGCTTCTTTGGTAGAGGGGCAAGGGAAGCTCCACACAATGATGGGCCAAATCTCTCACATTTGTTATTTTTAAACCAAAACCCAGTGATTTTACAGGTGATGCTCTCATATTGGTGTGTCTCCGTTCAGACCCTGGGTTTATCAAGGAACCTGAGTTATGTCCAGAGGCTCAGAAGGGAAGGTGAGCCCAAGGAAGGAAAATGTTGAGCTTGGTGCAGCAAACTTCTAAATTGCAGAAAGGTTTTCTCCTCCTGCAGACAGCAGCAGGATCCAAAGGAGAGGGGAGACAGAGCCCCAGCACCTGTAGCAGCACACCAGCAAGGGGTGTTTTCTAGGCAGGGCAAAAACAGAAATTGGGGCAGGGGGGAGAGGTGGAAGCAGGAGACAGAGCCCCACATCTGCCTTTTGCTCCGTGCTCTTCAGCATGCCAGAGGTCACGTTTTCTTCCCCCAACTAGGAACAAGCAAAATAAAGAAAAAAGTCTTTGTGTTTTTTTTTCCTGGGTATGTAATGCACATCTGTGTGCACAGTGGTAAATAAACTGGGAAAAACTGCAGGCAAGAATATAAAGCGGTTTATACCATTTCATACCTTTGTCAACATTCAATACTTAAATGTTTTGGTATGATTGTGTATTTCAGATATAATTTGATTCAAAGCAATTCTTTCATCAGCTTTGGCAGGGTCAGGAGAGACTTTACCCCCTTCTGTCAGCTGGATAACAGAAGCAACTGCCTGCATCAAAACGTATATAGGATGATGCAATGCATACTGTAAGACCTGTTGTACCAGATAGCTAGGGGAGGAGAAAGGTCAGGTCTCAGCTTCTTTCATAGTTTCCCCAGATACGATGCTCCCTGCCCCACCAGAGATGTTTTTAGCAGCTGGGGAATTCTTGTTGCAATTTCAACATTTAAAAACCAGTTTAAATCCAAAATTGACAGAGCAGCAAACGTAATATAGTGGGTTTGATTGATCTGTATCTTCGGCTTTCTAAAACCTTGTTGGTTCAGAGAAGATTGCTATGAGTATATTATATGTTCTACTTCAAAATCATACCTTTTCAGACACCCCCACACAGCTTAGAAATAGATGTGCAAATGCATTAATTTTTGGCCTTGCTACATTTGGCAGAGTGGGAGTATAAGGAAAAGAAAATACAGAAGAATGTGAAACCTTCCTTCTAAATTAAAGGTTTCATATCCTAATAAATAATTTCTTTGGCTGTTAGTAAACGCTTCCATTATCCCCTAACGTGGAGAGGCCCGCAGAGACTGGGTGTCTGCTGCTGCCTCTGTAATCAGAAACCTGTTTTGACTGTTCTGTCAGGTAAACAGCAGAGCCTGGGCCATATCTCTTTTCCATGCTCTGTGGAAAAATAAAGCAGCTATTGAATAACTACAGAGACACCCACAAAAACACACACGATGTAATGCTGGCTGTTCACCCAGCACAGTGCTTCCCTGAGTGAAAATAGGTGGTTTTCCCATGACTGTAGTGATGCTAAGGGCTTCCTTGAGTCTGTGGGCTGGGTTTTTATGGGGAGGATGATTGACATGGATAATGGATTCGAGCGGCAGCTTAAGGTACCAGAGCCTTCTGTAAGCTGACAAGGATGGAAACACCAAGAGAGAAACCTTCAAATGAAGAGCTAATTAATGGGTGCAGTTGTGTGCTGGTTATCAGGAGGGCTTTAATTACAGGCCTACAGGAAGACCTCAAAACTAATGAAGGAATTCACATTTAGTGGAGAATATCTTACACTGACATCAACCTCCAGGTGACAGAGGATGAGATTGCTCCCATTTGCAAAGCATGGGGCTGTTCACCTGCCTCTCTGCCAGCAGCCAGGTTTAAAAGGAAAGCAGGTTTTTACCGTGGAGGAAAACCAGGCAAACACAGTCAAATCAACCCACAGGCAAATTTAAAAGCAATGGGAACTGCTTCAATTCTGAATGAGCAACTCGTATTCTTTAAAAAGGCAGAACAGGAAACTGAGCCCTCGATACTTGGACAGCTCTAACAAAATGCAACAACAACAAAAAAATCCCCAACAAAAAAAGGAATTTGAATACTTCATGAGAATGACATGATTTTCACACTTTAATTAAATTACTGCTTTGGCTCAGCCTTTTTGCCATAGGCAAGAACTGTGCAGAGTTGTTGTTGGGGAGTATTAGTTGTTTTTTGTGTTTGAAGTTCATAGCATTCAAAGAGATTGGGGGGGGAAAAAAAGAAAAAGCAGGCTTGCAGAGCCCATAGAAATTCATAGAGAGATTTTTGTGGATCGTGGAAGAGTCATTAAAAAGGGCTGCTAAGAAACCCTGGGTCTCCTGAAATCAACAGCAATTAATTCTGCCAGGATTTCAATCTTTATTTTCCAAAACATCCCAAAGTCCATCCTCTGCTTTCATACCTCTTTGGGAAGGACAAGCAAGAAGTCTTCTCCAGAGTACTGCTGCTGTCAATCTTGCCACTCTACACTAATGAAGGAGAGGATGCCTGTGCTCCTCTCCTCCTAGGCAAGGCTCCTAGGTCTGTAGGTCTGCATCCTTAAAAATTTCACACACAATTTAAGACAAGTGCTTTTAGAGAAGCTGGTGTGAAGCTGAGATACATACTGCGCATCATTTTTAGGGAAGACCAGAGGTAATTTGACATGTTGAACCAGCATGGAGACGCATGGTGCAAGTGGAAAGCTCTCACTACCTACTGGTGTTCATGGGTTTTCATGCTAAATTTCTGGCACACTATTTCTATTAATTTCTCTCAGTACATACCTAGCTAAAACACAAATTAGCAATAACTTTTGTTTCATTACGACAAGACATGAAAAATAAAAAGCATGCTGCTCATCACGATGTTGTTCTTCCAGTGGATACACAGGGTATTGCAGAAAAAAATTAAGGAGTTTTATTTTTGGCTGATTATCTGTCAAACAGTCTGCTTGTGGAGGTCACAGTTCTGTAAGCAGTCAAATAAACTCATGATGATAAGCTGGAAATTACAATACTTATGTACAAGGCCACACAGAAGCATGTATACCCCGACATGTTGGAAACACCCTGTTTGTTTTCTGCTTTGTTTACTATCAAATCTTCTTACTTCTCTCTCGTGCTAAGAGACAAGTAATTATAAGTCTACTAATCAATAGACCATTTTATTATCCAGTGCAGCTCTGAATAATCCTCATAATTCAACTAGCTTCTGAGCAGGCCAGCAGGGAATACGTGGAGAAAACAAAGAATGTGACAAATACCAAGGGCTAGGCAGCACAAAGCAGCTTTCAAGAAAAAAAAAAAAAGCTCCCCAAGATTAATTTTAAGTAGCGGAATCAAAAAGAGGGAAATGCAAATCTGGGTTTTCTTCTTTTCTTTGCCGTAAAATAAACGGCTGCTTTGGCCCAGCTAAGCCACAGCGGTCAGGGGAGCTCTGACTGCTGGAGGTGGCACCTCCTCCTGCACCAGGAGAGCTCCTTGGCCATAGGAGGGGTTTTTTCTTTGCACAAGAAATGGAAGGAGTATGTTATCGTTCCTCAGTCCCCGCCTCAGGTTTAGGTTTCTCCTAAAGCCTTGGCTGGAGAAGCTGCGGCACAGCTATGCTGGGCCAACAGCATCCTTGAGCAGCAAAGCCAGGCGCTCTCCAGGCCCCATTAGAGTGCCCTTCTTTATGCCACTGTAGACATGGATTTAGCACCTAAACACTAACAATAAGGAAGCAGGAACATACATGCTGCTGCAATATTCATATATTCAAGCATTACAAAGACAGTACCACTGGTTCACCTGCTCAGACCCCTCCCTGCTTTAAACAATATAATTTAATTTTATTTAGCATTCTAGGAGTGTGTATTTATTTAATTGAAAGCAACCAGGATAATTATACTTTGTCTATCAAAAGTGTTTTCTGTGCTCTAAAGAAGACTACAGAATAAAAAGTAGGACAATGCAGAGTAAAAACATTAATTAAATAGTCCTGAATGTATTTTCTATGCTCTTTCATTTCCTTGACAGCATAGCTGCACTATTTCCTCATTTATTGTTAATGAACTAAGTATATCCTTGCTTGGTCTTGCTACAAAATTAAAACAATAAAAATGAATAAAACCAGTCTAATGTTAAATTCAAGCCTTTAGGTCCATAAGAAATATTTACAACTCAAATCACAGTCAGGTTTAAATCACAAACTTTTCAATATTTAACAGAATATTGCTGTAGCCAGTGCATAAATAATCAAATGAATAAGACATGGCAAGATGGAAGGAGACTTAAAAAAAAAATACAGATACAAATGCTAGTGTGCACATAATAAAAAAACAGAAGCCACTATGTGTAGAATTTTATCATTTTTGTGTTGGACTTATTTTACTTTGGAGTCCATGACTGATGATCCAATTTATTTCATGAATGACATTATTTCTATGTTTACTTAGGGCAAAATTTGCTTGGAAAATCTCTGGGTCCTGCCTACTGGCCCAGAATTTATATTTTTGTTAAGCCTTTTTTTTAGTTATTTTTTTGCCAGATGCCATGCCAAGTCATTCATGTTTGGATGCATTTCTCAGCAGGACCATTTACTCTGAGCAGGAGAGGTTCAACCAGCGACAACCCCAAGCCTCTTCCGTCCAGAGTGATCCTACAGAAAGGCAGAGCTGGGGCAGATGTCCTCGTTCAACAGGGCTACCCATTATCATCACCAGCACAGGACCCTTTTATCAACGGATCACACCAGCTCACTCTGACTGTTATTCATAGAATCACAGAATCGCCTGGGTTCAAAGAGACCCTTTAGATCATTGAGTCCAACCACAGCCTAACCCTGCCTAGTCCACCTCTAGATGATGTCCTCAAGGACTTCATGTTAAGGACAATACCTCCAGGGATGGTGACTCCACCACCTCTCTGGGTAGCCTGTTCCAATGCTTGACAACCTTTTCAGTAAAGAAATTCTTGCTGATATCGAACCTAAATCTCTCCTGGTGCAATTTTAAGCCATTCCCTCTCATCCTATTGCCTGTCACCTGAGATGAGAGACCAGAATCAATCTCTCTGCAACCGCCTTGCAGGTAGTTTTAGAGAGCAATAAGATCTCCCCTCAGCCTCCTTTTCTCAAGCCTAAAAAGCCCCAGCTCCCTCAGCCATTCCTCATAGGACTTGTGCCCCAGACCCTTCACAAGCTTTGTTGCCCTTCTCTGGACATGCTCCAGCATTTCAACATCCTTCCTGTAGTGAGGGGCCCAAAACTGGACACAGTACTCAAGATGCGGCCTCACCAGAGTAGGGAACTATCACTTCCCTACTCCTGCTGGTTACAGTATTCCTGATACAGGCCAGGATGCCGTTGGCCTTCTTGGCCACCTGGGCACACTGCTGGCTCATGTTCAGATGCCTGTTGCCTGACATCCCCAGGTCGTTCTCCTCGGGAGCTCTCCGGCCACCCTGCCCCAAGCCTGTAACACTGCCTGGGGTTATTGTGACTGAGTGTATGACCTGGAACTTGGCCTTGTTGAACCTCTTAAAATTGGCCTCTGCCCATGGATCCAGACTGTCCAGGTCCCTCTGCAGAGCCATCCTGCCTTACAGCAAATCAACACTTCCACACAATTTGGTGTTGTCTGCAGACTTACTGAGGGTGCACTCAATCCCCTCATCCAGGTCATTAATGAAAATGTTAAACAGGACCAGCCCCAGCACCGAGCCCTGGGGAGCACCACTTGTGACTTGCCACCAGCTGGATTTAGCTCCATTCACCACAACTCTCCAGGCCCAGCCATCCAGCCAGTTTTTAACCCAGGGAAGAGTATACCCATCTAATCCATGAGTGGCTAGTTCCTCTAGGAGGATGCTGTGGGAGACGGGTTCGAAGGCTTTACCGAAGTCCAGGTAGACAACATCTACAGCCTTCCCCTCATCCATTGAGCAGGTCACCTTGTCATAGAAGGAGATCAGGTTGGTCAAGCAAGATCTGCCTTCCATAAACCCACGCTAACTGGGCCTGATTGCTTGGTTGACCTGCATGTGTTGTGTGGTGGTACTCAAGATGATTTGTTCCATCACCTTTCCCAGCACAGAGGTCAGGCTGACAGGCCTGTAGTTCCCCTGGTCCTCTTTCTGGCCCTTCTTGTAAATTCCTACTGGAACACCCCTCTCTTGATACCCTCTTTTTATTTCCAACCTAAGTTTATCTATGGCCAGTTTAATCTCTGTTTTCTGTCATGTCAATTCAGTCCTTTGGCATAAATAGTCCTCTCCCCTCTCTGGTTCATTTATTTTCATTTCTAGTCATTGTTTTGCTGTGTTAAACGAGCCACATTCTTTTAGAGGATGGAAATGTCAACAAGATCACATCAGATGAGCAAGAATGTGAACTCTTGGCAGTTCTATGCTCTTTGGTAACTACCTTAACATCGTGATTTTTTGAAGTACCCTAAGATAAAGACACACATTTTCAGTGGAGACAAAGCACTGATGCTGCAAGCTACATGTAAAGCTGAGGTAGCTATACCTTTTTTTCCCCTCTTGTAGGATAGGATTGTCACCAGTTCTCTCTCCCCTGATACGGGCCAGCAATACAGTTGCCTTTTCCCTTCTCACAACACTCCAGCTTACTCATCCTGTTGTCACTTAGCACATCGCATGCTTTTACTTCTCATTCATTTCTATCTGATGAGCAATTAACATGTAGCTGAATATCTTGTTATTCTTAAGTATGTGATTTTGCACTTGATACTAATGAATTCATCTCTCTGCTCCTACCCCAGTCCACAGGGTCATTCAACTTGATACCCTCATTTTCTCCACATTGACGATGCCTCCTTTCTTTATGTCATGCCTAATCAGCCCACCTCCACTTTTTGAGCTACTCCTGGGCTACATTCTTACTGTTGTTCATTAAAGTTAGTGAGTCTCAAGAAAGAGGCGAGACTTGAATCAACCAGCTCATCAAGCAGGAGAAAAATACTGGTTTTCTATTTCTGGTAGGTTGCATCTAAAGTCCGGGCTTCATCTACAGCCTTTATCCCGGATCGGAATTTGAAAGAGGGTCATACTATAAAGGCAACAAGAACTACAAGAACAGAGCTGCCAGAATGATAACAAAATAAGAACAGAGGAAGAGGCCAAAATAATCTGCAACGGTACTGCCCACACTCCCAGAAGGAAGAAGGATAAATGTCACAGTCCATGTGAAGAAAAGGAAATACTGTGAGCCATACCTTTATTCTGACCCACAGAATGTCTTCTTGATCTATAAAATTGCTGCTAATAGCAAAACACATCCTCAGCAAAATGACCAACTCTGCTTTTTTTCTGCAGCTTTAACAGAATAATTGATTAATAGTGGAGAAGCCAAGAAGAAATAGAATGTATGTCATAGCATTTGTACTTTATCAGACAGATTAAGTAAAGTTTTAAGCAGCCTTGTGTTAGTTCTTTGCAGACGGGTGAATTCCATCTGTTAAGAATGAATTTTCCATTTGGCACACAGAAAATGACTGTGCTGTTGTATAAGCATCTACACTAAGCTTTGTCATTTATTTCTGTAATTAAAACCATTTTGAGAAAGACATAGTCAGTTCAAGCAAATTACATGTTACAATAAAACAATCCTAATAACAATCCAAAAGTTATTAATGAATACTCAGTTCTATATAGGAAACTATTAACTGGAGTAGCTCCTGAACAGGATTATTGCTATTTTTTGGCTTTTAAATGTGTTTTTTCTGCACAGAATATGGCAGTTATATTTGCATAATAATCATAAATCCAAACCAGAAATGTAATTTTATTTTTCTGAATAACCAGTCTGTTAATTTATCAAGGGCTCTGAACATCTAAAATGCTGGAGCAGAGGATAAGATAATGATATGCCTTTTTCATTGGATTTAGTAACTAGAAAGAAGCGGGGAACTGAAGGATGAAATTTTTAAAACAACTTGTATTGATTGTAAAAGCATGGTTTACAGCTTCTTAGATCTGTTTGTGTGGTGTTTGCCAGCCTCTCCTCATCTCTCCAATCCCAAGAAAAGCAGCAAAGAAAGGATAACTGTTCCTATTCTGATTAGTTGTTTAGAAAATACAGAAAACTCCCAGAGCCTTTCCTAACAGAACGTACTCTGGCTACAAATCTACTGGCACAGATGACTTCAGCATGTGCTCAGACAAAGAACCAGAAAAGCAATTTCTGGGGAAGAAGTTTTACTGTTGTACATGTAGCTATCTGCAAATTTTTTATCTTTCTTTTCTCATGTTCAGAGGTATTGTTTCTTCTTACTAAAGACCACTGCTGTCCAGGTCCCCTTAGAGGTGGCAACTCAACCAACCAACCAACCCCATGACCATGGGAACACTAAGCTCCAAGAGGACAAAGCAGTTTGGTCAAGAAGCTTTGGAAATATTCAGCAATTTGCCTCAGGGCAAGACCAACAGTAAGATGAGGCAATGGTGCAGTGCACTTTGGTCAAAAACTCTTGCCATCATTTCAGTGAGGTCAATGAATGACACAACATTCCCATACATTTATGAGGATTTTAAACTTTTGAGTACAAGATGATCATTCCTAGATGATTTATCCTCTGACAGGGACAGTATATAAAACCCATCATATGATAAAATGGTCATGCCCTTAACATTCTGAAGTCTTCTGTTAGGAAAGGACTGCACAGTCACTGATTACATGAAGACATGCAACTGCTGCCACAGAATAATGTTATTTTAAAAGCACTGCACACACCATTCAGAAATGAAATAGCAAAGCCTCCTGAGGGCTGGACCATGGGAAAAGCATGATGCAAGAGCCACTGTTGAACAGTAAGCTTCTGAGGACTAAGACAAGTTATTTGAGAAACTATGTAGCTCATAACTATATGTGTGGTTAAACATCTTGAAACTAGCATCATTCTCCTCACGTTTCCACCTTCTGCCTTGGTCTCTAAAGAAATTCCTATCACCAGAGCCTTCAGTATGGCTTAGCCTAAGAAGCAGAAGAAAGGTAGATTTATAGTGGCACTGATGGCTATGATTATGCCTTTTCTCCTCTTACCAGTGGTGGATTCTCATGAACGCTTTTACAGCTGAAACCCAAGAAATACATACCTCAACTATTTATATTCCCTGTGTTGAAATTTGACATGTGTATTGCATTCTTTGCTGTAAAGAACAAAGCACCTTTCTCACAGGCTATAACTACATCTGGCTTTGTAAAGACAACAATAGATTTATATTTTACGGTAGTCCAGCTTTGCACCTGAGTGGTGACTCAATAGTCTAAAATTAGCTGACCCATCCCAAACCTGTGACATCAACAAGAAATGATACCTGTTGCCCTTCCTCCTCACCACAATTAAAAGCTTTGAGGGTGGCTGTTTTTTAATTCAGCATACACCACCTCCCCAGAAGGGAAACCTCTAAGCAAATCTGATTTCTCTATGACAGGTGATTAAATCACAAGAAAATTCATCTAAGGCCCTAACTTCACAGTAAGACAAAGCATGATCGTTTCTGTGATTCTTTTAAATAAGTGAATATTTTATATTTGTTTTCACTCAAAAGCTTTTAGATTTATCTGTTCCTGACTCCTTTCTCCTTTTTTTTAAACAGGCTAAAATAAATAAAAGGAAACAAATAATTTACATTAGTTTTTGCAAAAATGCCACTGCAGATTAAAAATCTACTGAAAGCAGAAATATATGGATGAATAGAAAAGAGGTCAGGTTCACATAAATGTGCTTTCACATGAAAACTGCTCATCAAACCTCCCTGAGGTCTTTTGTCCCCTTTCCTGGTGAACACAGAAGGGATCACCAAATCACCAGCCTAACTAGAATGGAGTCTACGCGCCTACATGACTGGATTAGAACCAGGTGAACCTTTTGGACCAGAGTGGATTTCACTGTTAGTTTCCGAATACAGACTTGCTCAGGAAGCATCTGTTCTGCACAAAGCAATAAGTCCTTCCTTCTATGCCCAAGCTTGCACACACCATAGAAGAGTCCATTCATAAAGACAGCTACTTGTGGCATTGACAGGAGCACCCCACTTCTACATATACTGACTTAGAAGCTTTTTCCTGGAAGTTTCACTGCTGATATCGGTCACCTCAATGTTCCAAAGAAGGGAAAAATAAGGCTGCTATTACTGCAAGAGAACAATAGAGCCATGGGGAATTAGCAGATGCAAGGATGCTGCTTAAGTTCAATGAGAAATGGCAACTTGAGAAATGCTGTTGCTTTAGAAAAAAAAAAAAAACGGAATAGGTTTTGAGGAGGAAAGATAATAATGATTAAATAGGATTAATAAAAGGGAGGAAGGATGCAAAGAGTAATCAACCAGAATTTTTCAGTAGAGGATCAACTCTAGAAGTATGCAATTAATTACGGAAAATAGGACAATTAATGAAAAATACAAAGGAAACACATATGGAAAAAATAAGAAACGATCTGTTGTGTGGGTGAGAGTGAACACAGGGAAAGACAACAATGTGAGATATAATATGCTACTAAAGCTTTTTATTTCCCCATGTCCCTTTCCTTTTCAAACTCTTGCAAAACATTACCTCATCTGTTGGTTGTTTTCCTTTTATCCCTAGTATGCAAACTCACATTTCTCATCTTTGTCTTTTCCACTGCAGACAACAGAACTCTTATCTAGCCAGAGTGCCATCACAGAGAGACAATGTCATGCACAGCTGACTGTGTCTTCAAGTACATTTGTTTGTGTTTGCTAAATACATTTTGAATGTGTTCACCCACCTCTTCATAGCAGAAACTCCGGGAGCTGAAACATCGAGAAATGTCTGTTTTGAAATCAGTCCAGTTACATGCACACACCCCACATTTCTAGAGTGGGTTTTAAGTAAACAGAGGAAAATGGACATGGTGCATGGTGTTTAATCAACGGATAATACAAAAACATCAAATATCCTCTTTAGAAGTGTGTTCTATCCTCTCTGTTGCTTCTAACCTGCCATTCTTCAGACAATAGATTGTTTTGGCATAAAACCTCCTGAGCAAATCGGCTTATTTACTTACATATATTCTATGTAAGTATTCTTTTTTTTTTCTCCAAATAATACATTTACACTGATAAAAATGCTTTACTTTTAAACTGTTGCAGCTTGCTTCTCTTTCTGAAATTTGAAGGATGTTCTAATGGAGTCAGCCCTCTTCACTGTTTAAAAACAATCTGAGCCTTCAAGATGGTAAGAATGGGTGTATTTCCAGCTCTGCTTCCCCAAAACCTGGTTTGGGGGCATTCACTGTGCAGCAGAGTATAGTGCAAAGGACAATCACAGAAATATGCTTGTGATCTGAGGTCTGCCACCAAGCTACTTCAGCCTGAACCAGAATCAAATGCAAATTTGACAGCCTTCCCACTAATATACATCTTCAACCAAAGAACAGCCCATTCATGATTTATGCCACCGCTCCTTTCACTGCTGAACCTCTCCCCAACGTCCTCATCACTTTAGGATACTGCCCTTCAAATTTGCTTTATAATGTGCCTTGTGCGTTTCATAAATCAAGGCTGAACTCTTCACTTGGGTGCATTACTCCTGAAAATAACCTCACACATCTTCTGAAGTGCAATCCATTCACTTGATGAAACGCTAGGATTTTTCCTTAATGTGTCCTGGCCAAACTCATAATTATAGCAAATATCCCATTAAATATTCCACATAATAATTGGATGACAATAACTTGACAATTCTGCTGAATTAGGCAGAGAATGAGATCTGTGTGAAATCTCCTCTTTCTGGTGCACAGTCACAGGGCTGGAAGCTGACTACTCATATGGAAATTCAGAATGCTCAGGTTATAAAGCTACATTACACCATCAGGAGGAAATTCTGAGTAACTCTTCAGTGACAGGAGGTTTAGACACAATCCAGAGGAAGAAGGCCCCTATCACAGAGAATTTCTGACACAACTCGGATGCAGCTTAACTTCATGTCAGCTTTAACAGAGAAGACTCTACGCTAAGGTACCTAGGGAACTCTGCCACTCAGATTTCAGAACAAAACCAATTTAGGTGACCAGAAGCTTGTGCCACGTAGAGGAGCTCTGAACTACTTCTGAACTTTTTTCTTAATTGTACACATTCTATCTAAACCCCATTTTTAGATGTTGTAGGCTGTCATGGCTCTTGCCATAGCCCTTAAAGGCATGCTGTGAGCTTGCACTGGTTTTAGCAGGTTTTAAGAGGATCTGCAATGGCTTGTCAAATTTTCCTGTTTACAAAAGTAAACCAAATAATTTTAGAGAGCCCACTTAGGAGTTTAAACAAGACTTATTTGGATGCAAATAGAAAAGATAAGCATGCTCCATACTGAAAAAAAAAAAGCCTATGCATTGAGGGTAGAGGGGAAGGAAGAGATTAAGACAAACTAGTGCACAAATAACTTCTATGAATAAATCCCATCTAATATAGTAGCAGTGATACTCAAAGATTATATAAACATTATTCTACCAAATTTAGTTTGTAAATCTTTTTTGTTTTCTTTCAGTGGTGCCCCAGAAAACTCCGAGCCAGCATGCTCTATTTGTATTAAATTTTCCTGGATGGTTTGAAACATACCAGAAGGTTATAATTTTCTAGTAAATTATATAGTGACCTTTTTGTAATGCTTAAGGCTGTAATACTAGGGGGCTAGGTATTTTTCAAATAATGCAGCATGTTTTTAATTTAGGAAAACATCTGCATAGGAATTGCAGAACAATCTAAATTATTCTGCACTTGACAAGACTTCAGGAGTCACATCTATTATTGTTATATTTTCCCCACAGCGCCCTCGTTTCATGTCTACACTGAAATAGCCCGTGAAATGTCAAAGAATATGGAAGCTAGGTGGTTGCTTGTTGACCTGCAAGATTACAAGTTGCCAGACTCTCATGGCAAGAACAACTGCAAGGCCAGATGACAATCAAATTCCACTCTTAATTACTTCTGCTGCGGAGTCTAAATATATGCCCAGCTTGTGCCAAAATCATGTTGTGCCACATCTAGCTGATACGTGTCAAGGTACCGTGTCCTTCGTTCGCTACCAATATTCAGAGGTATCAACAAGGATAAATTCAGTACGGGGATTGTAGCAGGTGCTGAGACCTCGCTTGATATAAGTACATATGCATGTCAACCTAGATAATATACTTGGGCATGGCAGGCAAGAAAGAACATAAATCACTGTCAAGACAGGCTGCTGTAGTCCCTGGAAGAGCCACGGTGCTTTGCTGCTTTACTGAATCCAGGTGCCATTTTTTTCCAAATGAGATTTTGATTAAGAATTATTATGTCTGAAAGTCTTTTAACCCCAAGCCCTCATCCTTTTGACTGCCACTTCAAAACATGTGTTCTAAGTAATAAAGTAATCTCAAAGAGATTACAACCATGCAGGCATTAGCTAAATCCAACTTGAAATGAACACCAGAAGCCAGTGGTATTTGTCAGTCTGACTTTCTTATGAAGTCAGGTTACATTTTCTTTGTAAATGTAATTTTTAACCTGTTGGCCATTTACATATTTGCTATAAAGAAACAAGCATACTTTTTCTTTCATTAGGCTAAAGGTTGAAAATCATCTTGAAGTGTAAACAACATCAGGCGGTAAAAATGCTAAAGGGTATGAGAGGTCCAGAAGGTGTAAGTTAGGCTGATATTATTTTTGAAAGATAGAAGAATGAGTTTCTCCTAAGTGCCTGTTGCTGGAAGCTTAGCTTTTAAAAATAGACCATTAGGCGGAGAAATAAAATGTTAACTACTTCTATGAGCCGCAGTCTTTCTCAGGATCAGTGTTCTGCCTGGTTTTGCCACCCTTACACAGGAATACATAATTGCAAACAAATCAGAATCTGATGACAAAATGAGCTATGCAGTTCCGACATTTAAAATTTTACAGAACCTATTACCTTAACATGTCTCTCAAAACTAAAAAACACACTGCACAACATACACAAATCACTGAGTCACTCAAAGAACTGTAAGCAGGGAGAGCTTTATATAGTAGCAATCCTATACAAGTGTTCAAGAAAGGCAATCATATCTGTACTGTGCCTTATTTTCTAAGACCAAATGAAGCATAGCTTCTTTTTGTATCACTCAAATTGGCCATTTTCTTTCACACATTCATGTTCTATTATTTGTGTCACTGCAGCCAGAATTGCAAGATTTATTTAGGAACAATACTTTATCAATCGTGAAACACAAAGCATAGTCCAATCTCACAGCACATACACCTTAAATAATGTTTGACACCTCATCTTACTTACAGAAGTGTAAGAACCGGTAGCCTGAATTAGGGGCTTTAGTGGTAGCTATTAAACATTAAGAGCCCTTTTCCCTATACATTTTCATCTTTTTCATTTTCTGTTTCATTTTTGGTGTTATTTCATTGCATTATTTCATAATGGGAGGACAATCACAAGAAACCTGTCTATGATATAGTGTTCTTTCTCATCTAAATAGAGAACATGAGTGAAACATTTCAGGACAGTAACAATTTTCCCAAACTTCTAACTTTTTCTTCTCAGTTAAAAAAGTGGAAAGTACTGTTTTCTTTAAGTTTACATCAAAAAATGTTCCTGCTCAAATAATCCTGCTTCCATCCCATTTACTTCATGTGGAGACTAAAACTGAACCTACATAGTAACTATTTAATGGATCACATAGAATTTGAAGGGCAGGCTATTTGAAGAGAAAAAAAAAAACAAGAACAACCCTAAACAAACCTTAAAAATCCTAAATGGATTTCATTTTTGTGTTCCCAAGGTCTTTTAAATGTCACTAGCATAGAGGCATAAATATGACATCTCTCTCCCAGTCGAGGGGCAGGAAACTCTAAAATTAGGTTTTTCCTTGAGGATGATTGGCAATGGAGAACATCTGCACTTCTGCACTACCTGTGGGACTACAGATCTCACAGCTAATGGTTCATGTGGATGGACTACAGAGCCATTTTGCTCATCTGCTGACACGGTCATGGCACCAGCACACTGATGGCTTTGTTTCAAGGAGCTATCACTTTGGTATCTCCACAACTCAAAATCTCATGATTAGTTGTGAACAAGGATGCTTTCTGTTAAGGGGAACTCAGAATCACAGTATGGTTTGGGTTTGCAAAGACCTCATAAATTATCTAGTTCCAACCCCCCTGCCATTGGCAGGGACACCCTCCACTAGCCCAGGCTGCCCAAAGCCCCATCCAGCCTGGCCTTGAACACAGCCACAGCTTCTCTGGGTAGCCTGTGCCAGGGTCTCACCACCCTCACAGGGAAGTATTTCTTCCTAATATCTAATGTTAACCTACCCTCTTTTAGTTTACAGCCATTACCCCATGTCCTATCCCTACATACCCTTATAAGCAGACCCTCTCCAGCTTTTCTGTAGCCCCTTCAAGTACTGGAAGGCTGCAATAAGGTCTGTCCTGAGCCTTCTCTTCTCCAGGCTGAAGAAGGCCAAACTCTCTCACCCTGTCTTCATATGAGAAGTGCTCCAGCCCTCTGATCATCAGTTTAATTGTTATTGTATGTCACTAGGGGAAAAAAAAGTCCTATGTTGTGTGAAGGTAACTCTTCCAATACATGTGGGATAAAAAGAAACTATTTGAGAGGCAGACCAGATGACAAAGTCATTCATTAGTCAAGCTTATGCATCAGGGCAGGAGCTAGCACCTAGGAGAACCACAGTGCACTGTTATGGGTCCAGTGACCATGAAAAGCTAAAGTGTACAGAAATGAAAAGCTCTAGGAGCTGGCAACAGGAGAAAGAGATGGTGAGGCAAGTTGAAAGGTTCCTGCTTCAGCTTTCTGCACAATTAGCATGCCTCTCTGTGCATTGGAGAATGTTTCTATTTTAACACTGGTTGACAGCAATGCTAGAAAAAATTAAGGAACACTTTGGGTTTGCCCCTACACTTGAATCTCATGAGTTTAACTAGTAGAAGATATAAATGGAGTGACTGTCAAGCCTCTATACCACAGGACAGGTGTTTCTAAAAGCATTTCTAAAGCCTGACACAGCTGGTTAGAAGAATAGACTTGTCAAAGTGTGGCCACAGACAGGAGAAATGCTTGATCCTGAAAGCAGAAATATATAGTAAAACTTTAAAAAGGGAAATTAAAAGGAAAAAAAAAAAAGCTTCCACACTTCTCTTGTGAAGTGGCTAAAATACATAAAAGGGTATTCAATGCCAACTTTTCCTCCCCACATAACTAAAGAGACCGGCCAAAATTTCTGGTAGCATTTTCACCCATGTACTTTTATTCCAGATGCCTACGCACAGAGCTGCTCACGTTTACAGCACTGCAATTCAGCAGAAAGTCAGAGCCTGGTCCCATGTGAGCCTGAGAGTGCCTACTTTCCAGAAAACAGGAGTAGGAGGCACTGGAAATCAGGCTTGAGTCACAATCCCACTTGTAAACATAGACAGCACTAATCTTTGCAACCTCTCCTACCAAAGCAATTTCAGTGTCTGCAACTATTAAGACAAATATACATTGACCTGAGCTCGCCACATCACAAAAGATGTTTATTTCTCATCTGCATTTTTTGCTATAAAAGGACATTTTGTCTTCAGACAAAAATGGATGAAAACCATGAACCTATCCAGACAAAAAAAAAAAGAAAGGAAAAATCCCAGCGAGTTTCTGCAGTCTCTATATTTAAGCTCACTGGACTTCACTGCCATCTGCAAAAACTGTAAGGCATTATTGAAAGGACAAAAATTATTAGGTGAAGCTGTTCAAATGCTTGGGGTTGCTAAATTCAGGTTTTTCTTATTCCTTGTTCTGATCATTATTCACATGCACTTTTAATCCTCTTTGACAAAATCAAGGCAATTTTCATTGATGTTTGAAAATGATAGCACAGAAAAATGAAATAATATCAAATACCACGTCTTGAATGATATATGTACCACACTGTCAAGATAAGAGCATCAGCAAGGTACAAACACTCAAACTTGGTACAATACAACCATGAAACATGTTTGGTGAACCTCAAAACACCAACTGGCATACAAACCACTTGATAGTTAATAAAATATAAAAGCAGAAATATTTAAAGCAGTACAGACAGTAAAAGAGTTGCAATACTTTTTGCTAAATTATTCAATTCAGATAAATACTGGATATGCAACGTGGTCAAACTATCACCAAAGTTGATGCTATGGGACTAGTTTGAAGTTCAGCCATTCGGCATGAGGTATTAGAAGGAATAAATTTAGTTCTCAACTTCGATTTACAGCTTGCAGGAGAAGCTTTCCTGCAAGGGAATACATCTCTGCCATCAACAGCAGGCCATAACGAATATACCCAGTTCCCTGGAACACCCATGACAGGAGAAAGATTAAATCCAATAAAATGGAAGTCACCAGAACTCCCCAATTCACAGCAATTGATTCATAATCTATTATATGAGGCAAATGATTTAGAAAGAGCTCTGTTCAGACAATGAAGGGAGTTAATATCTATAGGCTGAACTAACATGCACAGTTTTTCTAGATTAGCAAGGATGACTGATATATTATTTACAGGCTTGGGCATTATTATTCTTTTGAAGCTTACATTTATGTCCAAAGACAAGCTATAAAGCAGAGCCTAGCAGAGCTGTTCAGACTTACCGCTTGTTATTAACAGATGACCTTCTCCTAGGTCTTAAAATATCTTGAATATGCAAACTCCATTATATCAGAATAGCTTCAGCCCCACAGGAGAGCAATAAAAATGACCCAGGAAGTCTTCTATTACAATAATTATTCTAGATGAAAGTACCAGCCATTTCCAAAGTTTAGGTTTATTAGTGTATTAATAAAATGTTATAGTGAAACTACTGTGAAACCATTGTTCTAGGCTTTTCTAGCACATACAGGTGGCCAGTTTTCACTGGAAGACCTTCAGGTCTTATGGTAAGACCTAAACTCCAGCCCTTGCAAAATGTGTATATCATAATCTCCCTTCAGTTTTTAGAAAGCTGGATTTCTAGCTCTCTGATCTGCAGGGCAAAATCTGACAATGTGAACTGTAAGTTGCAGATACCAAAAGATTTAAAAAAAATAAAAAGGAAGGAATAAATAAATTAGAGAGCCAATGGGATCCTGGGGTGTATCAGGAGGAGTGTGGCCAGCAGGTCAAAGGAGGTGATCCTCCCCCTCTACTCTGCCCTGGCCAGGCCCCACCTGGAGTACTGTGTCCAGTTCTGGGCTCCTTGGTATAAAAAGGACAGGGATCTCCTGGAGAGAGTCCAGAGAAGGGCTATGAAGATGATTAAGGGCCTGGAGCATCTCCCCTATGAGGAAAGACTGAGTGAGCTGGGGCTGTTCAGCCTTGAGAAGAGAAGACTAAGGGGGGATCTAATTAATGTCTATAAGTATCTTAAGCATGGAATGCAGAGGGAATTAGCCAGCCCCTTTTCAGTGGTCTGTGGGGACAGGACAAGGGGCAATGGCCTCAAGTTGGAGCACAGGAAGCTCCGCACCAACATGCGGAAGAACTTTTTCCCAGTGAGGGTGACAGAGCCCTGGGACAGGCTGCCCGGGGGGGGTGTGGAGTCTCCTTCTCTGGAGATATTCCAGACCCGTTTGGGCACCTACCTGTGCAATATGATCTAGGGAGCTGCTTTGGCAGAGGGGTTGGACCCGATGATCTCTGGAGGTCCCTTCCAACCCCTACAATTCTGTAATTCTGTGATTATGGTAACGCTCCAAAGGTGGAGCCAGATATTTAGTAGCATTTATCCTCATAGATTCACAGAACAATAGGTCATTGGAAAGGACCTCAGGAGACCATCTAGTCCAACTCCCCTGCTAAAGCAGGGTCACCTAGAGCAAGCTGCACAGGATTGCATCCAGGTGGGTCTTGAATATCTCCAGAGAAGGACACTCTTGAAGTACTTCTATTATTCATGCTTAAGTTGCATCACCTAAAAAGATGGGGACTTGCTGCAAAAGAACCAGGTACAAATCAATGACTGGACTACTGATACATGAAGAAGGGATGACATTTGGTCCTTCACTGGAAACAACAGGAAAAATCCTCACTGCTGCAACTTCAGGAGTCAGCACCAGGCTGAAGGATAACTTTGAGTCTAGGGCACTGCAAGACAACAGGGAACAAGCGTTGTTTTCAGCACTCAAAAAAAATTTATTCTCCAGACACATCCTGCCATGCTTTTCATCTGCAGAACTCTCCCTGTATTAGTAAAAGCATCAGCAGAAGCAAGGAAGAGTTATGGGGTCTTCAGGACTCTTCCCTCCCACTCCCTAACTCCTCATCTCATGTGGACTGGTTTCCAAAGCTAAGGGTATCTGACCTGGGCAGATGAGAACAGGAATACCTGGGGAAACTCCAGATGCTATGGTTCAGTGTAAACATACCAACCCTTGATATGCCATTTTTGATGCATCTTAACAGCATCTGTTGAGTACAAAAAATGTTGCTTAATATGAAATATATTTGACAGAAGAAGAAAAACTGTGAATTTGAACTGAGAGTCTGGAATTGCATGAAACATAATTACCTCTCCAGAAATGCTACTGAGACAAGGGAAAAGCACCCCCAAGCATACTGTGACCTTTCAGTAGGATGGTATCAAGTCAATTATATGGCTGCCATACGACTCAGACTCTCCAGTGAGGCTGACAGCACATGACCTTAACAGCAAGGAGCCATCTGATATTAAGAAAACCCAAATAAAATAAAAAAAACCCCAACAGGTGGAGGACAGTAAAGGGGAACATCATCAGAGTGCGTACCAGTGAAGCAGAAAAAAAATGTGCAGATGGGCAGAGGAGGTAACCAGCAAGTCCAAACCCACCCAAGGACAGCTGGTGAGCAAAGGTACCACCTTCAGGGGCATGGGGTAGGACACTATCTTTCTCTGGTTCCATGGAGTGGCTCATGTGGGCTCAATACCTTATTTTGGTTAACTCTTATGTTGTCACGCTGGTCTCAGTGCTGTAGCCACTAAACTGCCTTATGTGCCAGGTGTTCACCATTTAACCAGTGTTACCACTGGTTCTAACAAATGAAGCTACACACTAACTCACACGATTACAGCTTAGTTCATGTAGACAGACCTTTAAAAGCAGCCTGTTTTCAAAATCTGTAGGCAAATCTGAACAGGTGATGATTAGAATGTGTTTTTGGAGTCTTTGGAGAGCTAGACCAGGCCCTCAGCTGGGAGCTGGGAGCAACAGATAATGCCAGAGGGGGAAAAATGAAGCTACGGGTGGATTTACTGTATGTAGCTTGATACAGTGAAAGCAGGTGCAGTGACATGTCTTTATTATTACTTAATCTTTCCATCTCGTAGATATGGGGATTGGGACAACGATGGGGATTGGAACTGTGGTGCAGAATACTTAACTGAGATAATCTAATTTACTTTAGTGTCTGCATCTGTATTCAAACTCAGCTGTTCATGAAACAAAACAAGAAATTACATTTTGCCCTTTTAAAAGCCATTTTTTGCCTGTTTCAATTATTTAACTAAGCTGCTCAGTGAAAATAAATGCCAAAACAGCTCTGTGGAAACCTCCCTCTGAAAAAAAACAAAACACTGAGCACAAAAATGTGAAGAAAAGCAGAAAGATGAAAAACTTATTTCATTCCAAGCATGGACTGACTGCATATAAATTAGTCATACAACATAGGGAAGGGAAAAGCAAATCTCCCTGAGATATAATTGTGTCATGTATCACAAAACAGATTCAGGGCACACTGTGGTGTGGAACTGAGCATAAGTGACAGCAAAGGTGTAGTGCTGTGACAAATGCGTTTATGATCTTTAAAAAAAAAAGAAAAAAAAAATCAAGATTTGTTGGTAATTACCTTCGAAGAGAGAAAGAAAAACAACTGCGGGACTTTTAACAGCACCTGCTGTCAGACAGCCTATGGTTGAGCGCTGATGCTGCCCCCCTTACAATGGAGGGGATGCTACTTTTCTTCCCCCAGAAAATGCTGTAGCAGTGTCATGCTACAACATGAGAAGTAATGCAAGAAGGGGATCTGGCAGTCAGGCAGTCATAGAATAAGACAAAGATTTACAGAAAAGTCTTTAGGTGATTTACAAAAAACTATATAACGCATAGTAGATAATACGTAATTCCAGATTTGGATTTCTGACCATTGAATCACGAGATAATGCTTCAGCTTTTAGGCATAGAACAGAGCCTGTGTAATGGCACTGTAATGACTATCAGAGAAAGGGATGTGAGAGTAACAAACATCTGTCACAGACAGTCTTGTAGACAAAGCAGGATCTCAGGGCATCTTCACATGCTGTTCAGTATTCAAAGAAAAGATCACAGACTGCATTCAGTCTCTGCATAAGTCCATTAGGAGAAAGAAACAGGTTAGTTTCCCCTAATTTACCTACCCTATGCAGGAACCAGGCAGGCTTTTGCTCATAAATTACAGTTATTTTCTTCCCTCACCCCTTCCTCAAAAAAACCCCACCCTCCCAAATTCAAGCAGCTCAATTCCCAGAACTAGCAGCTGCTCCCCACAACTTTTTGCTGCAGATGTGGTCATTTACAAGACGCCACTTGCACCCTCAGCTTGCAAATCATCTCGTAGTTTGAACAGCAAGGCTGTTCAAACCCGAGAGCCCAAGTGCACAGAAGCTGCTGTGAATGTTAATAAAATATATGTTATAAGCTGTCCCTTCTCATGTTCCTGTTCAATCTCTTTTAATGGAGGTAGGCTTCCCGAACACAACATTACTGGATTGCAGCCTGAGGTTATCTTTTTTCCACCTACAGGTTTATGTATGTTTTAGTTTTGCTTTGGAGGAAACTTCATATATCCTTAGTACCCAATGACTTCACATCAAGAGACGATGGAATTGCAGTTGTAAGTCTTTATAAAAGTTTCTGGATAGAGGAAGGTTCCAGCATTAGCTTTTTAAAATTCAGTGTTGGAAAACTGAAGGCTTTTCTTTATTATTATTAGTTTCTAAAGGCAATTCTGGATTTACAGTTGCACACCAGAGGGAAAAAAAAAACCCACCACCTTACTCTGAGCTTGGAGTTCTCCAGATAACACTGGAGTTTTATAGAACTTGTGAGTTAAAGAAAACCAAGAGTCTCAGTGAAATGCAACTAAATGCAGCGGTTCCTTTGAATAAAGGAGGTGAGGTATTGGCATACTAGCCAGTTTGCTTTTTGCACTTGCATTTCCTCAAATCTCAGAGCTACTTTTCAGCACAGCAGGCAGTTAGCTTGCCCTAATTACTGCCAGGGAGGCCCAGATGCTTTTGTCAGCTCTTCAAGCACGGAAAAAGATTACCAGCAGACAAGCCAACCATAGGATCAAGGATGGCTCCTAACAGGAGACTTGTGAAAAATCCGCTAATGCTTATGTTCTCTACTGAATGGAACAAATCTAAACACCTTATAAATCAAGAGATCAGGCCTGATTATTCATATACAGGGCTATCTTCCATGCTGAAGAGACAAATACAAATGCAGGCAATTAAAGAGAGACTTATCGTAATGAAACCCTTTTTCATGTAATTTGGCAAGATACAAAGCGCTGCCTTAAGCAGATGTAAAGATGCGGCGCTGGCTATTCAGCTGACGTGCCTGCCTGCCAAAAGGAACGTCTGTGGCACAAAGATGTGGGGTCCAGCATCGCTCACAGCCAGCTGCAGGTTCAACCTCTTACCGACTCCATTGACAGAGGAGGCTGGGGCCCAAAGGATGCTGCTGCTTACCTACATGGATACTCTGAATGAAGTAAAAGCAATTACTATTTTCCACATTTTGAAATTACATGGTGAGGATCCTCCATTCTCTTGCAAATTGAATTTCACAAGCCTTCAAAGCAATTCAGCTTAAGCTTGAGAAATAGACTCAGTGGCAGCTCTTTATCCGACAGTAGTGGGGGAGGCCAGTGGCTGTTATCAGTGATTTCAGCAGCTGGCTGAAGCTAGCGCGAATCCCCTATCACCATACAAAATACAATTACCTTTTTTCCCCTCCCTTCACAAAGCAGAAGAAAAAGAAACCCTGTTTATTTGAAAATTAGGAATCCAGCTATAAGATTTTCAAAAGAAGATCAACCTGATTACTGCAGTTCAGGGTTGTGTGTGCTATAAATCTGTAATCATATATTGACTTATTTTATATGGTGAGACTCACCTGTGTCAAGTACAGCTTTTTACTACAAAGGTGGTCTCAGAAGACCCGACCTTTCCCATGCCCTGTCTCTGCTGATTGCTGATTTTGAACAAGTCACTTCAGCTTCTGTGTCTCTGCAAAGTAAGCAGAGCAATCCAATCCCCTTTGCAAGAGCCAAAGAGGTACACTGATTGGAAAGCATCTGTTAAAAGTCAAATATTGGTATTGTTGCCATTACTTTGTTAGGAGTACAATCCTATTTTGAGCGAAAGAACATCAGAAAATTTGGAGGGAGGATTCTCTTGCTGCCACAGAAGATCCTTCAATGGTTAGGGACAGCTTCACATCAGTGTGCCAACCTCTAATGCCTCAGGGAGTACTGGCTGCCCTTCATCCCACTCCAGAAGGGCGCAGGGCTCACAGGTCCTGTGTCACATCTGCAAGCCTTGTGCAAGACTCAGATAACCCAAGGCACCCGAAATGGCACTAGATGCCTCTGTGTAGGCAACTGTGTCAAGTGTTGCATGACTTCAGGAAAGATTCAAGCACTGGCAATACCCGAATTAGAAAATTGGGCACAAACCAAATGCATGACCTGAAATGACAGAATAATATCCAGTGGAAAGAGATCCTTATCTTTGTCTTGTCTTGTATAAGCAAACATTAAATTTGCCCCTCTATCTTTGATTATTTGCATATGCCATAGTATACAATATTGGCACCTACCTGAGTAGCTTGTGGTTGACTGCAGATGCAGGTGGTTTGCTGCCACCTTGCACATTGGTTCATTTGAAATTCTCAGCTCAGGTACACCTGCTTTCTTTTTTATTGCATAGCTTTTTCTGTCTTGGTGGTGATGGTGGCAGTAGCATATGTTAAATCTGCATGTGTACCTTTGTTTAAAACTTTTTCTTGCTCTGTCTCCCTACTCTGTCACCTTTAACTTCCTCTTTCATGCTTCAAGCTCATTATTTGGCTTGCTGCAAATTTCTATATGAAGAAATAGCATTAAACATCTTTTCACAACACAGGCTACCTCCAAGGTAGCACACAGAAGCAATTCTGTGATTTACATTCTCCTCTCAGCTACACTGCTGTCTATAACTGAAGTCAATAGAGTTGTGCCACTGTGACTCAGAATTTGGCATGATACAGGAAACATTCATTAAACAGTTTTATTTACTTAGCCAGAGTCAAGGATCCATTACCCTTTCATTTCTGCCCATTTCTGGTGCTAGGACGATACACAATTGTGACCCAACTGTCAGAAAATAGTAATTTTTAATTAAATCAATTAAACAAATTAGCTAATTGACTGCTTCCAATTGTACTAAAGGCTTTCTGTCCTTTGAGAAACACTTCAATAGAAATGTGGGAGCTCTGACAGTACTAAAAAACTTGCTGGCACAGCCTAGGTAACTTTTGATAGAAGTTCATCCTCTAGCCTGTGAGTTACGATCTCCTCTTGGTCAATAGTGGCTGCAAGTTACTCTCTGCAATGACCGCTTGTTACCCTTTGTGCCTTGTTACACCTGTACCCTGGTGCTTTCACTCCAATTCCCAGAGAGCAAGTGAAAACCCTGCTGCTTCTAGCATTAAGTGAGAGCTTGCTGGCAGCCTTGGCAGAAAGAGCTGACATTGGTGGCAGAATAATCTACACTTACCCCAGCTCTTCTCCAAAGTCAGGGCTAGGAACTTGGAGAGACTCGTGGAAGTTTGTACTAGGGAAAGTTATACCAAAATTTATACTATAATATGCCTTAATATTGGCAGATCTAAGGTCTACTTTTATTCAAAGTTAACTCACGTTTTATATGCTAGCACCCAGTAACTTCTACAGCTTCACCAGGACTGTTTTAACTATGGGATATTCTAAGACGATTAATTTGTCCCATCTAACTTGTCAAAATGTCTTCATTGTCTAAACTTCATCTTTATAAAGAAAGGCCTCACAGCCCTACCTTCTACTCAAGATCCCACAGATTACTTCTCCCACGGGAAGTTAAATACAGGCTCTTTTGGCAAATATGGCAGCAGAGTATGTAGGAAAACAATCTGTCCATTATTCATATATTTTTAACCATCAGTAGTGTGGTACAGCAAGTGGAAAATAAGGAGAAGAGCCAACAAAGCAATGAGCCATCTTCTCTGCAGATCACCAGTCTCTGGTTACAGAGAACCACAATTAAGAAAAGGTTGGCATTAATGAGCTATTTAAAATGAGCGAATCAGACTGCACTTTACATGCCCTATAACCTGTGGGTGAGGTTTTGTAGAATGGAATTCACAGACACCCAATCTGGCCAGAAATAAAACAATTCATTATTTTTTGTTTTGCTTTGTTTTGTTCCAAAACAGTGGCTCAGATATCAGAATCACACATCATGTCACATCTTAATTAGAAAAATTAAAGAAGCAAAACTCCTTCTGTAAAGAATGAATGAGAAATGATTCAGATTTTACCTCTAGTTCAGCCCAAGGCTAAGATGGCACTGCAATGGGCAGTGTTATTTCTAATTTGGTTGCTCAATTCAAGACTTGAAAAGCACATGTTTAAATGTCTTCCAATCCCAGCATTTAAACACATGCTTAATGAAAACACTTATTTTTAAATGCTATCTTGAATAGGAATTCTTCTGCACACTCAGCCCTAAATGTACCATCTGAAAAGTCTCATATGACTTATTCATCAACAATAGATTTTATAAAATTTCCTTTTACACTCCTGAAAGAAAATAAAGCAATTTCAGCTATTACAGTCAGTGCTCAGATAATGTAGCATTACAGCTCTGTCTTACTGTTAGCATTTGTAAATAAAATCATGCTTTTGCATTGATTTTCACCCATGCCACTGCATTTTTCTCTCCTTTGACTGAGGAGCAGGTAAGGGAGGGCCAACTGAGGGTTTTTCTTTAAATTTCTCTTTCCTCCTGTGGATATACACACCCACTTTGTTACCTGACTGTAATACCTGAATACAGTCTCTTTATTGTTTCTTTTTTTTTTTCTTTTTCCTTGGCTCCATCTACCTAGGTCATATGGGTACAGTGTCATACTGATGAACTTGCCTAGCCCAGGATTCACAATGAAAACCTGATATTTGGTTTGTTTTGCTTATCAGCTGATCAGCATGAGAAAAGTTTGCAAATAATTCTGGGGAAACTGTTAGACCCAACCATTAATTGAAATATGAGCATCTGTCTTCAAAAAAACAAAAAAAGAAACCACACCATGTCATAAAAATAGCCATACTTGGTCACTTTGAAGGTTCATCTATCCTGGAATTCTTTCTTCATAATGGTTAAGAGCAGATGCCTTGGGAAGAGCATAAGAACATAACAAGAGGAGGCTAATACTTCCCTAGAATAGTCTCCATACTTTCAACAATATACTTCCATTTCAGACTTCTCAACAGACAAATCCAAGACTTTTCATCTATCACTAACACGGAGGAATAAAATTTACAGAAGAGAAATGGCATGTTTTGATATTGAGAGGTCTGTGGTAACTGTTGATGAATAGAAATAATGTAAAAGCAACATGCATCCAACACATTAGCTCTCATGCTCTCTGTTACCAGAAAAAATAATATTTACTCCATGAGTTTCATGAGCATCCCTTGACCAGGCCTATCATTCTCTCCACTGCCAGTACCCTGCAATTCAGAGGTGGTGAAGTCTTGCTAGGTGATCTAGCTCATTTTACCATCAAACTAGGACTAAAGAGGGTAAAACACAATACACCTCTGGTGATGTTCAATACCAACTTAAAACGACCCCTTGCTGCTTCTCAACAGTGGTGAAACATCCACCTACTACAATTAACAATGTTACTCAGTGTTCATTATATTCATATTAATTCTGCACTAGAAAGAAAATGAAATTGCTGTGTGGTGGTATTACCCTGTCAGACATCTGCTAACTCCCTCTTATGGAAAAACAAAGCACTTCAATATATTCACAGGATAAGCAAGCCAATATTTATTTTTAATACATGAAGATATTAAGTGTTTTACCCCACATGGTGGGATTTTATTTAGGGGCTTACCTCTAAAGGCTTACCTGTATAGCACTGAAAAAATAGATGATGGTGTCCCTTTCTGTGGGAACTCACAGCACTACAAAAACTACTGCAAAACTTCAAATGCTAAGGTCAGTTAAGATTATAGAGGAGGCACTGCCACAACAGATATGTAAAGCTTTTCAGACAGTTGATTGAAAACCCTAGGCTGATGTCAGCCATTTACAGATTTATGTCTAATTATTTGAATATAATACTCTTAAAACATTTTTTAAAAATTTCTTTTAATTTAACAATAAAGGATTAAAAACCTCTGAGAGAAATTGATTTAAACACAAGATTTTCTTTTCTTTTGTTCTTGTTATGTTGCTGATAAAATGGAAAAACTATTTTAGGTCATCCCAAATGATTCTTCCATATTCATTTCATTGAGGGAAACAATAATTACACACTGACCCTTCCTCTCCTGCCACTTGTGCAAATGATTTTAACCATGATTGCCATATCATAAAGAAACTGCTACAAGAAACTTTATCTTTCATTTAATTGTAAAATGGCTGCTTGTATACTCTAGAAAACATTATTTCTTAGAATATTCCAGTACATGGTGATTCAAGGTACCAGCATCAACCTCAGGGAGAGGAAATGTCAATGACATTATCAGGAAAATGTTTTAAGTGTTTATGCTATCCTAGTTGCAATTGGACTTCATCAGAAAAATATAACTAATAATTATGTTTATACACTCAAATACATAGGCAAATACTTGTATTTTTAGATAGGAACACACATCTAGCTACCACTGCTATCCTACACTGTGTCATGTGATACAAAGGTATTGATAATGCTTCGATATGGATTAAAGGTGTTAACTAGCAAGTCCATCACACCTAGAGTAAATGTATTCAGACTGTTGTACTCCATACCTCTGGGAGCCTGGAATTAAACAACTAAGTCTTAGTATTAATGTAATGAATTATCAGCTTTACTGAACATATTCAGTATAGATAGATCTCCCTAAAGCATTCAGTACAACTCCCAGGCACGTAATTTTAGTGAAATTGTGGCCTTGTGAAGCACGGAGGCTGGAACTACACTTGTTTTCCTAAAATATGACCAGAAGCAGACAGAAGGAAGGGGGAATATTCCCTTAGGGCTTTACAGTTATTAATGCCAGCACATTTCTGAAAGTCACAGGAGAATTTGGATAGCAAGAGGAAAGCAAATGATCAACACTTGATTCTATTAGTCAGTGGAGTCACCTATTGCTACATGGACATCAGAATCTCACTCTTGCTGTACCCAGCATTATCAGTGTCTACTCAGCACAGATTCTACTGCTCTGCTTTCAAAACCTGAAAATAATATGCAAGTGTCATTTAAGATATGTCTAAGGCCACTTATTCTGACCTCATCCTTTTTTTTAAAGCATGTGAATGTCAGAATAAATGTGTTCTTTATATTTATAGTGTTACGCTGGGGGCTGAGCAAAACCTCGTGCAAGCTGATGGGCATTTCAGCAATCCTGTCAACCTCTTCAGTTTTTCTTCTTGACAGATTCCACCCACAAAATCCCAAACATTTAGTATGGGGCTAGATTAAAAGATATAGCGAAATAATACAATACATCTTCCAATGTTTTATTCCCCATGGGAGCCTTTTTTCTTCCTGTATCTGAGAGTAAGTTAGCACCATGCAATCTCTTCACAGGAGTGGCTTCTCACCTAATTTGTACCCTCTTCAGAAATCCTTCTAATTCCCTGATACATGTTCTCCTAAAACCTGGTACTTCCACTTCTGTGTTTCTGGACAGACATAATCCTTAATAATGTATCTGAACACATCAAAGCTATTAATGGATTTCATCCTCACTCCACCGTCATCTCACAGCAGGGAAGTACACAGTCAATTTATTAATGAGAGATGAACTGGAGGAAAATGGTATCATTTCCCCCAGGTCAGAATAGAGAATTCTGCTTAATTGCTCAATATATCGTCTCATCCTCCAGAGTGGATATAAAGGAAATGGTTCTTATTTATCAGTCCATATTTCTATTCACTTCTAGGATTGAGTAGTAGTTAGATCCATGGGACAACTACGGTTCTCTTCTGCAATGCAGATGGCCCTGTCCATCATTTATGTTCCCTCGTGGGAGAAACTGGCAAGTCTCACAGGTTCCTTCCTTAAATCACTTCAGAGACTTTACTGTTCACCTTTTCATTAAAAAAATCCAATCTAATAACTTCACTTGGCTTTTACAAGTGTGTGTGTATGTGAATACACACACGTGTATATATGCTTGCAAAAAAGGGACATTTCAATGGAGAGTATTAAAAGGAAGGAAACCTATTTAAAGATACAATGCACTGCCTACATGCAAAATTATTTGTAACAGAATTACAAATCTTCTATGCAACGAGCACAGAGACATAACTATTAGAAATAGTCTAAGTCTGAAGCAATGCCCATATATATGTAAGTAAAATGTAATCACCAGCTAATCAGATCAATTGCTGAATACCAAATAGAACCTAATACTTAAAGAAGTCTTTAGCCTACAGATTAAATTAAATAAATAATAGTTATTGATTTATTCAAGACAGAATTAGATGTTGGTACTACCCATGGCAGGGGGGAACACAACAAGCAAACCTTTTTGAATAACCTTTCTATACTAATATGATGGGTTGACTCTGTCTGGAGGCCAGGTGCCCACCAAAACTGCTCTATCACTGCCCTCCTCAGCTGGACAGAGGAAAGAAAATGTAACAAAAGGCTCACGGGTCGAGATAAGGACAGGGAGAGATCACTCACCAGTTACCATCAATGGCAAAACAGACTCAACTTAGAAAAAATAATCTAATTTACTACCAAACAAAACAGCGTAGAGTTAAAAGAAAAAAAGCCAAATCTTGAAATACTCCTACCATTGCCTTCTTCCTAGACTCAACTCCACTCCTGATTTCTCTATCTTCTCCTCACCCCAAGCAGCACAGGGGGTCGAGGAATGGGAGTTGGGGTCAGTTCATTGTACACGGTCTCTGCTGTTCCTTCCTCCTCAACAGGAGGTCTCCTCACACTCTTCCCCTGCTCCAGTGTGGTGTGTCTCCCACATGAGACAGTCCTCCTCGAACTTCTCCAATCTGAGTCCTTCCCACAGGCTGCAGTTCTTCACCAACTGCCCCCGCATGGGTTCCTTCTATAGGGTGCAGACCTTCAGGAACAGACTCCCCCAGTGTGGGTACCCCATGGGATAACAAGGCCCAACCGCCCCGCAAACCTGCTCTGGCATGGGCCCCTCTCTCACCCAGGCCACAAGTCCTGTCAGGAGCTTTCTCCTTCAGGTGTCTCTACCTGCTCTGATGTGGGGTCCTCCATGGGCCGCAGGTAGGACCTTTGCTCCCCATAATCTTCCATGGGCTGCAGGGGCACAGCCAGCATGACAGTCTTCTCCAGAGGCTGCAGGGGAATCTCTGCTCTGGTGCCTCGAACAACTCCTCCACTTCCTTCTTCACTGACCTGTGTGTCTGCAAAGTTCTCACATCTTCTCACCCCTCTCTGGTTACAAAAGCTGACACTACTCGGGGTTTTTTTCCTTCTGAACACAGTTATCCCAGGTCTGCCTCGAAGCCGGCTGACATCGGCTCTTTCAGACATGGGGGGAAGCTTCTAGCAACTCCTGTAGGCCCCTACTAGTAAAACCTTGCCACACAAACCAAATATAACTAATATTAACTGAACATAGTCCCAAGAGTTATTTCATTACAGAAAGTGATCTGTAGTCTGTGAAACAGGCGTGCCCGTGAATGAAGCTTTGTTCTTAATAACAGTGAGCGAGCAGAAAGACTTCACACATCACTGTCACCATGTTTAGAGGAATCCTCTAGTATATAATACCGCAGTAGCACCTACATTTTTAAAAGTGCTGGTACATATTTGATGTTCAACAAAACATGTAGGAACATACTGTTGTAGATGGGTCCTTGCCAGCTGTACATAAAAGCCCACAGATAATTGCAATCTGCATTATTTTAACCTTAGAGCCAGCCTTATAAGTATAGAGTGAAACTACTGCAATCGCTGCTTGCTGCAGCAGCAGGACTGATACTTCGCTGCAGTGTGCTTGGGTGGGTCTACCAGAGCAGCAGTGTATTTAAGCTGTGCTTTATTAGAGGTGACTATCTGCTTTGGGTTCCCATTGCTGGGAGAGGAGAGTCACACCCCACGTTAATCTACCTTTCTTTGCTTCAGCTCTGAGGAATCATACATGAAAGTTAAAAAATGGAATGTATTATTCTACTCTTTCTGAAAGGGAATTGTGTGAGCCAAGAAAGTAAAACACACAGCACTTCAGTCATAGAAATTCACCAAAGGAAACGGTGAAGAAGATCTTGAGGCTTACCACAGCTCCAGCAAATGATAAGGGCACTGAACAACTATCACTTTCTTTTCAGAGGAGAACAGCAGCTCTCAGACACAATGCAAGGATTTCTATCCTGCAAGGCTACTGAAAATCGGAAGCGCCTGTAACACCCAGGGCTTTTATGCCATCCCAAAAGCAGAAAAGTACGTAACAGCTACATGACTGTGATTATGGGTTACCACTCTGAGAGAGTTCCTTGTTCCACCTGGGTGAAACAACTCCCTTTCCATATAATCCTGATGTAGAAACATATATTTAGTATGCTGGGAGGCACTGAGAGGGAACAGAAGACAGAGTATGAGACAGAACCAAGCACTGCTTCATGCAAGAAGAGCCTTCATAAGAAAATGGTTGGAACCAAGAGTCTGTGAATTTGAGGGAAGTGTTTCTCCAACCACAAATCACTGGCTAAACTGGCGGGTGACTTTGCTTAGTAACCATCAGATACCATGTGTCATATTATGCAAAAGGATGTTTTAGAAATATTACAGCACTAATGTGACACGAGCAACACATTAGGAAAGAATAAAAGCAGCATGCTATGAAAAAAACACTAGTATCAAGATAATGCTTGTTCTACTTGAAAATTAAAAGCCATCGTATTTAAAAAGTGCAATGAACCAAAACTTGAGACTGGGTAACACCAATTTGGGTTAAAAACCCCATGTAATACAGCAAATTTTGTAATAAATGAGCTTGGTCATTTGAACATGAAAGAACAACACAATCGAAGCTGCAAGTGGCCTCAAATCCTTTATTCCCAAATTATACTTAAAAAGAAACTTTGATTTGCAACCAATTAATCAACAATTTAGCCAAGTGTCTTGAGGTTCTCTGGATACTAACAATGTCATAATTTAATTTACAAACTTTTTTTTCCCTCTACGCGTACACACTGTAGGGGATATTTTCAAAGCAGTGTGCAAGGTTTTAGCCATATCCCGCTGGCTTAATAGAAATTCCATGGTTTGGCTTCCGTTTTGAGGGGCTGGAAATCTATTGCAGTCAGCTTTTGCATTGAAAACAACAAAGAAAATGTGTAAATGGAGGGGTGCCAGTGTGAGAAACTTTCAAGTTTCCGTTAATTTTTTTTAAATTCTGTTGCCAGGTCAGAATAACATTTCATAGAGTGAAATGGAGAGGATCCCCTCCATGTTGCTCCTTCTTAGGTCATACCTGTGAAACGCTAGGATTTGCAGCATGGCTCATGACCAAAATGCATCATAACCAGGCTGGATGGTACTTCTTGAAGCTAAGCCAGAGCAGAGGTAAGGACAAAGCAGCCCACGCAAAAGTTGTACTTCTCTGAACTTTATAGTGCACTAGACATGAAGTATCATTGCTGATCAGGTCCAGGCATATTTATGCCTGTCGTTTCTCAAACAACTTGTCAAGATTTGCCTTGGGTGGCCCAGCATGCTATAAACTGCCAGTATGAACCTTTCCTGTCTAACGAATGCCAACACCAACCAACAGCAAATCTTATCCTCTGAGCTTTACACAAAGATCGAGCTTTGGAGGTGAATTTCTCTGTAGACTAAAAAGCTAATGACAATTGCTGTTTTTTATGACTTCAGTGGCAGGGCTGCGTGCAAAAAAGAGCGTATTTCTTAAGGACCTTACACATTAAGGATACTCTGATACAGAATCTGTATACAGAAATGTCTTGGATAAGATTTCAAATACATGGAAGTAATATAGAAGCATTAATGACTTTGAGGGAACGGTTGGAAACCTCACCCTAATCATCCATTTGCTTTGTGGGTTTTTTTTAACCACAAAAGGAGGGAAAACAGGGCTGTGCAATATGCAACAGAAAACCAGAATGGCAGCAGAACTCCATCAGTTTGGCCTCTCTGTAAGCTTAATGTCTTCGAAATCTTTCTGTCAGTGACAGACTTGACTGATTTGGTTGAAGGGGATTCAATATTAATTAAGAAGGACACACAGACAACCATATGATCACATAAGTCATATTCGAAACCAAACCATTCAGTCAACAAGCGGATGTGCTGAAAGCTGCATTTCTAACATGTCCAATTTATAAAACTTTAGTGCTCCAACTGAAGAACCAGTATTCAATACATAAATACTTTTGAGAAGAACAGGAAACCCAGATGTCATTGGGTTGCAAATACTAAAACATAGCTACAGAATTGTAGTGCTCACAGTATGCTGTTTTAATTTTTCAGAGATCCTAGTTAAGCGCCAGTATTAACAAACAATTGTGGTTTTAAATAATCAGTTGAATGATAAAAAACAATTAGAAGGAACTATAAAAGCATAGCCTGAGAATATGAACAACAACAACGTCCCCCAAAAAGGGTGTGGGTCTCAAGCACCTAGCTAGTTTTCTGTCTACCTGCAATTAAAACATAAGTGTTTTCACAACTACCATATGTCCACAGAGATGCTAGAACAAATGAGATTTATCCTTAGCACTTCAATTCCCCAAGTTCAGTCATATATCAAACATGTATGGGCACTGAGCACTGTGGTTTTGGAAGCTATGGGATTTGTTTTAGACTGGTGAGCACCTGTTGAGCCAAATCATTGTGATTTACTGGACCCCTAGGAAGAGCTTTGCTTACCGGGCCTGATGCACTGTGGACTGGTTGGTGTGAAGACCCAGAGGAATAAGTGTCAGCACCCAACCCCTGTGTGTAAGAACTGCAGCGCAAACCACACCGCGGATAATTTTAAATTGAGATGGGTGAAAAATACTCTTTCTCCTATTAAGTACACTGATTTAATGATCAGTGTATCTCCATAAAATATATTCATATTTACTATCCTGTGTAAAGGTCATTTACTCTTTCCATGGAAAATGTCCTTGTCTTTGTATATGGTAGGTGAAGACATCGAGTCAAGCCTGTTATTGTCCCTGCTACAGTGAATACCAATTAAATCCACTGCTTCAATAAATGTACAGAAACATACCTTTCACCTGATGTATGTCCTCCAAGGCAACTGACCAAATTTCAGCTCATCAATTTAATATGAAGTCAATTTAATTCTGCTTGACCAAAAATCAGTGCCTATTGTTCCAAAACATGCAATCATCTCACAGTATATTGAAATTGCTAGTTAAGTGGCTTAGTGTTATTGATAAGAGCCCACTCTGATGAGAATGAAAAGGACTGCCAGAATCCCTTATGAAAAATAAAAAAAGCTATTTTGCACACAACTTTCAGGAACAGTTTCCAGCGTACGAGAGCAGAGGCTGCTCTGTGGATGGGCTGTCATCATCAAATCCTTAGAAACAGATGAGAAAGGAGCGTATTATTCTTGATTTACTATCACTTCATTTATGATTTCCAGTTAATACAGATCCACAAAGACATGCCAAAGAGATACTAAAGGCCTGATTGTGCTATCCTAATTCAAGCGAAACCCATACTCAAAGTCCTTTTGAAGCCTTTCCGCTTCTGCCAACTCTTGCAATTTTTATTGCAAGCCTTGCAGTACTTGATGTTTTGCTTAACATTCTGGCTCTTGGAGTTATACTACACGTGAATCTCCTTTATTTTCAATTTTAAAAGAAGTTTATCGCCTTCATGATTGAATAGAAAAACTTGCAAATGAGACTTTTAAAAAAGTGTCAAAAATAAAAGAGAAAAAGAAGAAAGAACTTAACTGCATCATTTTGCTGAATCATTTCGTAAAGAAGGTGATATTCTTAGACCATATTAATGATTTCTGAGCCCCTGTCCATACTTATGGCTCACCAAATGTTAGCGACACATCGCTGAATATTTTCACTTCACAGAAGTACTGTTCTCATAACACTTCAGGTCGGAGATTTCCTTTCATGCTTATAAAGCTATGCCACATTTTAAGCCTCTTCCTGTAAGTGTTGAGGGGAGTGAAGGACCTCTCCCACAATCCTCAGCTCCTCTGCCACTGGCCATGGCTTCTCCCAGATGTCAATGGCAAAGTGAGAAACAAAGCAGAAAAAACTTCTCATTGACCATCTAACTGCTGCTGCTGCCTTTGCACCAGTTGTCCAACTTGAAAAAACTGGGCAGCCCAGATCCTGCAGGACAGCTGCAGATTGGGGGCTGCTAGCTGAAGAGCCTGGTTCAAAAACCAGGCAATATACTATCCCTCCCACCATGGCTGCAAAACCACACGTAGCTTGTTAACACTGAAACAGCGTAATGCTTGATTTCCCTCTTCCTCCCAACTTCTAATTTCCTTCTCCCCCCCACACTCCTTACCTGATACCTTTTGTTTATTCTGTAAGCTATGTGATGCAGGGGCTGTCACTTGGTATGTGTTTATGCAATGCCTTGCATGAAGGCTGACAGCTCTAGATGCCATTAGAATCAAAGGCGGGGGGCCAGGGGGGAGATTTCAAGGCTCTGAGGAAAATGAAGCATTCACCTACCACTGACATTCAGTAGGCTTTGAGTACCTTTCTCCCCTTTGAAAAAATCTACATTTACAAGTATAATAATTAAGATGTCTGTCATTACCAAAACATCCATTGTTAAAATATGACACAGCCTCCAAGTAAGGAAAACCTACATTTAGAGCAGAGTCACTAACAAAAAAATCAGGTTTTTTTTTCCAGAATCACTAAGACCTCATTTGTCTAAAATCATGCAGAACAGCATTCAACACACTTTCTGGAAGTATGATGTCTATCTTGTATCATGTGTTGCATTAGATATCTGCTAAGAAGCATGGGCTCCATCAATTTAAGCACTAACACTGTATGTTTTTCTAAAAGAACATTTCCTATAAATAGAGATTTAAATGATCTTCTTTAAGTATTGTAATCTTTAATTGAATTCAATACCTCTGTAAATGGAGCAAACAATCTCTGACTGATTAGATCATTTGCTTCTATTCTATTTCAGACATGCACTGGTTTGCAATAATACAAGGTTTTTTCATTAGCAATTGCTGTTCGGCTGCATACTTTCTTCAGTAACCTAATTAATGCTAGAAAGGTAACTTTTCTTCTTGTACATTACAGTATGCTAATGTAGTTGACACTCTTACAGAGGTTATATATAAATAAAAATCAGAAAAAAACCCCATAAAGGACAAAAATGAAAGGGAATGCAGAAATTAAAAGTAGATTTTCCATGAGATGGTGAGTGCCTTCATCTCCCAGTGACATCAAGATGGAAATAGATTACTCAACACCCTGTAGGACAGACCCATGGGAGTCCTGTGGGTCACTAGCACAGACATTATTACATGCAGGTAGAATAAGAAAGCGGGTATTAATGAAGAGAAGAAATTATGTCCTTAATTTGATTTAGAAGACTTCTAGGTCTGAGTTTGTTGCATGAATAACATAGCATCCAGCAGACAAATTTCAGCTTTGACTTTGGGATGTTATCAATCTGTTCAAATCAAATCACAGGGTGATTGCAAACTCTGTTCCAGTGCAGTCCCTGACTAATTAAGTGCATAGTTGTAATGACAACATAGCTCCTACTAGGCAGGATGTTTATACATAGCTGAAGTAAACCAATGTGTATTAATGGCAAGAAGGGCGCAGTTAGAAACTCAGGATACCATGTGCTGTAATGGCATTATGACCAAACACTTTCCTCAGAAAATGGTGATTTCAGGCTCTGCGATACAGAAATATTCCTACCAAGTTCTTTCAAATGGGCTGCAGCAAGGACTCGCACCAGCCAGGCTAATAGGTGAGAGATATTGATCTAATCCATCACCCCAGGAATGTGCTTTGTCAAGATGCTGCGTGCCTCTGGATGCTCCTGGAGTTTGCCCAAGGCTCACTGTGGTAGGTTATCAAAGCACTGGTGCTCATCGCATTATGGGGTAAGCAGCTCAGCCAAGCTGAGTGGATGAGGAAGTGGCACAGTTACATTGAGATCACTCTGCTCCAGTGGCAGTGAGACATTCTGGAAACATTGTGTAGATGCTCTGATAAAATTGGTAAGGGCCACACCTCATTTCAGGCACCAGAAAAGGAAGAAATTTGGAAGACCTTGTTTGGTAGCCTGGAAGATCTTGTTTCTTTTCCATCTTTAGGAAACATTACACCTTGCCACCGTTATCATAAGGAACCTTTTTCTTCTGCAAATATGCCATTGGAACACCTCAAACAGAAAAATATCAGTGGCTAGACATCCAAACAAACGAGGATATCTTATTGGGGAATAACTGAGGCCAGCTGGCAAAGCAACTATATGGGTAAACTCCCATCACCCACAGATCATACAAGATACCAACTGGACTGTTTCTGGGAGCTACCTGAGGGAATGACAGAGGGCAAAAGCATTCTTAGAATTATTAAAATAGCTTGACTTTGTTTGAAATTTTAATTAAGTGGCATTAATTTAGCCCAAATTATTCCACACTGTGAGGGTGTCCTGCACTTTTTTGTTGCATCTTCCTCTGTGTTAATGATGAAGTCTTACACTTCATTGCTGCAAAATACTGAGGTAAGACTAGCTGGATAATTAAATGGGAGACACAATTTAAAAGAGAGTTAATAACAAAGAAAAACTATTGCCTATGTGATAAAAACACTGCAGCTTACTAAAACATGGAAAAAACCTTCAACCTACGGTATACATAGGTGGAGCTTAAGGACATGGTTTAGTAGCATAGTTAGCAGTGCTAGGTTAAAAGTTGGACTTGATGATCTTAAAGGTCTTTTCCAACCTCAGTGATTCTATATTCTATATACAATGGATGACATTTTTTGGAGGCAGATGATTTATGTATCTGTAGTTGTGTTTTAGTTGCCTCCTCTCCCTTTTTTTAATGCTCTTTATTTAAAGATAAACCCATAAAACCTGTGTTTGAGAACACAAACGAAATGCTTTTTTTTTTTCTTAAAAACCCACTTTTTACTTAAATGTTCTGGTTCAGTCTATACAATAATATTTTTTTACTTTTATCTCAGCATATTTTTAACTCCATAATATAAAGTGTACCAAAATGCTAGAGACAGAAAAGCTAAAGTGTTGAGTTTGACACCTCAATCAAATTCAACTGAGAGTTGAGGATTTACACAGAAACAGGCAACTTGACCTCAGCCTCCCAGTCTAATCAGCATGTGCTCTTCCATTTTGGAGGAAATGAACCTCATTCATCATGTTGTGCTCCTGTTTCTCCCTATGGTTTGAGACACATTTTGCTCCTTGTCCTACTTCTGGATCTCAGGGCACAGCTGTCATGGCTTGATGGCATGGTGGCAAGCATATGAACCATGTGAATGCAGGAAAAACAGGTTTTGGTGGGCTTTTTTTGGCAGAATAAACATAAATCTTCTCTGCCACAGAAATGTCATGGTAAGTTTTTAAAAGCACCAAGTCTGAATGCTGTTACTCTGAGTATCCACAAGATAAAGGTACTTAATTCACTCACATGTTTTTTTCCCCTCTTTTTTCCAGTAATTAAATTCCCTCATATATTGTACAGAGATCCTGACAAAACCTGAAAGCTACTACATATATCAGTAAATTAATGAGATGCAAATAACCCCAACAAACAGTAAACAGCAGCCTGTGACTTGGAGCCTGAGTCTTCCAGGGAGCAGAGTGCTCTTAATTCCCTCTGTTGCCACTGCCTCTTATAAGGAATTCTGCCCGAGATGATGGTCAACATGGGACTAGAGAAAGTGCTAAACCCCTCTTTCAACTTTTTGTCTTCACACCTCCTTCTTCCTTTTTCCTCTTCAGATTGGGTCTCTTTATCTCATGGAATAAGTCACCATTTCATTTCATTGCCTCTAATTCCAGACATCCTGTATTCCTACACTGAAAATAATCAATATAAGCCATCAAAGGAAGGAGTATTTAAAAATATGTACCACTATGAAGACAGATGATAGGGCATTAAAACTCAACAGAAGAAAAATCTGATCTAGTAAGTTTGCCTAATTTAGAACAGCAGCAAAGTCCTTATTTTCCCTCTAAATACTGCTTAGCATCACATCCATGAGTGATGTACCATGTATGCTACAGAAGTTTTATCTGCAATTCATGTGGTTCTTCATCAGGAACAATTTTTTCTGCAGAGTAATCACGATATAGGAAGCCACACTTAAAAGACAGGAAAACTTGCAAAACTCAAATAAGTCAACTAACCTGGCCAATAGGTTCTTTTGTCGGGGTCTTTCCTCTTCTAGCAGTGCTCGTGGCCAACGTGGTGGTTGTTTCCATGACTGACGTGGACATCTCAGACTGCATCGCTGTGGCTGTGGACTCAGTTGTCATAGAGGAAGGCACTTCACCAACAAGTCTCACATTTCCTTCTATCACGATGTTGGCATCATTTTCTGCTGCCATATTCAGAACTTTCAAGCCATTGTAGTACAGACCAGAGAGCTGGCCTTGGAAAGGATGGCCACGTTCCTTGCCTCCAATTTTTATGGTTGCTTGGCTATTGAAGATTGTGAGTTGACGTCCTGTAAAGATAATATTATATACATGCAAAAATGTTGACTGTGAACACTATATATGAGTGATAACAGATTTTCATGGGGTGAATAATGAGAGCAATAAACTATAAGAAAAGGATTTGACTCATAATTCATTGCTTTTTAATGAGGTGTCCATGAAATGCATAAATTTTGAGAGCATTTGCATTTTTCTTAAGTTACGACGTTTTGGGCTTCTTTTTTTTTCTTTTTTTTTTTTTTTTTTTGCTAAAAGGCCAATCAAATATATTTTCAAATGTGTTTAGCACTATAAACGATACCCCTTTCCCTTTTACCTGAAAGCAGTGTTAAGCTTTTTGGTGTGTGTCAAGAATGCCAGGTTTCTAATTCCTTAAGATTACATTTGCTTCAAGTCTGCCAACATTTCAAAGGTTTTTTCATGCAATACAGCCTAAAACTTTAAGTATATACATGTGAGTTTATGTATGTATAGACATATAGAAATATGTATATACACACAGAGTTTATATGCCAACAAGTCACTAGGTCAAGTGAATTTTAAAAAATCTGTTATGCAGTAATCTGTCATATCTCTATGTAAATGAATTAAATATTTATGTTTTAATTAAATGTTTCCTTTTTGTATTTGAATGTTTATTTTCCTTCAACATACACACTGAAAAGAAACACATGGTTCACACTGAGTATCTCAGAGGCAGATTCAAAAATAGATGTCTGATTGGCTTTCAGCAAGGCTATCAATTAAAATAAAAGATTTTAGATGTAAAAGCGGCTTCAGAAATGATACACATACCGATGGAGAAATCATGGCACATTTCCATTAAACAGAGAAATCCTCGGCAACAGTACCACTCTTAGTAAATTGAATAGTCACGTTAGCAGATTGGTTTCTGCTCACAAAAAGCATGCACACAACTTTAAGTTCTGTTTTAATTAGTGTTTGTTCCAAAATCCCCTTAGAAGGTTGCAAACGTTAAAGGGACTTCATTTTGATTGGCAAGTCATATTGCCCACTATTTAAGATACCTACAGTTTAAACAAATTTTTTTTTCAGGACCATAATGAAGATATCATAACTACATATATTTTTAGTTAATAATTTAGATGCTGGAACATGAAATAAAATCTATGAATGATTTATAATTTTTGGTTAATGTTTGCTATGAGTACCTTCATAGATTGAGTTAGTGGATTATATTTAACAGTCCCTTTAACCTTAAGTTAACAGGGTAAGATTATTAAACAGCTGGTACTTCTAGAAATGTATAGAAATTATTATACAAGGTATGCAAATATTACTCTATATTTTACTTTTTTAAATTTGTTTTTAATTTAGTTTTACTGAAATTTATTTTTAAAGTTTATTAGTGTTACAATGAAGTACTACTTGGTTATGTTCAAATTATTTTTTTATTTGAAGTTTTAATCAATGTTTTTTACCTTTGTCGAGTAGCCATTCATCAACTACTCGACCAAGTCGATATGGAATTCGCTGTCTAGCAATCGCCAGGCGCTCGTTATCATTGTTTCCTTTAAAGTTTAAAGAGACATTTCATTGGTTAAAATCTGTAAGGTCAAAGGTTAAAAGTTAATACTTAAAGCTTGAGCTATACAGTTGCCACATGATTTTTTGAAATTTGGAATTTTAAAAAGTGCTACCTAGAACATTTCATGGTTCAGACTTTTCATTCATTCATTTATTTTATTTTAGCAAACAAAATTATTCCTATGTTAATTGAAAATTAGAAATCTGCATTTGAGCTAGGTTATTAAACTTATGTTATAGACAGACCCAAAAAACAAATTTAAACATCATCGAATGGCTTTACAAAAAATGATCATTGACCTCAGGGTTTTGTCTTTTTTGATGTTTCTTATTAACTAGTTAAACATGTTCAGGTGAAACAGGTTTAAGTTTTCAAAAGACATCCAACCTCTCACTCCAGGTTAGTCATTTAAAGAAGAACACAAATCTTAATCACCATCTAAGGCACACTTACTTCTGCTGTCTAGAAATAGACCTGCTGTAACTTATTTCCTAGTCAGAAAAAAAAATACATTCTTATTCGCTTCATTTAAATAAATTCCAGATATTCAAATCTATGATACAGAACAGACCAGGGTATTCACCATTTGTACATTCTCATAGGACATGTTGACAATGTCTTGAAGGAACACCAAGGCTTTGACAAAAGTGACTTGCTGAAAGGTAGCCTGGTTCTGAAATGCATAGGTGCTTTAAAATTTAGCAAGATGCCATCTGTAGTGGGGTTTCACAAATTAAGAACTAACCAGAATTCAGAAATGCAAAACACAAACTTGTCATATTTGCAAAACATATCCATTGTCAGTCTGTGCAGAGATCCTTGACTTATTTAAATAAAACCCTGAGATAAAATAAGGTGGGTACAGTCAGAAAAGCATCAGAAAACAAGGAATAATTAGCAAATCACTTTGAATATTTATTTCTTATTATAGTTTTCTGTGTTTGGATTACATGGGTGTGATCCCTCAGGAATGTATATCCTCTGCTTAAAACTTTTCTTAGGAGAATAGCAAACCTAAATATTTCCTTCAATCTCCATGTTTTTTGGTAGCAGTAGTATTTTAGGCCAATAATAACTTTTTCTTCCACTGTATTGGTTCATATTGGTAAAGAACCTAAGACATAAGAAGAGCCAGATGAGGAAGACGCAGTCGTTCCTAGTTCAGGTCTGAATCCAAAGTCAATCTTACTACCTCAAACATGCATACTGTCTTTGACTTCAAAACCCACCAAGTCCTGTATCTTCAGTGGAAATGTGAGGGATACAGTAGCCCATGTACCACTAATTATCAAACCAAAGGCTTTACCCAAATGTTTTCTAATTTTGTCAGACAATTGTCCCCACTGTCAGCATCACAAGCCATAACAGGCTTCAAGGGAAGAATCAGCACCCCCCAGAAATAGCAAGAGCAACAGCTTCTGTGCCAAAAAAACTATGGTGGTTTCATGCAGACGTGTTCTTCAAAGACACAAATGTCTACTTTCCATGTCTTATCTATTTTAGCATGGACATGGTTCACTATTGCTAAAATATGATCTATTTTCTTTTCTGAGGATGTCCTTTCCCTATTCACTTTCCAGTATAGAATCATGGAACGTTTTGGGTTGGAAGGAACATTTGAAAATCATCTAGTCCAATTTCCCTGACATGGGCAGGGACATTTTTCAGTACATCACGTTGCATAAAGCCCATTCAACCTGAACACTTCCAGGGATGGGGCATTCACAACTTCTTTGGAAAACCACAGAAGCTGGTTCTACAACTTCTCTGGGCAAATATGCGATGTGAACTTCTGTCTGTAAGTCAGTATTTAAAAATGCCTGGGTGTATATATAAAAATGTAGATTTTTTTTCATATGTACATTTTCCTCTATTTTCAACTTTCAGAAATATTCTCTGTAAAAGAATATTTTACTGAAATTTCCTTTTTTCTGCCTCTTCAAGAAACAGAAAATTTGGAATAAAACGTTTCAGAACACAACTCTTGTGATGCTGTGAGAATAGAGAATACATACATATATATATTTATTTTTTTTCCCTATGATCTTTAAATTTAGTGCTCTTCATCCTGGGCTCCTTCACTTACAACAAATGTGTCTAAATGGAAATTTGAGAAGTGCAGGAAAACCATGAGAAATGTAATGTGATCAAAATGGGACCAAAAGTAAGTAGTGTGATCCTCCATGTTTCTGTTCTGGATTTGTATCTTTTATTACATAAATAAAAAAAGTAATACTCACATCCACCTACCACTAAGTTAATAATTTATATTACTGGACATCCAGTCTCTTTTAACACCTTTGTTTACCTTTTCAATAAGATGTTTCCACAGTTTTTATTGAGGCATTATCAGTTGATTCATTGAATAAGTGAGAGAACATTCTCTTTCCAAAAGGTTTCCTTGACATAAAAGTAATGAATCATCAGGTTTTGTTGTTGGTGTGTGTGTGTGTGGGGGGGGGGTTGCTGATATCTGAATAAATGAAAAAAAGGTGGGGGTGAGTGACATTCTTCTGTGTCACTTAGAAGGAGATGCTAAACTGTTCAGAAGAGGTTTGTGGTCAGAAGGAATCTATCAACACAGTGGAACAAAGTCTCATGGATGTAGATCATCATTCACTCATCAGATTCACCCAGTTACTCACTGGATGCCTTTCATGAACAAATGCTTCCTGGACTTCAGGAGAACCCTACGATCATGTCAAAATGAAACACTGTTCATAACTGTGTATGTTGGGAAGGCATTAAACAGTGTCATTTATTTAACCAGTTGATGCAAATTATGTGCATTTGCAGGAAGGGCCCTCTGCAGTCACCAGCCTGGATCCCAACCCTATGGTATCTCACTACTGTAATTCCATAACTAACAGGATTTATCCTACACAAGGTTGCTGCCTCCACTTTCACTACTTGGCAACTGCTCCAGGACACCTCTGGTGATTGTGGAAATTCCTCTGTGAATTAACAGCATAAATTTAGTCTTGACCAGCTATACATTTCACTGAATTATTTTATCTAAAAGTCCATACAGTATGTACTTTTTGGGGGAGAATATTGCACCCTTTTATAGTTTCAATCTATCTATAATTTATGGTTTATAGTAACTGCAGCAGTCTTGCACCACTGGGAGCAAAATACAAATGAAAACAAGGAAATAACACAAAAAATAATGGCTGATTACATTAGCCCATCCCTCATCAGAGGAAAAGTGTGTTGTCAAATGCATCTGAATTTGACACTATTACATTAGCTTAAATTCTTCCAGTATATAAGCGGAAGGGCTAGGGAGAAATGGTGTGGAACTTATTCAGATTTAGTATCAAGGGGAACACATCATAGGAATGATAAAACTAGTGGACACATAGGTTACTTAACTGTATTTAAAAAGAGAAACAGCATTGAAAATAATGGAAACAACATTGAAAGGAACATTGTAATAATAATAATAATAATAATAATAATAATAATAATAATAATAATAATGAAAAACACATCTTGCAGAATGGTTGGTTTGGGCCATATACTCAGCTACAATGAGTCTGGATAGTCCCACTGAATTCACTAAACCTATCTGCATTTACTTCATTGGGTAATCTTCTTCCTAGCAGGGAAAACATAAGTACCACATATTGTTTTTCTCTGGAGTATTCAGTACACATTTTTCATGCTTCCTTTATTTATGCTTGTTTTTACCAACATGATGAACCACAAGGAACTTCTTCAATAAAAACACTTCCAAGAAGGTAAATAAATATTTTCATATTCTATATAAACCTGTGGCTTTGAGATTTTATTTCTGGTACCTGTCTGAAAGATTAAGTGCTCTGGTAGGCATGCTTTTCAACCATAATTCATAAAAAAAACCTGATGTGCCTAAACTTTAATTGTAGACAGCTATGTGACAATCCAGCATGACACTTCCTGGTTATAAGGCCAAGATTTCTTTGATTAAAAAAGCCAGGTAGAAATGATTTATTCAGGATGTGCACAGTGACATTGTCTAACCTGATGGAATTCTAGATGGCTTCATTCTTCTGCGACATAGATAATGTTGTGTCACGGTGCGGTATTAATTCGGTACAGGCAGAAAGGCTTCAAGGGAATAACAGTAATTCCAAAGCATCAAGGTAAGCAGAGAGGAGCAGCAAAGGTCAAATCTGTGAGTCGGGGCTAAATCTTGTGGCAAGATTGAGAAGCAGTAGTCCAAAAAAACTTTTATCATACCTTTATATCTATAGGTCAGCTGGGACAAACCAACTATGTGAACTTCACTAATATGTATTTTATCCCTCCTGATTTATTATATTGTCAGTGCTGGAGTGTAATTCTATTTTGTTCTCTGAAATAAAGGTGTCAGTTATTGATGTGGAATAGCAGCATCCTTGAAAGAGAATAAGTAAGAAGGTTGAAAATCGAGAGTCTGTGAAGAACAACCTAGACTAGAGAATATTTTCTTTGAAACAAACCCTTTAACAGAATACAAATTCACCTTGTTATTCTCAGCGATCTGCTAGGGAAATAAATAACAAAGTGAAGAACGCAAGGTCTATCTCCATTTGTACCCCCCTCTCCCTAGTTTTGCTCATCATGATCTTGACACTGCTATTTCTGAATCATGGCTCTCCTGACAACCACAAAGGCAGGCAGAGACCTGTATAATTCCTCCAGATGCAGTCAGGGATGAAACCAGAATGAAGTGTCAGCTGCACGGCATGGGAGGAAGGCACACCAGCTCTGTGGTACAGGGGTGAACAGTCCACACAGTGCCTCACATGGCCAGACTAGAAAAAGTAAAGCACAGTCTCATAATGGTCCAGTCTAAAATTAATCCAAATCATCTATTAATGTTGCAATAAACTGGAGATGCAAAGAGTATGGTCTAAAGTTTGTACAACGGATGATTTTGCATGTACAGCTTGCCTCTTCCCAGCAAAAGAGGGAGTGAACTCTGAAGTCCTGTCAATTGCAAAGTCAAACTTTAACATGATTTGCAGGTAATTTTTCACACTGGCTGCATGTCTTGGCAAGACATGGATGGCTTCAGTATCATCATAGTTGCAATGTAAATTGATGTTAACAATACAATAGATTCAGACCATTATACATTTTGAATAGCCAATAATGGTCTTCTCTAAAGCTCTGTTAAGATTCAAAGTTAGTCTTTAACTGACATCTTCGGAATTCAGTGGCTATGTCTACATTCCTCTGCTGGAACAAAGACCCCTTAGAAAGGTTACTCAGGTTAGTAAGTAACTTCGAAAGGTTACCCACACACATGTATGCTGTGGACCCAGAGTATGTTCCCAGACTTTCCATGCATGATGAGTGGGGCATGCTAGGGCATAACCTTTCTTCACCTACCACTGTAGATGTGTAGTAAGCCTTGCTCCTAACAACCTTAGCTCCCAAATAGTCTGCAGCACAACTCTGCATGTTGCCTTCATAAATAGCCCTACTATTACCTGCAAGCATCTTGTCCTCAGCAGCCATCAGTACACTTGACTTTATGCTTGCAAACACAAGATCACATTTTCTATCACAACCCCCTTTCTATCACACCTTGAGCAAACCTTAGCATCAGCTTGGTGAAAAGATAAAAGTGTAAAGAATCTCTAAAGTTAGAGAAACAACCTGTAGCAAATAAGAAACGAGTGCAACTCTACAACACCTACCTTATTCCAGGGGAGCTAACTATAAATAAAAAAACTGCTATGAGGCATGACTTGTCTGAACTTCTAAGTGTCAAACCTGGCAAGTTCATATTAAATGACCATAACTTAATACAGCCCTTTTCACCCTACAGGGACTCCTAAACTCCTTATAATCAATTTTAGGTATCCCAAGAGGATATTCTGCTCAAAGTATGACAGAAGTCTTCATAGCGAAGTGAAATATCTCATTGGTGGCTTTTAACACTGCTAAACACAAAGCAAAACTTAGGTTGCCTTCAAGAAGCCGCCAATTACCAGATTTACTGGGAGATGTATGTGTCAGTTGATTCCCTTTCCACTGATACTACAGACCGTACCAAGATTATCTTATGTTCATTTATAAACTCCTTTTTTCATGCTTGCATATTAAACAAACTAAATCATATTTTTACAACTTTCAACAGGATAAAACTGAGAAGTCTCATTAGCCTCTCAGTGAGATCTGAACCTTCACTTCAAATCAACTACCTTCCGCCCTGTTTTGGTTTTGATTATTTTTCACTGGATTAATTAGTAATTAAACGAAGAGTGTGCTCTTCCTGACTCTCACTTCCTCGCTATAATGCAATATCTGTCTCAGTCTGCTCGGTATTGGATTGCTTACTTTGAGAGACTGGTGTATTATATCAAAAGCAAGCAAGGGAAGATGAAAAGCAACAAGGAGATAAGAAAACATAGGACTTGTCTGATAAATTAAAGGTCATATTTTGTTATCAGGAGTTTTAAAAAGATCCTTTGTACTGCCTGTGCAGCATTTAAGGAGCTAATATTGTACGGCTGCTGCTAAAATAGGCAGGAAAATTGATAGAAATCATTAAAGAGGAAGATTAAAGCATAAAAAATGAATTGTTATAAGTACAGTACCTTGCCCCACGTCACTCCAAGAATGGCATTTTCCAGTTCTCCAAGGTAAAAGGACTCTGAACTATTTCTAAATCACAATGTCACAGCATTTAAGGTTACTTTTCCTATAGATATTTAACCAGAAGCTGACTGTAAGCAGTTTCGTATTCAATAGGTTTTCAACAGCTGGAAAATGGAGAATATTTCAACCCTTCCATATCTAAAATTAGCTAGGTCTGAGATAGCAACTACTGAATGTGTTCTTCTGACTTTCGCCCAGGTAGCAGTCTGGGTGATCTTCATTTCATGTTAGCAAAGAGCTGCAATATAGAATGTCTCTTGACAGAAATAATACATTATATAAATGAACAATGGCAAATGGAAAACACTGTGCTCAGCTCTTATTTTAAATTTGTATTGGTCTGAAACCCCATGAGTATCCTGTATTCAGGTAGAAGCTATCAATAAGAAAGGTCTTATTAACTACGTGCAAGCCTCCTAATTAAGTTTAATCACACTGCAAGCTCCAAGGACGGAATAGGACAAACTGTCAAAAGGTTATTGCTCATATCATTGCATTTTATTGTAGTCAGTGAAAGGCTTTAGAGAATTATATCTATTTTTCTGTATGTTATTTCTGGTGTATTTGCAACACGAAAAGTTATTTGAAATAATTAAAGAAAAAAATCTTCTGGGGTTAAATTCTGCTCTTGGTTAATGTGATTTATAAAAGAAAAAAAGAGTTTGGCCCTCAGCTGTGATCACCAAAGCTACTGCAGTTGAACTGCTCCAACAGCCTGTTTGGAGGCAATGCAGGGTGCAGCGAGGATAATTTCATGCTCATCTGATGAGCAGATACATAAAAAAAAATAAGAAATCTAAGGCAATCAGCATCAACCCTCATCAACAGCACACAAACTAACTTGACTGCAACTGCAAACATTAAAAACATTGATTTCATGTTCTTCCACAAAGCATGAAAATGCGAGATTTAACCACCACCATGCCCCAAAGTCCTGGACCATACAGGTGCTTTGTCACACTCCCTGCATCCGCTGAGGCTGCGTCAGCTTGTTCTCCTGGGGATATGCATGGTTACACACAAGCCAAGGGAAACAACGGAAAGTGAGGTCATTATTTGGACAAGCCTTTGCCAAGCAGAAGAAACCAAGTGCACCCATACAGATAGAAAATGGCATTTAAGAGATGAAAATCTGTTCTGTGTCAGCAGTGCAGCAAAAAAAAAAAAAAAAAAAAAAGCAGCCCTTGGCCAAAGCAAGCTCCAGACTTTCAGTTCTGTCTAAAAGCGGCATTTCAATTTGTGTATTTATGCCTTGCAGACATTTTACTATAAAAGAATAATCTATTTCAAATGGAAAGGTTTAAACTTGTACACTTAGGGTTTTTTTAACGCTTTTGGCAAGACACAGAAACTGTAAATAATAGAAACAGATGCTCACTGAGATAAAAGCAGAGGAGTGCTCTAGGACTGCAGAACTATAATGAGCAGTCCACCACGCAATAGCATAATGGCCGTGGGTAGGCTCCCAGCAGTGATTTAATTTTATCTGTTAAAAGGTGAAATAACCTGATTCCCCAATTATACAATAAAAACCACCCCAAACCTTCACTAATATTTTCTATTTAAATTAATCTGTGATATGTAGCACGTCACTGTAACTTTTTTTGGAATACAGATGATTCTTTTTTAAATCTGCAAAGTATTTCCAATTAACTATTTTTCCATTGTGATTGTGTTTCACATCTATTTTTGTGTGTGTAGTCTGACTCAGAGAAGTCCAAGAATTACTGTGATATATTTTGTTTTGCTTTCAGGTTCTGATTTTGAAGAATATTAAAACTGCATTGAACAAAACTTTTTTGCCTCTCTCCTCACTGCTCTCAAGTTGAGGGCCTGAAAGATAGGGACCAGGGAGACCAAGCCCTCCCACTGTAGGTGAAGATGAGGTTTGTGACCATCTGGGGAACCTGAATGTCCATCGGATCTGATGAGATGCATCTCAGAGTCCTGAAGGAAATAGCTGATGTAGTTGCCAAGCTGCTCTCCATGATATTTGAAAAGTCAGGGTGGTCAGGTGTATTCCCTAGTAACTAGAAGAGAGGAAACATCACAGCCATTTTTAAAAAGGGTAGGAAGGAGGACCCTTGGAACTACCAACCTGTCAGCCTCACCTCTGTGCCTGGAAAGATCATGGAACAGATCTTCCTAGAAGCTATGCTGAAGCACATGGAAGATAGAGAGGTGATTTGAGACAGCCAGCATGGCTCTACTAGGGGCAAGTCCTGCCTGACCAATCTAGTGGCTTTCTACAAGGGACTAACTGCATCAGTGGATAAGGGAAGAGCTACAGGTGTCATCTATCTGGATTTCTGCAAGGCCTTTGACATAACATCCTTCTCTCTAAGTTGGAAAGATATGGATTTGATGGGTGGACTGTTCAGTGGATAAGGAATTGGCTGGATGGTTGCATCCAGAGTGGTGGTCAGTGGCTCCAAGTCCACATGGGACCAGTGCTGTTTAATACCTTTATTCATGATATTGACAGTGGGATTGAGTACACCCTCAGAAAGTTTGCTGATGACACCAAGCTGAGTAGTGAGGTTAACATGCCAGAGGGACAAGATACCATCCGGAGGGACCTGGGCATGCTGGAGAATTGGGCCAAGGTGAACCTCATGAGGTTCAACAAAGCCAAGTGCTGGGTCCTGCACCTGGGTCAGGACAATCCCCATTATTCATACAGGTTAGGAGATGATGCACTTGAAAGCAGCCCTGAGGAAAAGGACTTGAGGGTACTCATGGATGAGAAGCTGGACATGTGCCACCAACATCTATCTGCAGCCCAGAAGGCCAACTGCATCCTGGGCTGCATCAAAAGAAGTGTGGCCAGCAGATCAAGAGAGGTGATTCTACTCTGCTCTGGTGAGGCCTCACTTGCAATATCAGGTTCAGCTTTGGAGCCCTCAACACAAGAAGGACATGGAGCTGTTGGAACGTGTCCAGAAGAGAACCACAAAAATGATCTACGGGCTGAAGCATCTCTCCTATGAAGACAGACTGAAAGAGTTGGGTTTGTTCAGCTCGGAGAAGAGAAGGCTCTAGGGAGATCTTATAGCAGCCTTCCAATACTGGAAACGTGCCTATAGGAAAGCTGGGGAAGAACTGTTCACAAAGGCATGTAGCAATAGGATGAGAGTTAACAGTTTTGAACTAGAAAAGGGGAGATTTAGGTTGGGTATAAGGAAAAAAGTCTTCAGTATGAGGGTGGTAGATCACTGGAACAGGTTGCCCAGAGAGAGGTAGTAGAGGCCCCATCCTTAGAGACATTCAAGGTCAGGCTTTGTGAGGCTTTGAGTGACCTGATCTAGTGAAGATGTCCGTGATTACTACAGAGTAGATGATCTTTAGAGGTTCCTTCCAACCCAGCACATTCTATGATCCAGGAATGTTCTGGATTTCTCTACTTCTACATTTTCCTTCTTTTATTATTTAGGACACTCTCCAGGGATGGTAAAGATGGTTACCCATCACATAGCATTTTCCTGAAAACCACGCTCCACAACTATTTGTAGTCCCTGTATGAAAATGGGAGAAAGATCCACTGCTGATTAAAATACCTGTGAGGGGGGATATAGGTGTGAGAATGAGAAAGATTGTTAGTGTTGTCATTATCCACTCCTATAGAAAGTCCATTAAAGTGCACCCTATTGTGCAAAAGCACTTAAAGTCATGCTGAACATCAACCAGAGAAACAATATTCTCTTGGATGTTTTCAGATGACAGCTAGCAGTCAAGGTAGCCTTTGGCAAGTAGAAGAGAAAGCTACTGACTCCAACATCACATTTAACACCTGGACCTCACCTGCACCTGCTACATCAAGATACAAGATATCCCAGTTCTTTAAGTTCTTGCCCACAACACACCATTATATGAGGAGCGACTCTGTTTTGAAGTTAACGAGGCCACATTTTCAATGGGCAATACAAAGCTGGCAGGTAAATTTTGTATAGATCTAAATTTATTGGCTTGATTTTCAGAGTTAATCTGAGTTGAAACATCAGAATGTAAAAACAATCAATAATGAACTATTTAAGTGTATGTGATTTTGCAGGGAAATATGTAATTGCTAGTCAACTGCCAATATGTTTATTTTTTCCTTTTCTTTTATAAAAATCTATTTGCTGATGCAATACCCAAAAAGTAGGCTCTATTTCTACTTTGAAACACTTATGAAACGTTAAATGGGGAAAAGAACAACTTTTGAAAGAAAATGGCTCTGGAAGCACAATTTACACATCCACTTTTTCTCAGGAAAACACTTGACCTTTTAAAAACATACTGAATCCCACTATGTTGAAGAAATCAGATAAAGATATTATCATCTTTCCAGCTTTATGAATTCTAGTACGTCTCTATCATGAAGCACTAATGTATTATTAAATATAATGCAAGACACTGTTTAAAATATTTTTACTTTAAAATTATTGGTACTGAGAATGATGAAGTATTAAATAAACATTTAATTCTAAGCAGATAATACACTAACAGCTAAAACATGCAAATGGCTTACAAATAAAATATTAATGCGTTCTGGTTTAATAAGCATATTTTCAAGACACAATTCAGGATACTAAGAGGGAAGAACTACCTCATTCCATCAATCCACCATCACCCATGAAAGTACTGCCATAGAATTAATAGATGAGATGGAAAAAGGATACTACCAACAGTCCTTGCTTTTACTGAGGTGTGCACGGATTTTCCAAAGAGAATGCTTGAATCTGTTAAAAAACCCTTTTATGACTGTCCTGGTTTCGGCTAGGGTAGAGTTCATTTCGTTCTAGCAGCAGGTGGAATGCTGTGTTTGGGAGTTAGGATGAGAGCAGTGCTGATAACACACTGATGTTTGTAGTTGTTGCCAAGGAGTCAGGGACTTTTCAGTTGTTCATACTGCCCTGCTAATGAGAAGGGAGGGGACACAGCCAGGACAGGTGACCTGAACTGGACAAAGGGGGTATTCCATGCCAATTTTGTCATGCTCAGCATAAAAGGAGGGCTGGTGGGGGAAGGAGTAGGCAGCTCCAGGATGTGTGGTTTTGGGGACGGCCTGGTTTCGGGATGGCTCTGAGCTGTACGGCCTGAGCTGTGCAGTTCGGTGAGAAACTGCATTGTGTATCACCAGTTTCATACATTTTGCTATAAAGTCCTGTTATTATTTCTATCTTTCTGCTATCCCAGTAAAGAATCCTTATCCTAACCCACGAGTTTTGGGTTCCTTGGTTTTTCTTCTCCCTTCCTTTCCCTCTCTCTCAATTCCCCATCCCGCCCCCCCCACCCCCGCCTTAAAGAACAATTGGCTGCGTGGTGCCCGGCTCTCAGCTGGGGCAAAAGCACGACAACGACTAAGGCTGAAGTATATGCAATTATGATTAAAATACATCTAACTGCCAGGATGGATTGCTACCATCAATAAAGCACAACACTAAAACACGGTTCCAGCATAGACTGGAGTAACAATCCCTTTTGTTTTCCAAACTGAACACCCATGGAGCTCAGGCCCACAGAGCAATGGCAGATAAGGAAAGTGTACAGACAGCAGATTATTTTTGACAGACTCCTGCAACATGGCTCATCTCTCCCGCTCAGCTGGAAAAGCTGTATGCAGGCTTAGTCCATAGAACGCTCTTTAGTTAAAGTCAGCTACTGGAAAGAAACACATGTAACCAACTGTGAGATATCAGATAGAATGGCTAAGCAACTGCCTAACTAATAATCATTTCCTTGGCCACCAGGATTTATGGATGTATAAACACACAAAGCTGAGAAAGAGAAAGATATGTGGTATGTCATGTCTGGGATAATATTTTCAACATTCTCCTCTTGCAAGCACATTCTCAGTGTAATGCAGTGGCACATTTAAGGCATTGTATAGCTGCTCTTTTGCACATTGATGTTTCTGGATAGAGAAATTATACCTGGAAACATTCTTTTTTCCTGATTTGACTTGGTTAATTCCTGGGAAGGTATAGTTATATCTGCATAGTATTATTCTTATGTTGATAATAGACTCCTAATATTGGCATAGGCATAACCTGATCTGCATATCACAGGATATAAATATTAAACTGCTTGGTCCTGTATTCAGCCATAAATCTATTCTTTGTTTAATTCATAACCTATGAGGGGCTCAACCAGGCCTTCCAGGAAAATATCTTCTCCTAACATGATGACACATGGTAGAGGAAAATCTCTCAGAATTGAAATCCAAGGCTCACTGTTGAAATCAGTGCATTCATTCCTGCATGAATTTCTTACTTTTGGTTACAGCTTTCTAGGAACAGCTAAAGAGCACTGTAAGCATCTAGTGTTTTCTCCCCCTGAAAGCACTTACACTGTAATCAAGTTGCTGCATAGTTTTCATTTTGACACTATAAATCAGTTGAGATAGCACCTTTTTTAGACTCCTGTTACACATCCACTGATTTTTACTGTCCATGAAACAGACCCCAGGTACAGACTTCAACACCTGTTCCAGAAGTGGTTTCAAAGTGCTCTAAAGGGTGGGAAAATCCTCCCCAATTCTTACACTTTAACCTTATGGAAATCGCTTTGTGGGCACAAAAACTCCTTTGTTGCAGCATCACATGATGTTTCATACTGAGCAACCTGGAAGATGAGACCCCCCCCCCACAAGTGACTTCTCAGAATTATACATTTCCATGACATCATCTACATTGCCATGACCTTCATTCCTTCCTCTTAGATCCATTCCATGGCATTTATCACTGCTGCAGTGCTTTCTCTAAATCTTCCTTGCCTCCCAAGCGATCATATCCACGCATCACCTTTGCCCTTCCCTCACTATTTACCACTTTTTTTGTTTCTATAGCAGAGTCACATACAACAACAATGACCTTATGCAGACTTGCAGCCTGCTTGATGAAAGTGCTAGATATTTCTGAGCCCAGTACAGAACCTCACTGGACAAACTTCCAGGCAATGAATACTCCTCACTAATAACTATTCGTTGATGCAATAGTATTACCTCAAGCTGACTAATGAAATATTAAATACACTCACTGCTCATTACTTTTTTATGATGAGCATCCATCAGGTTTGGGACTGACAGTGGGATGTAGGGCTGTGACATGCAAGCTCTACAAAGTCACTGCAACGTTGAACACTGCAGTGTTGCACCTTTATGGATGGCAGTTTGGCTCATAAAGGAGTTACATACACAAGATACCTGTGAGCACCAGAGAAGTTAAAAAGGGGAGGAAGAACCCTGAAACCAAACCTGAAGCTTCTCTGACCTAATCCTTCACACGTACCTTATCCTGCCACAGCTTTTTGAAATTGATGGTGCAACCATACCTCTGTATTCAGACTGAGTTTGTATTTTAATTCAGACAAAAACACACATGAATTTGTACAGGGCAAGGACCCTCAAGTAAGACGCTTAAGGATCCTTTGGTTCAAAACTGCTGTGAGGCAATTACTGTGCTTTGAAAATGAGAGCATGCTTTCGATACTTAGCCCTCTATCCAGAAGCAGTTAAACTTTTAGTACCAGTTGTTCTTTTGAAAAGGGCATATTTATTCATCCCATTGTATTGTGCAACTATAATTTCAAAATTTTAAACCAGTACTCTCTTAATTCCCATCACTTCTGTAAACCAGGAAAATCAAAGTTGTCTTAATAGATGCTTAACCCTGACAATACTGTGCTTCATTCTGGTTTTTAATGTCCACTAAACTGGATGCTGCAGCATAAAGTCCATTTAACTCCTTAGAAATAGTCCGTTGAGGAAAATAAACCATTCACATCTCAATTAAAACGATTTGTAAAAGCATAATTTCACTGCTTTTTGTTCAATTAACTTCTGCTTGTAAAGGGTTGAAATCAGGACGTCGTTCACAATGTTTTGTGCTCGTGACACAGCAATGAATGTTCAATTTCTCCTACAAATTTATTTGAAATGGTATACACTACAGAATCTGGCTCTTGTGAAGCTCATAAGGGTTCTAGGTTGTATAAACCATGCGGGCTTTTCAGTCTTATTCTGACAGGTGAGAAAGACTGCAAAAACACTCTGGTTTAGCTACACATTGCTAGGGTCAAGGTAACTCTTTGAACACAGCTGCAATGCTCTGAAATTTACTTTTAAATGCATGATATAATACAACAGTCCTGTAGAATTGGTTACAACCAAGTGGCCATCAATCACAAACCCAAAATATGAAAGAAAAAGTTATTTTGGAAGTGTGGATACTACAGTTTCAAGATGTTAGGGCTGTTTTTTTTTAACCAACACGGCTTAAGACTGCACAGAAAGCTAACCACACTGCAGGATGAAAAGATGCTTGCACTTCTCCTCTCCCATGTTCACACGGTACAAAGAGGAGAAAGAGAATCTAAAGCATGTACGTACTCATATGTTCAAGACAAGAATGATTTGTGTCTTCCTGGATACCTGGTTAACAGGGTTCAGTCTATTGAAAATATATCTAGGACAGGGCAGGTTGCCGTTTTCCCTGTTGCACTATGCAGTATGAATTATAGTGACTGCTTCTGAATTAGTTAGTTTAATGGAAGTTCTTATCCTGAAGACATAAAGTTCTATTCTGCTGTCACACTGCACAACACCAGCAAAATATATCTGTGGACACATGCACAAATGTGCCCCAAATGAAAAAATACCTCATCTTCTGAGAGCACCTAAACCACAATAGCACCGCAGAGAAATTAATCTTGTTTTCCATATGATAGATTGTCTGGTTGGAAGGCTCAACACTGCATTGATTTGTTCTGTCCTGAGAAAGGCTCCCATTTCAAACTGGCTTCAGGGTTGCCCCAGAAGCTAAGGGAAACAAACTGCATTGCAGAAGGAATACATGGCAGAAGTGCCCTATCGCACTCCTCTCTTGCATGGCCTATCAGCCACCAGCATTACTATCAGTCCTAGAGGAAATGCATGTGTTTTCCCATCAAGTCATCTCAAGTGACGGGCAGAATCACACCCATGTCAACACTTATGCACATAAGTGTTACAGAGAAGTAATTCTACTGGAGTCAGCAGATACTGGTTTGGTTTAGTGAGTCACACGTAACATTTTTTACAGAGAGAGTGTTGAGGGGCTGGAACAGGCTGCCCAAAGAGGTGGTGGGTGCCCCATCTCTGGAGGTGTTCAAGGCCAGGTTGGATAGGGCCCTGGGCAACCTTTAGATCCAGGCCTGGAGGTTGGTGTCCCTGCCTGTGGCAGGGGGGTTGGAACTCTATGATCCTTGGGGTCCCTTCCATCACTGGGAGAGAAAATAAGAATGACAAATATCTTAAGACATGATGCTATTACAAATATCAGTATTGTATTGTTAAGGAAACTACTGAGTAGACAAAATTCTGTGATAAAAAATTGATTGACTTTTTTTCTTTTTAACCATCGCCACATTAATCCTCCATTTTCAACTTATCCTACCACATTGGATAAGTTCTGATACTGCAGGTTACATGGAAAACATATGCAATCCAAATAAAGGTGTGCAAAAGTATCCCTATACATCGGCAACGTTTCATCTTATGTGATTGGACTTTTTGAGGGACTGTTAATTAATAACGGCGTCCGGAAGAGGTGAATGGGACAGGTTTTCCATGTTTTATCCTGAGATCTGTTTTCATTCCCACTTTCTTCCTCTAACTTGAATCTCCACGGTTTGTGGTCTTCAAAAATTCTATTTCCATACCGCCCTGTGTCTAATTACAGTAAGCAGTTATAAGTACCACCCTTTGCCACAAGACACAAAAAGAGCAGATACCTGTTTCTTTCAGTATTTTAGAACATTTTTTTTCTGAATCACTGCTCATTTGGCATGTTCTTTTTCCTTCTGAACTACATGCATTGTGCCACCTTGCTGTATTTAACTGAAAGGTGTTATAACTTTTGTGATCAAATAATGACAACCGTGCCACACATTTTATCAAGATCTGAATTTAATTACAAGATCTATTAACTCTAAGAAGGGATGAGCCTTTGTATTTCACCAGGATATCCAAGATGAAAACTAAAGAAAAAAAGAAAATCTGTCTGCAGACTTAGAGAAGCATTATTATATAGTATTATCTGACAGAAAATTCTGATAAGCTGTCAAATTAAAAACCTGATTTGGGAAACTTTACCAAAACCACTTTTCAAAATGAGACTTACTGTAGTCTCTTGCTTGGGTATTGCCTAGGCTCTGTCTTAGAAGACAGCAGCAGGATGATTCTATGATAGAACAATTTCATAATCTCTCAGAGGGCAGAAGTGCTTTTTTAAAAATATATTTCATTGACTTTGGATAAGCTGTAACAGAGGTTCAACCAAAGAGAATGGGAAAATAAATCACCATTTTTGTTAACATTGATCTTGCTGAGGGACCTAGATACATGATGAAAAATATGTTTAATCATAACCAAGGAGTAGTCAGAGCTGCATGAATCAGAAAAAGATGCAAGAAATCAGTTGTGCAATTACACGTTGGCAAAGGTAAGTTAGTATACTGGCCTAGTTACATCCATCACTTAACTGCTATTTTGTGACTTGGTAACTAAGATGAATTTTTAATCTATTTTGATTCTTGCTAAATTAGTTTCTTGCATCTTGCTATACTCGAGATAAATTACTGAAGTGAGATTCATAGACTTCCTTGTCTTATTTTCAATTCTTTATGTCATTATTTTACACATTGCTATAATGTCTTCTTTTAATCATAACTGAACACAATTGTAGGAATACAGGTAGATACCAGGTTCCTATAATACTCATTGAAGATTTTGTCCAGTTGAAAAACAAAACCCAAGGTTATTTTAGACTTCCTTTGGATAAATAATGAAAACAGCATAGCAAATTAAATTGTAGGAAACATTTTTTGATTGAGTGATCACGAGTTTACTCAAATTAATACAAGGACAACTAAAAATAAGTTAGTAAATCAGATTCTTGATTTCAAAAGTGTAAAATTTGATGTGAATGAAACCAGATTGTGTAATCAGTCTGAGGGGCTGGACTCATCCAGGAAAGGCACTTGGAACTTTTTTTGAAGTAAACTATATTTAAAAAAAAAAAACCCCTAAACCGCATGCATATATATTTGGACTTGCATCTGCAAGGTTAAAAATACACAAAGGGGGAAACCTGCTAGGCTGATTAAATATACTATAGAAGTCTATTACAGGAGGTTAACAACCCTTGCTCAGCAAAGGAAGCAGTAAATTTCAGAATTACAAACAGAAATTAATGTATAAGCAAAATTGCCAAAATAAAAGCTTGAAGGGCCTTTCAAAGAAAATGATATAAATCTAAAAGTCAGAAGTTGTTAAGTGCTATAATCTTTTTTTTGATCATGGAAAGAAGGGGAGTCACTTTATAGTAAGGTTGAGGATGATCCAAGGGAGTAGATTAGACTAAGGGGAATGTGTCTATGAAGATGCAGGTCTCCACAGCTCAAAAGAAAGCAACATAAAAATTTTTAATGAACTGGTTGGGTCAGCAGATGAGGAAGATTATCTCTATCCCAGAACTTAAAAATAACAAGCCACAAATTTTTAAATACAGCCATTGGATTGGACATGCTATTTCTATTAGAGAAAATGTTTTATCTTTATAAGAGAAGGGGAAAAAAAGCCATCTAGTCAAACTAATTAGTCTGACTTTAGCTTCACAAGGTGCTTTAGAAAAAAATCAAAAGGAAAGAATTAAAGACATGGAAGTGATTGGAAAATGAGCTAACATGTAAAACTTTACCAAATTATGTTAGACTAATCTAATAGCTGTATTTTATAAATTAACTGATTTTCTAGATTAAGGAAAAGAAGACTATCTAAGATTGAACATGGAATTTTTTCTCTTTTTCTTCCTCTCTCCTTTCTCTCATGTAGGGACAACAGCCTGAAATTCTGTTTCTCTGTCTGTTGACTGTTTTCTGAATATGTATGTTTTAGGTCACACACAAGGTCCTCATCTTCCCAGGATGCAACCCCCTTCCAGGAACTAGCTTCTGCACTGGAGTCGTCTTCTCTTCCAGTACCTAAAGAGGCCTACAGGAAAGCTGGGAAGGACTGCTTACTACGGCCTGGAGCGATAGGACAAGGGGTAATGGGTTTAAACTGAAAGAAGGTAGATTTACATTAGATCTAAGGAAGAAATCCTTCCCTGTGAGGGTGGTAAGGCACTGGAATAGGTTGCCTAGAGAACCTGTGGCTGGCCCCTCCCTGGCAATGTTCAAGGACAGGTTGGATGGGGCTTTAGACAATCTGGTCTAGTAGAGGTTGTCCCTGTCAATGACAGGGGGGTTGGAACTAGATAATCTTTGGAGTCCCAAACCATTCTGTGAGTCTATGATTCCAGAGGGAGACCTCATCATAAACAGAACCCTAGGGAGATGCGACTCCATGGATACATAAAAGGCCATCAAGAACATTGATGAGCTTTGCTTCCCAAATCTTGGAGGATGAGACATTACTTGGTAACCAAGGAACTACTGACTTAGCTGGTATTTTTCTCTTTCTCCTCTAATTCCATGGACTAAATATTTTAGATTCACATCTACAGCCTGATTTTATATATATGTGTATATATAGATATATGGCATGAATTCATACATAGAAGTGTTCACTTGCACTGTATAATTCATCTTCTTAGGATCCCTCCATCTGGTAATACGTAGAAGCCCTGTTCTTTCCAAGCATTATTATCTCCAAGTAAAGTAAAGTAAGTGTTATGATATGTCCTTATTTCATTGGCACTGCTAGTTTCTCATAGCAGGAAGTTGATATACAAAAGAGGAGACATTGGGCAGTACCTGTTTTACAGAAGCTTAATTGCAGTGAAGAAAACTTAAGTCTTTTCCATTGCATTTCACTCCTGGACTGAACGATAGTCTTAGGAGTATTTCACCCACCAAGTAATGACAGACTGCTCCAAGTCTGCAAGTATCAGAGCTCATCAGAAGAGAGAGTTTTTCAGATCCTTTATACCCAACATCAGGACTCACCTATCAAGGTGGTAGATCTGACTGTAGTTGTGTCAAAATTCTGACCATAACAAAGGAAAGCACATGAGAGAGAACCAAGACGTATTCTTTCATCCGAAGAAGGAAACAAGTGAGAATAAAGGTAAGGATGACATGTTGCTGAACAAAAAAACCCCAAATAAATAAAACCATAGGATTCTGATGTTATTTCAGTGTGGAAAACACCCTGAAAGCCCCGTGTCCTAAGAGCAGCAGCCAGTGAGGTTTGAAAAATTACCCTGTGGCAAATGCAAGGCACAGGAAATACTGAGTGATCATTTACTTGTTAGGCTCCTACCTCACCATGACCATTAAAATTTTGCACAGATGTGGTGATATCAGACTGCCTGTCCATTTTATTAGATTATTCAAATATATGTTTGTGAAAGAATATGTACTATCTCCTAGCCACCACACTTATGCCTGAGAAACAGATCCTTGAATGAGTTCTGAAGTAGCTCTAGGGTCTTGAATTTGGAAGGTATTTCCAAACCAATGCCATGTGTGTTAGGCACGTACATGGATTGCTTGGGAAATAGTAATCCATCCAGGAAAATCAAATGTACTGACACAAATGCCTCCTGTTAATTTTATGGTCAATCTGAACCCACAAACCCAAGACAAATGGACAGCACTTATCCCAAATAGGATACATGGTAATAGCTGACTCTTAGCATTTATCTTAAAGTCAGGTGTATCCCATGAAAAGATGGCAGATGCTTTTTCAATTTTCAGAATATAGGGGCTGAGGGAAGCATTTAAATGAGAAGCCCCCTTCCCCTTGCACTCAGATGCTCTTCAGTAGCAACCTTTAGCTCACAGATCCAGAGAAAGTCACTAAGAAAACGTGTACTTGCAGAAGTTTAACCTTAAGTGGTAAAGCAAAAAAACCACCCCAAACCCAGAACAGAATTATTCTGTATTACACCAAGCTCCTAAAAGCTTTATCACCAATTGTCATATTTCAGAGGTAATTGGCACTAACCATAATGTCTGCCTGCAGTCTGATCTTCTGTCAAGGTACATGGACTCTCACACAGGTTCTTCTTTGGTGTGTATACTTAATTCTAATTTATACTCCCCAGTCAGAGATACATCTGTTCCAGTAATCTGGCAGTGCTTTGGACATTCCCTTTCATGTGAGCAACGTGTGTGAGATCTTATGGTTGTCAGATCTAGATCTGTCAGACACATCCCTGAAAACATCATCTTACATCCAAAAAACTCTGCATCAGTCTGATTTACGATGGAAGTCCTGAGCAGAAGGTTCCTACTGGCAGAACAATTGACTGTGCCATGTTTTTTTAACAGGTATCAGCATTGGGAAAAATTCCTTTGAAAGCGTGGAGTTATTCAAAGAAAAGTGATTTTTAAACTCCTTCACAATAAATCGTGATTGTTGTGGCTTTAGAAAGTCAGTTAACTTGTTCTGATACACTTTCCCAGACAGGTAAAATATGCACCCTTCATGATTAAGGAAGGAAAATTAGGAAATTGAGAACATTGTTTTTCTTGCTAAATACATATGGTTATGAGCACTGCTGTGAAAAAGATTTTGTTTTCCTCCTATTTGATTTGAAACAGGTTTTAGAAGAGGTTTTTTCAAACTGAATAAAATACTTTGCTCTCAGATTGCCTAAATCCCCAATAAACGCTGGGTAATCTTGACATGAAAAGTCAGAACATTTTATTAAGAAAACACTAAGATTAATATTTTGACATTACTAAACCCAATTTCCTATTATTTTTGCTTTTTCCTTCGGCCTTAATTGTTATTTTATTTTGACCCAAATTAACATGTTTTTTGGTTTTCCACCATAAATACATTCTTAGAAAAAAAAAAAATATCTAAATTTCAACGTTGAATTATTACCTAACCAAAAGTACAAGAGCAGTCTGTACACAGTAGCAGCTGGAGTTTCTACTATGGTGCAGTCCCATCACACCAACAGCAGACAGCCGGTCGGAGAGGGGAATTAAAACTAAGTTGTGAAGCAGCCAAGATAAACTGTAAGGAGTAGAAAGGATCTACATGGGAAATGGGGTTAGTCTATTGATTAGGAACTGTGACTGCAGAGTCAGCAGTTTTCTCATTCCTGTTTAATATGATAGGAAATTAGTTTGCATCCAGATAACTTAATGGCAAATCACTATCTGAAAAAGGGGCCAAGCAGAAATACTAAAGTTCTCTGCAAAGGTGCAGAGGGATAATGATCATTAAGTAAAAAGACATAATATTGAATTTAGTTAAGAAAGAAAGAATGCCAGTACAGATCCAGGCATCTTCACTGTCAAAGTCATGCAACATGCCATTCTCAAACATATCCAGTGGCACAAGAAGAAAGTGATGTCTGGAAGAACGTACGTGCCTAAATCTAAACCTCTGTTTCTCAAAAACCATTCAGCCATTTCAGAACACTGAAGTTCCTCACATCTGTCTAGGACTAAGCCACATTTTCCCCCACTATACTCAAAAAACAGTAAGCCACCTTTACAAGAATAATCAGCCTTTACCACCACCGTCCATCCTCACCTCTTTTTGTTTCACAGCACTCTCTTTTCAGGACTACCCAGATACTGAAGGTGCATTGGCCCAGACAAGATTGCTGGGAAAACATAACACTTGAGTATAGTGGGATGGAGAATGTTGTACAGTAGAAACATGCTTGATCCTAATCAACTTCCATGGCTCTGTCCATGGAATAGAAGCCCTATGAAGCATTGCTTTATGATGCTTTGTGCAAGGTGTTTACCTCTGACTGCCTGTATCACAATATTACAGAATCAGTATGCTACACCAGGTAGAGAGCACTGAACTCTAGGCTGCTCCTGGCACCCAAAACTGAGTTTAGACTCCCTACAACTCCCACACAGACTGGTGGCAATCAGGACTATTATGTCTCTTTTTCAAAAGATGCTTGCTTTGAGTATGAACAGGGGTACCCACAGCATCCTCCTAGCAAGTGGTGCAACACTGACTGCTATTGGGCCTCGGGTGCCATTATCTGCAGCAGTTAGATGGGGCTGTGTTAAGGCTACCCAGGCAATGAAACTGGAAAATCCTGAGCCTCTGATCAGAGAGTCCTCTTGGAAAATGTTCATCCAATATTTTAAGATGCCAATCACAAACAAGCAGTGTCTTGTAGCCAGACACTCCAACCAGAAGTGTAATTCAGAGTACAGTCTTTCATTGTAAAGGAAAAAGAATTGATCAGTGGGTATGCTTTAGGGAACTAATTTTTAAAAAATATTATTTTTTTAGAAAAAAGGTAATCAAGCATATTTAAGAATAGCAAACTTACTATATAAACTGCTAATCTTGTTTCTATTCTTAATTTTAAAAACCCCAAAGTAGGAGAGAGAAGTCAGTGCTTATGTAAAGTAGTGCAGGCACATTAAGAAATTATGCAGAAAGAAACCGTTCCAAAAACAGGCACAAAGCAAAAAGCAAAAAAGAATATTCTTCCTAGCACTCAAATGAGAGCTAATGAGCCCTGACTCATATAAACAAGCACAAATTCAGTCCATATTCTACTACTACAACATGTCTTCTGTCCAAAAAATAAGCAAAGAGCAAGCTAGCTGGTTAACCAGTACTGGTCAGTCCCCAAAACAGCAACATCAGTAGCACATCTAGAACTGGATGCAGCAACATTTACCAAACTGTGTTGCCTGATATCTTTAAAATGTCACTTTTGGAAATACTGCATTTAGAACTGGAATCACAGTGGTAGCTTTTAACATGGTGTTGTTAATACCTTCAGAGCAGTATCAACCTTGGTCTCAATGTCTTTAAGACAAGCATGTGTCTTTTCTAAAAGGTATAATAATATTTTCTTCTGTGAAGAAACTAGTGGTTAAAAATGGTTTAAATGAAGGGTGCCAAAGCTGATGGAGCAGCATGTAAACAGAATAGTACAGCTATGTGTTGGGAAAGAATATGAGATGGAAAGTGAAAGGGGGAGGATGGGTTTCAAAAGCAACACCATGGCATGTAGGAGCTAGCAAATATTACTACAGGAAAGGCAAAGAAAACTGGAGGCCAAAAGCAGTGTCGGAAGATCCGGCACCAAAACAAGCCAAGGATCCTGTACCCCGTCTGATGAAGCAACTGAAAATGCCTTGAAATGCTGCTTGTCATAGACTGGTAAAAGGAAGTTCAAGAAGATCTAATTTTTTTGTTTTCCTGTTTCAAAGAAAACATCCCACTTCCACTCCACTAACCCCATCCCAAGGAAATTACTCTATTTTCTAAATTGACCTGTGTTCAATATAAACAAATTCTGTGTGCCGCTGTCTTCAGAACTGAACTGCAGTTTGTCCCTGTTGTAACCACTTCATATTTTCATGAAGAAACAGAACAGAGAAGAAAAAGCAAAATATTTTTATGCTCAGTGTTTTAGGTTAAAGAAAACCCAAAACACACACAGAGAAAAAAAAAAAAACAAGCCAAAACAAACCAAAACAAACCAAAGAAACAAAATCCCACTTACACCTATTTTTTCCTTTCTGCTACATAGGTCTTAATCACAAACTAAGCAGCACTCTTCCCCAGCTTCCACCATCTTATTTCAGCTACCAAACATCACAAAAGTTCAAAAACAAGGGGGGTAAGGCAGAAACAGGAATATCTGAGAGATCATGAGACTTATTTCTTTCAGTATCTCACTATCCCTCAAAGGTTTATCACTGCTCAGAAGTATGTCTAACTTCAAGCCACTAACTGTCTCTAACTGTCATAAGGTGTTAGCACACAAGTGTTGTTTTTTTTCTTAACAAATCCTGCTATACATAGTTTCATTTGTGATGTATTCTTTCATTTTTATTCTAAATTCTAAATTATTTCCAATAAATGATCTGATGATGATTTCACCTGTGCATTTTTTAAAAATTATTTTTGTTTTTCAAAGTCAGATGAACAGCTGGACTACAACTCAAGCACCAACTAAAAAAATCCCCCAAAATCCAACCCTCCTAAAACGCTAATAATTAGTACAGGGACTAACTTATGCATTCCCTATTAGTGAAACATACCCTCCCATCCCACTTCACCCCCAAAATGAAGAATTTTCTACTTTTAAACACATGAAATCAGAACTGTCATTTATGACAGATTATGCAAATATGCAAACCAGAATACCTTTCATTTATATCTCTGGATTTGCTGCCTTTTGTTTAATGACATAAACACACACTACCTGCTAACAGGCAACACAAAGATTTGTAAATTACCATTAATGGCTCAGTAGTCCAATTCAATAAGAAAGGGATTGCTTATCTGAAAAACTGGTTGCTTTTAAAAATGAATAAAATTAGTAGCATCGTAATCTTCAGCATATACATTTGCATAAACTTAAATATGGGCCTGGTTGAAGCAACTGTGTATTCATATGAGAGGTCTTGTTCAAGTAACTAGCATCCCTTGTATAAGTAATATCCCCCAGTTTTCATTTTCAGTTAAGGCATCTTAATTTGGTTGGTTGGTTGCAGAACTGATAACTGATGCACCTTTTGGTTTATGGCTGCACTTCTGCTAAATTTATAAGCTTCCGACTGCTTTAATAACAACTTGTAATTGAAAGAACACAGACAACCTTTTCGTCAGGAAATGTTTTACCCCATCTCTTGGAGATTGATTTGGGAGTCACTTTACTGTGTAGCTTTTGTCAAAGCCTTTTTCCCCCCCACCCCAAAACAATAATCCAATAAAACCAAATGAAAACAAGAAACAAACCCATTATTTCATGCCTTGATAACTGTATCTTTACACATCCAGTAATAACTTGAATTTGTGCTTTTAGACTCACTTAGGAAATGCCATCATCATAAACTGCATATTGCTCAGGACTCTTTAACTACTTAATTAGCTAGTAAAACACTGTGAAGAAACTGACGTCGTATTAGAAGAGAAGCAAAACGAGCCAAACTCCACACATCCCCCACCATCTTACTCACAAGTGTTTGTGCAAGCCCTTACCTGCTGGGTAACGTTCGATAACTGGCCAGTTGTCCACCTGTAATGTGGCATTGCCACCACTTCTTGTGAAACGTACTACATGGTATTTTCCATCGTTAATGATTGCGTTGATCTCTTCAATAGAGATGTCGTCAGTTCCAACATTAAATTTAACTCCAATTTTTCCCTGGTGCTGCATATTTAAAAAAAAAAAAAGAAGAAAAAAAGAAAAAAAAAAGGAAAAAGAAAAAAGAAAAAATAATTAAGAGTTGCTTTAGCAAGAAATAGAGACAGTGTGTCATACAGGGTAAGATTTCTGACATCTTTCCACATCTTTCCTCCTCAGACATAACTTCTCAAGGCAGTGACAAGCCTCCAGGATGCCTGTTGGACAGATAATTGATATTCCAAATTACTTAGTTCACCAAATTGAGTTTTCTCCTTTTCCAATAGATTCAGACCAAGACAAAGAGGGGGGAAGGAGGAGGAAAGCTCAGGTTTTCTTTCTGACTCCTCCCTCACCTCCATGAGGATTAAGCACCATTTTTCCTTTTAGGCTTCCAAAATGTCACTTGGAAGAGGGTGTAAAAGCTAAAACCCAGTCCCATATCTGCTTTCTTCCAAATGTCATTCATACTTGGAGTCTCCATGAATAATAATAATGGAGGAATTTTAATTTTTTTTTCCAATTGAGATTTTTTTAGTATTGCACTGTAGTAGCTCCAATCACTAAGACAAGAACAGGCCAATTGACTATTGAGGACTTTCCTGATCAGACCAGAGAGCAGGAAAAGGTGTCTGTGACACAGTGATAGCATCTTGTTTCCACTAAGGGCTGAGGATCTGATTTCTCTGTTTGTTTGTTTCCTTTTTGTTGTTGGGACTTGCCTGTAAATTCTTGTGCCTGAGGAGGGCTAGGGCTAAGGAGGGTTTGCACGCACATTCATACTCAGGACCAAGCCTGTAGATTTTCCAGGTGATCGTGATATTGGGATGATTTTATTCTCTTTTAATTATTAAGATGTTCACTTTAACAGGACATTTACATTTTAAGAAAGTCTTTTATTTTCTGTTAAAAGTTCCACTTAAGGGCTTTGTGATATTTCTTTTTTCCCCTATAAAATCAGTTCTATTTCTGAGTAAGGATGCTTACTAAATTAAAGAGAAAAAAAAAATAAAAGCACTGCACAGAATGAGTTACGGGACTTGTGGATAGTAAGTGGCAATCATGATATTTCATGTCATCGGTACTGATAATTTCTTATTAAAAATTTTAAAACTTCTTAAAGTTTTTGCATTACCAGATGAAATACAATGAAACATTTCACTTTGTACCTCTTGGTCATTCCCTACCATCTTTCTAGAACCAGCCTCAGCTTTCCCACACAGCTTTTGTGTCTGCTCCCTCTTTGTCTTGCTACCCTGACACCACGCTTTGGGGTGAGGGTATCCTGCAGCTCCTCATCTGTGGAAGTCTCCCAAGCAGTGACCTCGGGGCTTCTTTGACTTTATTTTATTCTCTTTATAAATACCTGACTTAATTTTCCAATAGCGCTTGCATATTCCAGTTACACAGTTGAGCAGCTGGTGAACACCTTTGGAGAAAGCCCTTCAATGCTATGGCACTATGCTATCACCTTGCCAGCTATGATCTCTTTTTAAAACAATGAAAGGACCATTCCCTGCTGAGTTTTGAATGACTGTAAAATATGGGGGTTTTATTTTCTTGGTTGTTTAAATCATGCTCAAAAAAATCCCTCCTTTCCCCTGTGAATTGTTTTAATATGTTTTATTGGCTGGTCGTTCCACTTTTCCATACCTACAGGGTGTCAATAAGGGATCCATCTTATTTAGCACATCTTGTTTTCTTCTTGTGTGTTGCAGAGCAATCTCCCAGTTAACCTGGGATAATAAATGTAGCTCTATTTTATTTCAGCTGTTTCAACTACAGCTCAGAATAGGTTTCACCCATTTTTCTCCCACTGTTTCAGTAGCTTATTTGCTTCACCTGTTTGACTGATATGCTTACTCTCTTTATAGAGAAATTTATGCAAAGAAATATAACATTGTCCTGGCTCTACAGCAATCTCCTCTTTTACTAATTTGTGAAATGTAGAAAAACGGCATGTAATGATAATGGCATATGCACCTTTTCACAGTACTTTCAAGAAATCAAAGCCTTTGAGGATTAAAAAAAGCTGACTAATTTTACAGTGATTCATAATTACACTATTCATAACCTACACTTTGCATACCTGCTTTCCTATTTGCTATATATATATGTATATACGTGTATTATTTTAGCTCAAAAAATTACAAGGAAAAGAAAATACCTTTGAGTGAATAGGACAGGTGCAGGCAAAATTAAGTGGCAGAATAGGAAAATGCATCAGCAGCTTTTCCAAAATAAAAGAACATGGTGCTGCAATGGTTACCAGGCTACCATCTGTAAATATATTGGCAAGTAAAATTAATGGTTTACAGACTTGAAGGCAGACCTTTAGCCTTAGAACATCCTGAGTTGTGTGATACATAAACAGGTTTTAGTGGAAAAAAAGCAAGTTCCCTGACTTTCCTACATCTGCACAGAAGTACTGTGCACAGAGACAATGCACACAGCTGCAATAGTAAAGAACACCGCTCCAATATTTGGTAACATACTACACTGATTTTTGAGGGCTCTATTTAAATGTATTTGTGTAGCTGAGGACTGGAAAGACACTGTCTTTAAAATATATGTTTAAATTTTTCCACACTTCTTCAGCACTTGTGGGCTAACAACCTCACATAAAACAAGGATGCAGATCTGGGTTTCCAGTTTAAGTCTCCCTTATTATTGTATCCATATTGAAGACTGACTTCTGAAGAACATGCAAAACACGATACAGGCTACAACCCCATTGTGCACAGGCCTTTAGAAACACAAAATAAAATATGATGCAAAGACCTGACAGCACATGGTACAGACGATGACACTATCGCAGAGAAATAACTCACTGTGTATCAGCCATGTTGCAATAAGCATCTCTGTATATGGATTGTTTTGGGTTTTTTTTTCTTCAAGCCCTTGCATAATCATGCAGTAGTTTGACTCACTGTACTCCCCCTTCACCACAAGATAATATGTCACGCTATTTTTCATTTGGTTTTGGTTAAGACCATGTGCACATACAGTTATTGTGGCTCAGCTGATGCACAGTAACCTGTCGAGATAACGTGATCTCAGCCCTGTGATGCTTAATGTAGTGGGCCTGTATACTGATAGAAAGATCTGGTTTTTATTGTTCCTCCTTCTTTTTGAAGCAATGGAATAATTATAAAACTGAGGAATACTAAATTACTGGGTTTGCTTCTTAACCAATGCCAGCTTCAGTTGTATAGTGCAGCAGTATAAACTTTATCACTTATTCATTCATAGTAATCTTAAAGTTCTTCTTCCTATCAGAAACAGCCTCACACAAATACTGAATGAGTGGTTCCCTCTTTAGCAGCCTGATGATAGGTGCTACAGAAGCATCTGTGCATTATTAAAGTACCACAGTAAGTCAACATTACTACTGAATTATGTTATACTTGCCAGTGGCCTGAAATAGCACAGCATCTCAGGCTTCTACTTCTGGGACGTTATGTTTGCCCACTGGTAAAGAAGGTAATTTCAGAGCTCCCCTGGTAAAAATAAGCTCAGTACAAAGAGCTTATAGAAGTCCACCACACTTTTTATGGCTCTTAGCCCATGTTTCACTTATCTCAAATTCATTCATTCGTGTGAGAACACAGCAATGAAATCAGTTACTTCTCCTGTTGTGCTTTATCTAATCTGAACTGGGAGGGCCACAATAAGATAATGGAGACATGTATGAGATGGGAGTCTTCAATATTATTTCCATGAGAGGCCAGAAGGAGAAGAGCAAAGCTTTTCAAAAAGTCCTGTAAACATTGTTCTCTGTCTCTGGAAATTGCTTTGAACTTCAAATCAGAAGGTGCTAGGAATACTGCTAGAACCATCACACCATCATCACTCCCTGGGACAAAGTAGCCCAGGGATCCCCAATTCACAGGCAGACAAGGCTGAGTGACAACCAGCAGCTCCTTGGAAAAGCTACAGTTTTGGTTTGGAGGTGTTTTGGTCATGCAGCTGCCCTGTTTCTGAGCCAGGGTGACTTTCTCTCCACAGTACCACAACAGGCAGATAAGCTTATTTGGTGTTACCAAAAATAGCCCTACACATTACTGCCATGTACAGCGCAGGCTTTGCCTGCAGTCTACCCTCTGCTGTCCAGCCATATGTAAGCAAGCACACAGGGTAAGGATGAACACATTAATGGCTTCAAAGTAGTTGGATAACAGCATAAGATATACCTGTTTATCTCCAATCCTACATTCCTCATGTGCTCTGCAATACTAGAGTTCTGATTGCTCAGGCGCCATGGGCACGAACGCATGTGCACATACCAAATTTGTCTTCAAAAGCTCTGGCAACTACTACTGTAATCCAGCAAATCCAGTGGAATGTTTTCAAGCACGTTTTATGAATTATGTACTCTAAATACTTCTACCTTACCTTTGACTGACACAGCATTGAGAATGCTGATGAAACTGAGAACCAAGCGAGGAACACAGAATGCAAATCAAGGCAGCAGCTGACAGTGCAATTTATTCCCTGTTGGACCCCAGTCCAATGTTACTGATCTGCCAACTTTAAACGCAATAAAACCTATGATAGCATAAAATACAGATATATATATCTCCAGAATAATGATATTTCCTATAGCATCAGCAAGGTTTTACTGCTCTCTGTAGTAGTAATTCTGGAATCAGTCAAACATGAGCAAGCGCAAATTTGGCACAACAGTAGTTTTAGAACAGACCACTGACAACATAAACTCATAATGCTTACAACCTTTAACCATTTCCAAAGAAAAGTAATAATACTGTGACTCCCACAGGTGAACAAATAGAGAAAAAAAAACGTCAAGCTTTCCTGCTCGTGTCTTACAACGTCGGTCCCCGAGGCACAACTTTCCAGTGAGTGCGATAAAGTCTTAGAACTAACTGATGGTTTACTTGGATTTTATTGAAGAATAAGTTTCTTGAGTTTTATTAAGAGTAGTGAGATCATTTTCACTCAATTGTAACAGGATGCTCATAGTCTATTTTATAGGAATGTATGCAAAATAATGAAAATAATTTCTGGTTATCCTGTAAGGAAACACACATATATAAAAATAGTACTGTTTGCTCAGGAAGTGGGGGGAGGGATCCATAATGGACAGAACATGCATTTGAACTCCAAGACTGAACAGCTACATATATTTTAGTCTAATGATCCATCAAGATTTCTTATTACTGTCTAGTATCTTCCAGAGGAAATGTTTCCCGGCAAAGACACAGCAAATATAAAGTTTAAGGGAATAGTTCTTTGAATGAATCAATCTTTTATATTGTTGTGAAAGAAGTTAACTCCCAGGATATGAGGTTTAAAATTAATATTCTCAGGTAATATGTCATTAACTTAACTTCATAATTTAATTTTTAATGTATTTTTGGTACAGCTTTTCTCTATGAGAAGAGATAAAATATCCAACCTAATCTTTACCAAGTGTAATCAAATCTTTTTAGTTTTTAGACAACTGCAAGAGAACACACTATATGCATATAGGCATCCTCATACCATCCCTCATTCTGAGCACTGACAGCCAGGTTGTGTGTCCCTTCATGAATTCAGAAAGGTAACCATTTTCAGGGACAGATTATAGCTTTCAATATATCAGTGCTTGACATACTGTAGAAAATGTAGGAGGGGCTTGAAAACTCTCTAAGAGCATGAGCAGGCAAAGTTATCACTCATATGTAGGCACTTCAAGCAAGGAAGCAAAGATGTTTTTGCTGATGGCTGATAGGGTTCATCCATCTCCCATCCAGTCTTTCATACACAGGCATATGACAAGTGCAAAACTGTTTGATTTCTCTTCCCCCCCCCCCCCATAAAAATGGGAAATATGTTGCTACTGTGGAGAAGGGAAAAAAAACCAACCAAACCGAATCAAACTTCTCCCTTTCCTAAGTCTAAGTGAGGAGACCAAGCTATTCTCAGTGTTCCTTCATGCCAGTTCCCATTTATTTGCTACTTTTCCAATATTTGCTTATTTCTAAAATCCACAGTTCCGTGGAACTTAAGTTATGAAAAGGTCCCATTTTTCATTTAAAACCAAGCTCCTAGTCTTGATAATTTTACAGAAACATTTCAAACCCAAAGCCTTGCAGGTTAATAGAATTGAAAATCATGTTAAATCCCATGACGTTAAACTAAAGGGTTGATTTATTTTTTTCAGCTGGAGATGGGATGTTCTGTGCAAGTGACAATGATTTTGTTATCCTTATATCAAATCTGAGCAACGTACAGCAAGTGGTCTTCTCAATCCAGTCTCACAGAAATTTGAACTGTTCCTCTTTCATCACTGGACCTGCTTCTAGACAGATTTATTATTTACTTGATTTTCAGCATCCTGGTCCCCAAGACAGAGGAACTGGAGGGATGAACTCTCAATACTTTCAAAAAGCTCTTTAAGACTTTATCTACAGCTGACCGGTCTTTTTGAGCCTCCAGTACACAGCATGCTTGCATTCATGAAAGTTTTTCATGACTTGAGGGATATAATTACTTGGCTTGAGTGGTGGCTGGAATCCAAATCTGATCCACAGATGCCTGCAAGAAGCACAGCCAAGCCCATAGTACCCATTTGCAGACACCAATCCAATCTGAAATCGCTGTCTAACCGTACATTAAGCCACTATTCATACTATTCAGAGTGGAAGAATGCTGTTTATGGAGCTGCAAATATTCTCAATATTTCCTTGCAGCACCTGTGCATGCTTGCTTAAGTGCAAATCCAAGTACACCTTTCTCATCTGCCCCAAGATCCTTCCAGAGACAGTACAAGGCACTTGAAAAACAGACCTATAATCATAAATATTCAGAAAGTAACCTTTTTCCCCTCCCCTAATTTTGGGATCATCGCTCAGTTGTTTCACAGATTTTATTAAACAGAGATGAAGAGAATTTGCAATATTCTCACGTTTTACTCAGAAGCTCTGTAAGATCATTTCGTAAACCTTTAAATGACCCCCGTTTCATGCCATTAAGTTATCTAGATTTCCTAAATCAATACAGAAATAATAAAAATTCATTGTTCACCAGATGCCCCTGGTTGACATATGAGAAATAGCACTGTCACTGTAACAATATTATGTATGTAAATACATACAAAAGCTGCCAGAGCTACTGCACTCTTAAACGTTGCTCTATAAAAATTAAGCAGCTTCTAGCCTTAAACCAATGACCCTTAAAAGCGGCAAATGAAATATGGGCCCAGCATCACACTAATTTACAACTGAGGAACACTTAGAAATCAAAAAAAAACCCCAAAAACCAACCAACCACCTAACTGGAAGAAGTGACATGTTACTTCAAATGATTTTTCCGTGTCACAAAATGCCATATAGGAGATCACAGGAGAGGAAAAAAAAAAACCATGGCAAGATGGTATCACAGAAGTGTTCACTCTCCCAGCCTGTCTGGGCAGGAAGAAACTCTCTTTACTACTATGAAATAATGAGTCGTATCACTCTCTGCTTTAAAATAATTGTCCTTGGTCTGTTTTAAGTGTTGTTATAACAATTCAGTTCATACATAAAACTCAGCAAGCAGAAAATTCAGAAATATTTATAAATCTACAATTTTGACACTTCAGCTCCTAGACTGCAGTTTTCCTGTTTAGCTTTAAACACTGTAATTCTCACTGTAATATATCATAGCTGTATTATTTCAAGTTACTCTGATGATGAATTACCCAGATGATACAATTACCCTAACAACAAGCCCCCCAAAATGCAATAGTTATGGAAGACATATGGTGTAGAGCCAGTAGTAGTGGCATACTGCATCTTATTATCCACTCAGCATCATTACTGCAGTACACAAAATTTAATTTTTCTAAGAAAATATGTAGTGAAGAATAATTTTAGCAGTCAGCCCTTAACATGGTACTTTCTGTCAAAGCAGCATGTAGAATAGAAACGCCTTGACCTTGGTCCTGTCTCACCAAAGATTAACAGTTGTGGTGAGATGGTATGGATGGGTTGAAGAGGCTACGGATGCTGTTACACCAAGCAGAGTGTAATTTGAAGGAATAGAAAGCATTCTAACTAAAATCACATGCCTTGACTTTGTACAATTGTTTCCCATGTAGGAAGACACCTGGGAGCTTGTGCACCTCAAATATAGTATAGCCAGCCTGAGGAATGATATACTTATTGGGAACTCCAGCTACTCAGAATGACAAACATCATTCCGTCCCACACATACATCAACATGTGTTTCCAGATAATCAATGTGAGGTTTGAAATTGAGGCTTGTTTCCCAGTTTTCATACTGTTTTTATACAGAGATGATTAAAATAGTTCTCCTGGGACTGAATACAATTATCCAAAGGTGCAAAGATTCTCCTAGAAGAAAACAAATGAGTAGCACCTTGGTATCGGTACAATCTAATCCACACTGGAAACAGTGTTTGTTTAAGGGTATTGATTTCTGTGTTTTGGAAAGCTTCACAGAACTCTTCTGATAATTTGCACGTCTGAAACAAATCCAAAATCAGAGTCAGAAGGAGGCATAACTGGGACCAGAAGAGAAGAATCAGCAGATTCTCAAACAGGTTTTCATGCTAAATGATTAATAGCCGCATGATCAACACACAGACTCATGAAAACACAAGTAATAAATTTTTGAGGATCTCAGTCAAAGGGCTTCTCCTGCAGGGAATTATTAAAAACCCAAAATTCATATTAGACACCCAACTTCTACCGAACTTTAATGAAAGCTGAAAACCTACTGCCATTCACCCTTTCATTTAATAAGCTTCCCTGTAATATTAACGACAGTCTTGAGTATTTCCTAATGCCTATCACAGACACTGGGACAAAGTACTTTTTAAACACTGTTTAAATGTAAACTTCGTATTCCTTTATTGCTTGTGTAACAATGTATTTCCAGAGTTGTTTCCTAACCTTCCTTCTCTTGCTTTGGGGTCTCCAGCTGAATAAAATTGTTCTTAATTTATATTGGCCACTCGGTATTTATCATTTCCATGGGCTTACACAAAAGAAAATAAAAAGAAAAAATAAAAACAAAGTACAAAAAGCAGTCCAGAAAGTTATTTTAAAAGTTGGGTGTCTAAATAGTGGACCTAGCTTAATATTTTTGCCTTCTCTATGTAAGATGAAGAAAATCTTACATTCTCACTTCAGAAACTTATTCTACATCTGAAACAATTCATATCTGCAAAGCAGCTAAGAGGACATAAAAGTAACCTAAACAACAAAGCAAACAAAAAGTCTGAGACAAATGTACAACTGAAGTGAGAGGACAAGGAAACAGCTCTGCCATTACCAGGCAGTAGAACTACATCATGCCACAGGTTGGGCTTGGGCTGCCTGCAGAAAGGCAAGTCCCCGTTGTTGTCCCGTTTTTTTTCAGCAGTCCTATCTTTTTCTGTTGCCAGCTTGCGTTCTCTTATCATCAAGTGTAAGAGTCATCCTACGGCAAGCTTTAATACCACGTATATTTTTCTCAATGGCAGTAGTTTCCTTTATCTTACCTTTCTTCATCTTAAAGATCTTTCAGAATCAAAACCAATTTGACAATTTCCCTGCGTGCTGTGCTGAGATACGCAGTGAGGAGTAGCCTATTATCAATGCTACAACAGAGGATCTCACTTCTTTTGATCACTTAATGCTGCAGAGCATGTAAAAATTCTTACACTGAATACATGTAGCACATGAAGTGATCAAACAGCTTTAGTTGACTGGACTGTGAAATCCGACTGGTAGCTGGAAGGGGAAAGCAAAATCTGATAGCTACCTTTACGTTCTCCTCTGCTGCTGTTGCTAACAGCCCCCAAGGTTGGAACAACATTGCTTTGGCACCTTAAAAAACAAAGCAAAAACCCAACACGTGGAAGAAAAATGCCCCAATGCAAGGAAAGGGCCAAGCACAGGAAATCATTAGGGTGTGTGAAGAGCTTCTACAATGAAGAACTCTTTGAAGAAAGCACTGCAAAACAGCACAAGCACCTTCAGCAATACGCTCTTCAAAACGCAAGAAGCTTGCAAAGAAACTTAATTGCATTTGGAAGGAACCTGCCAGATGTTTTGAAAGGCTAACCCCACGCCAATCAGACAAAATCAAACCAGAAGTCAACCCACTGCCAGGGAGTTTTGCATATAGTAGAGTTCAGTAGTCAGGCTCTGAATGCCTCTCCAAAGTGGGGAAGCGTCATGAACATTGTCATCTTCACTGGAATAATGAGCAGCAGGCTGGAACGATGTCCAAATATATTATTTGTGTTCATGAACACAATGGTATTTAAAAAAATCCCTAACAGTATATAAATACTTGCTTTACAACATGCAGTGTAAGAGCCATTAACAGCCAAAATTGCAAAATGCATCATTATCTTCAAACCCCATAAGGAAATGGAACAATGCCATCCTTTTAGTTACAAATTCTTCAGTTATGTACGTTACAATAGACTTTTATGACTGTTGTAAATTACCATTTTGCATGTAGTGACTGTTAGGCCACCAACAATCAAGTTTTAAGGCATTATTCTAACCTCACTGATTGTGCTTTCTACATACCTGGCAGATATTTACCTCTGAAAGTTAAAAGTCAGAAAAAAACCCTCTGCTTAAGTCAGGATCACTTGAGAAATAGCAATGTGGTAAAACCAGGGCATCTCTCATTAGAGTTACTTGTAACTTTTTCAGAGGTTCTGCCTCTCACCCCTGTTTCCACACACTCCAGCCTGGAAGAAATGTGATGGTAAAATATTTGATGGACAGCTGCTGCAAATGATTTGCTTTCACTGGCTTTGCTAAGATCAAGGTTTTCCTAGAAAAAGCTTAACAGAAACCAGACATATAACTGATTTCATTTCCATGCTTTGACAGTTTTAATGGTAATGAGGGACTATTTGAAAGGAAAAAAAGGGGTGGGGGCAGGATTTTATACACCAGAAGTCCTCCACTGGAAATAGCTACCCTACAAACACATCCCTTCCCTATAGCTCAGCTGCTCCAAAAGGTAACTTAGTTGGCTTAGTATGACTTGATGACTTGTGACATACAAATCTTTGATCACTTGAAGGCTGTGAAGAGCTTTGTGTTCATACAGCCAGATAATCCTTTGCAAACACATCAGCATGGCAGGTAAAAGAGTAGGCATCTCTGAAAGGGAAGGGAAGGGAAAAAGAAAAGAAAGGAAAAAAGAAAAGAAGAAAAAAGCACAGTTACTGGGAAGGGGATTCATGTACCTGTGGATCAAGTCACACTCAGGACTTCCTAAAAACATAGCACGGGAAAAACTGCATCTTAAATAGCTCCTGGGTAGCATCTGTTTGAAATAGCCTGTGCTCTGCAGCTGATAACCCAATGTCTCGCTGACTTTGCTAGCATCACAGAGGTGAAGTTTCCACATGGGTGAATTAACCACTCTTGAGCAATTTATTCAAGACCAACAGGCTCAAAATGGCTTTAGTATAGCATCAGGCAAGGTAGGCGTGCGTGTCCCTGTGTGTGCTTGTGCACACATACAGTCTCTTAGACATTCCTCTGCACCAAATGGGGTAACTTTAGGGTTTTCTTTTTCTTCTATTTTTCCAAATTGTTCCTTGCCCACAAATAGTCTCATTAAGCAGTAGTATTAGAAGCCATCACACACAGATTTTTTTCACCTGAAGTGAAGCTACAGTTTGGCCACTTCTGCTTTGCCTGTGCAACTGATAACAGATTTCTTGGCTCTTTCACCACAGCAAAGGGCATTTGTGATTGACAGATCTCCCCAGTAAGCACTCTCCCATTTCCTATTTCAGCTCCGCACATCCTGGGGACTGTTCAGGCACAGTGTTGTACAAGTACTGTGCCCACCCCGCCGTGAAGAAACTCCACAATTGCCAGCACACAAAACATACCACAAACAAAGAATCCATTGGAGCTGCTCTTCTTTAAGCCCAGCTTCTTATAGTATGGGATGACTTACTGTGCCTCCTAGATAATTATAATTATAATTATGTTCTTTGTTGCATCCCACACTCAGAAACTAAACTTGGAGAGACTGGTACTGACAACCAAGACCTTTTCCACCTTATTTCACCAATTTTTATAAATACATCATGATCTATATTTGTATGCAAATACCCCTGTGCCTGTATGCTTGTATATCTATATGTTTTACGTATGCATAGATATAAAAATGACAAGGTGAGACAGAACACTGTGCTGCACGCACTCCATATAGAGGGATAGGAATACAAAACAACGTAATGAATATTTGCCATTACTGCTTAACTTTGTTGGGGTACTAAGACAGTGAGCAGAGTAGGACAACCACAGTAAACTGAATTCTACGGGAATGAAAATATTAAATACAAACATTTGTCATCACCTCAAGGCAGGGACATTGTCCTCTCATTTGTTGATAGGTGACAGGCTTTTTTTTTCTTTATAAACAATGAATTATAGAAAGTTAAAGTTTGCAGATGTACATTCTTGAGTTTTGCAGTTGTGTTTGACTAATTTAACTAATACTGTTCTAATTTAAAATGCCTTCAGTTTCAGTGCTGATGGATATTTGCCTCCTGCAGAATATTATCAATTAAGAGACTTATTCTAACCATAAAAATAAAATAATGCTGTGTTTATTGTTATCAGAGAGACTAAACTATAATAAGGATTGCTGATTAATTACTTATCAGGGAGAATTGACCTTAATTAGGGTCAACTTCCATGGCAGACAGCTTAATTTATTCTTTAATTTCTGTGTGTGAACACATTTCTCCCTGCAGAACAATTGATTCACAGCAATTCAAACTCTTCAACCGTGTTTTTATTTTTTTAAAGGAAAAAAAAATAAAAAAGGTGTATTTTGAAACCAGCATATCTGTTCAGAGTAAGACCCAACTGCCTTAAATTACTAAAACTAACATCTATTGTTTTTTTTACTCCTGTTTCCCTGCTGAAATAACTCTCACAAGAGAGGGCACTACTAATGGGAAGGTTTAGATTAGATAATATGGGGAAGTTCTTTACAGAAAGAGTGGTGAGGTGCTGGAATGGGCTGCCCAGAGAGGTGCTGGATTCCCTGTTCCTGGGGGTGTTCAAGGCCAGGTTGGAAGGGACCCTGAGCAACCTTGTGTAGATCCAGGCCTGGAGGTTGGTGTCTCTGCCTGTGGCAGGGGGGTTGGAGCTCTATGATCCTTGGGGTCCCTTCCAACCCAGGCCATTCTGTGATTCTATGGGGATCTGGACACCCCTGTATCCTTAAACTCCCCATTTCAGGTCCTGGTATCAGTGCAGGATTGAGATGCATCTCCAGACCGTTAAATATTCAGTCACCCTACACTGCATTGTCCCTTCAGTGCTCTTCTCCCACTGTTCAAGGGGAATGATTTTAAACCAGCTAAGACATGTTGATACAGCCAATTGTCATGCCTTTGACTGAAGCACAGGCAGCTCTTTAACTTTGTTGTTTGCAGATGTAATAAGTAAGGTGCAGTAAACTAAATTCTGTACAATGTGCCTACTAGATAAAAATACCTAGGGATGTGCATATTCCACAGTCATTAATGAGACTGATACATAGCGTGGGCAACCCCAGGTTTGCATACATGAGGAGCAGCTGTGGCATGAGAGAAAAATCAGGCTGCCAAACCTATCTAAGCAGCCAGGTAAATACTCAGGAAATCTTGTACTGAGACGTGTGCTGTCATGCCTAGATGTCTATCTCCACATGCCCCAAGGGAGGGTAGCTGGATCTTATAATTTTCCACTATTATTAATAATAATTTTATATAACAATGCACATGTATAATTATTATTGATTTATTATTTTTAAAATTATAGTTATGTATTTCAAAATATTAGTTTTCTAAATAATTTTTTCTTACAATTTTTTTTTCTACCTTGACCCTTAGTAACTGGGATGGAAAAAAAAAAGGAAATAGACTTGTGTTCCTTGTGAACAATTGTTTTGTTCTAGAAATTAATAGAACACAATATGAAGCCTCTGAATGTGACTCCTGCAGAGATGGCCTATGATCCACTAGAAAGGGTTGCTTAGAAAACTTTCTATGAAAATAAATAGATGGAGAAAAAAATCTATAGCCAACTATAAAGCACTTATTACTTTCAGTGTTTTCTAATAAGTGAATACACCCCAAACTGAATACAATGAGGTAAACCTTCCATATCCAGCATCTAATATTTTTGGCATTACTCTCCCTGTTGGGCAATGGACTCAAGGTTTGTTGGATACAGAAGCAAACAAAAAAATGCAGGAAGAAGTGCGGTAGGAGTGGCCTTTAGAGCTTCAAAATTTAGCTTGGAAAATCAGAAGGGATTTATGACATTAGAATTTGTTAATTATACATCTACAGTACAAGATAGGTTCCATTTACTAGTAAAACCCATTTACATCATGCTTACAGCCCCAAAAAGCCATTAAAATTTTTTTAAAACTTAACTAGGCAGCTCTGAATTCAGAAAAATGTAGACCTGTTTAGGAAACACCACTCTTATCCCAGATCATGTCATTGCAGGCTGGAGTACTTCCCACTTCAATTAGTCCACACCATCCCACCCAGCAACTCACCACCAGCCTCCACAACCTTTCCAAAAGAAGATCTCAGATGACATTTCTATGCAGTCTCCTGCTCTTCCCCCATCCCATCCCCAGATTTCCTGGCCAAGCTGGACTTCTCAGGTTTGCCTCTTTCTGCAGCATAACCTGACATCCTAGTGGCCCCGCTCCACATCTCCCTTGTTCTTGGAGAACATGCCATATAAATGGGAAATATAACATAAAGAGTCAGGTCAGCAGAGCATAATGGTGACTTCAGGAATCTTTGAAAACACATTAATGATTATAATATGGAAACATTACAGCGTTATAACACTTTCCACACAGCTTGGTCCCAAAATGTCTTCCCATGAATCAGTAGCACTACATTATGAAATTAAGGCTTGCTCCCTACTTGCCCCAATGCTTTCTGACATATTTTTTAGTTCACATGCTATCCTCTGCCCCTGAAGCACCTCCAAATGCATTTTCCAAAGAGAACCTGGTAAAACATAGGAATAACAAGTATTATGCATAACAACTGTTTTTCTGCCCCCCTTGGGCAATCCTTTTAGGGATATAATTTGTTGGCAATAATGTGCTTTGGTTTTAAAAGCAAGTAAGTGCAAAGTGACAAGGGCAAACACGAAGAAAATAATGCAGAAATCTGTATTGAATGATTGTATGGGCTTCCAAAATCATTTTATATTATGTAGACTTAGAAGAACAATTCAATGTGGATATTGCCTGCAAAAAAAGTATTTTATACCTTCTTGCTACCACCAGAATAGCTTCAGCAAACAGTCCTAACCAACCCAGTGAGCCAAATCATAAAGCTTCAGGCAGTCATGAAAAACTATTGATTTTTTTTTTTTAAAACCTTTCTTCAGCTGTAAATTTCTATTGATATGTGACAAAAATGCTCAAGTGGCATTTGCTAGTACAGCCATTGTGGGAAAACCCAAGATTGCAACCTCTCTGGTTAAGCCGCTCGGAAGTTTAATGTGGTCAGCTTCAGAGCGCTCCAGCTGATCTTGGATCAAATAAAACACATCACACATGTTCCCAATAGCAATAATCAAAACTGAGGTTTTCAGATTTTGCTGGAAACAAAATTACAGCAAGAGAAACGGGCTCTATATTTCTTTTTATTGCTGAGAAATAGACTCCTAACAATGAACTATGTGGATTTGTTTTATTTTGTGAAGTTAGCTCATCCATCCCACGGTAGCACATGATTAGTACCTCCCTCCTCCTCCCTCATCCCCACTCACGGCTAAGGGGGTCTGATCCCTGATTGCTTTGATCCGTATGCCTCCATTTGCTCTGAGCAATGCTATTTCAAAGCCCAGGGCTAGGATGGGAAAGAGTGCATGAGTGTCTATTCTGGGGTTATTACCGAAATTGTAACGGGCCCAGTTGTGCAAGTTGAGATACATCCAAGGGATCCTCAGGACCTGGGGGTTAGTGAGCTGTTCACACACCAGGAATTGCTCCACGTGACCAACCTGTTCTGAATGTCTGAAGCTGACAGAAGGTGAAGAACCATGTCCTGTATTAATGAGATACCAGATGAGAGTTTTGTTTCCTTCTAAATAAGATGCACTGAGAAACAGTATGCAGCCAAGTGCTTGTTCCTCAAAGTCTGCTTCACCAGAAAATAACGGAGAACCAGAGCTGCCATCTCTTCCCATGCCCCAGCCCAATCCTTACAATTGCTTTCAATGATTCAGAGACCATTACGTGAAAGGTACTGCTCTACAGCTGCAAGAGACCAGCATGGCCGGGCACAGATCTTTGTCCCACGTGTGCACAGCCACAGAAACATGGGGTGACCACACTGCAAGCTGGATAAAAGTCAGAGTTGTTCATGACCTTCCTAGACAAGAGTTATGGCTGCAAGACACTGATCATATTAAGCTCTGGTAGAAGAAAGGGATGACGCAAGACTGAGCTACGTGTTTTCCTTCTCTAAACGCTGTCCTATTTATTTCCTCTCCTCCTAACAGCAGAAAAAAAGAGCTTGTTCCCATCAGAACTTGGGTCCTCTCTTCACCATCAGGTGAGACAACCCATCAGTCCGCCTCGGCCAGTGCCTCTGGGATGACAGCAACCTCCTCAGATTGAAGGTGTGTCTGCAGAGCACATTGGGCTGCTTTTTCCTGCAAACAAAAGCTATAAAGCCAGGGAAATAAACTTTCAACACCGACTAGGGTACTCAGATGCAAAGCTGCTGTCAGCTCATGCTGTGTACAACACCATAGCACAACATTACTATGGCTTTTAGTCACACAAGCTAGAATAGGTTGATTACGTCTACCCATAATACACTCGCATTTCTGGCTGGCTATACTGTGGCTAGCACTCAGTCTTTCACCTTAAATAATGCTGTTGAGAAAACAAGGGTTGGGGAGGTCCCAGCAGTACAAACCAATCATGGTTTCTAAAATTATTTAAGAGGAAAACTTGGGTAAATATTTCATTTTCAGCCTATGTAACAAAATGAGCTACTGAAATTATACTATCAGAGTTTCCAACCGTATGCAGCAAAATATAAAAGGACCGTGCATTTGACCAGTGCCTGATAATTCCAACACTCAATACACAAGAGTAAACCGAGTCTCTATAGAGCCACACAGCAGATAAAAGGCTAAAACCTAGTCGCTGTTGTTCCAGCATCAGGTAATTTCCTTCTAGACCTTCATGCTGGAACACAGCACCTAAAAGAGAACAGAGATGGGAAGCTCCAAAGTTTCCCTGGGCTTTGTACTGCTCTCACCGATGCCTGGAGAGGCTGCACGTTGCTCCATTTTCCAGCTGCTGCTTGCACCACTTCGTAAAGGTGAGATGGGCCGAATCCCGTGTTTAATTTAACACTGTAATTCTTGGAAACAACTGTAGCACTACTTCCACCTTCCAAAGTCCTTCACTGGAGAGTTACTTCTCCCATCAGCAGCAAGTGGTGTAAGACAGCAGCGAAGGGGACTAACAGAGGAACCTGCACTGCTGTGACTTTCCCCCTAATGCTGGCCTTGCTACTTCTACCTATGTGTTACATGCATATTATGTGTTACAAGGAAAAATATGTACATTCTATATTAAAAAAAGACCAAAACCACAAAACACCAAAAAACCAAAACCTAAACAAAAATTTCTCCAGTCTTCATCTGCACTCTTGTCAGCATCCCATTACAACTTCGTACACCAGCAGACTGCAGGCATTTATTATTAAAAGAAACTGAACCTCAAACCCTCCTGGAAATAACAGACAGGATGTATATGAAAGAGTTGCCTGCACCTGCCAACACCTGTCTCAGGATACAGAAGAGTCTCAGGGTTAGGAGACTCCCAGCTTAATACTTTTTAGTGCCATAGATTTAGAGAGTAATTTCAGTATCTCTTTGCCTCAGTTTGTTTTTCGTACAAGAGGGATAGCATCTACAGTGCCAGGGAGGATGCAAGGACATGGTTCTGCTCCCAAAATATGGTAACAAAACCCACAGAGATTAAGAACATGATGATCTTTCAATCACACATCTCAGTCCGCGAAGTGCAAGTCAGGACACTTGGAAAAAGATGATTTTCTGTGAGCCTCTGCACTTTTTCCTTTTATGCAGCAAAATCCTAAGTCTTTTCCAGAGGAAATTTAAATCAATACATACACTTTGCTTTGGTTTGTCATGTTCACAGCATATCTGAAAAATATTTGTGCCATCTCCTTTTTGAGATGATATTTTTAGAGTTGGGGGAGGAGCATATTTAGATGGAAGGGGAAAAAATACACAGAAGAAACCACATTTGCAATCACATTTCCTGATTAGATCTTTGCAGAGTGCTGCCTGTCTTATTGCCACTGGTAAATATGGGGCAGTAAATGTTTTCAATACTAACTCATTCTCTTGTTCTCCATCCTTGTCATCTTTGCAATAACATGTGTTGGTAAGTATAGGAAGACAGGCTTCATATGTGTGTTTTCTAGGGTTTAGGGGTTTTTTTGTTCTTCAGCTATAAGTATCAGTCACAACTCCAGCTGCAACACCCCTTACTGTGCAAGGGAAAAATGAAATCAAAAGCTCACTGTTTTATGTAAGAACCACCTTAATAATCTCATAAGGAAGTGTATGGCTTTAGGGAGCTGCATAAAACAGTGAACACAAAGATGAGGGAAGGTGCATTTGATCCCTTTCTTCTTGTTTGTACTTAAAATAAGCTATAATTGTGTCTATCAATAAGACATAGAGGTAATAAGAGGAAAGTATCATGAAACCAGCAGTAATCCGAGCTTAAAAATACCTTGTTAGTAGAAATGGGATCTAAAAGAAAACTTTGAGGATTTAGATGCCTCAGTAAGCAGTTCTATTACTTCCATACCTTAACTTATTCACCATATGCACTCAGATTGATAAAAACGTTCCACTGGATTTATTTTTGTGTGTTCAGAATATGGGCGTGCTCTTAAAAATAATGAGGAAGGTTCAGTCTTCCAAGCTTTGGAATATTAAGAGCTTTGCTAGCAAAAAAAAGAGAGGATGTGAAGAAGCAACAATCAGCTTTATGACAGGCACTTCATTAACCCACATACTTTATAATTTGCTCACCGAACTATGTGCTTTTCCTCTCCTCTCAGCAGGAACATAAATAGCAAAGACTATCATGAGCTGTTAGGCTCCTAGAAGATGGTTAATCTTACCAAATATACCACAGAGCATTTACTGCTACATATTTATTTATTTAGATTTAGAATGTGATTAAGGGGAATACAAAACTGGTAGATCTTGAAGGTGCATCTCAACAGATACCTAAATTGCAGCGGTGCACTTGAGTAAAACTCAACAGAGCTGGAGAACTTAAAGACAGAAAGTCTTCTAGCCCTGGCAGCAACTTCTGCATGTGTTATCGAGGTATTATAACAATGCACTGCCAAGGAAATATCAACCAGCATTGCTTATGGGACCAAGATGCAAAGGGGTGGAAAGAGGAAATGGAGTGGGACTGAGCTATTCCCTTCCATACAGCCAAAAGGGAAAATTGGGTCTGAACTTGCACAGGGAGAGGATGATAAAGAAGAGCCAGGCCAAGCCTGGGTGGCACAACTGCCAGGATAGGGGTCTGCAAGCACAAGGAGCGAGGCTTGAGGCAAGTTTTTGTCTGGGACTGGGTTGCTTTTTTATCAGTCAGTTCTGCCTACTGGACTGAAGCTCCTACAGCAAGGCTGCATCTAACGTCCCACTCCTCAAAGAGGTATCTCGCAATATTCTGGGATGATGAGACCACTTTCTGCTGGGGACAGGGGACAGCTAGTGAGAGTGGAGTCCAAGTATGTCTACACGAGAAGTAGAGAGTTGGGAAACAAAATAATTAACAGCAAAAGACCACTATTATTCAACTACAAGAATAAAGGGCAATCAGTGATGCAACCTCTTTGCTTTTTTTCCCCTGTATTTATTTGTTATGGGTCTCAGCCAACGTTCCTCACAGTGGGAGATTTCTGATGGCTTTTGCTAGGCTTTGATGAGGCCCACATTTGCTCATTTGCACAATATATTTATTTTCACCCCCAACTGTGTTGATCAGCATGCAGCAGCAAAGTCCACCGAATGCTTTATATAAAGCCCCCACTTATTAAACAGTTCCAAGCTCAGACTGAAATAGCTTTATAAAGCCAACATTACCTGAGTCATTCCTCTGGGAGACTTATGGACTGAGTGTTGGGAAGATGTTTCCAAACTGCTTAAATGACTATTAATGGAAGCTGTGATCCTAAGTTATTTAAGAGCATTTGAAAGTCCCAAGTAAACCCTGCTTAGCAATGGGAAACACCAGCTGAATGTTTCCCTTATAACAAAAACAAGATAGAATCAAATTCGGGAAAAATGAAAGGTTGCTGCATTTACACAAGCAAACAGCAGATTAAAGCTTTATGCAGCAGAATTATGTCTGCAGCATTGTCTCCTTCCATCAGCTCAAATACCTCCATTAAGACCACCAGACTTCCACTGCTGCAGTATGCTAGAGGGCTTTATGAACTCTCAGTTTACTCCTCAAGCCCTCCTAAACTTATAAAAACAGCCCAGTGTTAAGGTCACAGCTCCACAGGTTGATGTCTTAAGGCTGACTTTCCTAAAAGCTCAGTTTGGAACCAGGATGCCACCCCAGATTTCCTGCATGAAGATTATCCAACACGAAAACCTAGTCTGCAACTAGGACTGCAAGTGGCACAGCACCATTACAACACCAGTGATTTTGTAACATAAATTTAAATAGAGGCACGGCATTACACTGTTCCAAACTAACGTTTAGTTTTTCAATTGTCAAGCCTGGCCTTGGCTAAATACGTTTCTGGAAAAAAAGAACACCCCTGTTTCTTTCAGAACTACTTTTTCATGAGAGGGACTTATTAAGAAGGTATGTTAGTTTCTGATGTATCAGCATTTTAACCCCCTGCAAATAGTCTGTCAGAAAATTTATGACTGCTTTTTTTTTTTTTTTCCCCTTTTCCCCTTCTGATTAAGCACATTTGCAGTTGGAATGCATCAAGCTGGTGATGCTGGCTTTACCTCATTAAAAAGTGCAAATCCTCTGTGCATTACTGTTCACCAGGGTACAATTTTTAAAACACCGGTACAAGAGCCAGTGAATGTCAGGCAGCAGAGATGAGGCTCACAGGGAGAGGAAAGCTCTTCCCATTAGACCAAGCTAAAAAGGGGTGGGAAGGACAAACTTTCATACTGATAAGCTCCCTTCTAGATATAAGCATCAAAAAGCAATGAAAAGAAGAGAAATTGGCTCTCCCTATAAATCTTGCCTCTTTTATAGCCACACTGCCGTCATTACCGAGTTCCTGTGAGGCCTTTCATTTGTAAAAGTCTTTTCTTTCACTAATTCCATTAAACAGAAAGTTTCATACATGAATATTTGATTGACACATTATTAGGAGAAGTACAAAAAAAGCAGTGGTGCCGCATTAAGCTCCCCTGCTACAGTCATCATCTTTTCCCAGCGTATCTCTGTATCTCCCCCCTAACACAGCGAAAAGGCAAAAGGAGAGAAAAGACTATGCTCATTAGGAAGAAAAATGGAAGCAGCTCATCTGAGCACCCCATCTGCTGCCATCATGTCAGAGACATCACATTTTACTGCTGTCACCAGCAGGTGCATGCAATTACGTGACAGCAAAATGAACTATGGCTTCCCGGTGACTGTTTCGAGCAGATTTCAGACTGTTGGCAAGTACATGATAACAGACCATGGGCATTTGCTTCTGAATAATTCCTGGAATTCAGATTAAAAAAAAAGAAAAAAAAAGTAAAGGTGGGTCCTTTCCTTGTGGAAGGCTACTGGAAGAAGCAATAGAGACAGCAACCGAGGATGATGGAGGGCATGAGACAGGCTAAGTCTGAGTTGGGTGGTTAATACGAAGATGGCTAGGGCCAGTCTGTTCAATTCTGATCTCATTTACACTCATATACCGGGGCAACCAAGCCCAAACCAAATACTGAGGAATACACTGTGGGTATGTTGAAGGAGTAGGGAGAGCACTTGGATCTCCTCTACTAAATATATTGTTGCTGCTCCAGGTTGGTGGCTAATTAAACAGAACTGTTAATGATAAATAAAAGGTCACCGATTTTTATGCAAGGGTAAAAGCGTAACACGATGACTCAGTTTGGATCGCTGACACAGAACAAGTCAGTCACAATTGCAGCTAAACGTCTGTTTTCCCTGCAGAGCCTGTATTTCTGCACAGAAAAAGGAGAAGGCACCAGCAGAGCAGGTAGAGCACGGAGGGTGTTCCTACGGGAGCCTCTCTGAGCCGAAACCTACAGGGAAGAAAGCCGTACAGCCGATGACTATTCATCGCAGCTCCGCTGTGTGATGCAAAGATGCCAAAAATGGCTGAAAAGGTGAAAACGGTCTTCCAGACAGAAGTTCCTTTCTAAGGGCTGTTGGGTTTTTTTTTTTCCATTGTACTTAATCCCAAATGCTTACAGGACTCTATTCACACTTGCCAGGGAGGGTTTCTTCCTTCCTTATCTGAATGTGATGATGAATCAAAAGTAAGTTCTCTTCTGTTATCTAAGGTGATAATGGAGAATTGCAGTTTTGCCAGGGGCTGCAAGATGCCTTCACAGTGTTCTCAGAAAACCATCACCCAAAACTGGAGTAAAGGCTAATTTTTCCAGGTTAAAAATAAATAAATTTTAAAAAAATCTCTCTCCCTGAAGGATTCTTTTAAGGAGGACCGCAGCACTGCGGAATATTCAACCTTATTCATTAACTACACCTGGCTGTTAGGAATTTTGCCTACTGGTAGCCAATTCCTGAGAATGCCAATTATTTTCTGAACTATAAGCTATTAATCACCTGGTATGACAGAAGTGCTCCATTTCGCTTCAGTGACTAGAAATGGCACAGCCATTTTTACCATGCCTGGCATAAACCACTTGAATGGTACCGGGACTGCGATGTGCCTGGGCAGTTTGCTTTAATTTAAAACAGTATATAAATCTTGTAATCTGAGGGAATTTTTTGTTTCATAAGGCACAACTTATTTTAAGACTGATTATTTTAACACAGCTACAGAGATCACCTTTTTTTCTCCAGTCAAAAGTGCTAATGCTATCACTCAAGCAAAACTGGTTTACAGGCAGATTTCTTTCCTTAAGGAGAAAGGAATAAGTCTTTTAAAATTATATTGTATCCCATAATTGTATAGAGCAAACCAGGGAAATTGGGGCATTTTCAAATAGGGCAACAATGATGGAGCAGCCTTGTAAATAATGTCTTAGTCGGGATGTGTAAGTTAAACCCTAAAATAACAAAGGCAGTTTCCAAAGTAAACCACAGTTTGCTAGGTTATGTTTCTGTCATCTTATTACAGATCTCATAACCACCAATCTTTTATTTTTAGAATTAACCGTTAGGGTCACACTATGAGAGGATCTCAACTTCATTTATTTAATGTTGTATTTCCAGCTATGAAAAACACAGCTTAAAGTTCAAGCCACTCAACGAGTTGAAAAGGGTCAACTTTTTTGTAGAGTCCCATGGTGCAAAGATGCCAGTGTCATTGCTCATCAGCTGAAATGCAATAAAGCACATGTGATGTTTGAGGGGAAAGAAAGAATTACCTATGAAGAAAGAAAAATTTTCACTAATAGGCAACTGAATTCACACCACTAATTACAGCAGAATATAAAATAGCTTTTCCAATAACCAAACAGAAATGTGTAGAATTCTTTTTTGTAAATTAAATGTCTTCCTGAACCAGCAGATGGATTCAGTGCTGTTGCTACTGTTCACAACTTCATTAAGCAGCAATGCAGCTGCAGCCTTTAATGGGGAGCTCAGAAAATTCTGCACCAGGGACTGTCTGCAGAAGTGACACTATTTTGAGAATGGGAAAGTGAAGGATAAAAAGCTGCTCTCCTCCACTTTGCCCTGGCATGAACTTAGGTAAACACACAGAGGAAGAGGCATTTGCATTGCATCACCTCCACATAGGCACCGTTTGTCTTTCCAGGTTCAAAACATGCTCTTTGAGCACTAGCCCGGTGCTCTGAGACCTTATCCTTTAACAAACTTCCATACTGTGAATGCATGCCCAGGAACTTACTCTCTTTGCAACGGCCCTTGCTGGTAAGAAGGAAGCAGTGAGGAGTCTGGTTCGTTATCTTCCTCAGCCTGCCCATGCTTCTTGGCCATTCAAATCAAGGAGGTGGCCTCAATCTTGGCCAGCTCTATGAGCAGCCTATGCAAATGAGCTGCTCTGCCTGTAAGCCAGGAGCATGGTTTTTTTACCTCCTGCTACACCGATGTTAGAAAGTAAGTTAGTGCCACAGGAACACTCCTGGTCAAGACAGGAGTTCAGCGTGAAATAGCTCTTTGTTTCACTTCGACCGTGCGGTATCAAATAGGTGCCTGCGTGCACACAGCAACCGTGCCACTCTGAAAGAAACCCCCGACTTCACAGACAGCCCTCTGCACAATAACCAGGTCTCCTAGACATAAAACGCTTTGATTAAATTGGGGCAGCGATGAGGCAAGCAGGCAAAAGCAGTATCAATGTTTTCTGATATGTAAAGATATTAGTGAAGACTTTGACTTCAGCAATGATTTCTGGCACAGATGTGCTTTAAATTTAATGAGATCCTCATTTATATTCTGGAAAAAGAAAGAGAAGAGTAAACTGTATACTTACTGGAAATCAGCAACAACTAACTCTAAGGCAGTCAAATGAAAACATGTACTGGTAACTTTTACCCTTCTATTGTTTGCTGGCCTTATTAAAAACCTAGTTGGAGCTGCTATCACAGCAGCTCTACCCTGCAACCCTAATGTGCCGTATGGATAATCTCATTGTTCAGTAACAGCTGCAGGGATGCACTTACCCAGTGATGGCTATGGGGACAGACACCCTGAGGGGCCATAGCACAACCAAAGCCCATGTCTGGCTCAATATAAGGAAACACAGCAGAACAGGAACTAGCTTATTCTTTCTCCATCAACATGGCAGTTGCGGGGAATCACAGGACTCCTCAAAGGATGCCAAGAACAAAGCAACAGAAACAATAGCAAAAAGGGTGGAGCAGGGCAAGCAATAAACTCCAATTCCAGGTTTTCCACTGAACAAGTTTCTAAACATATGCTTTTTTTTATCCTAGGATTTTAATATTAAATTGGACAAGTAAGCAAGCCAAGCAAGCCAAGAGTAACATTTCTTTCTGCCCTACTGCTGACCTCAAGGAAAGATCAAGAAAAACTTTTGTTTTTTCTTTTCACTTTTGCTGTTGTAATTTACATTCTTATATATCTAGCAGAGCTCCCTCAACTTTTAGTTCATTTTTGGATCATTACTTGAGGCTGCAAATGGAATTCAAACAACAGGAAGTAAAACAAGTATTGAAATTAATTAGGAGGAGTTTTTTAATTTAAAAAAAAAAAAAAACCACCTCAGAAACATTGCAGTGCCTTGGCTTGCTGCAGAAAACCATTTCTAGCCCCCAACAGAATATACTTAATATATTTTTCACAAAACCAACCAATTGGAGTCAGTACGTACAACTCCCTTGCTTTGGAATATATGCTTGTGTATCTCACATCTACAGGTAGCTCATTAATGAGAATTATATACTTGAAGAGAAAAGTGAAAGCATCAGTTAAGAAACCTTCTGTTTCAGATATGCTGGCTACTGTCCTGGCTGCACTGAAGAAACCATGGGAGGAAATTGCTAACCATATTTTTCTACATTTCTTTAAGTTATAGTTGGCTGTAAATTACATTTAATAAGCATATTATTTAAAGATTTCCGAGAACATTCCAACAGCAATATTTGCTATCCCAATATAATCTGAGCTCTTTTAAGCCATGCATATCACTGAAAGTCACTGGGCCAGTTCCACAGCCACCATTCTCATGAGCTTCCTTTTGTTCTGGCAATTAGGCCATCTGCCAGGAGCTGAAATGATTAGCAATAAAAAGAAATTCAGCAGCTCTGCTTTGCAATCTCTTCAGTTAGTCCTGGTTCCCTTACCCACTGGGGGTACCATGGGAATCGGGTGAACAAAGAGCAGTAACAGAGGACACTGTAAATTAGGGGGGAAATTTTAAAAAGAGCATTATAAGGTCAAAGTGCAAACAAAAAAACCCCAACCACCCCAAACCCAACTTGTTCTCAATTATATTTCTTTCAGAGCAGCACCAGGGATTTCATCACTTCTCTTTTATTAATTCCACACACACTAGTCCTCAGAAGTGGCAACCAAACTTCTACTCTTCTCTCGCTTGCTCAGTCAGGCATTTGATCAAAACTATTTCCTATTATCTATACATGTGTGCATAGGCACACACGGATCCCATTCTTGATTAAGGCATTTAAGCACTGCTGTGATTCAAATAATAATACTAATAATGGATTAACCAGCAGCGGACATTAGTGCAGCTGATGATCTTTAGCCTCCTGCCTTGAGCCTGCAGGAAATCAGAAGTCCTTGCCCATAATTGAAGCTGGGATGTACTGAGAATGGAAATTCTGTTTGGCAAAGGAGTGTGGATTCTAGAACTCTGTTGTTTAAAGCAGCATGAAACTCACAAAATTCAAAATCTTCAGAGAGAAAATAAACAAATCTAATACATTAAGACCAGTTTGATGGAACAGGATTTTCCAATGGGAAAATAATTTTATTAACCTTTCTACCACTTAGCTGCAATATCAAAGAACATAATAGTATCGATGCTGCCAAATAATAACAACAACAGCCTCTTTAAATGCCCTGGACAGCATTGCTGAAAGCCAGTAGGCACTAAAGTGAACCACTGGTAATGTACAAAACGATCCCCACACTGCTTAGCAATTTCCTTCCATGATGTAAAAGTGGTAGCTACATTATTTTCAATATGTACATTTTTTAAATCCCAAACAGAATTCAAGTGTAAAGTAGGGTAGGACACACATATTCACCATGTACTGCCTGTATGTTTATTTGCCTGAAGACTGAAAAAGTTGAAGAGTGATAAAATTTCAGTGACTGTAAGTATAATCATTCACCAAAATTAGCTATAATTTTGCTATGAAAAATGTTTATAGAACTGCCAGCTGATCTGCCAAGTCAGTTATGTGCATGTGTTCTCTTACTGCCTCTCTGAAAAGAGGTTACAGAAAATTACATTCCCGCCTAACCTCCAGACGTTGTATTCTCTTACGCAATAAACAAACAGATGTTCTCATTTTTCATTTTGGTCTTCATGCCTCCTAAATCCTGAGATTCCTCTCCAGACATGGGGTTCAGAATAGATACATTAGATTATGAACCCAGGAAAGATTCTTTTTCTCTGTAAGTCACAGGACACCTCTGTACATACTCTATCCCCTCTCCATCTTTCTAGTCCATCTAACAGAGTGTTTCCTACATGCCTCTGGCAGTAATGTAAAAATATTTGATTAAAATAATCCACTCCACAGAACGAAATCAAAAATGAACGTGGAATAAGTTGTACAGCAGTAGCAGTAAACACATGAACACAACGACTTTTTCTGTCTTCATCAGCAGATGATTCAATACATTAAAACTGGAGAACCTAACTCTCCTGGCCTCTGCATGCAATTTTGCTTCTCGTAACTCAAGGTAGTATATCAGACACCAGGATTTCACTCGTGGATGTCTGTTGTTAAACAGGCAATCAAAGGCAGCATGGTTAGAGAAAAGAAATTGTCAAGCATCAGCCTCACTCATTATGTCTAGCATCTTCCAAGTGAAAGGATACAGGAACTTTTCACCAGAAAAAGACATTACAACCAAGTGCAGAACTGATTGCACTTGAAAAGCATGTTCTTTTCTGGTATCTCTACCCCTCACCCCCAACTCTCTGAGTAAAGCCAATTATAACACTCTATTTAACTCTTCTTGTAAAATGCGCATATGAACTGTTCAGAAATTAAACATAAAACAGTGTTATGAGAAACTATCACTCTATTTTCCAAACAAAACACCACAAAATTTCCAAGGACAAATGGGTATGTCAGAGTGAAAAACAAACAAACAAAAAAATCACTGTCAGAGATTAAATGCTACTGGTTTAAAAGTGCCAAAGAGAGAAAGAAATATTGCAGCATATCATCAGTACAAAATGTTTGACAAGCCTCGGTTGCTGCTTCTTGAAGAAGCTATAAAGAATTCGGAGATGAAGAAAGAAGTGTGGTGCTGCAGAATGGGAGGTATCAGAGTCCCTGTCTCTATGGTTTGATCCAGTGGTACTTGGATACCACACCGTCCTCACTGTGCATGTATTTCTCCACAATCCTCATCCTCAGAGCTGCACACCTATTGCAGACTTGTGTCTTTTCAGAAGAGGCTGAGAAAAAACCTGATTTGCAATTATGATTCAAAAAGGACAGACACATTTACTCATTGTTCAGGCAAGCAGTGATGAAATCTCTTGAAGAAGTTTAAGAAGTTTCCAAAGAGACTTCAGGGTTTTAGTGAGGCTAATTGAGGGAGGGGGAGTGCAAGTGGTTTTCTTTTAGCCCATTTGGGGCAGCAAAGAACACGAAGTGGGCTAAGAAAGTAGAGGTGTTGAATAGGTGGATGAGGGGCTGGTGCCACCTTAGGAACTTTGGGTTTTTCAATCATGGGGTGGTTTACTCAGCGCCTGGCCTGATAGCAGCAGACAGATGCCACCTGTCTCCAAGAGGGAAAAGAATCCTTGCTCAAGAGCTGGCAGGCCTCATTGACAGGGCTTTAAACTAGTTAGGAAAGGGGGGAGGGGGTAGAGTGAGGCTTGCTAGGGTAGGGCAGGTAGCCTCTAGCTTTATACTACATTCAAAGGATGAAGAGGTTGAAATTCAACGAGATAGAGAAGGGCTTGGGAATGCTGAAATTCTACAAGATTGTAGGGAAATACCTCTAAAGTGTCCCATAGGAACTTCTGGGGACTCCTCAGAGGAGGTAGTATTGCTGACACCCCTCCCAGAACCTTCTAATGTCCCTTCTAATGTGGGGGAAAACTTCAGATTCCTCCCAGAGGTTTGATGGAAGGCTCCTCAAAAAAGGTAGTGAGTCAGAAAGCACAGGTGAAGTGTGTGAACTGTCTTTACACGAACACATGCAGCATGGGTAATAAGCAGGAGGAATTGGAAACCGTGATGTCACTGGAAAATTATGATCTAGTTGTAATCACGGAAATATGGTGGGATGATTCCCACAACTGGAATACCCCTGTAGAAGGGTATCGACTTTTTAGAAGGTATAGGCTAGGTAAGAAGGGTGGTGGAGTTGCCTTCTGTGTTAAACAGTGGATAGACTGCGAGGAGCTCTCTCTGACAAGTGGTCAGGAGCAGGTTGAGAGCCTGTGGGTCTGAATTAGGGATGGGACTAACTTTCTGGTTCAGGTTCTGGACAGACCGACCAGAGGCGATGCATTGCTGGACCTGGTGCTCACCAATGTGGGGGAGATCATTAAAGGTGTTAAGGTTGGAGAAAGCCTGGGATGCAGTGACCATGCCCTAATTGAGTTTGCGATCTCAAGGAATGTGGCCCTCACAAAGAGTGGGATCAGGACCCTGAACTTCAGGAGAGCAAACTTTAGGCTGTTTAAGGACTTGTTGGCCAAGATCTCCTGGGAGGTGGTCCTTAGAGACAGAAACATTGAGGAAAGTTGGCTACTCTTTAAGGATGCCTTTCTGAGAGCTCAAGGGCTCTCTGTTCCTCTGAAGAAAGTCCGCAGGAGGGGCAAGAGACCAGCATGGCTAGGCAAGGACTTGCTGGCCAAACTGGGATGCTGTTCGGACTTGCAGAGATGGGATCAGGAAAGCCAAGGCGCAGATGGAACTGAACTTGGCGAGGGATGTTAAAAACAACAAGAAGGGATTTTACAGGTACATTGGCCAGAAGAGACAGGCCAAAGAGAACGTACCCCCCTTGGTAAATGAGAAAGGAGAATTGGCTGCAACTGATGATGAGTTCTTTGCCTCAGTCTTCTCTGGCAGCCAGGATCCTCATAATTCTCAAGTCCCAGAACCTTGCCTCCCTGAACCTCTAGGTGGGAACTGGGGGAGTAAATCCCCACTGTAAGGGCAGAGCAAGTCTGAGACCACCTCATGAGACTGAATGTTTACAAATCTATGGGACTGGATGACAGGCATCCCAGGGTCCTGAAGGAGCTGCTGACATGGTTGCTGAGCCGCTCTCCATCATATTGGAAAAGTCGTGGCTGTCAGGAGAGGTCCCTGGGGACTGGAAAAAGGGTCACGTCACTCCCATTTATAAGAAAGGGAGCAAGGAAGACCCAGGGAATTACAGGCCAGTGAGCGTCACCTCTGTGCCTGGGAAGATTATGGAACAGATCCTCCTGGATGACATGTTGAAGCACATAAGGGGTGAGCGAGTGATCTGGGACAGCCAGCACAGCTTCACCAAGGGGCCCTGGGCAACCTTGTGTAGATCCAGGACTGGAGGCTGGTGGCCCTGCCTGTGGCTGGGGGGTTGGAGCTCTATAATCCTTGGGGTTCCTTCCAACCCATGCCATTCTATGATTCTATGATTTAGAGAGCATGAACCAGCCATTCAAACCCAAACATTTCTGAACACAGACTGCATCTAGAAGTTGGGACCAGAGAAACTGGTAGAGCAAAAAAGACTGGCACAAAAACTTCCTGTGACCAAACAAACATGACTACTGTCATTGAAGTAGATGTCAAGAGGCCACTCAACCTAAAAACTGATGCTTGGTATGACCCTATAAAACTTCAAATGTGGCTCTGGACGTCACAGTTTTAATCTATCCTAAATCAAAGCTTTATTATCTCCACCTGCAACAACCTGACTGATACAGTGGTACTATACTAAGGGAAGTTCAGACAGTAACCTTTTGTTTTCACTGCCATCTTCATCCCAATCAATTATTCCTCCTAGGTTAAGTCTCACTCAAGCATTCTCCCACCCTCTTTTATGGGCAAAATTGGTATGACACTTCAGATGAACAACTCTCTTTACCTCAGCCTTTTGAGCCCACTTCATCCTGGAAACCACTCAGGCTCCTGTGAAACCTTTGGCACTCTGAGGCAGAGACATTTTTTAACCCTGTCGCAGTGCTGATACTTTTCAGCATCATTACACTGTTCCCTTCTAACCCACCAGCTGTACAGCTGGCTAATTCTTCTTCAGCCTCCATCTTCACTCACAAGGAGCTTTGCAAATTTCTAGCATTAGAGGTTATTTCATTCTCATCCCATATGTCATGACTGCTGCTCTGAACGCATTACTTTCAAGGCAGGTAACAAGCTTTTCGTTGTCCAAAAATCCTACAACTCTCCCACCTCATCTTTTCTCTCTTTTTCTTTCAAAGCAACTCCTTTCCTAGATACTGCAGGTCCTTTGATTGCATTTTCTGAAGTAGGAATATAAGATGAAGGAAGTATTTTCAACTAAAAGCCACTATATCAATATACAAATTGACCAATCTCACAAATTAGCTCATGGCAAAAACACTGGTTTCCACTGGCATTTAGAGTCTACCTCTGTGTTCCTGAATGTGCACAGAGAAACAGGCTTGCTTTGCTTATTCCATCTCATGTAAGTCTTATTAGCCCCATGACAAATCTGATCAAAAGTGGAGGTGAACCTTTTGAACTACGCAGCAGTGGGAGTGCAATTAAAATGATGGTCAGAGGTAATTGCAACAGGCCTGGTACCTGCGGGTATGAAACCGGGGTCACGAGCGCCCTTATGCATGGGGAGCTTCTGCTATCACAGGCTTTATCTTTATGGTAGAGGACACACTGACCCAGCTTGGGCGGGAGGGAGAAGGAAAAAGAAGGCCAGAGAGACATTCTTCTGAACACTCTCCTCTCCAGCAATCTTTTCTGTTTCACTGGGCCTTAAGGCCATTTTCCCCACGGGCAGAGTGGAAAAACTGCAATGACTGGAGGAGAACAAAAACCAGAATGCAATTTCTTGTGGTCAGAAAAGTAAGAGCCTTTCAATTGCTACTGACAGCATGAATATACATTAGTCATTTATACATTCATAGACTTTAGCCACACGGTAGTTCAATGCCCCACACTCATTCAAAATGTATCCTTCAGGCACAGAAATATCCCTCCCTTTTTTTTTTTTCTCCCTCATTTTTACATTATGTACGAGCTCATATCATAAACAAATGCAAATGGTAACGTGACATTCATTATCACACAGAAAAGCCCATAGCAAACTCGGTTTCTGATGTGAGCTATTCTACTGCAAGATCAGCCCACTTTTCAACGATGCTGGTGTTAAAAATAAAGAATGAATCATAAAAAAAGGCAAGCTAAACAAACCTTGCAGAAATTTGCTCCCCATGCTCAGGTAGGCATCCACAAACTACAGTGCAATGCAGAGAAAACTCAGCTAGCTTTCAGTGCATATCCCACTCATGACTTCTCAGCTCAGTAAAACTTAAGGGGAGGTGCACAGTGCCACAATACATTTCTCCTGCCCTCCAAAACAGTGCATTTACAGCCAGTTTGAATACTGTTTGTATCCTGCACCGCAGTCACGAAAGTTGATACAATCCTTGAAAGCTCACCAAAAGCATTAAGACACAGACGGTTATATTAGGTAAGAAAAGTAGATGCAATAAATCCATTAAAAACATGCTTTCATTTGGAACCTGATGACTGTATCTATTGGCTGTGGAATACCCACTGAATACAAAACATCTTCTGCTCTTGGCTGCTGGTTTACCCACAGGGAAAAAATAGGAAAGGAAAAAAGCCCAAGAGTATCTGATGTTTATTCAGGTATTCACAGGGGAACACTTGGGTTTTGGTAATCTCAGACCAGCTGTAGTCGAACAGTGACTGCACCAGAACATCTGCTACTGATTTTGACATGGATTCACAGAATCACAAGGTTGGAAAAGACCTCTGAAATCACTGAATCCAACCGTTCCTGTCCTATGCTAAACCATATCCCGAAGCACCTCATCTAACTGTCTGATAAACACATCCAGGGATGGTGACTCAACCCCCTCCCTGGGCAGCCTGTTCCAGGCCCTGACAACTCTTTCAGTGAAGAATTGTTTCCTAACATCTAATCTGACCCTGCCCTGACACAGTTCAGTGCCATTTCCCCTTGTTCATCTGGCTGAAGAGACCATCGCCCACCTCTCTACACCCTCCTTTCAGGTAATTGTAGGTGGTGATAAGGTCTTCCCTCAACCTCCTCTTCTCCAGGCTAAATATCCCCAGCTCCCTCAACCACTCCTCATATGATTTGCCCTCCAGCCCCTTTCCCAGCCTGGTTGCCCTTCTCTGGACACATTCCTCAATGTCCTTCTTATGGTGAGGAGCCCAGAACTGGACACAGCACTTGAGGTGCGGCCTCACCAATGTCAAGTACAGGGGCATAATCACCGCCCTGGAGCTACTAGCCACACTATTTTTGATATGCTCACATGTCTGGGCATCTGGGTTAAACTGCAAAGCACAGCTGAGTGCGCTTGAAGACGCACTGAAACACCTAAGCTCAAGGAAACATTTCAGAAAACACTAGCTAACCATCACAGGACACCTAAGTCACCCAAGTTTCCAATAGATATTTCCCTAGGCCCCGAAAGTTGTGTTCCCTTTTAATCTATTTCTTGATTAGGGTGACTATCAAGGTTAATCATATCAGGATATGTTGACTTCAGATACAAAGCATCCTGGCACCCTTGAGTCCTCTCCAGACTCCTGTTTTCAAAGCATGCTCGATGTTGCACCAAAGCATAACAACAGAACTAATAGATGTTTTTAAGAAGCCAGGGCAAACTGTAGTTGGCAATTCCTCAACCTGATGAGGACCAAGCACAGGAAGTTCCGCACCAACATGTGGAAGAACTTCTACACAGTGAGGGCGACAGAGCCCTGGAATAGGCTGCCCATGGAAATGGTGGAGTCTCCTTCTCTGGAGATATTCAAGACCCGTCTGGACGCCTATCTGTGCACTATGAGCTAGGGAGCTGCTTTGGCAGGGTGGGTGGACTCGATCTCTCGAGGTCCCTTCCAACCCCTACAATTCTGTGACACTGTTGGATTTTTTTCTCTGCACCGGTAGCTCTTGATCATCTCAATTCAACACAACTACACTAAAGTTTGCTTTCACGCCCCATTTTATAAACATCTTGCTCCATATGCCAGCAGACCTTACACTGGGCTACGTGCTGCTAAAGACCTGCACTACTGGGTAAGAGCTTTCATCACCCACTCCTGATATCCTTTTCCTTCAGGGATGACCACCAAAGTTTGCAGCATCTAAGAACAAGGCTCAGTGATGCTGCCTTACCAGAAACATACAAAACATTACACCAACCATTATTTCTGATCCTACTACACCACTGTTAAAATAACACAGCTGAAGGGTCAAGGAGAGTGCCTGTCTCATGAAGAAATCCCTGTCTAAAGGCAGTGAAACTAGAAAACTATCTTTCAGATAACATCAAGAGACTCAGGGCAGGGAAGTCTAATCACAGAGCAATATCTGGTTACTTGGTGGTTGTAGTGTTTTGCATCTCTGTGTAGGAGTGTGGCACATATATGATTTTACTAATTGGTTTTCAATCAAATCATTCCACTGAGAATAATCTCAGAGCACTTGCAGGAGGCTGGGGAGCTAGATTGGATAACAGAAATGCTACTCCAGCTCCCAAGGTTTTTGCACCTGCATTTCAAATACGTTCTTAACTCCTGCTTGTTTTATAACTACATAATGGTTGAATGATGCTCTACTTATGGCAATTATAATTTATTTATGTTGGCTCCAAATAGCCCCAAAGTTGGATAAATAGTGGGCTATTTTCCTTATGAATAGAATGAAAGAAGCAAGTGGAAGTCAAGTAGCCCTTGATTTTATTTTCTTCCTCTGAGTTTGTTTTGTGAAAGACACAACTCAGAGTTATGAAGCATCTTTGGGTCATTGCTCATTCAGACTGAACTTGAGTACAGCTTTAAATGTATATGTATTTATTTTTTAGACACAAGGCATTTAAGAAACATGTTTTTAAGGCATCTTTACTGCTACATTCTTCATTCCTGAAGGGAATGATTAAGGACAGAGCAAAACAAAGCTTGAGATCCAAAAAGGTAAAGCAATTCATAGAGTGAGGAAGCTTGCATAGTTCCAGTTCCTTAGCAAAGCTGTCAAAGAAAAAGTAAAACGGTATAAAACCAACTTGTCTAAGGTCTTAGCCTTCTAATGTTATCAAGAGAGGTTTAGGAAAAGAAAAGGAAACTAAAGAAAGAGACAAACTTTGAAACTAGGAAAAGTTTTTATTCTTGTGGTTGAAAAGAAGAGATTCACGGAGGTCAGCTCCATCAAGGAAACTCAATTCACTGCTCAAGCCTGTCACTTTCAAAGCTACTATGCAGCTCTTAAGAGCCTGAAAGAGTCAGTTGCTTCTGCATAAATCGCAGAGCAGACAGTTTCTTTTAACACATTTAATATTTCTTTACCCATTTATTGGTTTGGTGGCAGGCTCCTTAATGGCATAAGGCTTTAAAGTAAACAAGTAAATAAATAAATATATGTCAAACAACAAAATCAAGGCAGAGAGATTTAAACACAATGCAAGGAGGAAAACGTGGATGATAAATGCTGGTGGCAAAAGGTGACTTTATTGAAATATTCAGTGAAATGAAAATAAGGCATTCAGTTTGGAGGGGGAAAAAAAAAAAGAAAAAATGACTGGCAGGCAAACACCTTGCTTTTGCAACAGTAACTCATTAGTGAACATTTCAGCAGCTCCTTTCCCTTTGCTTCTCCCAGTTCTGCTTCTTCCCCAATAGTTACACAGCTAATAATAAACTTCTTAAGGAACAGACAAACCTGCCAAATGGAGACCAGCATGCTAGAGGAGTGCAAAACCCAGCACAGACATGAAAAGGTGGTGCAGATTTCATTCTCACCCCACCTTGTGACAGACAGGAAGCATTTTAAATCAGTTTCTTCATATGCCAGTGCCAACAGCCCATCCACCTCTGCTCATCACAGCTAATGTTACAGGGATTGCTCTCAGAACAGCATCTTTATGCCATATATTCATGCTAATCTTTGAAAAAATTAACTCGTGTTGAGCTGACCAATGGTGAAATATCTGTTAACAATCCCAGTTAAAAGGAAGACTTTGTGTTTCCAGGCATTTTATTTATATAAAATTGTGAACATGCTGATACAAGGTAGTCAAGCCAGCCAAAAGCCCTTGCAAGCAAACACCATCACTGTCTTCCGTGGAGAAAGACTTCTCCAGTGGGAATTTACAGCCTGAGGTTGCATGTGCTGGACTGAGAGGGTGTGAAAAGCAAGAGGCTGCATGTGCAGGTACAGCAAATCAGCATTTCAGGCTTGCGTATAATGCTAGAGAAGCCTCAAAACAGGGAGCGGCCCATAAATTCATGACATTTTGTGGACATTGACAGCAGCTAATTTACATACCAGCACTTGAATAATACTGTCCACAGCTGTGCTATTGCTCTGGGGGGAGGGAAGGGTTTCAGAAATACCCAAAGGCTTTGGTGATGACAGCAGCGCAGCAAACCACACATGTACTATGGACTGGGTGGGTATGAGTAACACACTGCAACTATGAAATTAGCTGATGAGTGGAGCTCAGTGAAGCTCTAATGTATCCCTCTGCTGGGCCTATCAGTAGGGTTAAAAGCACCCTTATCCTTTTAAAGGTTAGATCATCTATGGGCGTGTGTTTGTGGTTAGGACTCATGATAAGGTAACACTGTCCTCTATCAATATTTGACAGAAGCAACAGGGATGATCTTTCTAAACTAATTAAACATTTTTATAATGTCCTCCAGATTTTTTCTTCCTTAATTTCCTATTGTCCTAACAGGGAATTCCAGTTCTCACAGCCACTTTACATCAGGGCTTTTGGGTGAAAGAGTCATTTGGTGTGATCCCACAGATTTGAACTGCAGTTGCCAAATGCTTAACATGTCTGTAGACACCAAACCATTCAACTCTGCAGACACAGAAATGCTTTGTATGTCTTTACAGGCCTCAGTTTTCCTGTCCTTACAGCCCTTGAGGTTTTAGCAACTCAGTCTTTCTTCTTCCTCCTTTATCCCTTGCTTGCTACAAGTTCATGACTACTTTTCTTCCCATCTGCATATTTGGCAACATTCAGTGGCTAACTGAACAGCCATTTTAGGCTTTGGGTGGGATAATGTCACTGAACTCAGCTGGAATTTATATAGCCAGGAGCCTGAAGCTTTAACATCCTCATTTGCCCCACAGCAAATGAAAGTGTATTCTTAGCTTTATAGGAACTCAATTGAATTTAACAGAGTTCATCGCAAGGGTCAGGAATTACTTGCAAAAATGCTGAAATTTCAAAATAAGATGCTTGAAAAACTTTCCAGATCTTCTGTCTGAATGTCTGCATTGTGTAAGTGCTGACATTGGCACGCAAATTGCAAGATGGGGTTTTGCAATCTTGGTAGTAAAATAGATCTCCCATAATGATTATTGAAAACGGAAGGATATTGGGCTTAAAGTTATAAAAGGGTTTGGAGAAGTGATACTGAAATATAACAGCATAGAGAATTAAAAATAAAATTATACATATATGCACACATAGGATCAATCAGGGCTGCCTAGTCCCAGTTTGGGTTTGTTTGAAGAGAACATACACTTTCTGGGACTGACAGATGAAGAACATAAAGTAGAAGCACTGGATGGGTCTTCTGATTTAGTTAAAAAAAAAAGAAAATCAAAGCCAAGTGACTAAAGCAAAGACACTGTTCATGCCACTAAATGAACTGATGCTACAACTTGGAAAGAACAGAGTCAGCCAATTAATGTCAGCTTATAAAACTATGTGATTTCTATTGGTACCAGTTAGGCTGTAGGCAAATATGCCTTTCATGGTTGGTACGACATGCGTTTCAACAAGAAAAGTTAATTTAATGCTCTCTCTCATTAAACACTATGCACATCACCACTGATGCTGAATAATTTTATGGTTTAATAAAACTGGACAAAGTAAAATGAGCTTTTGGTTTGAAAAATAACTGTCATGGACCCAGTTTGGTAACTGACAAGGATGGTTCAGTGTGTAAGGAGCATACCCCAAGCATATCATCCCCTTCCCTCAGCTGCATCTCCTCTCTGCCAATAACAACGGAGGGCAAATAAGGGCAACTTATTTACAGCCTGAGTGAAGAGACACTGACACTGAGAATCTGATATGAATCTTTCATCCTGTTGTTCTAATCAGCTGTAAGAGCCTCGTCAGCCTGTGCCTGCAGTATGGCTGGCTCCTGGCCTCAAGGTGTAGTTGTGACCACACAACCTGACCACGACCAGTAGTACTGCTGCAAGATGCCTAACTGCAAAGACACAACAGGAGGTTTAGCCTCCTTTTCTGTAAAATTCATAAGAGAAAAAATAATGATGTTTTCAACTCTTTCAGGAATGGGGAAAAAAAAATTAAAAATCTCTGAGTTTCAAAAAAACTCTGTGATATTTAACAGAACCTTTGTAACTCTGGTTTAATGAATATTTTACATGAGGCCAGAAGTCACCCAAACTGGGACTTAAGACAAAAATCTAGGATGTTGGAAAAAAGCAGGCATGAGAAAAAAATGCAAATTCTGCAACTTCCACATTAGCTGCAGACTCAGAGCCTTCATTTCATTATTTTTAAGTGCCTGGCTGTTTGTGCTGCCGAGAGAGTTCGCAATAAAACCAGAAGCACAGATGTTTTGCTATGCCAGCCTAAGAGACGCAGCCCTTGAGCTATATTTCTGGGCATCATATTTAAAGGAAAAAAGATGGAGAATAGAGGTGGATGTTTAAGAAAGTGGAGTTTACCAAGAGGTACAAAACCAGAGGTCTGTGTAAAAAGAAGGGTAGGAGCTCTACCCACAAGCAGACAAGAGAAAAGCTGTCCAAAAAGAAATACAGTTGCAAAAATGGGGGAGGGATGGGGAACGATACGACACTAAAATATAAAGATATTTTAAGGATGGTGGGGACAACCTGGGAAAGGGCATCTTAGCAGTTCCCTTGACACCAATGATTTGATGATGAGAAAGAGATGAATGCAGATTTTCAGATCTGTAAGATACACAGGCAAATTTTAGAACTTACATCACCTAAAAACTGTGGTTCCTTCCAACCCAAAGAAAATTAGTATAACATAGTTGAGTAAACAGTTTACCAGTGTAATGAAAACAAATAATACACATAGAGCATGTAAAACTGTAAGGTGAATATCCCCATACAATGGCAGGACTAGAGCCAATTGCAGCTCCTCAGAGCAGTGGCTGTAGACATCTAGCAACGTATGATATAAACACTAATTTAGACATGAGCCATCTAGCTTTGGCGTCCGATTCAGAACATAGGTCCACAACTTCAAGTTGGTCTATAAATGTGAATCTTTTCATTCAGACTGGAGGAATAAAAGCACAATTTTACATTACTGGAAGAAGGCATCTGTGATACAACCCAAGAAGAGACCCTTGAATGCAGCAGGGTTTCTAATTTGGTCTGTATATGGATCCAGAGAGAAGAGTAAGTTTGGGTGAACCACGGCATTTTCCCTTATCTCCTCCTAGTATTTCTAGTGCCACTGCAATTAGCATTTATTCATAACCTCTGTCAGTGGTTGATTATAGAAAGTTACACCAGTAAGCAAAGTTTTTTTTTTGGAGACCGAAAATCTTTTACAAATCTAACTCTATACAGTAGAAATTCAGCAATAGAGGCTCTTCACTATTTAGACTCTGTTTATAAGACAGAGTAAGTATAGTAACTCAAACATTCAGAAATCATGAAGCACACCCCCCAATTACAAGACTGGATTAAAAATATATTTGCATATTTGTTTGCAGTTTTCTGGACAGCAGGACTCATGTTTCCAAATTTGCTTCCAACATAATGACAGTGATACACAAACACCCGCCTTTAAAAACAGCTGAGATTCTTAGACAGACACATATCTATACAGAATCACTAGTTGCTGTAAGATCTCTGGCAATACGAGGTTAACATCAGAAATGAGCAAGGACTTCCAACATTGACCTCTTGCAGAAGCAAAAAATATACATGAGTATATGTTCAGACTACTCATAGCAAAGCAAAATTAAATCAGTTTGTCTTCTGTGTCTTGACAGATTAAATTCCCCTTTATGCAGGAGATTAAACTGAAATCGAAGCATATCTGAGCACAACATAATTTAAATAGTGTTATTGTGTTTCATTTGCTCATTGCAGAAAAAAGTTGACTTCAAGCAAGTATAATAAAACCTCTTAAATATGTTAAAACAAATTATTAATTTTTAAAATATTGACTGTTCTTTATTAGTTTATATAAAATAAATAATATATAAAGAGGATGAGGAAAAATATAGGAGGCCTAAACAATCAGATGGTTAAAGTTCAGTACTTCCAACTGCAAAGCTGAAGGCAGAGAGAACCATGAGTGTTTAGAGTCCCTGAAAATTCCAACACTGAAAGGCAGGAATCTAAAGTTGTTGCAGTAATAGAACTGTGAATAAAAGCACATATGAAACATTTAAACAACTGTTCTCACTCCCAACTATGTACATAAAGAAGGAAAGACAGAATAAGAGGGAAACGGTCCAGAACTTTCCAGCAACAGCTGCTACAATCTCCGTCTTTCATTATTCTAATGTGCATGTTTCTCTCCAAAGGTTTTCAGGTAATTACTAAAAAAGATGACATCAGGCACTTTACAGCATGACCACATGGTTCAAGCTGGTTAACTCTTCCTTACAACCATCTGGTTTGAAGAGCCATGTGCCTTCCAGAACACTTGTTCGGTAGCTATATCCAGGAAATCACTCACAAGGTTATAGCTTGGATGACTTAACAGCTGTAAAATACTATGTGCATATAGGAAACAGTCTGCTCTAGGAATCAAAAATTTGTTGAAAGCCTCTAGTTACCTAAACCTGGGGAGGAAAAGGAACTATGATCCTCTAGAGAAACAAGACTGATTAAAATGCATACCACAGTAGGAGAAAAAAACCCACCACAACAACAAAAGCCACAACCCAGCAACAGCAAATGAATCATATGGAAGAAAATGATTCCTGAAAGCTATGGAGGTAGTTAAGAAAAGGGTTCCAAAATCTGCCTGTTGGAGAGTTCAATAATATTGGCATGCAAAATTTAACAGGATACACCAAGAATTAATGATCTGTCCTTGAAAAGACTGGCTTGCTCTGTTGAAGCAGGAAGAATTGAGACAATGTTCTGTTTCCTCAGAACAGGAAATCTATTGTCAGAAAAGAAAGAAAAATAGGAGAAAAATCCAAACCCAAACTGGCTCTATAAATTATAGGTCTACATTTCTTGAGAGAGAGATGAAAGAGCACGTATCCTGTGTGGGTCCCCTAGGAACACTGTACCTTGCTGGGAAAATGCCATTTTTCCCCAGCAGGATTCCAGGGTCACTTGGATGTTTTTGAAACACTAGTGGAAGCAAAAAAGTATAGTCTTTCAAAGACGGTTAGTGAAATCAGATACCTAAGATCAAGACAGAAGAGAACCTTTGAAATACTAGAAGCGGCACACCAGATGATTTAGGTTTATTTTTATTGTGGATATTTTGGTGCGACTGATATATTGAAAGTATGGTGTAGAAGCTGTAATGTTACCCATGCACATAGCCTGGGTAGACAGATTTGGGTGAATGCTACAAGCAAATACTCTAAAAAATTTGCTCCAAGTAGGTCAAGTTAATCAGATTTATTCTGCCACCCCCCTGGATAATAAATGCCTATTGACAGTTCTGTCTTCAGGACATATTCATACAAACATCTCAGTTTTAAGTTGTGATTTTTCTCTCTCAGCTTCTGGATTTCTTAAGGTCCAATGCAGCTTTCTCTAAACCCGAGAAGAGTTACTTTAGATGAGATGTTTCTGACTATGAAATTAGCAAGGATTTGTAAAAGTCCAGACTGCTGGATTAACTCAGTAAGAGCTACATAACCTAGCTGACCCATAGCACAGTGCAAGTAAATGGCAAACAACCAATCCAGCGAAGTAAAAAAGGGACAAAGTATTTTTTCTAAATATCTATTTCTTAATAAAACAGATTATTCAGCAAAATCAGATACAGAAATAAGCAGGACTCTCATAGCTTACTATTTGTAAATGAATTGCAATAAGAAACACCCTGCCCATCTTGTGCAAGCCTAATGCTCTGTGCCCACGAAAATCCACCTGTGAATGTCTGTAAGTTTTAGTTTTCTAATCATAATTATCTTTTACATTCTACTAAATTGCTGCTACTCCTTTAGATATTTAAGGTCACAATAACTTTAAATCCTCCTAGCTATTCCCTACCAACTATTATATTTACCTTTAAGCTATTCACAGAGAGTTTCACAAGGAAGTGGTAGGTTCAATGATCACAGTAAGGATTTACATGGATTTTATTATAGATCATGTCAAATTAATTTTTGTCCAACACTACTTCTCTGTAGAGAAAATATGCACTTAAATATGAAAACTAACATCAGTGTGTGCTTTGTGTATTTATTCTTTCGTAGTCCACGATCTAGTGCCATCTTGCCTCTTGAAAAGTATGGCAGAGCGTCTGGCTACTGGGAAGCTCCCATAGGCATCACCTTGTAAATGATGCACATGTTGGATTTTAATATTGATGTCACAGTAACCCTTCAAAAGGAAATTGTTTGATTTGGCTCCTTGATTCCTTCAGTCAATCTAAATATTGAACATCTTGTAGTGATATTTAGGGCTATGTGCTTATAATAACCACATTAAGGCAACATCCTCATCCCAACTAACAATAAAATATTGCAAAATCTTGGTTTACTTGTCTGCAGATGTTATTTGATGGCTCTTTCCCAACACCTGAGAGGAGCTGAAGTCCTCAGCCTGTGAAAATACTCTGATATCTCATGGACAGCAAGAATTTGGGAAATTTGGATGGCTTGCTAGGTTGTGGGGATTTTCTTTTTGACTGCTTGGTTGAATCTATCAAACTCCATTCTATACACTTTCTCTACTACTACACAATTTTTGTATCAGACAGACTCTAAAACATGTTTCTAAATAACCTCCTTCTTGTTCGCTTCATTTCTGAGAACTAGCAAAAGGACTGAAACTAATTATCCTCTACCTGCCCATTTATCAAATAGACGAGCAACAAACTGATGACTTTTAGAGTACAGTTGTCAAACAGATTTCATTATTACCTTAGCTTAATTAAGAGGAGGGAAAGCAATGAATCTTAAGGTAATTAAACTGACATCATCAGCTTCAAAGCCTTTCACCTTAGTCCTTGTCTGCAGTTGACCGACTGAAGAACAGAACTTGTACCAAGATCTGATTAAGCTAATGCTGTGTTTCTAAGCCAAGGATAAGCCAGCATGATGTAGAGCAGCTATGCAATAATTTGCACATTCCAAATCAGATCTTTGCAAGGTATTATTAGTTTTACAGCCTCCAATCTGTAATGCATAGCTGAGCACACAGGTGTTTGAGGTTTTTTAACTGGGGAATTTAAGTTTTTGTTTAATTGTTTCTGTCTTTTTTTCAGATACCGTTTCTAGAACTTGTAACAAGAGGGACCTACCAATTATCAAACACTTCAGTTATTTAAATAGTTGGTATGGGGACCTATTCTGAACAGAAAAGTCAGTTTTAAGAAGTAATAAAAAAAATTCCATTTTATAATCTTCTAAGAAAGAGAGGGCAAGAATTGGTCAGTTTTAAGTTAAACATTCAGCCGCTATCTTGAATATACAAACACTGCTTGATACAACTTTCATTCGAGGTCTGAAAGATGCATTCTGACATCTGCAAATATTTAGACATAGCTTAATTCAAATGGCTTCCCATTTTGAAAGCACACATTTTATTTATTATCATGAAAACATGAATATACCAGATGGAAAAGGAATACTCTGCTACTCTTATGAAAGCTTCTTGCACACAACCATGCCAATGTTCAAAAATCACAGCCTAAAATACTTCCCTCTGTTCGTCACACAGCCTACAGTAAAGTAAAGGCTGTCATTCAGTGACAGTTTGAAGAGACTTTATTCCTTACCTTACTGGAAATGTACCACTGACTTAGCAAATGGCAACTTTTCCAGGAAACCTTGTGCATATACTGTTGACAGATTAGCTTCGCATAGAAAAATAAACCTTACCAAACCTTTCTTATGCCATCTTTCACAGAACCAGGTATTTAAAGAACATACCAAAGGCAATTTAAAGAAAAATACTGGCTCTGTATGAGAATTCTGTGGCATAAAAGAAAGAAAACTGTTTTCAATTACATCTTGTGCAATACGTAGACACTGTAGCATTTTCTTTATAAGATAATGTGGGAGATGTATTGTATTGCAATTGCCTTGAGTATGCAATTGTGTATGATAAACTAACAGACAACAATCATCAAGGATAAGCAGCTACAATGAATTTCAAATGGCTAAATTTTAAACCTTTAAAGCTTTCAGGAGACTGGTTAAAAGGAGCTAAACAGAGAAGATATAGCTATAGCAGCCATAAATATCTATAAAATATCTAGCAATGGAAACTACTACTTATTAATCTCATAACTAGAGCTACAAGCAAGATCAAAGCAAGGCAGCAGAAATCACTAGGGCTACAATAAATCCTCTAAAAATTAAAACCATGCATGACAGTTACACGATGGATTACAAATGGATGTTTCTTAAAGAAGACAGGAATGGATACAAAGGGCAGACAAAAGTGGTAGGCAAGAAATAATGCTGGGCAAGCAGGGAAGGATGACAAGAGACTTAGTGTGTAGGAAAACCCTTTTCATTAAGTCAATAACTCCTCAGAATTCATGCTGGCATATCCTCTTCTTATGGTGGAGATAAGACCCTTCAGAACCTGTCTGCTCTCCTGTTTTAATGCATATCATGTCAAGGGTATTCCTGCTCTCTCTCCAGTTCAGAGATCTCCAGAAAAGGAGGAAGGGGTAGAGATGATGCTCTCTATTGATTGCTCTCTGAACAGGCCAGAGTCTACATAGGTTTGGGCAACAGGGTCTCTTTTAGCATCTCTGCTTGTGCTCCGGTGGGTGAGTTAGCCAGAGCACACCCTAAGAATGATAAAGATGGACCACTGAAGGAGTTGCACAGAAAGACAATCAGATACATAAAACGTGTTAAACTCTATCTCCCCCCCCCCCTTTATAAGTACAGAAACAGCCAGACGTGCATTGGCAAATTCTAGTATAGGCTTTGGCATGGTAAAAAATACTTTTTACCAAACAGAAACTGTTCCACAGACTTTCTGAAGGGCTCAAACACCAACACGGTCGATGATGTCAGCAGATGTGAGTACTCAAAGGTATCATCTAGCAAGAATCGGAAGTCTATGACAGCAGGGGGAATAACCAGATTTGCTAGCCATAGACAGACTCCAACTACGTATTGCCATTTATCTTAAAACTATGCCACGGCCCCAAACATGGCAAGTGTCTCTTATGTACTAGTCAACAGTATGATGAGACTGTCTACTGGTGCGTTACAGGATGAGAAGGATCAGATTTCTTAACCAATTTATGATATTCTGGGATGCATGTTATTTGAGGGATATATGGATAACAATTTGGACTCAAGTTCATGGCTGCCAAATCCCATCAGGATCCCATTCCTGCCCGAGCAGCAGGATACTAGCATTTTCTTATTTCGTTGCTCATTTCATTATTAAATGTTTCATTATTTCATTAAAGAACAGTAAGTGATTGCTTAGTATTAAGACTAATATATGGCCTACAGGCCTGTGCCAGTTGGGAGAAGAAATGCCTGGAAGAAAAATCAGTCCTTTGTAGATGGGCTATTAATGGATAAAGGCAGAAATGAAAGGTGTCAAGATGATAAAGAGTTAAATGATTTAGATGACTTTATTTATAAGAGGATTGTCCAAACTTAGAAGGAAATTACAGCATGATGTCAGAGACACAAATCTACACAACAGCTTGAAAAATTAAATGCCCGGGGCCAGACAGTTTGCTGACTATAAAGGAAAAGGAGCAGAGCCAAGAAACAAAAACCTGTTAATCGTAAGGAGTATGGCAAGCTATTCCCAGATGATCTGTCTTCCAAAACAAAAATAAAATTAAGACTCACTGCCCCACCAAATTGCCAAGGGTTCAAAGACTCCCCGAGCCACGAAGCAGAGCCCTGCTTAGCACCAAGACTGGCAACATGCCAGCTCAATCATGACAAGTCTTCAAGGAAGCTTCAGCCAGCAAACCTAAAGCATTAGGCGAAGACAGGATAATGTAGTAGTGCGATAAAGGCAGACTGAATAAGCCAGAGGACTGTGGCTTATAGTTTGTAACCTATTCCTTAAATGCATTTTTAAATGGTAAACAAATGGGAGCCTGTAGCTACATTCAGAATTGATTTTTTTATTAGTATTTCTTTTATTTAATGTTGGTCAAGACCTTTTGTGAGATATTATTCAGAGGAAAGGGAGAAAAGGATAATGACTTCTGAATTAATAACAACCTAAAAGAGAAAAAAGGCATAATTAATGGCTGCCTCTTAGAAAGAGAATGACTTAATAGGAAGTCATTTCAATGATCAATATTGTCAAATAGGCCTTTTTGAATTATTTGAGCTCTGGAACGGACAAGAAGATTACAAAATATACCCAACAGCATAAACATAACTACATCAAGCTAAAGAGAAATTTATGAGGAAATCCAAACGACTTTGGAGCAAAGAAGTAACAACAGTTAAAGGCACTGGCATGTACAATGAGAATACAGAGTATAGTCTGATGACTTAACTTTGTGTGGCTAACATGGGCCCAGTTTACCACTATTCTTGTGTGATGTGTTGAAAGAGTTGAAACAAAGGAACCACAACACCACACATGCAAATCACGGAATGTTACGACGCATTAAAAAAAGCCCTACCCAACCCCTCTCTCCACCTCCCCCCCCAACCCTCAAAAAACCCCACCACCAACACCACAAAAAAACCCATATTAAATATCCAGGATGTAGAAGAGGACTGTTCCACCTCAGCATTCAGTTCTAATGTCTTCCATCCCCCAGAAAGGACTTACACCCAGACATACTGGTTGAGTCTGCTGACCATCACAAGCAAGCTATTTCGTGCAGGAACTAGCAGTCTGAAAGCTGTTTCTCTATCCAATCCCAAAAATCTTCCCAATGCTTTCTAGACTTAAATAAGAGGGGAAAAAAGCATCATTGAAAGCATGCACAAGCCCTGAGAGTGCTTGGTTCTTATGATGGGAAGAAACAAGACTGATAACAGGAGCAAGACTGATAGTACAGCTCACTGGTTTGCACCTCCTGGAAACACCTGTATGGTAAAAATGCATCATTTTGGACACTTCTGCCACCTGATAGAGGTTTACAGAAGGAAAAGATACCTTCAAAAAGTAACTAAAATCCTATTTCTCTTTTTTATGCAATTTTGAACCTGTTAAGGGGTCGCACATCACAAAAAAAAATATGTAATACAAGAGCCTCATCTACGAAGTTACTCCCTTCATAATTAATGCCCCTTCTGAACCCTGGTCACCATTCCCACACTAGCTCTTCTATTATACACCTTTTTTTAAAAAAAAAAGGACCTATAAATGCTAGCTTTATGCACACTGAAAGGTTAATAAGCTTGAATTTCAGAAAGAAAAGGGAAAAAAAAGGAAAATAAGTAATACAATCTCTAAGCCAAAACTGAAGCTCATATTTCTGTATACGGGTGCCTAGAAGAAGAACCAGGAAACATTTTGTTTGCTTTCCTTGAGCCAATAGCTACAGCTAACCCCAAAAGCCTGCAAGCCTGATGATATGTAAATGCAATATTCTACTGGAACAATGAACACAATGATGGAAACTAAGTCTGGAATACTTCATTCTTGAGGTTAATGATCTCTATCAGGAACCAGAAAGAAGTTACTTTAAAACCAGTAAATTTCACAACTTCTGTGAAGCAACTGCTTCAAAACCAACTGAGCAACACCAGGCCTTTCTGTTAAATTCCTCCACCTAACAGATTAGCACATTGCTCTTCACCTTTTAAAGAGAAATATATCCTGAAGAATACCAGGTAATATGCATCCTTCCTGGTTCTCACACAAACATACATTTGGTTTAAGGTTCAGAACAATCACAGATTTTGGCCTGCAACTTTTCTAAAATTCAGCTTTCAACCTAAATTTCCCACAGAGGCCAAAAAACATTGCACTTAAATGCTACACGAGACATATTTTTCCTGAATAAAACCCATTTCACTTGACAGAGGGGAAAAAGAAGAGGCGGCACTCTCAGCTGGAATAAATTTTATGTGCATCTATTGTCACCAGTGAAGTCATGCACATTTGTACTAAAAATTGCCCCTCATGAATGCAATTTGTGTTTCCACCTTCTTGACAAACAGCTGTTTTCATTGCTTAAAATCCTTTGAGTTCAGATACTAGGACCAAACTCCTGCAAATATGATGAAGAAGAAAACATTTATCGAAGGCATTTTACAGTTTTATTACTCTTCCATGCTACTGATAACACTACTTTTCTCCTTACAGTGTTGGCAGTGCTGAAGAGTGCTGGCTCTACAGCACTGACTGTATTTATTAGTCAGCATCTGAATTATCTTCTAAAGCATTACAGATTAGCAAAGCACTGCTAAGTATGAAACTGGACATGCACATTTTTAATCCATTTATGTGTAACACAGTTATTGGAGATGCTACTTATTACAACTCTGTAACTGACAAGCACAGCAATAGTTTGTGGTTTTACATGCACTACGCAAAGAGGCAGTCAAAATGAAACGATGTTGAGATAGTCTGACTTAAAAAGAAAAAATAACAAGAAAAGCAGTGCTCTCCTTAACTTTTACACAAACAGTAAGATTAATTTTTCTCTCTTGAAACTGCTGTATGTAATTTCTATTTGTTGAGACCAAGTGGAAAAAACATCAGAAAAGTCATCCTTATGGACTGAGGAATACATCCAAAATGGAAATAAGATCGTAAGTGAATAAACTACAGTGCCATAAAAGCTCATCTGTTTCAGAGAAGACAACTTGTTGTCTAGTAATGCTCATTGCTCAAAGCTGAAACCCCCTTCTCTGATAACACTTGGACTATTCTTTCCCCTCCTGAATTCATCTGAGTGTGGCACAACAAAGTTGCTGCCTCTATTAGATAATTGGCTTTCTGACCCAATTCAGAAACATGATAAATAATTAGCTCAGTGAAATATTACTAGCAGTTCCAGAAAGAAGAAGAAAGTTTTTGTCAGGCTGGGACTAAATTCTAGTAAGATACAGACAAGCAAGTGTCATACAGCATTCATCAATTGTAAGGTAAATGACTTCTTCTGAATTCACTCAGGCAGAAAATGAACAGCTGCCAATGCTGATCAGAGAGAAGTAAAATGTTGCATCTAGGGATGAAGTGGCCTTTTGTTTTCTTTTTCTTCAAATAGTATTTTTCCTCTATGGAAGGAGAAAGATTGGCACAGAGATTAAAAAAAAAAAAAAAAAAGAAAAAGTATTTCTTAGCCAGAGCTTTGGTGTGGGCAGGATACTGTAAGTGTGAGCAACTCAACTTCCATGTCAGTAACTGTCCAGACTGAAGTACTCACTCAAAACCTATTTTGACATCACTCATTAATATAATCATTATTAGAGTACCTGCACAGCAACTAATAGAGTAAAGACTTTTTACTTCTTTTACTGAAATGATGGCAAGACCTAGTGACCTCCTCATGAGCTACCAAGGGGCATGTCATGGACTGGTCAGGAGGCGTGCCAGTGGTACAGACAGGCACCCTCATGCCAGCTCAAACTGACATTTTGGCAGCAATGAAATTGTGTTCCTATAAGCTCTGACACAACCTGTACAAGCCCAGAAAGGACCTCAGGTATTTACTTAGGTGGCTGATATGCTGCTGCAACCTTACTGCCACAGCTGCTCCTTTAACAAGTAGATCCCTGCTTGCTCAGGCATCATGTCCACCCACCTACCATCCCACCTCCAATTCCAGTGGAGCCATAACCCAAATAGACTGACACTGCATTATTAGTAAAGCAGTAATTCTTCTATCCCATTAAGACCTCTACATGCAGCAGAACAGGGGAAAAAAGAATACCCTCTCAGCCCTTAAAAACTGTCTGACATTTCAAATACTTGCCAAGTCAACCTAGGCCCTATTAGTTACTTCACGAGAGTATGTGTCTGCAGGAGGAAAGCTCCTCCTTTGCAAAGGCAGAAATCAGACCATGTCTCCTCCCAAGCATTTTGGTACTCAGTTTTACAGGGCTAAATTAATTTTAGTGAGATACCAATCTGGAAAGCTTTGCTGTCTTCACAGAATGTCCTTTAGTGCAGCAGAGTACTTCATTTGGGGGCAATGCAACAAAGAAGATTGAATAAAGAATACAGGCAGAGAGTGTTGCATGCCTAATTTTTAAATTTAGCAGTAAGCCCTATTTTAGTAATAAAAAATACAGGGGGTTTTGCCCTTTAATGAACTAAATTTATTCTTCTTGTGGCCTGTATTTTCTTCTTTTGTTCTCAAACCCTATAACAATAAGCATTAGATCACCTCCTAGAAAAATAATTAATTATTGATCCACTTATAAAAACATTTAAAATTCTTATAAAGTTCCCTTCTGTATTGACATAATTATTAATGTACATTTCGCTGCCTTTCAGACTTGCTGAAAGTTCAGTGGGGTTATAGTAACAGTGGATACAGTCAAAAGCTTAAGTACTTACCAATCATTTATTTGCTTTGTCAGGAAAGTTCTCTCTGGATTGTAAATGTTTTGAACATGAATATCTTGAATAATGATTCCATAATACATATTCAAGTTAACAAGAGTGATGTATTCAGGGCAAAGCAGTTCTGATTTCCGAACATTTACTTTCCTGGAATTCTAGACACTTTGAACTTCATATAAATCTTGCTGGTGACATTTCTATCCAATTTACATGGAACCAGATTTAGGGAAGGTTCACTGAATTCAGCAAGTTGCTTGCAGGTAAGAACTCTTCTATAGGGGGAAACCGATCAAAAGTACTTGCACTTGGTTTGGGAACAGGATGGGAGCAGTTTTTCTCCAATACAGCAGGTCCTCTTATGAAGATTTTCTTCTAAGATAAAAAGACCTTTATTCAGAAATAAAGTGCTTTCTGTTTTAAGGAGCAATGAGAATCTAATCACTGGAGGAGAATGATCAGCAGAGAGGTAAAGAATGGCTCTTAAAAACAGTTTCTTTATAGAATATATAAAAATAATCCCTTTGGATTAACCAAAATCCAAACGAATTCACTTATTTCGCACATAAAGCGTATTTCATGAGAGCTCAAATGGGAAATCAGTCTGTTTTGTGCATGTCCTGCCTTAAAAACCTTGTGAACAAATAACTGAATCCAGAAAATAGAAATTTTTAAGTGAGTTATCAATCCTGCTCTTCACACAAAGGCTGTGGACTTTGGTAGAATCAAAAGAAGATGTAATAGCAAAACCAGTCTAGACTTACTATAAGAAAAATCAATGGAGGTAGCAAAGAGGAATGCAACCTACTCATTTACTACAGAAGATGACCCTAAGGTTTTCAGCATACTAGACTTCTACACCATACCCTTTTGTACTACATATTTTTTAGAAATAGACAAAGGCGGTGAAATCTTCAGCCCTTCCTAATACGCAAGGTTTGGCAGGGCAAGTATAGATGATCCCTTTTGCAATGGGCTGATACCTCTCTCACAGATGACATCAGAAGCTGCTCTTAAAAAAATTCCTCTCCAACATGACATCATGTGAGTTAGTCAGTGCATGTAGCCAGTTAGGCAGAAATAGCAATGCAGCAGGTCAGAAGATGACAGTGACTTCAAATACTATTACATTCGTAATCATTTGAAGGACTACGAAGCAAAAGAAAACACAAATATATAGAAGAGTCAAAAGAAGCATCAACAGTCACAGAGCAATAAATGTTTGTTCAGGAATCCCTATGATTCTTACTTGAACTTGTTACCTGCTTCCATTGAGAACCAAATTAACTCCTCCTATGGTTCAAAGAGAAGTGTCTGAATTTTATCATGGAAAAAAAATGTCTCAGGTTCTGCAGGACAGGGAAAAGTCTTCAAAATAAAGGCATTTACATGATATAGAGTTGTTCATGGTTCCAATTCTACTAGATAGAAACATGAAATAGTTCATAAGAGTACTCAAGTCCAACTGTATCAGGTTAATTGGCCCTGTTTTGATATTTCTGGGTGCTACAGGGAACTTCAGGGTGGAGTACCTGCAAGAACCACTTAGCTGAATGTCCCCTAGTTGCCAAGTCCAAGATTTATTTCTTAAATGACATGGGTATACTGGGGCAATATAGTGCCTTCAATCCTAAGATTTCAATGCTATGACACTCACACATTCTGTACAAACACACTCACACCCAACAAGGCTCCCATCTCTCCAGTACACTTGTGACTAACATCATGGACTTGCAGGAACACAACTCTAGGTGTTCAATAGGTCTGAGACCAGACCGATGGCCTGGCCTTTATGCATAGTGCTTTCACCTCAGACTCAGGTGCTACCATCTCAGCTATGCTTTGTTCTCCAACTTGGAGGGTTGACATAGGCTGCTAACCCTTTGGCTTTCTTCATTGCTAAAGCCCACGAGATATTACCCAGATCATTATCACTTCTGGTTTCCCCATCTCAGCTGCTTTACAAGGATATAAGTTCAGTAATAGTTTTTCTGTGCTTCTTTCTTTTGCTGTGTCTGGCAGAATCAACTGATCAGTGAAGAGCTGGGCAGATACAGCCCAGCCTTCATTTAATCTGTGTGGTGCCTGAGGGTATCCTTTCCAGAAGGTTTGTAAACTAAGGGTATTTTCTGCAGTGTGTGCATGAGTGCACAAAGTCAGAAAAATCAGAACAGGAGTTACTGTGTTTCAGGATATAATTTTAAATTTGGAATGTAAAATTAGAGGTGGATTGTGGATTCATACTGAAATGTGAGGAACAAAACCGGCCAGACTGTAAAAAGGACACAGAATCTCTTCTAAAATTCTAATTTCAATCAAAAATATTCCTTCATATATGTAGGGGTGAACAAGAAAACCATTATGAGGAATTTATCAATCAGTAGTTAAAAATAACATGGATGTTCATTTTTTAATTTTCACACTTTTTTTCTCACGTTCTTAATAAATAATTTTTATTTCTATTATTCTGAAGGTACAAGAGACAGAACCAAGCGTACCACACCTGCACTTTGGTTAGGGTATAAAATGGATTGCTCTTTTTTTCAAGTAGCAGGCATAATCTGTTCAAGCTTAACTTGTTTTCTTAGTGAAAATTCATCTCTCAGCCTATGTGACTAATTCATTTGGTATAATGCAAGGGAAACTAAAAATATAACAAAAACCCTTTTGAACAAGAAACTGATGCTGGAACAAAAAAATCACAAGGATTCCAGAGATCTGGATGCCTTTCTGCTGGCATGAAGTCACCCTGGATGAAGCTCTGGTTCTCAGTCAGTGTTAGTTTTACCACTGAATTTCATGGCTAAGAATTCACTTTACCCAATTTCTGGGAATATTTGTTTGCATACGTTTTTCCACACAATCATAGAATCATAGAAGGGTCTGGTTTGGAAAGGACTCCAAGGATCATTAAGTTCCAATCCCATCTCCTTAGACTGAAGTCTTTTTTGTTTGAGATGGTCATACAAAAGATGAAACAACGAGGCACTATTAAGATGGTAGGCTACAGTTTTACAAGTCATTTGATTGCTGAATGAACAGATACCAGAATATGGCTTGCTCATCAGGCTGCATTCCTTTAAAAAAGAGGTACAGTGCTGAGCCAATTGATTTTGTGCACCTTCCACATAGCTCTTAATATATTATGGTTTTGATCTGCAGTCACTTATCTGCCGCAATAGCATTAAATGTCAATGTAATTAAATGATTTTACTAGAAAATGCTTGTAATAGCATTAAAATACAGTCTATTTAAGTCAGTATGGCACCACATAATCCACAAATTACTCATAAGCACAACCCATAAGTGCAAAAATTATTAAAATGAATGTGGGCTAATACAATACGAAGTATATGGATATGAACAACAATGTGGGCTGTTGGCAATAGAATAAGAATAAACTAATTTCTTACATTAAAATTATTTCACTTGCCTACCATGGATTTGCGATTACTCCAATTTCTTGGGCATATGTTCACTCATTGTTATCCCGGGTTTGATCTCATCAAGTAAAGAAAAGCTGCAATGTTGGCCAAGTATTTCTATCACACTGGAAAATATCCTAAAGTAAAAGGACCTGCTTCCCATTAATAAATTGGAAATACTGCTCTTTCTTAATAGGAGGGGTCAATAGAGGGCCCATTTAATTCAATGAGAGAACGTATTTCTAAAGAAATTAAGAATTTGCATAAAATTCTTGTCTCTACATTGCACCACAGTGAAGAAGGAGAAACTATCTGTACATTAATATTTTTGTTTTGCCTTGAAGTGTTGTATATATTACTGTTACTTAAAGAGTGAGTCACTAGCCTAAACATATGCCTCTGAGACAGATTGTGTGCCTGAGACATCTGCCTGGGTCTGGCAGATTTGACACTGGATTCAAGGACAGCTACAACCTTCTGGAGCTGCAGCTGAAGGCCAGGCAGGTGTAAGGTACTAGAGACATGCCTTAACAATTGCAGACAGAATCATACCCCCCACCTCTCTCTCTCTTCTCTCTAACCCTACCCCTCTCTTTCCTCTCTCTCAATCACTATAAAACCCATGACACCCACGCAACAAAGTGAATTCCACCCTTCAGGAATGGATATACATCTTGTTTATCTCAAATGGCTTATCTTGAAGCATGTATCCCAAGTCCTCTGTGCACGTGCTCAGACTCAGGGTGAACGGAAGGACAAAGTCTCAGGGGGGTTTGGCCCCTCTTGAGGGATCTCAGATTCTCTTGAATTTTCAAGGACCCTCTGGAGACCGCAATGGGCATGCATCTCGCCACCAGGTGGAAGGTGTGGCTATGCCAAGGAGTTATTGACTATGCAATGAGATAACACCGTAAAAAGGCAAGACCAAAAAAGACAAAAAGGGAATGTTCCCCCACCGGACCTGAAGACATCAGACTGACAGGACGCCGCAGATCCATGGTAGTAGCTATTGCACTTGCTCTCTTTCTTTCCCTACCCACCATCTCTTTCACTGTTTTCTCTTCCTTTCACCCTTCTCTTGCATGCTTGTTGTGGGCCAAATAAAGTGATGTGACACTTGACTCCGTTTTGAGTCTTAATTCTGTTCCCAAGAATTGCGAAGACCTGGTCATGACAAAACACCTAATTGAACATCACTCAGGAGTTAAGCTCAGCCACCCAGAACAATCTGAGGTTGATTGGAATGCAAGGGGGTTTAACCTCTGCCAGATTAGTCTATCTGGTGTGACAGCAGAACAGTCCTGGATGGAGTACACATGGCATTAGATACCTCTGTTTAGGTGTCTAATCTCTCAGCTTCCAATCTTCCCTTTCTTAAAACAAGGCCTATCAAGTAGCAAAGAGCAGTTTCCTAAATCAGTTGGGATATCTGTTTGAGTATCTGTAAACTCCAGATTAAACCATGAAAAAGCAGACTGTGACCAAGATTTGTTATTAGAGCTAACAGGTCTGATGGCCTAATAGGGAGGGAAAGTATGTGATGATATATTGTGATCTTCTCTGTAAGTCAGGCATGCCATCACTTTTCTCATAATGCCAACAGGAACTTGGTGCTATTAACTAACTGCAACCAGATACTGCTGACCACTATCATCATAACAGATGACAAGTACAGATCTCAGCTCTGAGCTCAACAGCAGCTGAAATAATCTACCACTTATCAAAAGAAGGTCTAGTTGACTGATGGATGTGGTTACCTAGGACTTGCCCAATGTCAAACTCACGGCAATGTCTATCACAGTTATCAGCTAAATGGAAAACAGGTCACGATAAGAAGCAGTAAACCTGAGCCTTTCTTGACCACCATACCACACCACCAAACGTTTCCCTCCAGCAAGTCACACTTGGTTGCAGAAGGGTGGTTGGTAAGCTCATACAGCCATGGAAAAGCCAGCCACACCAATGAGTCACTGTGCATAGTCTATACGCATCCTAAGACGCACACATGATTATTCATTGATAGCTTCTTTTGCTTTTCATAATCTGATCTTAAAGAATTTAAACAGATTCCTGTACCTTTCTTGAACCAAACACAGAAGTTGCAGAATGAATCACTAGAATACTCCACTCTCTCTCTTATACTGGCAAGTACCTCATTCAATCTCCATCAAAATTTCTAACTTTCAGTATTTGTTCTTTACTGACAATGTTATTAAACTGATCAGATGGCAACAATCTCCCTTTCTCCCCCTGCAGAAATTCCACATATCAAAATCAGTTTGTTTTCCTCATTGCTTTATAAGAACGTGAAAAAGATGATGTCAACACTGATTTTCATGCGGTTTCTACACAGTTTGACATTTGGCTGTCAATATGAAGAAAGATTATGCACAAGTAAGAGTTATTTGTTCTAAACACTTCTTCAAAATACACACTTACTGGCTTCCATAGCAATCTGTCTGCTACATATAAGCCTAGCATTTTTCTAGCATGTTCACAAGATCTGCATCATGAATTCTCATTAACTCAAGGAGATAGAAATTATAATTGTTACTATTCCCGCCACGCAAAGAAATTGAAGTTCTAACTCAAGAAAGCACATAAGCAGTTACCAAGTGTTAAACAAGTGCTGTAGTTCCTGTGAAAGCTAACAGGTAGAATTCATTTCCTGGAGAAGATAAATAACACTTCATCAGCAGCAGCCTCTTGATCTCTTTTCCCTGGGGTTTTCATTTATTGATCTGTAATAAAAGCATCCCTACCAAAAATGTCCACCAAGAGCTCTGCATCCTAATTGCCAGAGGTCGTTCCCCCTTCCAAGGTGGCACAGAGAAGAAAAGATCATTAATCAGCTCCCAGCAACCCACTCCTATTGGGAAGACCAGCTTATAACTGCACGCACTTGTGGAGCTGACTAGCTCCTTCAACACTTGCAGATGTGAAAGTTTTCATTAGTATTCACCTGCCTTCTTGAACAAGGAATTAGATGAATTATCCATTATCCTGTGCTGCAGGCACATAGGGGGAAGGTCCCAACTACTTCATTTCTGTTCATTCTGCAGAGGTATAACCAACTGCTCCTCTCCCTGCACTACATGGAGGTTATTCAGCCCAAATAAACATCTTCCCTACCTCTACTAGCAGATAAAATGTCCATTCTTCCCTGCTACTACATCAAATTAGTCACTGAATGGTAGCTACTGAATTATTGCAATGTATACTAAAAATATTTCCCTAAATTGCAAGGCTTATCAAATATATAGCAAAACTGCAGATACCATAAAAATTCTTTTTAAATAGAATACAACACTACTTGTAATATTACAATATTTTTTAAAAGTATCTTTAACTGAGGTTTTTTATGTGCTTTCTAACTATAGATCCATAGATACTATGGCTATACTTTGTTTTTTTAAAAAAATTAATGTCATCTCTCTCGTGACCTCAAAAATTGGAATTTTAAGAAACAGTCGAAATAATCTCCTTAAAAAAAATAAATCACAATACTTAGCAAACAATTATGTTCCTAAGAAAACATAAAGATTCAGTAAAGTCCATAGCAACACATGAACTTCATTCCTCCTTCAAACTGACAGATTAAGTGAAACCAGAGTAGTTGTTTCCTCTTTTGTTACTATTTCTATTTTTGTTACTATTTATAATTTCCTCCACAAAATGAATCATGGCCCCTCTTCTCATTCATCTTTATTTCAATTTAGTTTTTATTTTTAAAATATGAATTAAAATAATTTTTTACATTAAAATACTCATTACACACACACAGCCCTTCCCCAGCTTTTTCCCCACAAAATCCACCAGCTTACCCAAAATTTCAATTTGCTCTGAACAAATAAGACTGTATGTCAAGCATTGCAATAGTTCTTTTCAACCTCCTACATTGTAGCCTGAATCTGTTGAAAACTGCCAGCTGGATAACTGGACTTTTTTTTCCCCTTTCTTTTCTTTTTTTTAAATAAAGCGTAAGATACACACTTATTTTGTTCATGCTCTTAATTATAAAGAGGATACCAAGAAAGCTAATTAGAAACATATGGATAACCATAATTTTTGTTCCCTCCTCACTCAGACCTCCCTTTTATGAATCTGTCACTTTATAGCACAAGGTAACTCAAGACCTCATCCCCTGACAAAGAAATACTGGGATATTGCCTTAGATTCAAAAAGAAATGTTTACATAACAAACAGATAATTAAGTTCTTCTGAAAAGAGGAAATGCTGTAAAATTCTGATAAGAGACTAAAATTGCTGTTTTTTCTAGTTCACTCAACACATTTATTAATGATATTTTCAGTTCTTATGGTGTTGCCAACAGCAAAACCTGAACATCCCAAGGTAAACTCAGAGCGTTTTCTCTCAGACTAACCTTTAACATTTGGTTTTCTGCTCATGTACTCTTGGCTTCATCACAGCATAGAGTTTGGTTCAGAGGAATAAAAGTCAGATTGACAAATATCAAATGTAATACATCAGACACATCTTTGAATTAAGTATAGAACACAGAAACGTTTCAGTTGGAAAAGACCTTCAAGATTGAATCCAACTGTCTATCCAGCCCTACTAGGTCTTACTGACACAAGACCATGTCACCAAGTACAGTATATCTACTCTTCTTTTAAACAGCTCCCTGGGCAGCCTGTTTCAACATCTAACAACCATTTTAGTAAAGAAAGTTTTCCCAATATCCAAACTAAACTTCCCATGATGCGGCTTCAGGCCATTTCCCCTTGTTCTGTCACTAGCTACCAGGGAGAAGAGACCAACCCCTTATCACTACAACCACCTTTTAGGTAGTTGTAGAGAGCAATGAGGTCTCCCCTCAGGCCCCTTTTCCCTAGACTAAACAATCCCAGCTGCTTCAGCTGCTCCTCATAAGACTTGCCATTTAAACCCTTCATGAGCTTTGTAGCCCTTCTCTGGACATGCTCAAACATCTTGTGGCCTACTCCTGATGGCCACACTGTTCCTGATGCAGGCCAGGATATCATTTATCCTTTTTGGCCACCTGGGAACACTGCTGGCTCATATTCAGCCAGCTGTTGATCAACACCTCTAGGTCTCTCTCCTCCAGACAGCTCTTGAGCCACTCCTCTACAAGCCTGTAGCTTTGCATGGGGTTGTTGTGACCCAAGTGCAGGACACGGCAATTGGCCTCTGCCCATCAATACAGCCTGTCCAGGTCCCTCTGTAGAGCCTGACTACCCTCTGGCAGATCAACACTCCCACCAATCTTAGTATCATTTGCAAATTACTGAGGATGCACTAGACTGCCTCATCCATGTCACTGATAAACACATTAAACAGAACCAGCCCCTGTACTGAGCCATAGGGAATACCATTGATGACCAGACTCCAGTTGGATTTAACTCCATTTACCACAACACACTGTCTGACCATCCAGCCAGCATTTCACCCAGTGAAGCGTATGGCCATCCAAGCCATGAGCCACCAGCTTCTCTAGGAGAATGCTGTGGGAAACAGTGTCAAAGGTCTTACTGATGTCAAAGTAGACGATATCATGGGATATCGGATATTAATTTAGACTGTTAATTATCCCATGAGGAAGTTGTGCTTTAATCTTCTAGTCAGGACAAATGAATATTTATACTAACATGGTATGCAGAAGACTGAACTCCCTATTGCTCTGTATTGGTACAGCCACATACAAAGGACGGTGGTAAGCCAACAGCTTTGCTCTGGTACCATTTTAAACTGTTAGATACTACTCTTTGCTAGTGAAAATGATCACACAAGGTACATACAGCAAAATACAGTGCTGCCAGTGAGTCCAGAATGAATTCCTTGGACATTAAGGACCTGGGCATAAAATCCAGAAAACATCTGGCCTTCTTTTCTTTGCACTAAGGATGCTTTTCTCTTCCTTCTCATCTCCTTCGGCATTCACATCTGCATTTAGGGCAGACTGTAGGCAAGAAAACTGTCATATATGAGTTCGCAGAATTTTAAGGAGATAAGGATTGGATAAGATGCAAGTGTGTGACATGCACGATGGCAAGTCCTGGAAGAGTGCACACACCGAGTCAGCTGCCATATCTTCCAGCTGCTCACCTGGCTGACAGGTCCTAACTGAGTCCAACTACCAGAGACCATGAAAGCACAGAAAAGGGAAGACATAGGGAACACTGCAACAGACCCCTCAAGCAAGGGCATGGTCAAAAACGTGGTTACATTTGTTTGGTTTCTATTAATGTTTTTATGTGGCTTAAAAACAAATTCGGCGCAAAATATCACAGCAATCTTGAGTGTAAAAGGAAATCCAACACACTATCTACTAGGTAATGCTGTACAGTCTCTAAATGCAGACCCACAGAGGTTTCTATCAGAGACTTCATACACCCTTCACAAACTGTCAGTGTACTTCCTCATAGCAAACATACAGGATGCCAACAACACTGACAAAATCCTGCACGAGAAAGACAAAGTACATGCTATCTACAGACGAACCGAGGCTCAAAACATCATTTTCAGAGCTATGCTTAGGGCATAAAGGTCATAAATCCAAGGTTGTGTGAAAGCAAGACACTGCAGTCACCACTGGCAACCACCATTGAGTCCAGCAACCCTGTGCTACCATCATTGGAGCTTTTCCAGCAGCACACCTGTATATGTATATATAATGTATGTATGCTGATAAACTGACAGAAGGGATTTTATATGTTTTACTACACTGCATAACTTAAAGCTGCATACAGAAGCACCTTCCAAAGCAATGACTTTCGAAAGACATCCTACACGCCTGCATCTGAGCCAGGAGCAGCTTGGATTCACAGCAGCACAGCCTGCTCAGTCTGCTCCTCCTTACGCTTACTCCTGGAGCACCAAGATCCCACTCCATATCCCAGCCTCCAGAGGAGCTGGGACATCAGGCTGAAACCTCATCTGGTTTTGATGGAACTACCACATGCGTAAGGACAATGTGAGGATGAACACTCAGAGAGGACAACAGGGCTAATAATACTAGTCACTCCAGTGATGAAAGCATAAATGTAGAGCACTTGGGAAGAATCCAAGCTGGATGTGTGGAAAGGCTTTTGGGGAAGATTCAGTCCTATACTATTAATTAGTTACAGCAAGAAAGGCTAATGAACATTCAAATATTGCCTTGTTCTTGAGTTAAACAAAACCTGCTTTGCGAGAAAAATAACAAAGCACACTCCTCACATTGCTGAAAACAGCATTTGTGCCTAATGAGATGTAAGGCAGAATGGATTGCTCCCACTTCACATGTTCTGTTTTATCTACTTAAATATAGCCAAAGTTAGTAATCCATGAAGGTAAATACCACCACCAAGGTGTCTATCAAGAGCCATGGTACCCAAACACAGAGCTCTGTGTGAAAGCCATCTACTAGATTAAGCATGAAATCCTGGCACCGCTGAAGACATTGAGTTTTGCTATTAACTTTGAATAAGGAAGGATTTTATCCCTGTCTTCTAATTATAAATGGGAAGCCCTCAGTGAGGTACAAAAGAATGCAATGTTTTGCAGTATTTTATATAAATTGGGTTATCGTGCTGAATAGCTCTAGGGTCAATAAAGCTTTTACCTTCTTTAAATCATGCTTTACTCCTAAATATCATAAAGTTTACTGTAAATAAAGATTTTAGAAGTTACAATTTCTATCTAAACAGTGATACCTTAAAGAAATTTTTAAAGGAATAAAAAATAAAAATGGTGATCAAAACTTCTATTACTTTTACTATTAGAATTATTGCCACAGGGTTGAGTATTTCTTAAGAGCATCTGCTTCTCATATGACACAACAGACTAAGAGTTGGCAACCGAAACGTAGATGTTAATTGCAAACATTTATTATACTACCAGGGTTTTACATTTAGCAGCTGTCAATGTTACTGACAACTGTAACAAAAATCAGAAAAATCAAGATTTTTTGCTTGCCAGAAGGCCAGCTGGTGCTGGATTTCCCAGTTATTATTGTTGTTTGTTTATTTACTTTCAAAGTGCATTCAAAATAAGTCTTCCTCCAAGATCTATTTAAAAACATTCTTTACCTACCAAAGAGGAACTTATTAGCAGAAAGCTACTCAAAAATATATTTTAAAAAACATTTATATTACCTTCAAAGTATCATTCAATTCACTATTTCAACTTTGGTGAAGCTATATTGCAGAAAGATCAGAATTTACTGCACTATTTATTCTGCAGTAACAAAACCAAAAAAATCAAATAATAAATCTGGAGCAGTTTCTTAACCTAAATATTATCAGAAAAAACAAACTCAAATGCTTCAGACTAAAAATATGGTAACGAACTGATGCTGTCACAGTAGCATCAGCATTTCCTTTTTAAAATCATATTTACATGGATTTATAAGTTGAGATATGGCTAAACTAATAAGCTTTACCCTGAAAAGAGTTGCAGCAGTTGTCAAGACTTGTTCGTAACAGGATGTCTCAACAGAGTGAAAGGGATAGACCGATCTAAAGCAGAACGATACTGCTTTATTGGACTGAAGATGCTCTTTGTCTACCTATCTGATTTACTCATGCGCCTACAACCACAGCAGCTCTTACCAAGTTTACATGCAAGTTAAACTTCAGTGCCAACTAAGCAACCTTCCCGGATACAGCAGCTGGCTATATACTGGCTTTCTGGCAGATGTTTAGACAAAAAAAACCACATCTGCTTGTTACAGAGCAATCTATTAATCTGCAGCTCCTCAGATCCAATTAACAGAACTGCAGAAGTTGTAAGGAATCTCTTGCACTCCAGTTGCCCGCTCCCCAGGCAGTAGATACCCTGCTTGTACTTGCAGGAGCCTCTCCCACTACTTTAAAAGCAGTTGTAGGGGAACAAGCTACTATGCTTATCTGATGGGACAGGAAAGAACATTTTGCTCCCATCACAGACTTCTGTATCTCCATATTCAAGGAAATGCCAAAGAAATCTCACCTTGGCAAGAACAGAACATTACAACAGAAGATAACAATTAGATGGTTTAAATGGTCAAATAGTGCTTCTTCCCTCCCATTCATCACAGTGGTCTCTGCTTTTTTCCATTTCCATATCTATCCAGCTAATAATACACCAGAAGTCTACAGGCATTTTCTTTATTACATACTCAGCAGCAGCTTCTGCAGGAGAAGGGAACTGAGAACAACTCTGTTTCCGTTAAGGAATCCATAATTGTCTTCAGAAACAGCTTATATTATAGACCTCTTGAAAAAAGGCTGAATGATAAGCTCATGGAAACTAAATGAAGTACTTCAAGTTTCTGGTCTCCAGGATCTATCCTAGGAGTTGAGAAGTACTGAGTTATTGGAACACTTTGAAGATGTCTCACTTGCTGATAGCTGAAGAACAAAAAAGAGAACCAGCAAAGTAAAGAGGTGGTCTACATCAGTGAGGGGCTTTCCCAGAACAGAGGGAGGACATGTCCTCTGTCAAGCTGTCCTCTGTCAATAATGTTATGATAAGCATATCTGACAGCTTCGTGTGTCAGAAGAATGACCAGGAATGGAGACATGTTTTACAACACATCTCAAAAGCTATTCCAGTCTTTGGCTTTTTTGGATAGTTTTTGCTTTGTATTACGAAGTTTCTAATACTTAAAACTTTGCAAGCATAATCCTTTGTGAGGTGAAATGAGTCTTAAAGCATCTATTAAGCCTTAGAATCTTAATCTTTAAATCATAGTCTTTAATATTGTGATTATGCACTAGTTAAATAAATAGACCCTGAAGAGATTTTCCTGCTTCTTTACACGTCTTTTCTTATAAGTGCTATTTGTCTTAACAGGAGGGGTTTTTTTTTTGTGGGTTTTTTTTTCCTTCTGCAATATATAATTATACTACTGATATTTCTCAACAGTTTTCTTGCATAACACATCAATGAGACACAGAATAAGATACAGGGTTGATGCATATGGTAAGGTGATAATGTGCCTACATTACAGTGGGCCAGAAGAACTTCTCACCCTGGGCTGCAGTTGTTTCCTACTGACATGAACAACTCCCTGGATGTTATGACTTCACCATCCTAAGCTTTCTTACCATCATTTATTTACAGCTGTGTTTGATGGGTGCACATGCTGTTCTCTTAGAATTATGTTACATACACATACTACTGTCTTGTGAATGAACAATTTAAAGAGCCTTTCATCACACTGGTTTACATAATCACAGAATCGCAGGGGTTGGAAAGGACCTCAAGAGACTGAGTCCGAACCCCCTGCCAAAGCATGTTTAGTTGCAACTTAATCATCAGACTTTTTTTTTCTTCTTCCTCAGAATGTACATTGTCTGCAAGGACAAAAAATTCTAAGAAGCTAGTGGATTTTTTTTTTCTTTCCTCACTTATAATTTGCTAAAATCCTAAAAAGCAAGAAGCTGAGAGATTTTAAATGTTTTTTAATTTTAGCAAAGATCCATGGCAAATAAGCCAAGTTTATTCATGTTCACTCTTGGACATCTACTAATTTTGTCAAATGCACTTGCAAGTGAAAACAGTTTAAAGGAACCCAAAAAGTTACCTAAGCATGCCTTTTGTGTTCAAGCTTTACTGCATCAAATGAATAAGGATTTTGAAAGCATAAAGACCCTTCCTTTACTATCCTCATGCATAGGAGTAAAATGAGCTGCTACCTGAAGAGCCTCTCACACGCTACATCTTCATGCCAGACAAATTTACTAGACTGAAAGAGTTCAGTTCTCAGAGCAGTTCTTGAGGCAAAAATAAATATTACTGAAATAACTAAGTGACAAGAAGATAGGGAGAAATTTTGGGTTAAGCTAAATTTCAAACCAAATTCTTAGAATATTTGGAAAGGATATATTTCTTCAATTTTGTGATCAAATGCCTTTATTTCAGAAAGTAAAGGACTAAAAGACTCAAGAATATAGCCCCATGGAAGCAATCTTACTTACTAAAAGACTTGCTTTTTCCACAATTCCTGCTCTGTCATTTTGTAGAAAGCTTGCACAAAACCAAATACAGACTATATGTAATTTAGTCCCTTTAACAAGCTTTGTAATACGAACTACTATACACTCCAATTCTCTTGCATTCATATAATCTTCACCTAATCTTTAAGAAGGAAACCAGCAAATATTCAATTTGAGTCTTAGAATATTTTCACTGTACACCGGTACATAAGGTTTAAGCAAGACTACAGCCAAACAAAGAACCCACACACAGTTATTCAGGAGACACTTTGGGTTTAGGGCCTCCAGGCTTTTGTGCAGGCTTTTATTAAAAGGTTACTTTCTTCACAATTTTTTTTTGTGTGTCCTTTTCTCTGTTGCACAGTCAAAGGGTACTGGAACAGAAAAGAGCAATTTTCCCAGAAATTTCAGGACATTCACGAAATGCAAGAGAATCTTTGCACTGTGGAGAGCATAGCTGGGGACAAGCAACAGCTTGGTTTGAATTCTGCACCATTCTCCCACTCAGTCAGTGGGCAGAGCTGGGCAAATCTCTCAAACTTTTCGGCTGTCATCCAACAGAAGGGAGAGTCCAAGGTTAAGGTACTACTTTCTATACCAGGAAGAAATGTTACAGCGAGTGAAAAGTACTTGAACATTACAGATCCAACATAAAAAAACCTTAGTAAAACTCATACAGTTGATGTTTTGTGGTGGTGTCCAGTCAACATCAGGATGTCCCCTACACATTTTTCAGACAGTGCTTGCTAACTAAGAATACCTCACATAGATTTTGTAATCTCTTCCAGTGGTCTCTGTGGGCATCAGAAATCAAACACCTTAGTATGCAAACAGAAACTGAGTAGCTCCACCCTGTGCAAAACCCTGACTTTAGCCCTCACTCCTCTTTGGATCTACACTAGACGTTCACAAAACCCCCGTAAAACTGTACTTTGTAGCAGAAGGAAAACCCCCAGTAGTTCAGTTGAGAGAAAGGCTTTAGCTGTCTGACATCCATCAGTAACAGCCTAAGCTGCTGATGTAGTTCACAGCACGTAGAAATACTTGGATGCTGAAATAGCTTTTACATGCAAGTTTGACCCAAGCATTCATGCAGTTTCTTTCTAGCCTGGAAAAATAATTTGCAGCATAAAAGTAATTTTTACTTCATAGCAAAAAGGAACACTGCCTTCAGAGCATTATTTGCACATAATGGCACGTTAGTTATTAAATTATAACTATATTATTATAACTATTAGTTATAAAAGACAAATTTATTGCATGGAAAAATCTGAAGTTACTCCCCTGTTAGCAACTAAAGCGTCAGACTTCATAAAGCATGAAACATTACTGAAAATACTGAAAGTGGCATTTTTGGTATAACTATTAAAATATTTTAATTTGCATATAATTTCATTTTTAGTTCACCATCTTAGAAGTATTCAAATTGCACAGGAAACTGCAAATATATTCACAGCCTGCACTGCACAGTAATGAGGACAAGATTTCTTGCCTGCTCCGAACTACTGCCACATGATATTTCAGTTTGCAAGCAGGGTCGGATCAATTTACCTTCTGATAGCTTGTGGTGTAGCATGAAAAAGTATGAGAAAAGTAGTTTCTTTTTCCTGTTTCAGATGTAAGCCAGGTTGTGCTTTTACCACATGTCTGCTAAGCATTTCCAAAAGTACAGAAATCCAGACTATGACAGTCCCCAGAAACACAACAATTCAATTCACTCATCATGCAAATTCCATGGAATAAAAAGGAAAAGTGCATGCTCAGTTACTGATGGCAGACTGAGGCCATAAAAAGACAATAAAGCATCTCTGTTTATTAACTTTTTATGGAAGTGTTTTGACTTTGAGTATCAGTATCCCACAGAAAAACAGATCAATTGCAGGGCTGCAATTACCACATTTGTCTTTCACCTAAACCCTCCCTATTCCTCAATAAGGTCTGCAGATGTGACTTGGCGTGCCTCTGCTTTATTTGGAGGATATCTGCCAGGATACAGAGAGGTCAAAGAGGAAGTATGTTCCTGGTTGTCCTAACTTTTTGCCTATATTCATGCACATCAGACCACAGGTGGGGTTGGACGAGAGGCATTTATAACAGCATTGACTTCCCTTGAATTATGTTTCATTCTGCAGAGTTGCTCTGAATAACCTGCTTCAGTCCTTCATGAGCCTCCCAGCTTCCTCCAGATTACGTTCCCCAGACTCCTGGGAGTAATACCACAGATCTGCAAAATTTCTAAAGTATTATATCAATGACTATACAAGCTCCTATAGTTTTTGTTTTAAACCATCATTCAGTGATAACAGTGAAGGTACTGGGAACTTCCCAAGGAAGGTCCTACACACACCTCTGATTCAAATCCCATGGCAAGGCTAGGAAGGAATTCTCAAATCACAAGTGTGCTCTAACTTATTTTGGGAATGTTTACAGACACTTACTGCTGTAACAAACAGCACAAAACCACAGATGTACAAAGAGATAGAAAAAGAGCAAGAGGTACTATAGAGGTCTTGCAGCAAGCCCACGGAAGAAGAGAAAATGCCTGAGTATATCATCTGCCCACAGAGCACTCAAGTGCTTCCCTATGTTTTCTGACTTTTCTGACATATTCCCTTTTAAAAAGAAATCAACTTGTCCTGTTCCAGCAAAGTAGAGAATGACCACAGAAGGATGCATCATGCCAATATTTTGAAGCATCTAAAAAATATATCATTAAATGATAATTTGTTGAGCACAGCTCCCTTCCACTGTACATTTTAGATGTGTGCATTTTGTCCACAGACAAGGTAGGTTGTGTTTGTTGACTCACTGTGGATTCAGTTTTACCCCCATGTACTGTACATCTGCTGCACATGCCTGCAAAGCTCCCACCAGCTTTTCAACACCCACAGTCATACTGAGTAACAACATGTAAAAGATTTCTACTGAACTTATGCATAAAAAAAATTATCCAACCTGATGATTTTTCCCCTCTCCAAAATGAATCTACAAGATTTGTTATTTAACACAAGTCTGTTGCTCATTTCAAAGTAATTTTTGCTACTGTAGCTGTCCTAAGAAATTCAAATTAAATGACATACTTTCAAGTAATTTTTCAACACATTTTCTTCATCAATATTTTTTCTTATTGAATGCTCTTAATACAGCCTGGCCCTAATCCTACAATTCACTTAACTTGCCAACTACTAATTGCTATGTATGCAACTCAAATCCTGTCACTTATTGGCACACAGCACTTCATTCATATGAAAAAAAAAAATCTATTACAAAAAATGTTTGATAATGTAACATGAAAGCAAAAATAAAAGTATCTTCAAAGTTCCACTGACTGAAGTACATGTCTATGCTGGGTAACTTAACATTTCCTAAATAATATTCCAAGAGAAGCAGCAGATGGAGGGAGTAGTTTCTACCACATAGAGAAAAAAATGGGTGAAACAATTCTGAAGATAAATTCAGTTGGGGACATAGCTTCTCTAAGTATTTTCTCTATGAGGAATCTTGGTCTTCTTGACAGAGACTTTAAAGATAAGAACAGTTAAGTTCGCTTCAGAGTTTTGCTGTGTAGTTTTCATGTGATACCAAGTAAGATCTGATTATCCACATAAAAGTAAGGATGATGGTTCTTTCTCCCACATTTATTGTCCCTTTGCTGTTTAGACTGCAAACCACTGTAGGTGTCTCTCTTGGCATTGTAACAAAAGGAATAACAGCATAGTCGTCATTATTAAAATTAGCGAAGATTTAAAAAATACAATTAAAATTAAAAAAAAAATACACATCATCACAAATGTACACCCTATATATTCACATAACACACAAAACAGACAACGAAACTTAATTCTTAAACTAGTTCATAAGCATACTACCTGTCAGAATTTCAGGTAGATTTTACAATGAAGTTTCTTACTCAGGATTTCATGTATTTCCCTCTCCATACATAATTATAGTTATTCCTATTTTACATCTCATAAATATTCAATGATTTGAGAGGGAAAATAGAACACTCTCCTCCCAAGATGCCAACGGGACCAAGCAGAACCTCGTCAGGGATCACTTCAAAGATCAATTTCTCACTTCCAGAGAAACAAATTTAAAGGATCTTTTGTGAGCCTACTGTTAGCAATTGCACTCTTGAATTATGCATGATTCTTGACTGTTGATAATATGAACAAACTACAAAGTTTCATTAGTACATTTCAATTATTGTAGCCATTCTTGCTCCTTGTTTGCTACAGTTAATTTTCATTTTTAGAACATCCTTTTGCATTTGCTATCAGCAATGATGTCATGTTCAGAAAAAAGGCTTATGAGATTCCTTATGCGTTTTGTCTGTGCTGCCCCAAAGTGTATAACTGTAAATTCTAGAAAATTCTGCAACTTTGTCTCACATAGAAAGTGTAATAACTACCACTGGTCTTCTGTGCTTGTAGGAATAAGTTTTGCCTGAGTAAGAATATGAATTTAATCCAGTATCTGAAACTTGTGAAGCATTAATGTCACTTGATCTTTGTAGGAGTTTAAACACACACACATTACCACAGTACCTGCAAAATATAGCAAGACATATGTTAACTATAGCCTCATTTTGACCACCTGTCAAAAATCTTAATGTGAAATATGTCAAAAAGTAAGCTGCCACTGGTCATAAAAATAACTACAATACAGCATTTGCCTTATTCAGACAGAAGCATTTTGGAGACTCACCCTTGCTAAATAAAAGTGGTATTAATCAGTGGAATAGAGCCAAGTTCTCTGCTGGAGTCAAGTCGTGCTGCTAAGGAAACTTTCTTCCTCCACTCATCCACCAGAACCAGAAAAGGACTTAAATCTCCCCTCTTTGGGTTATTCGTTGTCAAAATTAGTTTCTGCCCCAGAAAACTGTAGGGCATTATTTGCAAAAGGCAAGTGCCATGCCTGTCCACAGATGGATATCCACCTCACTAGAGGCGGCTGACAGCTAAGCAGCCAGCAGGACTTATTGAGCATCCAGAGGGGCTGGGGTTGGGTACTGCCTGACATCATATCAGGGCTCCGCTACTGAAACAAATTCCCTTTCGTTCCCACTTTGCCCAAGAAGTGAACCAAATCATGATGGCTAAGAGTTCATTAACCAGGTATCTTGAGGACAAAGCTAAACTGGACTCCAGGAGTGTCACCAATGGATGTTCAGTTTACTAAACCAGACTAATGCTAGCCTGAAGAAAAATCTGCTGAAATATGTGCAGTGTTGGTTTGGGTGCCCTGCACCAACCATTGCCCTCTACAAATCTGCCTTTCCTGAGCCACATTACTTGCTAATGCAGATATAGCCGATACATCAAACAGGGACTACACACTAAGATTGAACACAGCTCCACTCCAGCCAAATCCCCACCGGTTTGCACTGGTTGAGGAGTGTAAATCTGCAACCTAAATCAAAACTGCCGCTACAACTTAAATTTGGACAAGGCCATGTGTCTGGGAATCAGGGAATTCCTACTAAATCTGCCAGAGACAGTGACCTTGCAGGGGCAGAGGTGAATCAAATCCTGTTGGGTCTCACCACTGCATATATCACAAAACATACTCTCTCCTGCCATCTGACACTGACTTCAGCTGAGCTGATTTCCTATTCCACACCATTTCCTCCTAAGGTTTCTCATCAATAAATAAAGAGACATGATGCTACCACAGCTGCTCTGCACCTACCTAACCCCTTATTAGCTTACAGGCACACACACAACCTTCTGCCCCCAAAAACCACACCACTGGAAGAGCAACATTGATAGAAAAAGATATTTTCGTTGTCCAAGCGTTGGCTGTTTGCATGTTAACAGAAGTCTCAGAGTACTGCCATCATAAATCTGAGTTTCAAATGCTTATCCATACAAATTTAGAGCTGCAGTAAAACAACTTCCTAGATTATAAAAATGGCTCAGTTTTTAAAGTTGTCAGATAAGTAAGAGGAAAAGTATGAATTAATGGGTACAGGGAGAGCCAGAAAAGAAATACCCATGTTCAGCGAAGAACCTATCAGATCCTGCTCAAGTTAAAAGATGATTAATTAGATAAAACAGTAAAACCTCTGAAAGCATCCTGAAATGTCATCAGCCTGACAACGAGAGCAGCATGAGGAATGTGGGAGAATTTTGGTTATTTTTCTGCGCAAGATGGAAGGAAAACTTGAGCCTTCATCTGCTCTATGCTGGGTGTCTGCCTAACTCTCATCTATTAGCTGTTCAATTAGCTGTTAAATAAGACAAGCACTTCCCTCAACCACTCCTCATAAGATTGGTTCTCCAGTCACTGCCCAGCTTGGTTGCCCTTCTCCAGACACACTCCAGGACCTCAATGTCTTTCTTGTAGTGAGGGTCCCAAAACTGAACACAGTATACAAGTTTACACATTTTATGCTCTCTCCTTTCTATTAATGTTTTTGTTCCTTTATGACTCATTATATGCAGGTGTAGGTTATTGTTTCAATTAATATAATTTAAAATATAACTTTCAAATAACTCAAATTATTTAGGTAGAATGACTGGGGCTCTCATGATTACAAATCTCTTCACCTCCAACAATCCCTAGAATCATTAAAGCAAGATTTTCAAAGACTGATAAATAAATAACCTGGTCAGTCCACTGAAAGTTAATTAACAGTTGACAATTTCCAAGCCTTCATATCTGTGACAAACTCCACAGGTGACTTTACGTTCAGTTTCACTTTGTACCTCTATGACCTTTTCATAGAACATGGTTAGTCTTTCTACAACTGATATTAATTCATATTGCTAATGAATGAATCATTCATCTCTATGAAAACACTTATTTTGCAGTTGCAATCTGCTGGATTTTGTTTATTTTGGTGGGTTGGGTTTTTTTTTTTTTGCAATAATGATTGTGGGAACACATAAATTGTTTAGAAGCTGGTGATGATTTCCAAAAATCTTAACAAAAGTAAATTTCAAATTCAATAATGGAAATAATATAATAATGAGAAATAAAGAAATAAAATAAGTGAGAATGGTGTGTGATTCACATTTACTTTACCAAGTGTGCCCACTCCATCAAGAGTTGATTCAAAATGCTTACTTATGTAAATAGTCCACTTGCAGTATGAACTGACTTCAGTAGTGCTCATGTGTAATGTTTACTTATGCCTACATATAATAAAGAATTTGATTCTACAAAATTAACGGTTACAAAATCAGTTTATTTATGTGAGTATCAATTTCTCTTCAATATGTTACCATAGCTGTTATGTGTTAGAGACAAAATTACAGAATAAATTCTGCACGTCTCAGTTAGAATTGTAATCATAATTACTAGGGCAGGATAAAAAACCCAAACCATTTTATTTCCTCCTTTTTTTTTTAATTATTATTTTTTGTCTGGACAAATTCTTCTAGTGAATCCACTGAAATGTAATACTATAATTCACAGCTGCAGTGATAATAACTAGAGAAAGAGGAAACCATTAAGAGACAGCCTCTCTACTGCTGAATGCTGCTAATAATCCCACTATTCCTCATTTTTATGACCGCATATTTTATGAATGATAATCTGCTCATTACATATTGCTATAAATATTTTGGTTTAGCGCAACAGAAATAGGCATCAATAAACTATACATTCTGGAAGCTTTTCTCCTAATACTTAAGAGTCTGCTAATGTATATCATAGCAATATTTTCACCATACCCCTACACTGGGAAACTATATGAACCATTATTTTTAGCTGGAAGAACTTCATACATAACTTATATACTTTCCGCAGTTATAAACCAGTTTTGTCAGTTGCCTGAAATCATACTGAATCTGCCTCATTAATTTTCCCCCCTGCTGTACGATATAGCCTTCCAATATATTAATATTCCTAAGGCTTACATAGTCTTGACCCAGCAAAGCAGTAAGAATACTGTAAATTTTGCATCTGAGCACTACTCGTAGTACTGTATACTCTTTCCTTCATTCAAGCTATTACAATCACAGGTAGATATAATTCAAGGTACTTAAGAATTGAGGACAAGCTATAAAACCCACTGAATTTTAAAAGCTATTTTAAGCTATTTGAAACTCCTTCTTTTCAGCTTCATGTATCTCAAGTCTACCCACTATTTTGAAAATTAAAGGACTGCTAAAGACTTTTAATCACCTCTGCAATGACCTGAGGCTGATACCATTCCGTCTTCCTAGTAAAATGAACATTTATTAGACATTCTTCTGAATGTTGCAGCGATATCTGGCTTGGTCCATTTTTTAACCAATTTCCAAAAAATAGCTTGGAACAAACTAGGTGTAGTCCCCAAAGGAAATTAGGAAAGATGCAGCATAGCTGGTGGGACAGAACTGTTTTATGCAACTGAACTAGGATAATAAACTAGCTTACAATTATTGCAAAGCTCCACGAAAATCAATGTAAAATAGTACTTAAATGCAAAATGTGCTGTGGGATTTCTGCTCTTATTGGTATGTTGCGTTGTCAGAAGAATATTTGGTGTCCAAAAATTTCGCCACACTAAAAAGAAGAAAACAAGGAGAGCTACTTTTGGCTTACCATTTCTATTCCATGGAAGCCTTTGACAGACTGTTCTGTAAGCATAATTAAGCCATTTTCTTACTTATTTCTCTCTGATGTTTCTCTCTCTCCCTCCCATGTCAATAGCTCCCTCTCAAGACCCCCACGGCTTCTCAAAACATTTTGTTTTCCTGTTTCTCCTTTTATCTTCTTATGTCCTGCCATGTCAATAAAAGACAGCAAATGTCTTCCCTAGGCTGAAGTTACACACAAGCTGACCAGCTGGCCAAAGTGTTCAGTGCTGATTGAACATTCAGCTACTGCCAAACAGAATGGATAATATCTGAGTTTTGCTTACCCTTCTCCCAGTGGGAGATTAACAGGTCTCCCTCCATTGCTGAGCTGCTGATTTTCACCAAAGGAAAAGAAAGGAAAAAAACAAATAAAAAAGGCAAGAATTCTGTGCCTTTGATACCTTAGGCTTCTACTAAATTTGTATAAAACAGGGTTCAAATGCTGTTGGAGGAAAATAGGATTGATCGACTGATGGACATCATGATTACGGAAACCTGTTTTCTTTGGAAATCAAACTCTCTTCCTTGAAAATCAAAAGCTTCCAACAGCCATAATGTGCCTTTCAAACCGCCACAATAACAAAAGACCATTTCTGGACAAGATATCACCCCCCTCAAACTAGAAAATAAGGGGAAAAAATATAAACCTTACTGCTAGAGGTATAAGCAAACATTAAGCTGTTTCATCTTTTTCATTTACTATCCATGCAGCACTGCATTTTATCTTGGCCAAGAGAGAACTGTCATGGTTATCAAGATGCATTGTGCAGGTCATTTTCTGCCCAGCCCTACATCTTGCCCAAGGCTCAGAACTAAGAGGCAAACACACAAGCATAGGCTTAGTTCCAAAAATTAATTTAAAGTAATAAAAAAGAGGTTACTACCCTAGAGACATTTAAATGAATAATAAAACTGTTACATTACTGACTTTATCTGGAGAGGTTAGCATTTCTGCTTGGGGTCTGTCTCATAAATCAAGCCATAAATCAAGCAAAACAATAACCCTTCTGTCATACTTCACATTAATGTCTGACAGACAAAACAGTCCTCCCATGCATTCATTTCTGACATACAAGGGTAACAGCCCAGAGACACTTCTCAATCCATCTCCTGCTGCAAGGTATTACATACAAACATGCATGTAAATGTACAATTAGTTCAAGCTCTAACCCTGGAAAAAGCCCACAACCAAACAAAAACCCAACCCAAAACCCAACCAAACGAACAAGAAACCTCAAAAAAATAAAATAAAAAAAAAATCAAGCCCAGAGACATTCTTAGGTTTAGACATTGCCCAAGCAAAATCAGTGTGGCTGCTCAAAACTCAGAAAGCAAAGCTAAACACCTACTTTGCAAGAACAAATCTTAGTTTAGGGCAGATGATTGAGGAAAATTATGTCTATGGGTGTAAGAGTCCTATTTAAGACCCCACTTGTGCAGTTGCTCTAAAACCACACATCAGCAGTAATGCAGCAAAATCCCTCCCTAAAAATCACCATGTATTTTTTTTTTCCTACCAGTAATAATATTTTATGTTCTCTTTGTTTTATTCTCATTAAAAGTACTTCTAAAGACCACCAGTATTTCCAGTAAATCCAAAATGCAAGCTTGTAATACGTGACTGTTAAAGTGCAGCCAAAACTTACTCTGAAATAGTTCAAAAGTTTAAGAAAACTTGGCAAGTGGACCCATTTCTTTTTTTAATAACTGGAGGCAAAGTGGCTTCCTGCGTCCTCCAGGTAGCTCAGACACAGAAGGGAATTTGACATTTTAGAATTATTTTTACAAGGATGTTCAATATACACTTTTTTTTTAGTAGCATCTTGACTGAATTAAAAACAAATAGTATCACTTCAGGCTATTAACGCTGATCAGGCCAATAAACTATAAATTAAGAAAGAAAACACACCACTGTGTTCAATTTAAGAATTGCCAGAAAGGAACATCCATTACTAATTTTAGTTGCCATTTGTTGCTTTCTATTTGGCTTCATATCAGATATTAATTTTTTTTTCTAAGGAAACACATGAAAGAATTCAAGATCAGAGTGCTTGAGTACCCATGCCAGGGCATGTACTCCACACTTTCAAAAAAGAAAGTCACCTTTTTCCTATCATTGATGTAGCAGAGAGCCTCTGCTACTCTGAATGGTGCATTAGTCTGCACCACATTTGCAAATATTAGCAAGTGCTGAGCATAGCATTAAATTTTTACTTCTTGAAAGCCCTACCCTGTGCCCATGGTTATGTGAAATAACCAGAAGGTGTCAACACTAGAAAAAAGTAATTCTAGAGGAGAGATCTGGAGGGAAGCTAACTCAGAGACCTGCCTTTGAAGGCACAAGCCAAATGACTAGTTTGGATTATTGTTTTAATTTTTTTAAAAAAATTCTGAGTGATATTTTACTCTCTTATTCCAAATAGCCTTTAAAAGATAAAATTAATTAATTTTCTTCCTCTCAAGAGCAACCTTGAACCTCCTGATTGATCTTGCAGCAGAACCTCTTGGTGAACTCACCAACGTACCATATACTTAGTCTTCATTAAAGTCTTGGGAAAAATATAAAAGCAACCTTTTGTGAACAGAGCTTAGCAGACGTTTGATGGCAAGCACAGCAGGGATATAATCATGAGTGATGTGGTACCTGAAGGATAAAATAATAGAGAGCGCCTGAACCTTGATAAAAATAAGGAAATAACCATGAATATTACTGTAGAAAGGTAGCAGAAGGGAACTGTCAGTAGCTACCTCTTAAAAAGAGAAGTCTCCAGTATGTAACATTTAAGGGGGAAGAAACAAAGCAAATGACAATGGACATAACTTTCAATTATGATCAAACACAGCAATAAGGACATTTTCTTTTCTTACACCACAATATATGTTGTGGACAACAGCATAACTCACATTCATCATCCTCCCTATAGACTGAATGGAAATCATACCACTTAGGGGGACATTTCAAAATTATATGTTTGAGTATTTTTTTCAAGTCCACAGCACCACCAGCACACTCCAAAGGTCAGAACAGCCAGCAATGGCAAGCTCTCTGTGGATGAGTTACCCCTTCCTGACCACAGCAGGCACATTTCACACTGGCAAACATACATGGCACCCCTGACCGCAAGAGATGGAGCAGAATCACACTGCTTGGTTCACAGGACTCTGGAAGGAGCTTTTTCTCTGCTTGGATGGAGGAAAAGGGGCATTCACATGTTGTACCTTGGGATTCACCACTTGATATATGCTCATTTAGACCTCTCCAAGTCCCACAAAACCCAGCACACATAATTGTTGTGAGGCTCTCAAACCTTCCCCTTTGCATGATATTCGTAGTAGACCTTACCAATTCCTTCTGATATCAGAACATCCATGAGAGGACCAAGACACTTCATCCTTTCTGCACAAACACAGCAGGCACAAAATATGACCCATCCTTTAAACAGGCTGTCACTTATGTTTGTGTTTTGACCCAGACACATTTTCAATTTAGGAAAGGGCAGCTTCCTAACTCATTTTTTCCCCAGTAGTATTGGTCGCAATATTTTGGTAATGTGATTTATAGATACAACTGGTTGAAATAATCTAAAGTTTCTGGAATTGTAATAAAAGTACTTCATACAAACAAATTCAAAATAGGATATTCCCCTTACTACATAGAATAGAAATATCAGAGCACACAAATTAGTTCTGGCAATGCAATAAGCTTCAGTAAGAAGAATCAGGTTAATTAAACCTATTAAGAAATCAAAAAAATTGGAATCTCTCCAGTTGTTAGAACAACACTGTTCTAACAGGTTATCTACCATCTTTGCTTTGCCCTTGCCTAGATTTAGTTATCTTTTGCTTTTTTATTGAATGAAGAGATGGGGTTTAGCTCTCTGAGGAAAAAAAATGTAAGAAATACCTCTAAGCTGCAGATGATCTGGGAGAGCTAACCTATGACACAGAGCTCATTCCATCTTTTTACTCTCAACTTCCAAGGATTTGAAAAGGATTTTTCACTGTTGAAAGCAAGTTAATAGCATCAGAGATAAGTTTCACGGACACAATAGAGCTAATTCCCCACCTGTCCACTTATTGTCATATATCCCTTGACTTACTAGCAGCCTCTCTCCAAGCTGGAATTGGTGGTGGTTGGGGGGGAACCAATGACCAGGAGAAGAGGAGCCCACAGCCCCAGTGAGAAACTTGACAGCAACCACTGATTGACAGGTCAGTCAGTAGTCCACTCTGACATGCTGGGATCCAACATCAGGTAGCTGGGTTTTTTCCAACCAACAGTTAGCAAAAAAACCAAACCAGAAAGAAAAACACAAAACAAACCACCCGAACACAAACCCACTAAACTGACAAGGCTCAAACACTTACACCAGCTGTATGAAACTCACTGATAAGGCTGTTTTTGAAAGTTCACACACTGTTTCATACTCACATCTACCAACTTTCCCTTCTAAAATGAAAGGAAAGAAAGAAATATATTGACAAAACACTGTCATCCCATGTTAATGAAAAACCACCATCCATTGCTTCAGTTAGATCTTTACTTTGTGTCACTGCTGCTGATTTTCTACCCAATTTACCTATAGAAGTGTAGGATGAGTGTAAAATTTATATAGAAGACTACCACTATGTATTAAATGGACTAAATGGAATTTCCTTCCTCATTGAGAACTTTATAACTAGAGCAATGAAAATTTTATCAGGTCGTAACTTAGAAGATTGGAAGACTGGTAGCACATTACTCTCAAAATCAAATCTGATTAATGTTTAATTGTAGCAACGTGCAGAGTTATTAATTAGGTGTACTTTCTATGACTCATAAATAGCTATTAAAGCAAAAGCAAGAATATTTTGAAGATTAGCATGAAGAGAATGCTATACTTGAGTGGTAAATTATAATTAAACTGAATGGACCTTGTGAAAATAATAGAAATTGTCACCCAATATAATAATTTTGATACATAATGTAGTTATAACAAATTTTCTAGCAATCAAGTCTGACACCTTTTCCTCAGGATATTTTTTTTGTGCAGAAGCCAGAGGTGTGAATTAAAAATTAATTTATGCTATTCAGTGAGAATCACAGGGCAGATCTTCAAAGCAGTGTAATGCTGTGGTTCTTACTACACAACTGAAGCATCTCTGCACATACCTAGACAGGTTTTTTTTAAAAGGAGATCCCAGCTATGGGTCTGGATTTGTATATTCAAAGAAAGTCTGTACTTAAACTTTAAGCTCTGTACCCTTGCACTGTGGTGTTTTTTTAAATGACTGATCTTCAAAGTTATACAGAGGTTCTAAATCTTGTGTCAAAACTTGATTTCTCATCACTCTTCTACTGTGTTTCTTACTGAGATGATGGCTAGGCTTATTTTTACCTCATTCTCCTTCATACAGACTTGCAAACACAGTTATATTTCCATTTTAGGGAATGCAGTGTAAGTTGCATGATCTGATAGCACTAATATTACAACTGCCTCATATTCATGACCTTGCAGAAAAGGTTGAAAACACTGACCAAGAGGCACTAATATCAGAAGTACATAAAATTAATCCACTACTCATTTTATGCCAATATAACAAACATTAGATAACTGTTTTTGGCATCAGCTATGTTCTCTAAATTTAATGAACACAGTTGAAATTGGAATTAGCTTCTACTGCACAGCAACAGAAAGCAGAACAAATACACGATCTTGTGTCTTATGAAGAAACAAAAAAAAGGAAAAAAGATATTAAACAACTTATCCTCTTAGGGTATATTATTTGTGTATGATTTCTTAACAATTGCCTCATTATTTAAAAAGCATATTTTTGTAATCAAAGAGAAGGTAAGTAAATGCTTTTTAAGATTTAAAGTTTTCATTAAAAAAAGTGATCAGGGCAGTGATACAATACTGAAGAAACTTCTCTTGATTCCTACTTTCATTTAACACTAAGATCAGTAACTAAAATTACAGAGCTGCATGTTGGCCAAGTGATCCTCTTTATTACCTACCTCTAATGCTAGAGCCGCTTTTCTTTTGTTGCACTGTAACAAAAAACATGTAATGTGGCAGGTCTGCAAATAAGAAATGTAAACATTTCTATATTCAGAAAGCTTAAATGCATTTACATGCAAGCTCTGAATTTCTATTATGCATTGAGTACCTGCTGCACTAGAAATTACTTGGAAAGTAGAAAAAATATAATGAAACAAATTCATTGACACAGTCTTAATCAAAAGAATATTTTGAGTTGTCGAGAACCTATCAGATTTAATAACAGCCATTAAGGGACACTCTAGTTGCAAACCATACTTATTTATTTTGTATTACTCCAAGGATGTGAGGTGAAGCGAAAGTGACCAAAGTGTTCTGCATGAACAGTGATGTAACTTTTCTCTATTTACACTTATGCCACCACAAATATCCTCCTAATTGTATGACAGCCGATAGAAACCAAACCCAAAACTTAGGTAGAAAATAATTATAGCAGGAATTCATTATGAACAGGAAATAAAATTGGGAGCTGCAGCTGGCTTTTAAAAGGTTATTAATTCTTAAGCCATTAAAAAGCCTTTAAAAACATCTTTAACCAATGTATTAATGCTTCTAATACATTAATTTTGGGTTAGAATTACTGAATCTTTTGGAAGTTTTGTAACAAATTATTGATACAGAGACTCATTATATTGCCTGTGTTTTTCTGGGGGTGTTAATAAATCAAGCAAATATGATATGGAATCCAGATTTCAAATATCTCAGGTGGCCAGAATTGGTAATAAAAAATGCATAAGCCTCTTTTACAGCTAGGGAAATACCCACTACAAAGTGCAAGAGAATGTTTTCCCTAATTGCTCTGTCTTTCCCATCACTACAGTGCTTTATCATCAAGTCCCTTGTCCACATCTTCAGACATATTCAATTGTGTTAAGGAGACATAATAAATTCAGTGGTATTAAGGGATTTAGAAAAGGTTTTGGCCTTTGAAAACGTACAGTGGGTTCTAGGAAATGTGAATATGCCATGCTTCATGTTCAGAGTTGGTGCATAGTGACATTTTTCTTTTAATATGTCCCTAATGTTCTGCAACTCTTGCAGTGCTCTCAAAGTTCCTCGCCTCCTGCAGTTCTAAACCATTCTAGAAACAAGTTTGGGATTATTTTCATTTATTTTAACAAGACATGAAGTAAATCTCCATCCTGAATTTTGATTGAAACTGTTTCAGCCAGGAAGTCATTGCTATATGGAACCTGAATTTAGCCGCAACAAGCAACAGAAATCAGGACTATAATCACCATAAAAAGAACAGGACCCTTTTATCATCAATATATAGAAGATGTGTTTTCACTAAGACTGGCTAGAAAACAATTTCTCTCACAAGTATTAAGTAAAAGGCAAGTTTGCAAAACTACCTCCTTACTGATGTACAGAAACAAAAATTTTTAAAAAATACATTTTTAGAAACACAGAATGGGACAAAGATTCAGACAACAAGGCAAATCAAAAGTTGACATTAAAGTCCTCAAGCTATAGTGTGGGAGTCTGGATCAGCTCCCACTCTGAACCAGGTGGTGAAAAGATGTGAATCCAGGTTTCTTCCAGCCCCACTGAAGTCAGCACCAACTGGCTAGTAATGCTGAGGCCTTTTGCCTTCAGTTATACATTCTACCCCAGTGCGAAAAAATTTCCACATTTTAGTTTTCATTGAGAAATGAGACTGGAAAAGCATAAGTTTCTAATTTACACAGCAATACCATTAAACAAAATTAATAATCTTTCTCCTACTGCATCCAACTCCTGGCAGTGAGCAGAAACTCATGGGCAGTTACAAAATGGGAAGCCCTTGATTTGCATATACAAGGGTTAGTTTTTGTGGTTTTTAACTATGATAGATCAGAACAACAGAAGTTTGAAAACCCACAGAGTTTCTCCTGAAATAGATGCATATGTTTAAAGTGGAGGAAAAACCCAATTATTAGCATCCTACCTTGGACATTTATAGAAGAATCACCTGAGCAGTGCCAGAAAAGCCCACTAACTTCCTAAAAATCAGCCTTAAGAGTCAAAACACTCCCATTCCCTCCTCAATAGGGCCAGTACCAGTTTCTCCCTTCATACCATAATTTAGTATTGCTCAGGCCCACGGGAAAACACAGCAGAGAAGGTTGCAGGGAAGGCTCCACGACCTTCTCCACCTCTTGGAATGCTCCCATGAACAGACATTCCTTTCTCTACATCCTCCAACTCACCACAGTTAAGCCATGTGATTAGGAAGTCTCTTGCAATCTAGCCCTCAAAAAACCAAAACCTCCTCCAAGTAAGCAAGCTTTCTAAAGACTTCAGATGCAGAATTCCACCCTGTCTATAATTTCGAAAAAATACTAACAATGCAGGCAATGTTTCTGATAATCACTGTATGAGTGGTACATGCGTGGGAGAACATGATTCATGCAAGGCCGCTTCCCTGTCTCGATTTTTCATGTTACTGTACATGATAGGAGAAACGCAGCATGAATCTACAAATATTTTCAGTGCGAAAAGGCAGGGCTGTAGGGAACCAATTAGGTTTGCCAGCAAACCAAAAGTGTTTGTGACTGGTGCCTCTGAGGGTCAAAAGTAATAAATTTGTCATGCACTGGTATTCCTGATATTACACCTGTGTCAGGGGATAGTGAAGATTAATATCATAATTAGAAATGCTGAACAACATCTCCATTACAAGACAGATAAAGTGACAGTCCTGACACAGTCACAGCAATGATTTTATTCATCGTTTTTCTTCCAACTCGATGAAAGGACATACATTATCAGCCTGGATGACTCCTATATTTTGGGGTAATGAGGCAAATCCATGACCTACTTTTGCAACCGCAGAATTGCAAAATATCTGGTGAAGCTGCATGACACAACTTGGGGAGGAGGGGGTTGGAAAAAAGGATTAAAGGATGGGGTGACACAAGTTGGGGGGGTGTGGAGGGGGGTTTACCTTCCTTGGCACAGAAGCAAACACATAGTCATTCTCTACGGCACCTGGCTGACAGCATAAAGTGATGCTACCAATTCACATCTAAGCAAACCATCATCATTGCAAAGTGATAACCCCAAACCCAAGCCAGGTCCTGCAGACGCAGCGTGGCTGGTGCCCAGGGCAATACCTTGCCTTGGCTTTAGAGGAAACCCCAGAATGCAGGTTGCTGACACAAGCACGTACTAAGCTTCAAGATGTAGTCCCAGAGAACAACACCAGAAAGATAAAACTTCTTATAGGCTTAGAGCTTTCATGAGCCCAAAGTTGTGACAACTATTAATAGCTAAAGGAGATTTTTAAAATCAGCATTCCATTAAAATCATTAGAGAGAATTTCTAAATTCTCATTACAAATAGTCACTAATGTAAAGAAAGTGGAGTCTATTTTAGAAATGAAACAGGAAAGGTTATCTTCTGCAATTTGTGATTATTATCGTCTAGATAATCTGCACACACTGTTGTGAAAAGGAAACTTAAAAAACATTTCACACAGCTGTGCAGGTATATCCTCAGCCAGCGAGCTGGCCAAATAGCTCAAAAACCTGAAAAATAAATTCACCCCAATTGTGCATTATTCTTGTGATGAGTTTTGCTCAGTAATCTATTTAGTCCATTTGGGTTATTTTGGATTTACACCAGGATGGTTCAAATTACCTCACTACTCCCACACAGCAACCAAAGCAAACACTTGCTAATATTTGAAAGGTGGGCGAGGAGGCAAAGTTAGTTACATCACCACCACCTTTCTCACAAGCTGAAGAGGAGGCACACGCAAACAGTTGGTAAAGAACACACCAACAGGCCTCTGCTTGGCCAGGGAGCAGTTCTCAGGCATACGGCTTGAGGTTTCTCTCCTGCATAAGGCAGCAAAGCAGCTGGCTTGTGTTAAATGAGATGGGATGTCAGTCTGGCAAAGGGAGAGCAGGTTCTACCTTGCACTGCTGCACACTGAGTAGCCTGATGAAACTGAGACCAGCAGATATTAAAAGAAAATGCTTGGCAGCAGCTTACTGTCTCCATTTTCTGTGTCTCGAGGAATGAAAACAGAGAACCTCACTGTGCTTACAGTATTCATCTTAAATCATTCCTAGAACTAAGCCTTCTAGTTAAAGCCTACAGCATACCAGGAACCATCACTCAATGGCAACAGCAAGTGTATCCAGGCTAACTAGCAAAAGCACACAGTGGAAGTCTCCGAGGAATTCCCATTACCAACAGGAACATAGTCTGATCTTGAAAACATAAGCTGACAGGGCCTGCTTATGTAAGTAACCTGCTCCACTGCCAACCATCTCAGAGATCTGGAATTTTATGCCCGACAGCATTGTTACAAGTTAAACCAACTGTTTTGTACCTTAGCCTTACAGAAAGGCAAAATAAATTAGCCACAGTCCTGCTTATAACCTATATGTATTAAAAGAGAGTTTTCACATCCAGTCACTCCGTGCCCTTTCTTCTATAAACAAAACAGCACCCATAATTTCTTTTTTCTTACCAGCTATGTGTTAATTAAACTACAGTACATTGCTGGTTCTTTTACTAGCTGCTTAATTTGCTTACCTCCTTTTCAAAGCCGAGCACTCAAAACCAGACATACTCCTTCAGCTGAAGTCCTAGCAGCACTGAGTGAACAATTAACCTCTTTGCATCCTCTACCACCCCACATGTTGTCAATACATCCCAGGCGATGCATGTCTGCCTCTGCAGCAAATTGCAATCAGCTTTAACTTCCCAATCTTTTCTGCAGAACTGCTTCTTGGCCACAATTATTCCTCATTTTATAGCTGAACATTTGATTTTTTTTCCATCTTAGGTACAGAACTCGTCGCTTTCCTTTGTAGAAATTCATCTTCCTGATTTCAGACTATTTCTCCACTTTATCAAGCTCATTTTGAATTTTAATCAGTTCTCCACAGTGCTTGCAACCCCTATCTCCCCTCCTCCCACACTAGCACAGCTTGGTGTCATCATGTACCACACTACAGCTGTGACAAGGAGACGTGCTGGTGGTTGGGTTTTTTTTTTTTTGAGTTTGAATATGCAGTGAAAAGCAAGAAAGAAGAAAAGAAAATCAGTGCTTTAAGAATTTCAGTCTAAATAGCCAGCAAAATATTTAAATAATAAAAAAAAGCCGATTAGGAATAGAAACCCAGAGATCTTAAATATCTTCCAAAGCAGCACATCAGCTCAGCACAAAGCTGCGACAAGTTTTTAGCTCTGGGCAAGACACTGCCCATTAATTTAGCCCTTGGCAGCACCTATCTTTAAATGTATAACCACGTTGTAATAATAAGAGATAGGAAATACAACCAAGGGAGTTTTTGGTTTTATTTATGGATAAGGTAATTTGAAGTGGATAACAATTCTTGAAGCATTTTTAGTCTTGTTCTCATCTTTATTATATGTTCCCTGGAAACAAATAACTACATCATACAGCCAAGGTTTCATTATCTACTCTGTATTATCCCATGACTTTTAATAATATATTAAGTGCAGAGCCATCTTATTTTAGCCTCAGAGTATATACTCAGGTGTTTTTCCAGACAAGCAATTAGAAGATTGGAAAGTCTCATAAAATGCTCCTATGACTTGTTCCACAGAGAGCAAATCTAGAAGCACCAAACAACCACAGCATCCCATGGCACTATTACAGCCAAGAGTTATTGCTCGCTGTGCAGAGTGACTTGCAGAAGTGTACACAAAATCTTGCAATTAAAATAAAAAAACAAAAACCAAACTTGAGGGCACCTCCAAAAAAACAGGATAGTTTCTATCCTCCAAGCAACCTCTGCATGCAGATATATGCTACCTGCTAAAACTCAATGCTTTTGAGATCAAGGGCTGACAATTTGATATTGAAATATGCGTTGAAATTAGCTTTAACAGGAATTTCATAGCACTTCCACTGAAAAGTCAAAACCCCTCTTCCTTTGAAAACAAGCAGTAGAGAATCCCCTTGCCTTTTTCTGTTTGCTGAATAGCAAATCAAAACACTACAGAAACTTGGTATATCAGGGAAGGCTCTCTGGGAAGGAAATAAAACAAAACCAACTTGTCAAATGGGACTCCCTGCTGCTGCATACCATGTGGTGCTCTAGTGAGCTGCATCTGTTCAGCTATTAAACATAGTGGTGAATATGATACCGACAGCAGTGACATTATCAAATATGCTGAGTGGTTATTAAGGCTCCACAGCATAATCTTTTCACTTTTTATTTTAATTGGAAGAAGTTACTGTAAAGTAGCTTCGTGTATGATAATGCTCTTTGTGCTTGTCCCTAAATGAGAAGGCACTGCTACATAATCCACAGCAACTCTTAAAAACTCCATCTGCTAGGCAAGGGAAAGGCTGAGTACTTTTGCCCCAGGAACTCTCTGTTGTTCCATGGAATTCACTGGGTCAGGAATTAAAAAAACCTACATGGGTAACAGTAAGGCTTCAGGACATTAATGGGGTTTCACAGTGAACAGGAAGAATGCAGCCTTGTAGCTTTCATTGTGTAGACAATAAGTCGCAAGTCCACCAAGGGAGAGGGCTGAACAGAAAATAACAAGAGAATCCAGCCCCAAAATGGAGCATGATCAGATCCGTTGAGGATGTCATGCTTGAAGTCCTCAAACCAGGGGCCTGGGATGAAACAGAGTACCTGACACAACAGCAGAATTCCCAGTCCTGTACAAGAGGCTTTTCCTAGACCACAGAGAATGTGTGATGCTGCAGCAGCAAGTATGATTTACCTTTCCCTGAGGGAATATCTGGACTTACATTTGGTCCTTGACTGAACATAGTTATCACCTACAAATTCTAGCACAAGCAGTTAAAGCCACGTTAGTAGTTTCATGCTGCTGCACTGAAGGCTACAGGATAATTTCACAGAGAACTGGCAAAACTGAAGGACTGTGTCTTTCCTTTGTTCCTCAGCATTCCTCATTCAGTGTAAGCCAGGTAATTATCGAAAGCCAAGAAATGCATGAGTCAGTTCCTTCAGCTAATCCACCCTCTGGAGCATCAGAATGCTTCAATGTAAATGGGCTTTCACAGAGAGATATTTAAGCCTCTCCAAACACTCAACAGGAAAACTCACCTGTTGCTAGTGGTATTGTTACATTAAGCACAAACCACCACAACACTGAAAATGCCAGTTCATTAAATCCTTATCCTGTCTGTTATTGTTGCAGAAATTCTTGTAAGTGGCATGATCTGAGGGAAAAAAAAAAACCCACAACCACCAAACCAAAAAGAGATATATCAGCAGCAGCAGCCCACTGACAGGTCAGAAGAAACACTATGAGATTGATAGGGAATGCAAATATTGTAACTTATGGTTGTTGCAGGGAGAGAAAGGAAAAGGCTGCTCAGTGATACACCACCAGTGGAAATGCACCTATGTCAAGCATCTCATGCTCAGATAAGAGAGACAGTGATTAGACAGCACAGGCAAGCTACTGAAAAGTAGATGAAAATATAACTGGTAGCCTGGGATTTGGAAATCCAGGTAAATTCCCTACTCTGGTTCTATTTCCTGCATGACCCTGGTGCAATGAGTTAGTGTCAAAGATTGTAAAAGTTAACTAACTAAATTGGATGAAAGTAGGAACCAGACCCACTGTGTCCAGTCCTACGCTCTGGTATACCAGACTGAATTCAGTGATTTCACTATAGTTACACCTCACTGACACAGTAAGTGTATAAGTGAAAAGTGAGAATGGCTTAAGGAGATAAAGCAGTCTAGATGGAAAAAAAGAAATCTAGCATTAAATATTAAAACAAGTTTCCAGTTTGGTGATGACACTGAGGCATCACAGAGCAAAACCTGAATTAAGTGGTCTAATTATCTAATTATGTGTTACAATTAAGGTAGTATCTCACAAAAATAGAATAGTATTAAGATGAGCTTCCCTTATTAGCACAAAGTGATTAACTAGAATAGCAATGTTTACTTAAACAAATGCCTGAAGCAAAGCAGCAGGATCCGTAAAATAGCCTCTGCACCTTTCACCTTCCAGCAGGAGTTTTCTGGCCTGATGTAGATCCTGCTTATACTTGTATTTCTGCAGTTTCTTCAGACAAATTAACAGTGGAAGTGGTGGGATGAGAATTACTAGTGGGAGTCAGGATCAGAATCTGGTCAGGCCACCAACAGCACTTTTCCCCTAGCCTTGTTCCACATCAGCAGGCTAATCTCACTGACTGGTATTAAAAATGATACTGCTCATACTGTGTGTTCACTGAAAAACTGCTACTCTGGTACTTTGTGCTGCAGTGCAAGCCGTATCCTAATCTGCACTTAGAGCTCATAAATTTAAAAGACAGGGAGTTAATGAGCCAGATCATGAGTTCTGGCTTATATTTCTAAGAAACAAACCTTGATCTGTCCTGTGCAGAGCTGGCCCTCTTTCAGTGGGACATAGCAATCTGAAAGTCACTCTTTCTTATTCAAGCTGCCAACAGGAGCTAAAAGCACAGTTTAGGATACTCTGAAAGTGATGCCACTGCTCATGTATCTCTTTTTTAAATTTTTTTTTTCCAAACCACACATTGTCAGCCTGAAATGCCTACAGCCTGCTGACACCCTCCACTGCCATGGCTTCTAGCACACTTCTAACACACATACTTTCCACTTGGTTTTGAACCAGGCATGCCTAGCAAAATCTCCTTGTGCTTCTCTAAAAATTAGGTGAGAACTAGGCAGTAACAAGCTAGGAAATAGTTTCAGGGCTGATTTTATTATACTACGAGGTATATGCTTAATAAAATATACAGTAGATATAATAAACAGAGAAGTACCCACATAGGATAGGTGGGAAAAAGTGGCTAGCTCCTAGAAGCAACCCTCAATCCTCCAAAGCTCTCATTCTCCAAATAACTGCAATGATTTCCTGTGATTCGGTGCTTCTTCCTTTCGGTGATCAGTGAGGTTTCAGTGAGCATCTCAAATGTTCTGCTATTGCAAATAGTCAAGTATTCTTTAAATCTTAATAAGGTTGCTAAAATGTCTGCTAAATTTTTCATCAGGTCTTTTTATAGATAGCAGTGTTCTGGAAGAGTTGGTGCCAAGTTATTAATATACCTGTAACCTTCGTATGCAAGGATGTTGGCTAGTAATCAGTACAGGAAATTTTGGATTACAGGGACCTGATTAGACTGGGAGGGATCTAAAACACCAATGGGAGAATATAATGTTAATTAGGAAAAGTGCTGACTTTCCTGGATGGGCTAGTTATTTGTCTGTACATTATAAACTACTTCTCCATTATAAACTAAGTCATCCTTTCTGAAGCAAGAAATTTGGTATTTATACATAAGAAAACTAGTCACAAAAGGATATGTCTCCTAATTTTGGCCACATGCTTATTTGTTTTGTTCTTGCTGATTTGTTTCTTTAATTAAGTAGAAGTAATGAATGTTCCTCATCAAGGTGGTCTTCCTTGTGAGTACACCATACAGTCACCATCTGAAGTGACTCCCCAGTTCCTGTAACTATTCAGCATGCCTCATTCTATGAGAAAGCAAAGGTATGCCATCACTGAGACCCTGGGCAGTTGCCACCTGCTTCTATTGGGATTCACTGGGACTGCAGAATATGCACAGCACCTGAATTTGTGCTTGAGGATGGAGCAGAAAAACGGCTTATGGAACTAGGGAAAGGGAAGAGAAAGAAAGAATCCCTGAAAATAAGACTGGATGTAACACATACAGTACTTCAGAGCTTATAAGTAGCAATGTAAAAAACAAGGGCTGCTTTATGAAGAGGTCATGGGCCTCTTCAAGTTTATGTCAATTAAATACGTTTGCTCTGTGGCTTGCCTCTCCAAATTGCTCCACTTCAGTTCTTAAAAATGCCCGGTTGTTATTAACATAACATGACTCAGCCCAACCCCCTTCTATTCCTAATCTTTTTAGCGTTACTTTAACTTCAACAAGACCCCATAAAAATTAAGGTCCGTGTTTATGTTCTGTATTCATGCTGGATCAAAAGTCCCATTTGTGTAGTTTGCAACAGTAAATTCAAAGAAAGACTTGCCATCAAATTCAACAACAAAGTTTTGAATCTTTGGCAGTTCAGCCAACAGATGGATTCTAACTACAGTGTAATCTTGACATATGGGAGATCAAAGGAGACCAGAAGAGTCCGTGATCTACTCTGCATGATCATTTCATACAACACCATGGCCACATTCAATCCTTTCCATATTGATATCAGATGATTCTAAAATATATTTGGGACCAACAGAAGTATTTCAGATATCTACTCACCCTCAGCAAGGGTCTACATCTTTGTTAGAAGAAAGCACCTCAGGAGATTCATTACTGTCAAGGGCTGGAGGATTTTGTGACTGACACATGGTATTTTAGCTGAGAACTTAGGTCCTACTAGCTGTGCAATTTTCTCTTACCAAGGAGATGGAAGGTGGTGACCCCATCATCCAGCATGCTTTTTTTTGGGAAGGAAGCTTTTGTCATCCCAAAAGCACAAAAGGAGCAGAATGCATAAAGGAGTTATTAGCTGGGTAGAGGAAGATGTGACAACTTCTATTTATCCCAAGACAGAGGAGGATTAAAGGAACTGCTTTCCTCGAGCACATTTCTAGGCTGAGGAACATCAGACCTGCCATGCTGGTATAATAAACCTTCTGCAGCAGCACCAGGATTTCTCTTTGCAGAAGAGAAATCTTGCATCTCCATAATGTCAAACTGTTTAATTATATCAACCAAATTCCATTCATATTTTTCATACAATAAGGTATCAGTCTGTTCTGTGCCAGAATTAGCATGTTTCCATAACATTCTTTCATCAATTTGGCCTCTTTATGGGAAGAGCAGACTACTGTTGCTCAGTGTGCAGTAACAGACTGTGCTGAGTATTCAAGATGAGGTACTAACAAAGAGCTTATATCATAAAATCCCTTTCCAGAGCTTTTTAATCTATGTTTCTGCTAATACAAAAGAATAACTTAATTGCATGTTTTCAAGGCTTGACCATTTCAGTGATTTATTTCTTTCCCCTCAACTTAGACCTTTAACCTGATCAGTGAGGTAAATGATTGCTGCATTTAGCACAAATTCCCTAGATTAATTTATTGCTCCCGTTGTAATTACCTTAATGTTTGTGTACATTGACTTGTATTCTCACCTGCCTGTCTAGTCCCATAAATTATTCTTTTTTGATTGCACTGCTTTTCATTATTCAAACCCATAAGCAAGACTGGGAATCCTTCCTTTACAGTAATTTTTCTTCAGCTTAAAGATTAACACATTATCTGGTTGCTGAGATTTTTGTTCCCCAAAGAGGAGAACTGCCCACAACTGTCAAAATTCTTATAACATTTTCCAAACATAATTTTAGTAATGAGAAAAAAAACCCCACAAATAAATCTCATGTATATAAGCATAATAAGGAAATATTCAATATTATCAGAATTCTGAATTAGATAACATCAGCCTTCAGAACTTTTATTGTGCCTCAAGGTAGCAGAATATTAAATATCACAACTGTGATAGACATAATGATCCAAAGTCTTTCCAGAGCTCCAGAGTGATCCCCGATGCCCACTTAACTGACAGGATGATCCTCTGATTTTCAGAGGTGCTGGCTACATTCAACTTCCATTGACTTTAGCCACTTTGTGCTTGCTCAGCACTTCGAAAATACCAGATTTCTGAAACCTAGGGTTTTTTTTTTTCACCCTTCCTGGACATGAATAATTCGATTTTTAATTCATTACTGTTTTGTGCATGTACGAGCCACCACTGGCCTTACCCAATCTTTGCACTGCACAGATAAACATATATTAATAAGGAATTCCATACTTGAAAGATGATTATTAGAAGAAACATTATCCTGGGAATGTTTTTTTTAAAGATTATTAAACTCTTCCTGGAAAAATTAATTAGATCCAATACAAAACACTAAAATCAAAGGTATTTTTAACATCAATCTCACTGAAAGTACATCCAACTCTCTAGGCATTGATCCAAATGCAACTAAATCAATAAGAATCTTTCAATTGACTTTCCATTAGGCATTAAGCCCAAGACATATGAAGTATTCAAAAGAGAATAACAAATTCATTTATCTTAAGACTTTGCAATTTTTTTTTCTCAAATGATATGTTCAAACACAGCAGTCTGCTATTCACCCAAGTTTTACTATTTCTGTTCACTTCAGGGAAGATTATTATACTTGCATAAATTAAAATTATCCATACATTATGTCTATGTACAATAGAATCTAACAGCTATTAAAAGCCTGATGCAGAAGAATATTGCATATGTATAACTGCTAGACAGAGGCAGAGGAGCAGGAAATAACAGTCCTTTTAATTTTGCCAATTCTTTTTTTTAAAAAAAAAGTAGGAAAAAATTTGAGAGAGAACTTTTACAGAATTTTCCATTAGGTTAAAGCTGAAAATCAAAACCACTTGCTATCAATATTTTTTTATACAAAAGTCAACATCTCATTTGGAGATTTTAAATATTTTCCTACTTTATATAAATGAAGTCTATCATATGCAAAAAACTGAATAAATAGCTCAGAAAATGTGGAAGCATTAACTTCCTTTGAAACCAGGAGAATTTTTGAACCAAAGCTGACAAAAACTCACAAAAACTTTCAATGATTTTTATGACCATCTTTCTCAAGGAAAAGTTTTCAAATGAAAAATGCCTTTGCCACAATATATATTTTTAATAGAAGTAGTATATAAATACTTGAGACAAAGAGCACAGACTGAATTTATTCATGACCCAAAACCCAATTTTCTGTAAGACACACAATATTTCCTCTCCTATGACTGTTCACCTCAGTCATTAATTGTAACTCTGAAGGCTTCAAAAGACCATTTTGAAAATCTGTGTACAATGCTGATTAATCTGTCATGCCAGTAATACTGCATCTTCAGAGTATTTTAGGTTAATTAAGTGCATTATACTTTGCATACATTGATAATATCTGTCCTTAATCATATTATACGTTTTAGAGAACATCACCACATCATCTAAAACTGTTTTCCATGCTTTCCCATTAATGTATTAACTTTATTATTTTGCATTAAATAAAAAATTATCTACCACATTACACCCTGAGTTTAATTTATTTTTATTTTTACATATTTACTATATCCTAGGCAGGACTGTCAATCTTCTCGTCCCAGAATTATGGGGTGTTTTTCCCAGCTGCCCTCAGAAATGGGTTAGGATGTTTAAATGCTGCCACATCCATCGAATTCATTACTTTAAACCTTAGGATGATCTTGACCACATCACCTACTTCAGTAGACGCTTGATATCTATAACTGAGCTTAATTAGTAATTCCTCATCCTTCCTGAGATAATAAAAATGAGCCCAGTTTAGCTTAAGGAGCTAGGGTCCCCTAGGCTGGGTATCTTTTCTAGAATGACAAAGCTGTAAGATGTAAAATGGTCTGCTGGATTTATTCCCCATACATCCCCCTTTTTGTCCTCAATTTCAAAATAAACTGTAACCATATTAGTTTTGTGCTCCCAAAATACTTTAATGGAGACAAACAAGGAAGACACAGAAACTGCTGATTCTTGCAATCAGGCACAGAAAATGTTACACTTTGGTATAGTTTAAAGTCTTTAACAAAGATAAAAACATGGCATAATTTATACTTAAACCAATTTTTAAAGTGAAGTCCATTGATGGAAATTTATGCTTCGTGTTTTCATTAGTAAAGCAAACATTACTCATGCCACATGGGAAAACGCTTGTTTCCTATGCTACCAGCATTACCAGAAAAAGCTACCTAACAGGATTTCTTAGCTTTTCAAGGCAATATCTTGTTTAACTTCACTTTGGTTTTCACCATAGAAGAGATGGAAACTCAAGGCAGCAACAGCACAGTGCTTGTGAAAGATGATCATACACAGACACACACACACGCGCATGCGTGTGCACACATACTTCTGACTAGTGATGGTGGAGAAGAGGTTGGGAAGAGAACAGAGATAAGAACAGGCTTCACTGACAGAATCACCTATAGGCTTTAGAAGCCAATGAAGAAGCCAAGCATAGAAATGCACGTAGTGATTAGCTGAACAATGTGTGAATAAGGTACCTACTTTTTATGCATGGACATGGATGTGGACCATGCCAAGAAAACAGGAAAAAAAGGATTACATTATTCAATAAATTTTATAACTATATATTGGTAGTTATAAATGACATATATATGTATAGTTATAAAATAATATATAATATATAATTATTCTAAATATATTACCATATGTACAACATATATTTGCATCATATTTATAATCTGTTTTAATTGTTATAATCATATTTATAGTATAGTTATTATTACTATATATTCTCAGAGCCATCGGCTGTTCTTTTATCTATCAACAGAAGGAAGTGGCGGTAGACTTTCAGGCATGAAAAAAACTAGATCTCAAAGGAGAAACAGCACAGGAGACCACTTCCATAATAGAAGTCAAGTGATAGTTACAAAAACTAATTGCTGCATCTCTGGATGATTAAACTATATCAACATCCCTTTCTTGAAGCACAGGGATGCAGATGTATTGTACACACAACCAGTTCTTTATATCTAGGCTGCTACAATGTAAGTGGAGTTTTATAATAATCTATCTTGAAATTTAAAATATTTGCACTGGAACTGTTAAGCATCTGGTGGCAATGCAGATTATACAGTTTTTGAAATGTTTCTCACATTAACAATGGTTATTTGGGGAGGTTAAATGATTACTTTAAATAAATGCGTTCCTAACCTAACACTAAAGCTGTGATTCAGATGATCAAGTAGCAATTTTCCAAATCAGAATTTGTTATGAGCTTGATTTCATTATTAGGTTTACATCGTCTTTAAGTAAACAGAATAATAAAGAGGGCAAGCACACACTGAAGTACCATAATCAAACTTGTAATTTCCTCTTCCATTCCTAGAATGAAGAAGGTTAAGAGCCTGCTACCTCATAGCTCTGTTCTGAAACATCCCGAAGACACCCTCCCCAACATGCCAGCGAGGACTATGATTTAAAATGTTTTCACTCAGAGCTGTAGTTCCACATGGAACTTTCTTTGCCACCATACTGCTTAAAATCTACCTTTATGCATCTGTCTGAAATCTGGGGAGGATCTGAATGTTTCATGTCTCTTGAGTAAAATGGAAACTCCGTAACAATTCTATTCTACTGTAAAACTGCATCCCAGCATAATTCAATCATAGGTATCACAGACTGGTTTAGGTTGGAAGAGATACCCTCCACTAGACCATATTACCCAAAGTTCCATCCAGCCTGGCCTTGAACACTGCCAGGGAGGGGGTACCCACAAATCACGACTGAATTGTTGTTATAATGTTTTAGTTGACAATTGTGCAGGGAAGTTATCCATGCATCTCAATGTAAATAGCCATTTTTTGCTCATGCACATTCATTATGCAAACAGGTAAGCAGGTATATGCAAAAGAACATGCAGAATTAGTCCTTTCTCTCCTTCCAGTTTTTTCCTTCTTCCACTATTCACAGCTTTGGGATATTTCTGGTTATGTAGTAGGTAAGATATTCATAGTGGCATCTCAACATTGGTGCAAGAAGGAAGTTTTGAATGATACAACCCTTCTACTACTTTTATTGCAGCTAGTTTAATGCAGTAGCTGCCAATACTGAAAAACTTTGACCCAATAAACTGTTTTTCAAATATAACATACACATAGGCCTCCCCATTTCTATGTTTTTATTCACTTTTATAACCATGTTGTTTCACAACATCCTGCCATGCTAAAAATAAATCTCAGGTAAAATTCTCAGAATTGCCTACATTTTCACTGACTTTAGTAAGATATATGTTCTCGGGTACCATGAGTGCTTTTGAAAATACTGCCTTTCAACTTTCTTTTGAATACTATCACTAATGAAATAGATTCCGGGAAATTATATCCCAGCAGTTTTCCAAGCCTCAAATAACAGTGATGACCCTTAAAAAAATCATTGCCAGGTTTCTTAGGATTTCAGGTCAATCCTTTAGTGTCTCCACTCTAGAGAGACAGACTAAAGAGAAGCAGCTCTCAGAAGGTCAGACCTTATTCCAGTGAAATTTCTGCACAGTTATCGTGGATTTTGCTCTGAAGCAGAGGAGGTTTCAAGGTTTTGGAAGTCTCTTGCAAAGACAATAGTAGGAGGCCAGGATCACCTCACAGAGCATGATGATAAAAGGCTTTTTGCTGTTTTGCAGGAGTTTCAAAAGACAGGTGAAGTATATTAAGTTGGTAGTATTTCTGACCATAGAAAACTCTCAATTTTTACCAACTGTTGCCATGGCACTGGTATAGGAAAGTTATTTGGAGAAATAAAACAACAAAAAGAAACATTTATGAGCAGGCAATAATTTTTGATCTCCAACTCATAATTAATGAACCTAATGGTTTGTTTTAAAATGGAAAAATCAAGGCCAGACAGATTGTATGAATATTGTGATTTTGACAGACTTCAGGTATAGGAAAACTACAAGAAAAAAAAATCATGAATATGCTAATAAAAAAAGAAAACACTGTTGACCACAGTGGGTCGATGTGGTCTCAGATTGCAAAGAAATGGGCAAATGGTGACTAGGCACCTGATGGTAGATATGGCTTTGGAAAGCAAATTTTTAAGTTTTTTCAGCAACACAATACTTGCCTTGAAAAATGCAGGCTCCCAGCTTTTCTGGCACCTGGGAGAAGTTGGTTTGTTCACATTTTTAAATGAAGATTGTACAATACCAGCCAGACATTTTTTCCCATGAGTTTCAATGTAAGAGAATGATATAAACAACCTCTGAATTTTATTTAAGGCCTTCTTTCTTATTTATTTACTCAAGCCAGTAAATAAATTTAAAAAAAAAAAGTCACCTCGGTCCACAGTGCAAGAGTACCTTTACAGAAATAAGGAGCCTGGAAGATTGAATACTGTAATTCCATCTAATTTTGAAAATGATCACTGCTGAATGTTTTCTGAGGGTAAAAGTGTAATTGGTTATAGATCAATAAGTAATTTCATTCAAAAGGAACTCTTCTGTTCCTGAAAGTAGAGACATTCTTAAATCAAAATCAAACTAATACATTAACAAAGTTGAGACTAATCTAAACAACAAAATTTTATACTGCCCTAGTTATGTTTATCTCAACTGATCATTTATTTATGTTGCCATAAAAATCCAGATGCTTTCAATTTTGATTGCTAGTTATTTGCTTTAAGGCAGCTGAAATTACTTATTTAGACATCCTAGCTTGACAATCTTGCTTTCTGCTTAAGATTTATGGTCACAAAGGAATGGTGAAATCAGAGGATAAATTCTAGTATTAACAATAGACACAGTCAATTGTGATACACTGTAATTCCCTCAGCAGATTGCAGATTAAATCCTCCAGGACTAATGACTCTTCCTCTGACATTGCTAAATCCTGTTTTCGGTAATTAGATTGCAGTAAACTGCTACATCTGTACAGGTATCACGGTATGATTTTTAATTGAGAAGCCATATAAAGTAGCACTGTATAATGTAATAGTAATTTTCAGAATTTCTGAGACCCTCTACTGTATTGCATGCTATAAGCCATTATCATTTAGTTCACTACTGATTCTAAAAAGTTCATTAACAAACTGCCGTATTTACATTAATAGAAAATAAATTTTAAAAACACCCACAAATATAAGAACAATCAGAAGAAATATCATGCATTTATTAATACTACTTACGATATGCAGCTCTAAATAGTCCCCGAGCCCAGTAGAACTGTCCACTCGTACCAACACAGCTTCTTTTTGAACAGTACTAAACCCTATCGCCAGTCTGTCCGCTCGAGTGCTTGGCCGATCGTTAGGAGGCCACGTGTAAGTGATTTGTCCACCACCTTTGCTAAAGATGTATGTTGTTCCCGCTGTAAAACAAAAATGAAAGTAATTAGCTCACTTGCAGCAATGCAAACCCACATGGAAATCACATGCTCTACAAAAATCACAATGTTCTCATATAGGAAATGGATCCACAGCACCAAGCAAGACTATATTTCAACATGAAGGTATCTTTATCTCTGAAGATTTTGCAGCAAGCAAAATATTAGTGCAATCAACATAGAATATAACATAATTGTTTATGCAGTGACTTAAAATACCATAGCTCTGATTCAGAAATGTATACATCTATTCAAGAGAGTTCTTAAGCATATGCTTGAAGAACATGTTTCTGAGATGTGCAGAACAGGAACGAGTTGAACCAAATGCTTCCCAAACTGGGACTATGTGGAGAATTAGTCAAGTAATTCCACTTCTGTCGTGACTGACAAAAAAATGCAGCTCCTTATTTACACTATGAGAATGCTATGCACTGTGTGGTACGTCATCACGCCCAGTGAAGCAAGACGTTAACAAATATATTCAAGTAAGACTTTTACACATCTGAGGTTTATCAGCTTGGGACAGATGGAGATAACAAATGGCAACGTTCTTGTCATGTCAGGACAAAAGATATCAGTCTGCCATCAATGGTTTATTTGCATAATGCTCAATGTATAAGAGTGGATTTTTTTGCACATTATGTCCAGCGTGCACTTACAAAATCTATAATCTGTTTTAAACAAGTGTTGTAATCCGAAACCACTTAGCACTCAGGTGCTTAACTTCATCACCAGCATATTTCCTTTGAACTAAAATAGCAGCATATCCGGAGATTTTCCATTTGAAACTTGTATCCTAACAATAGCATACAGCAGGGAAATTGTGCATGCGCTTGATCTTTCATTTATAGTCCCCACAAGCTGTCCGCTTACTTTCTAGAAAGATGGGTCAAAACTTAAGAGAGATCTGTCAGTGCATTGTAAATACAGATGTCGCGTTTTAATAGCTGTTCTAAGCTGGCAAACTGTGTGGTTACTCTCAATTTTAGTTACTATAATTCAGTGTATTCCACCCAATACTCCCACTACCTACTCCCCATGTCCACATTAAGTGCATAACAGCATAATTGTCATTTTTGCATTTTCTAACAAGCTTGACTAAAAATGCTGTGAGCATATGAAAGGATCTTAAATCCCTTGAACTTGTAGAATTTTAAAACTGAAAACAAGAATGGCTGTGCATTTACACCACTAATGCACCTTCCAGATATCTCAAGATCTTACTCTACTGCTGAGCAACCAGCTGATCAGTGTCAGTTCTGGAGTAAAAAAGTCACCCCGTCTTTTTTAAAAGAAATCCTATGTTTATTTCTAACGTCACTTTTACTTCATGGATTTGTGTATCTACCCACTTATTTTTTCCAATGCCATCAATTTGTAATATTTTCTGTATAGTGCTTAAAAACCTGTAGAGTGCATTTTAGATCAACACACTTGCAGAATTGCACTGTGCTTCCAATAAATCACTTGGCTTTTCCCTTAGTGGCAAAATACCAACCTGCATGTGTTTTAGGAAAAGTTATCAACTCACTTCTACAAACACAATAACAGATCTGGTACCTAAGGTTTTACTTGCACTCCAAGTGAAATCAGGGTTTATTAAGAGTTGTGCAAGAGTAGTGAAGATAGGAGCTGTGCCTTAAAAAATAACTGGTGGCAGACATGGGTAAATAGTGTCTGTTTTAGGACCGTGTATGACAAAAACCTAATTTCCATCTCTTCCACACTTGCTTTCCTCATTTGTGGTACTCCCAAATGCACAATAACCTGCTGCGTGCTATTCAGTAATGCTGGTTGAATCTCCAGTTCTAGTATATCTCAAAGCAAAGATACATGAGACAGGTAATATCACTCTTGATGGTCCCTAAGTTCTCCTTGCTGCTAGGGTTGCCTTCAAATCCTGAGCCAATTGAGAAGTGACAGAGTTTGGACCTTCATACAGTATATATCACATCGGTGTCTGTAGTGAAAGGATTTATTCTGTGTTGATGAAAAGCTGAGGGCTTGATCCAAAGCTCATTAAAAACAGTGACAGCCTTTCTGTTGACTTCATAAAATATTTTGTCAGGTCACAAATGAGGTTCTTATAAGTAACAAAAATGAGAATGCTAAGAAAAAACAACTCCATACACCTCAACGTCATAGATGAAACTTAGAATAGTAGATAAGATTTAAGTGGGAGTGCATAATTCTCCTTTTCTTAGTTATAACAGATGTGTTTACCCAATATAGAAGACAAAGAAAATGCCTGCCAAGCAACAGTGGAGTCATACTGAATAGAATGACCCAGAAGTAAGTCTCCGGATCTGAACAATGAGAGACTCTTTTTTTCTTAGAGTTAATCTTTATCACAGTTTTTTTGCTAAATACTGCCCTTCAGATAAACCAGTGAAGAACAGCAATTCATTCCATACTGCTGCCACATTGAAGCCAAGGCCAGTGTCAGATGGGCTGAATAAATCTAGCTGTAAATCTTAAACTACGTAGAATCAACATCAAAGTTCAAAAACTTATCTTTTCTCTCTGGTAACAAGTGGCTTATGGCTTTTTATGTCCAAGCTTTCCTTTCTTTATAACTGTCCATTTTGTAGCTTTTCGTACTAACTGCATGTCTGGTAACAGGATAATTAATCCATGCTGATGAATACAGATCTGCCTCTGTCTAACTGTACAGGGAGTCACGTTCCTTGAATTTCCTGTATTAATTATGAAAAAAATGGGTCGGAAGCCATTTGAGAATAGGTCCTCTAGTGTTTATATTTCAAGAAAGACAAATATAATAATGTAAAATTTATTACTCTGGGATTGAGCTCAGCTTATAGTAAGACCTCCCATTAACTATTAAAAGCTAGAAACTAAGCAGTTGTTCGAAACCACCCTGATTGCTATCCATTTTGGATCTGTTAAGAAACAACAGAGGAAGCCTAATTCACTTGCTCCAAAAAGGCTTTTATGCTCTCTGACAAACCTTATAACGTGCCTCTGCCTTTCTTTCAGAACACTGTCACTGAAAACCAGTCATCTTCCTTCCCTCTTTTAGCTTATGGCACTCTGTTCTTTGGGGTTTATGGTCTCAAGAGAACTGAAAGCAGAATTAGAATGTCAGGAATAGCAATGCCATCAGCACAGTACTTGCAAGGAGGCAACTTTTGCCATGCCAGTTATATCTCTCAGCACAGAATTTACTGTGTAATTCTTTATGCGTCCGTGCATCTAGACAACGCTTAGGAAAAAATGTCCATACAACTCTGAAATTCTTAACCGTGAAAGCATGGTTCCTATTGTAACAAACTGCCGGTGGTCAAGATACAGTAATGTTTTTTAATGGGCTGGGCCTCTCATGTCCTACTTCTTTGCAAAATTCATCTTTATGAAATAGTGCATTCATTTCAGCACAGCCTGGCAGCAACTCAAGGACATCTGCTTACCTATACAGTATTAAGCAGATAAATATTTTGTTTAGTACCCATTTACTGTATCTATTACTTTGTATGACTGCACAGCTTTTCAATATTTATTGCTCTGAAGTCACATCTGATCTAGTTTAATAGTTTGCTCAAACCAACAACAAATCAACAGCTTTCTACCTTCCTTGCGTTCATCCCAATTTTGTGTTTGAGGTACATTGCACTGAAGGGAAATGTACATAACTCCATTTTTCCCACATAATATTAGTAACTTAACGTTTATTTTCAGAATTCACATCAGGATTCAGATGCTGATTAAGTGAAAACAATGGCTGGACTGAGCTCTAGACCTCAACAAACTATGTTTGCATCACCCACTATAGCTGGAAAACTAAAGACTGAAGCCTGTAAACTTCAATAATGAAAACTATTAGCTGGCTTTTCATGAACAGTAAAGCAATTTTAACTATTATAAAAAATATGAAGGGTAAGCATTGCTGGTTATAATAAGAAGTTACACAGTAATGTAATTTTCTTCCTTTTGTATGTTATCAGTACCTTACTTCATTCTGGGCTAGAACGTGAACCCTCTTATTCCCACTGGTAAGTAATTACGTGCATTGATAAACCTGCAGAATTCAGTGAGACTATTTGTGCAGGGTACTATTAATTACCGTGAGTGAAGAATTTACAACATGAATGTGTGTGTGTGTGTGCATACACATTTGTCCAAACAACTATATGGAGGCATTAATCTCATTGTCTATGTTCAGGGGAGCATATAAATCTTGACTAATACTTCTTTTTCACATTTTCATCTATGTATTTTCATCCTGCCCAACCAGAAATTCCAGAAAAGTACACAAAACTCCATACAGAGGTTTGCACAGACTTTTTAAGGTAAGTAAAGAAAGAAATGTTTCAAGTCTGAAATTTAAATACGATATGCCAGGGCCAGAGGAGAGGGTAGTCTGAAATAATCAGTTTGTTGGATTACAAGCCAACTTGTCCGTGTGTTTCTCCTTAGTGTGATGTTATTAATTATTTATATAGAACAGTGAATATATGCCACAGGGTTGAGGTGAGGAGGGAATGGTCATTAGGGTTAACAGAGGAAGAAGATGAGAATAGCTGCTGGAAAAAGTATTTCAGAGTAAAGATCAGATTTGGTTGAACACTTCCTGAAGGCATCCTCGTACATCCCCCCCCAGTAATCGGGGTAGGAGCCGGAATATGGATTGTAACTGCTTTGCTGCTACAATGAGATACGGCTTCTCAAACTATGCTCTATTTAACAGCAGAAGGAGAAGAATAGGGAAGGGGAAGATTTTCTAATGGATCATTGTTTGTAGTTCTCCAAAAAGCTTGAAGCCATGGGTATAAGAATGGAGAAATCTCTCATTTTCTGGACAGCTTCCTCTTAACTTGTGGATAATAGGATCTGGGAGTATACTTATGATATTCCTTTGACCACATTCAGCTTGGTAAACCTTAAAAGGCCATAGTTTTCATGGAAACTGAGTGCTACTCAAAAAAAATTCTACTTAAGTCCTTAAACCAATCTGACGGCATGCTTGAACTATGACTGTTGGTAGCAGTCTTGTTTTGCCAGCACATCTCTCAACTGCAAGACCACAAATAGCATAGCATACTTCCTTAATAATTCCACTACTTCATTCATTGATCTCCTACTCTACCAGAGTAACAGAAGAAGACTCACTGACCAGCCCAGCAATGACAATGTTTTGTTATTAACATCTTCATTAACGATACCATCCTGCCACTTCAGGTAAAGATGCTGATGAAAATAAAGAGAACAGAAAATGTCTATCTGTCTACTGTCAGCCTTCTGTGGCACCCGCCCCTCACTATGCTAAGCTCTAAAATAGAGTTTTTCTGTAGGAAAGACTGAAGCCACATCATGTTTACAGTGGCTGGTGCTAGCTGAATCTCTGAACTTCCAACACTGTCTGTGATACTACTGAGGCAGTTGCACTCTCTGCTTTCATTAATACAATGTTGATTGTAATCTAGAACTGGAGTCTATTTCATAGCGTGGGAGATATCTTAAAAGTTACAGTTAAGAAGCTAGTTTCACCCAGACAATAACTAGATAATTATGACCTCAGCCAGCTCAATCACCATATGAAGCATTTCATTAAAATAAGCCAACAGAGCAATAACCCCAGTGTATAACCCCTAATGAGTTCATCAGATGACTGTGCAACAGAAGAACCTTCATCTTACTGTGGCTGTCTGCTGCCTGTTTCAGTTAATCTGTCAACCAGTCAATGCCAGGATTTAACAGGCAGAGATAAGACACAGCCTTCCAGGTTCATTGATAAACAGAAACCATGTGACCTAGCCACTATTAATTCAAACACAGTTTTACGTTATATCACAGAACTTCTCAAACCACTACAGAGACCCTGATTTGCTTATCAGCCTACGAGGCTTTTCATCAGACTACGTCCAAGTTTTCACAGAAATCTATAAAACAGTACTGTGCATGGTTTATTATACTCAGCCATTTCCAAGAGCTGTCTCCAGGTAAAGGTCTAGGTAATAACAGAACAACAGAGTCTCAAGTCAAGCTGAGCATCCTGGCCTTTGCAATGGCATTTATTGCCGTTTCAAGGCAGTTACACAGAAGCACTTTTTCCCCCTCAGACTGTAAGAGTTGCATAGGTACCTTAATCAGCTCAGCACCACGCTGCCTCTCCATGCACACAACACATGTACATGTGCACAAAACAAAATCAAACAAAAGAAGAAAACAGTACCATGACCTTGTAGGTGGCACAGTAGCAGTCTCAGCTGTCTAAAATGATCCCTAGGGTCTCCCCATGATTTGACTTTATGGCAACAGACTCTGGACTAAAAGGAGATGCTCAACCTGACACTGGTCAGTGGCTTGACTGACAAATGTGCAACTCCACCATTGGCTTCAGCTACTTGGACTGAAGTATGGACTGATTACAGTTAATTCACGGCATTTGCTGAGAACTCAGTGGAATGCTTCTCTGTGAAGTAGGTCACATCATATCTCTCCCAGTAATGCAAGAAAGAAATGCCTTTTCCATGAGGGGAGATTGCCAAACTTATTTAAGAACTTTTAAATGTTAAGGATGCTATACAAATATAAACCCTCCTTATTTCTGTCATTTTGCTTTATATCTCATCATTTATATTTTACACTGCATGCCATATTAAAGTGGGGGAAAAAATACTCCATTCCAGTTCCAGTTGCCCTTGTAATTTTAATTCCCTAGTTTCAAATGTGAAGTCTTATTTTTAGCAAGTTTCTCAGTGGAGGAGAGCCTTCTGGAGCTACACAACCAATAACTTTTCAATCTGAAAGTCAAGCTCAGCCAAATTTGAAATAGGGGTAGGCAGAAATTTAAAACAAAATATACTCTTAGCAGTATGATGAAAATCAATGACTGTGTAAAAGAGAAATATGCAGAGCTCGACCATTATACTTTTTGCTTGGCAATAGCCTGTTGAGCTCTTGGTAGTTGTAGACTAGTGGGCCAGTCAATATACTCAGTGTTCCAGACAACGGTGCAGTACATTTTAAGTGTCATCAAGAGCTCTGGGATGAAAAAGGAACAGAAACTATTGGGTGCTTGCAGTAAAAGAGAGTGACTTTTGGAAAACAAGGTACCATTCCATAAAATATCAGGATTCATTATTTTGGCTGCTTCTGGAACAAAATGATCGTATTTCAAGCCAAAATATATCATATTTATCTACAATGAGGGTATCTAGCTCTATTCATTTCAATAGGATCACTAAGGGACAAACAACTAAAATTTGTGAGTAATGATGGCTCAACAGATGTGCATGCCTATAAAAGACAACTGTTACGCAGTTCAGCATCAGTATTACAAGTTAGCATCGTTCTTATGATCGTACACGTTACAGAAGGTTAAAATAAAAGTTTCAAAGAATTTAAAGGATTCTCCAACTGGAATGATTCTAATGTCTTCACTCAAATCAAGTAGCATCTTATATCTCGAATGACCCCATTGATGTAGATTAGAACACTTAACTAGAGTAAAGTACTACTCAGTTTGAGTAGGCACATCAAACTAAGAGCTTTCAATTGTGTTTAAAATGAATACAATTTTGAGAAGGACCTTAGCTAAGCAAGAGCTATCTGAAAGGACTCATAGGAGAATTCAGAAATTAGAGTATGTGTTCATCTGACTAACAAAATATGAAATGATTTACTGAATACCAAAAGACTTGATGGTGTTCAGACACTAATTCTGTAAAATTCTTGTGATTATACTTGAAATGTCCCCAGTAAAAAAGTGTTGGAGTTTGTTGATCTCATTATTATGTTCATTTATATAAAAATTATGATTTATTTTATGAAAGGGTACAGTCTTTCTCAGGCAAATCTGACACAGATTAGTAAAAGAAAATTATTGTTCTACAGGATCTCTCAGTTTAAAAATTTTACCATCTGCCTATTACCTATCACTTTTCCAGTATGGATGGCTGCTCAAAATTAATTTAGAACATTTCCCTATGAAATGTAAGCCAAGTAATTCCCCATTATTGCTTTGCACCTTTATGTAATGTAGAAGGTTAGAAAATGATATATTTCTGAAATCAAAGCCTGCTTTAAATGTCATACTGCAGTCAACATGAAACATTTTAATCCATTATAACTCTATTAAAGGTAACAAGGATACAACGTGTCTGCTTCTGAAAGCTTGCCAAAAAGTCAGATGGAAATTAAAAGTCAAACATCTATAAATAAGGGAAGGTTTTATTCCTCCTACAACCTTGTCAACGTATAGTTAAAGATAAATTTCTTGAACAGTGTCTAGAGAACAGGAAATTGCATTGTCGGGAAACATGTATGAGAAAGCAAAGAGATGAACACATATAATGCAAAGGCATTATCAGGCTGAAGTTAGTAAACTTAAGACAATAAGTAAACTTAAGACAATTAGTAAACTTGAAGACAATAGGAATGTTTGTGTTCCTCACACTCCTTACATTAGGAAATCTCAAGGTCCTATACTTCAATTTAACCACTGTTACATTAAATTCCATTAAAATAAATGGACCCCATGTGCACTGATTTGCTTCTTAGGGCTTATTATTAGTTGTGCCAACACACAAAAAGACTGCTGTTAATGGGCTGGTTAGTTGAAGGGATTTGTAACAGGATGCAAAAATTAGGACATTAGCTCAAATACTATGCAGGTCGATAGAGACCAAATGTTGTTACCATCTGTTGGTGGCCTATGTGAAATCATTCAGTGGTTCCAGCCCAGGGACTTTACAAACTCAATGGATACCTGGCAAAAGTTAGAAATTCTGTAAGCCGAGTGACTTGAGCTGTTGGAGTTTCCAAGCTTGCTGACTCAACTGGAAGGCCTCTAAGTTGAAGACAAACTGCTTATACACCAGGATCTGAAACATCTCCCACTGAAGTGGCTCTGCACATATGTGCATACAAGCCAAAAAACAGTAGAAGAAAAAACAACATTATTTTTTCTCTTTATAGGTCCAGCATAGTAATTATTTAAATTCATTATTTTATGCAAAACAGAGTGCCTTAAGTTATGTTTTTATTCTAGCACCTAGAGCGGTATCCTGATTCTCGGAAGTCTTGCAGAATTTCTGGCAACCTTTACAAATCAAAACCCTGTGCTTTAAATGAAGATACAAACATTTGGAATAGCTGGCCTTGAGTCATGTAATCATGTTAAAATGGACAGAAGTTTGGCTGCAAATGTCTAGTATGCTTCTAGGCTAAAGTCTTTATATCTTATTGGCTTCCTTACTAACATAATACTCCAGCTATCTAATCTCGCATTAACTTAGTTATTTGTAAGTGACATTTATATTCCCTTCCTTGCTAAATTGTGCATCTCCGAAATTACTCTTGAAAAATCCTAAAATACTTAGAGAGCTCTCAAAAGTAGTACAAATTATCTCAGAAGAATGTGTAACATGCTGAAAATAAAAGCACTGCTAACTGCAAGATTGTAAATTCACTGACACATGACACAAGCAGAGGAAGGGTGTCAGATGCTGGACTAAGATAAAATGCTACTATTACTTGCAGCAGAAAGATGGTACTGGCAACATTGCAACTTCCAGTTTGTTGAGATGGAGCCTCATCTAAAAATTGCAAGTTGTGTTATGGACAATGTGCAATGAAGTTTAATGTTGCTTGTTTGTAAAAGTAGTGAAGAGTAAGAAGTTCTGTGGCATGCACGCTATCCTACTAATTACCCAGTTACTAATAGTGGGCAGATGAAAGAGTGCTGTGATAGCACTTCTGAACATTTTCAAGTAGACATATATGGGCTATAGCTGAAGAGAAATTGAAAGAGCATAGTTTCTGAGAGATCTTACATCCTGCAATGCAAAAATAGCAACCATTCTAACAGAAATGAAATGAAATGAAAGATATTAAATCTTTGGAAAAACACAGAGCTTAAGCCTCCCTGAAGCACATGAATTCACCACTGAAGCAGCTGTTCGGTTGCTAGAGGCATCTCAGAGGCAAACCTGGCAAAGGGAAGGACTGATGAGCAGGCTATGTATTAACTGCAGCCTTGTAGAATTGTATTATCTTTCTAACTCCAAGCATGAGCAAGTCAAAAAATTCATTATATTTCTTTTCATTTCATACACAGAGTAATAACAGGTTTTAAAAATGCTCAAACTTTAAAACCAAAGCTAGTTTTTGCCAATATCACCTGTACTCATCTCAGAAAAATATCAGGTAGAAAAAGAATACAATGTAAAAATATCTGGTTCGTTGGCTGAAGGGAAGCCCAAAAAAAGAACCAGCAAGCAGCTACAAATACTCCATCTGGAAAGATTTCTTAGCATTATCCCAAGGACTGATTTGGGGACATCAATGTTTATTTATGTTATCAAATTTGTACATGAAAAATATAGTGTTTAATAGGGGTACACAGATCCAGTTGTATTTGAATCTTTAAAGTTATCAAACCATTACGATAACAGCTAACAGGGGCCGGCCAGGTTTGGCCAATTCACTTCCTTCCTACTTCTTTCTGTTCTTCTACATAATAGATTTCCAATTGTGGTCTGGCACAAAAACGCTACATGCCTTGTCATTATGATAATTGCTATCATTCTTCTTTGGAAAGTCCTTATGCTGTTGTTTGTAAGCAACAATTCACTGCCAGCTTCAGAGGATAAAGAGCTGCAGTGAAAAATACCCATCTTATGCTTTTTACTGTTTTACATAGTTGAGTAATTAGGGAACATGTTTTAACCACTGGATTCCACAGCAGTGTTTGGAGAGAGCCTGATAAACCAGTTTTGGGGCATAAGCTCATAATTCATCTCATAAAATCACAGAATGGCAAGGGGGGACCTCTGGAGATCATCTATTTCAACTTTTCTGCTAAAGCAGGATCACCTAGAACTTGTTGAACAGGATCATGTCCAGGCAGGTCTTGAATATCTCCAGAGAAGGAGACTCCAAAACCTCTCTGGGCAGCCTGTGCCTCTGATCTATCACCTTGTGAGTAAAGACTTTCTGAGGTCTAGTTCGTGCCTGTTGCCCCTTGTCCTGTTGTTGGGCACAAAAAAAAAAAAAAAGAGTCTGGCCTCATCCTGGACACCCATGCTTTAAATATTTATAAGCATTGATGAGATCCTCTCTCGGTCTTTTGTCCAGGCTAAACAGACCCAGCTCTCTCAGCCTTTCCTCAAAGGAGAGATGATCCTGTCACCTAATCATCCTTGAGGCCCCCCACTGGACTTTCTCCAGCAGTTCCCTGTCTTTCTTGAACTGGGGAGCCCAGAAACGGACACAGTCCTCCAGCTGTGGCCTCACCAGGGCAGAGCGGAGGGGGTGGATAATCTCCCTTGACCTTCCTGTCACGCTTCTCTTAATGAACCCCTGAATACCATGAGGGCACACTACTGTCTCCTGGAGAGCTTGTCATCCACCAGGCCTCCCAGGTCCCTCTCTGCAGAGCTGCTTTCAGCAGGTCAACTCCTAACCTGTACTGGTTCCTGGGATTATTCCTCCCTAGGTGCAGGACCCTACACTTGCACTTGCTGATTTTCATTTGGTTCCTCTCTGCCCAACTCTCCAGCCTGTCCAGGACCCACTTAATGGCAGTGCAGCCTTCTGGTGTGTCAGCCTCTTCTCTTGGTTTTCTACCAGGAAACTTGCTGATGGTACACTCCGTCCCCTCATTTCAATGGTGACTAGCTCACAAGGGTCAACTCCAACAGTTCATATGCCAGTACTATTAGGTATGACTTAGTTCACATATGTCTGCAAGAAAGATGAGCAGCTTATCACTCTCTGAAGAGTACCCCAGTCTAATTAGAGCAGTGATTTTGTGCAAGCTTTTCACTTCCAAAGGTCCGACTGGAGGAAATTATGATGGCTTTTATTTTCCTGATTAGTCTTCAATAGTTTGGGAAGACTTACTTTAATAGAGCACTTTATAGTAACATACACAGGAACCCCTTAAAAACTGTAATACCATTGAATGTGGAAAATTACTCGGTGCAGAAATGAGCTCAGAGATAACCCATTTTTCAGTGGGCATTCATCTAAGTTTGCAAAAAACCCCACAAAAGACAAACTAAATCAGAACATTTCCCAAGAAAGGGGGGGGGGGGGGGGAAGACTCATATACACCAAAAAACATTCTTGTAGAATTAGCTAAGGAATACTAACTTGAAGGTTTTGAAGACAACTACAGCATTTTTCAGATTGACATAAACCATGTTTCTAGAAATGTTTCTGCATCTCACACAAAAACTATATCTATTAAAGATACCTAAATATTAAAAAAAGTGATTGCATATTATTTGACTCGAAATTGTTAAATTAAATTTTACAAGTCATAAGGGAAAGAAGGTACTCTGTCTGTCTTATAAATGTTCATCTAATGAACATCAATCAGAAATTAAGATTCATTATTTAAATCTAGAAGAGTTTGTTCATATCCTGTTTAGTTCTCAAAGGACACTACATACTCCTTGCTCACATGTGCAGGAGTCTCAATACAATAGCTATTCAATGAGAGGCTTGCTTTGAGATGATTTTGCTAGCATTTGTAATAACAATGCAACCTAAACACTGCAGTTAAGCAAGAGAGTAGTATTTTTGGAATACCCTGCTGTTCTAAAGTGCATTGTGAATATTAACATATTCCAGTAAATTAGTCTGCACTCATTATCATAAGCAATTACTTACTGTTTAGATGCTGCTGATATTAAATTGGCAAGCAATTTACAAGAATTAATACATAGCATAAAAACCTTTTCAACATTCTAACAGTAGGAAAGACAAATGTTTCTATTAACACAGTTCCTTATATAGTTATGTCTCTCTGTATATAAAAATTCTGTGCATAAAATATTTCTGTATATAACAATTGTCTTCTTATCTGATATCTGTTCTCCAGCAGCAAGTGAATAACTACCTGAGGCTGCATGACAAACTCTTTATAAAGTTTGTTTTGATGCTGTGGAGTAAATCATAAATACCTCAGGCCAAATGTGACAGTAACATCTCATTCATGCTGAAACAGAAAATGTTTTCATGCTCATTTTTGAAAATAATAGTTTAGAAAATATATCAGTATGAAATTCAGTTCTTTGCTCTCAAAGCTATTACTCATTCCTGGTATAACACTGTCAGATGGGAAGGGTAAATCAACACCCTTGTCCTCAAGATACAGGCAGGAACAGAACAAGGTATGGAGAACCTGTCCTGCTTTCGGCAAGAACAACCTGAGCCTATTTCTCTTCAGTCCAAGCAAGCAGTAATCTTAAATGAAATCGTCAAAGTCACCTTAAAATAAAAACCAAGTGAGAAAATAACCAGGCCTCCTTTTCTGAAACACACTTATTGAATTCTACAGAGCCATCCCTAAAGGTGTTCTGCTTAGCCACAGAAAAGATGCCGATCTTACAGCATGAGCCAAAGATAACCCAAAAAGCTTTGTGTGGAGTCTAAAATAAGGGGAACAATTTGCTTTGTTACTTAGTCTACATCGTGGTCCCAAGTTTCAAGTGAATTAAGTCCCAGCTGAGAAACACACCACATCTTTTTAGCTTACACCACACCGTCCCTCATGTTGCTCCACACAAGAGGGGAGTCAGTAGCAGAGACATCCCGGAGCACATCCAAGGAAGGAGGTCAAATACAGGAATTTGGAATAGGCTCTTGCTTTACCTGAGCCAGCCTGTACAGCTGAGGACCAAAGAACTTGTCCTCTCTTTGGCAGGGGGGTTGGACCCAATGATCTCTCAAAGCCCCTTCCAACCCCTATGATTCTGTGATTCTCTGATCTGTCAACAAGTACTTCAAAGGTGTCCCTCTGGATACAGGACTGACACAGTAATCCTTATGCTCCAAATGAGCACAAAAACCTTGGTACACCTAAATGGAATTTTAGACTCATGCTTCAGTTAATAATACACTCACAGATTCTGATCTGGGGGGATTAAACATCTATTTGAATTGCGACCTGCTGGTTGAGGGTATGTGGCTGTAAACTATTTGCCTACCTACCTGTTTATACAAAACTGCCTTTAATGCAATGGTGAACCTTAATGGGGACCTTGGGAATCCAGTATGCCATAAACAAACCGCAGTAGTTTAAATAATTCCCAGAATACATTTCTAAAAATATAACTTGTGATCTCAGGTCTCAACCTTTCAAGCTATGTTTCAGTCTGGAACCAATTACTATAACCATCTTATCTCATAAAATACACAAGCCTGTAATAAAACACTAATGCACCCTTAATTCTTGGAGCATAATGGTCCCTGTCTGCCATGCACGATTATGCATTCTATCATATATTATCGGGTTGAAAATGCCTTCGGTAAAAATAGACATAATTTTTTAAAAATCATTTAATCAGTTGTTAAGCATATTTTACCCTATTCAAAGCTGAAACACTTCCTGCACCTTTTTTGTTACTACCTTTAAAGATTTCTAAATTTCTGATTTTTTTTTTTTAAATCAAACTTTACAATTAGCCTCATGAAGTTAAACTGCATGAATTTTGGAGCTAAAATTGATGCGTGCCTTGGTCTCTGAAACAAACTAATGAAGTTCTCATCTGATGAGCAAACCCCATGTTTTATTTGTATTGACCTTGAATCGAAAAAACATTCAGCAACTGTTTGTAATGAGCGTGCTTCAGATATAGTGATATGCTCAGAGCAGGGCACTGCGTCTTTCCCCTTTCACCGATTCTTTACCATCCCCTTCTTCTAATCCTAATCTGCAAGAGTTCTGACAAATTGTTTGGTTTCTAACAATGTGGCAGAAAATGCAAGCAGCTCTCAGAGCCACAGGCCATGTCTCCAAATAATTCTCCCTTGTCTGCTTGAGGAAAAAAAATACATGACCTTACAGCTGATGTTCAATATCAGTGTCCTGAAGCTAGTAACTACTTGCACACTAAAAGAGAAGGAATGGAAGTTTCAAATTACCTTTTGATGAATAAAATATGATGTATAAGAGCATACAAGGAAGAAGAAAAAATTACAAATCCCAAAAGAGAAATTTCTATGTATTTTGGATAAATTCAGATTCACCTACATCTGGAACCTTGTCTATACATGAAATTTAGCCATAGGATTGTTAAACCAGAACTATAATTGAAAAAAAACCCAAACCCAGAGAACCATAAGACTATTGTCTTAAACAGTTATTGCTATTAATTCCTGTTAAACCCCACTGATGTCTGCAGACACAAACTTGACTTATCAATATCTGCATTATACAGATTCTTAGCAGTGATGAGTCTTCCCTAATAACTCATAATCTTACAATCTCAAAAACTGAGGGAATCTGAACTTTCATTTAAAAAGTAGATTTCTAGACCTAACAGCCAAAAGGAAAATTTCTAAATGTGATCCCAAAACACCCTAATGGCCCTTTAAAAAATAAGGAAGAACATATTTGAAAATGCAAATGAGGCATTTTTATGTTTCATAACAGTTTGCTTTTCAACATCTCACAAACAAGAACAGTTATCCTCACCATTTCCAGCACAGAAATAACAGTACAATCAATAGCCTGACCAGATTCTCTGATGTTGGGAGCCAATGCCTTTTATGTCTTAGGATTTTGTACCTGACCCTCAAAGTCTACAGAAGAGCAGTTCCATGCACAGATCAGGTGTGGGTTTAAGGGAAAGCAGAGGGTTTACACACACCATGAATAAGGGAAAGGATACCAAACAAAGCTCTGGAATAGAATCACACCGCATGTCTTCAACAGTAATGTCAAAAAAACTTGGAAAACAGTTGCAAGAGGGCATGAAATTTATTTTACTTCCCAAGACAAGACAACCAAGGAAGAAAATGTGATGAAGAAATTCAAGCTACTCTGTGAGCTTCTTTAGACTTATGCAATTGTGTAGTGCATCTTAAAAAGATGTTGGACCTAAAGAACCAATCTTTCCCTAAGTGTGCTGGTGGGTAGAAAAGTCTGCTATTGTAACATTTTAGCTCATTCTGATAAACTTGACATAATTGTGAAGCATAACCAAATCACAAGCAAATCCTCTGAATGAATGCCAAACAAGCCTGGATCCCTCAAAGTCCAGGCTATGTCATCCCAGTTGTATAAATCATTTCTTTCCTAGGGTAGTGTTAGTGTCCAGGAGAGTTTGTGGTACAAGGCTTCAAGAAGTTGATGCAACTGAAATGATGCCTATTCCTTCTCTGGAGTAGCACAGATGGCCCTACCTGAGACCTATGGCTTACACTGCCATGAGACTGAACCCACAGCCCCAAAGAGCACTCTTCTCCTAGCACCCATGTCAGGGCACACTTCAATATTTTGTGGATGTTTCAACTGCTCAAGGGATTAAACACACTGTATAAGATATAAATTATACAGGAAGAGTGAAAGTCACAAAACTGCAGATAAACAGAATCCACAAGGTACTGTAGTAATCCAAACACAACCGATTGTCAGGTTCTACAAAACACCACCTAATTACAGCTGTTATCAAAATGAAGGTCATGTTAAATGGTACTAAGCACACCCTGTACTTACACTGATGTTCATGTTAATGTTCATCAAAGTAATTCCTGTTTTAAAAGGGATGATTACTTAGTACCATTATCAGCCTCAATATATTATGCTGTCACTAATATGCAGAAGCCTCAACTTCAGAAAAAGATTCATTATCTCAAGTGCTGAGTCAGTATGAGCTGTGTATCTCAAAGAAAATACAGTTTCTGAACAAAAAAAAAAAAAAAAAAAAAAAAAGAAAAAAAAAAAAAGAAAAATATTTGAGCAAGATACTGTGCCCCTAAGTCTTCCCTCCAGTTTAGGCGGTGACCTGGAACCTACATCAATAACTCAATTTATTAATTCTGGGCAGCATATAGTAAATTGCTTTCTGTAGCAATTTGTACTGATGGAGGAGAGCTATTGAGGAACTTTCTTCTCCTTTAAAGAAGACACTTTAGCTGTCACATCATGTGTAACAATCAATGGTTCCCCTTGCTTCTTTCAGTTGCTTTCCAAGTTGGAAGTCTTAAGAGAGCATTTTCAAAAGAAGTCAAATTGGTATGTTTTCCTTGAGTTCTTCTATGCGGTGTTCCGTATGGGAATAAAGTGCCATTTCATCTGAAAAGATACTCTCAACTATTATAGTTGCGGATTTTTTCCCTCAATGTATTTCATTTATTTATTTACACTCAAGACAGATAATAAAAGAACAAGCAGCCTGACCTTCGGACAACTGTCAGAAAGCCCAGCTCTGCAACTACAACCACCAGTATGACCTTCTTCTCTACATTCATCAGCTAACAATCACACACAATAAGAGAGAAAAAAAAAGCAACCTGGCCCGTGTAGAAAACTGGCCTCAATCAGGTAACACAGCTTGTTCTTAATGCACCTGAAGACGTATGCTTTGTGAACCCTTTCAGACCATCTGGGACACATCAGAACTGCTCACAGTGATGCCCTGACAACTGCAGCTCCCAGTTTTGCCAGGAAAGATTTAAATACATTTCTGTGGCTCTATCTCTCTCATCTCAACTCAGTATCACATATCATCTGTCTTTCTGTGGGCACCACAAACACCATACTATTTGCTCCTCCATAATCTCTATCCAATTTGCACAGCTGGGTGTGCACAGAGCTGGTCAGAAGGATTTTGAGGGTACCTCAGACTCTGGAGTCTTTACCCAACACACCTCTAGAAGCCAGGGTAACTTGTTCCCAACAGCACACTCACTGCAGCAAGTGGGCTGCATTAGAGGCCAAAGTTTTGTTTCCGACAGATTTCAAACATAAGCCAACCACTCCAAGGTCAAACTCATCAAAAGCATATATTGCAGCAGTAATGTACATGCTGGGAAGTAAAAGACATAACTGGATATAAATGAAAAGAAAACCTATCATGACTACCGTTAATCCTCTATCAATAGTCCTCCACTCCAAGCAAAACACAGGCATCGTATGTCAGTCACGCTCAAAGGAACAGAAATAACCACCAATATATTTTCTGTCCCCTTCCTATACTGCATCAATAGTGGCTTGGTTTTATTGGGACAAATATATAGTGCAATATTCTATACCATGCAATCTGCTAGACCACTCAGAGAGCATGTTGTTGATTTTATTGATTCAGTTTTCACACTACTGCAACCCCATTATTGTCTGCAGAGCAATTGGAAACTGCAAACAGATTCTAGACTAATAGACTCTGATATTTCTAATTTTCTAATGTATACCGCTAGCTTTATTTCTGTTTTTTCTTTTGACTTTTCTTTTGTAATACACCTACTGCAATGGGACCTACTCAATGGTCTTCTATTTAATAAAAGGGACAGATTTCAGTCCATTAGAGTAATTTATTAGAATTATTAGGATTTTATAACATGATAGCATAATCCGTCCTTTGCCTGAAGTAAACACTCTTAAAGGAAAGTCCAGAGGGAGAGCAAAAATGAAGCATTTTTTAAAGCACTGAATACCAATCAAATATATAGCTGGAGGAAAAAAAATAATGTTATAACAGGAAGATACAGCAAGTAGACCATGTGACAGGCATGATACCAAGCAATCAAAATATGACAGCAGCATATACTTTGGAGAATGTGGGGGAGAAGCAATCAAGGACAAACTGACAGGAGTTAAATATGATCATCACTAACAGGAGATGGAGAGGAAAAATCAGGACAGAAAGGTGGACATTTGAATATTTGTACTGAAATCAGCATACTGGGAAATGATGCCAGAGGTGTCACAACTGAAGAGTGCAGTCTCTGTTACAGCCCAGGAGGACTATCAGCGCTTCATGCTACCACTCACATTGTCATGATTTATGCATTGGAGGATACCTAGAGACTAAATCATCTTACCTCTGCTATTCAAACAGGTCCAACCTTTTCTGTAATCTTCTAGACCTTTAATCTATGTTTCTTGTATGTTTGTACTGGTTTTGGTACTGTCAGATTCTTGCCCACAGAAACATTAACTAAACTCAGGGCTTCTATATAAATACTTGTCAATAATGCAGTCATTTATTGAGCACAAAAGAATAACTGTAGCATAAAGTGCACCATAACACTACCTATTTGGATTACGTGAGATAACAGTCTCATAAATTGTAACTGGTTAAAGTGATCAGCAGTGACTCTTTCTTAATAGGTATTTTACAAGGTCAGTAATAGAGGATTAGGAAAAAAAATAGCCTCTATTATCTCTACTTGTTAACAAGTCAGGTTTCCCCTTTAGTACATTACAAGTCAGATTTTGCAATGTCAAGGAATTTTCTTCAGTTCTTAAAGAAACAAAACAAAAAAAAAAAAGCCCAAAACCCACAGTGTACACATATACCAGTTTTTGAAGTATCACCAAATACAACTTAAGAAATCTTTTAATTTCTGCCTATTTGAATTTTAAGTAATTATGACTGAGGTAAAGGCATTCAAACTAAAATATTGGTCCCAGGGATTGTTTCTTTTCTCACTAACACCTAAGTAAATTAGCAATAACTCATCTGAGGACAACTGAAGCAAAGCAGCATAAGAGTGAAATAAAAAGATTGTCTCTGGAGCTGTACAGGGTGAGGCTGATACAAAGCTTCCCTCTGTAAAGGAAGGTGTGGAAACACACTGAGTTTTGTCTCTTTATGTATTCATCTCATCTTTGCTAAACAACTAACTGGCGATAGAAAGAATCCCTTCCCAGAGATACCAGGCTTAGACACAACAACTGAAGTGTAGGTGCTTGTTCTAGATCTGAGTCCCACTTCCTCAATAATTCACAGTGTTAATTACTGCTCATAAAGAAGCATGCAAGAATACTACCAACAAATTCCACTGCACGGGGAGGGACTAATTTTCTGTACTAACACAAGGGGGGAGGAGTAGCAGTTAAGAGGACAATATGCAGCAAAGCAGAAGTTCCCAAATTCTTGATTAAAAAATATTTTATTAATTATAGCATGTGATAAATGATTATTAAGGCTGTGTTAAGTGATCATCAGATCCAGACAGGCACTAAGAAGAAGGAAGCTGTAAAAGGAGGCACAGAAAATATTTGTTTTGCACCAGTGCTTGTACAGTACAAATTTTGTAACTTTAAATCTTTAACCAAGGATTAGATCTTTCAAAGCAGTTTGTAAAATTCTGTAGGTCTGATTCATTTGTAAGCATTTTTCCCTTCCTTTCAGTCCATACATAGGCAAAAAACAGATGATAAGCATGCTGCTAATCCCTCTCTTACTCCAACCACATCCATCTTGGATTTCCATCAATCCATTTTTAACTAACATCAACATCATTTACCTAACTGCATCAACAAAAAAGCCAGAAGATAAATACTTGAGTAGGAGTAAGGTGGTATATCAGGCTCCCCCCAAAACTGGGGGGAATCCAGAATAAATGCCTAATAAAACAGAATAGCAGACAGAAAAAAAACCCCTTGCTGGTAAACAAAGAAAAAAACTCAGCAGAAATGTCTTTGGGTAGTAAAAGCAACTTCAAAGAATGACATTTGAGACACCTTTCCATTGAGAATAACCCTTTTAAAATCAATGACAACTACTATTTAAGGTGAATCTCTCTTTGTTCCTTAAATGGGAAACATCCCTAAATGGGAGAATGTGACATGATGCAATGCATGTATAATAAACCAGAAAACAGCAGCTACTTCTAGGCATCAAAGTTCAGTGCTCCAGTTAGGATTATAGTTTCCTAAATAGTTCAATGAACAAACTTCACTTTACACGGAAGATTATTCAGAACATCTAAATTTGGAATCTAAATCTGTCCAGCAAATATATATGGGGCTCTAAAGCCCTGAATTAGACCTATGAAACAGAGCTCCAAAGTTAAGACAGAGCAAGTATTGTGAAGCTATCCACAGACCCAGTGGCACTGTCCCAAGAGTGAAAGGTGTAACTGCCATGGAAACACATGGGTGCTCCACTTTCTTGGTCTTGCTTATTCCTATTACATCAGGAGATTATAAATTTCAAATGGCATCTTACGAATTAAATGCCTACCTGCATGTTAAGGAAGACTAACAATGTAATGATTTTATAGGGATGAAATATTTTCACCACCAGCAGTTAGTATCTGATTTAAGGTACATCACTGAACTTGTCTTGCTCTTTGCAGTTGTATAAGCAATCCACCAGCAATGATAAATGACTGCAGATGAGTAGGAACATTAAGCCTATACAGTCAGTGACTTCTGAGTTGCTGCTGTTGTATGTATTTACTATAAGGAGAAATGGAAAATCAAGAGAAGAGACTCTGGGAGAAACAAAAAGTGGGCAAAGTGCAGCATGAGGGCATGTGCATTGTGCTGCATCAGTGTGTGTCTACCACAAACCAACAAGAAATCCAGTGCAAACCTGAGAACAGAGAAGCGACGAGGACTTGAAGGCACTCCTTGGAACAGGATGCAAAGCAAAGTTAATTACTCAGGGAAGGAAAGAGAAGGGAAGGGATTTGGAAGGGAAGGGATTCTGAAGCCTAAAAATATACATTGGACACTACTGGTGGGATATTACAGGATACAAATATTGAACAAAGCATCAAGAGTGAGGATTCTGAATTACCAAACAAAAAATACGAGAATAGAAACAGCAGATTAAATTAAGCAAGTGGAATAGGTGCAGGGGGGAAACTGTAAAGTACAGAAAGTAGAAGAGGAAAGAAGAAAAAAAGTTGTTAGCCAGCAAGATGAAAGACAGACCAGATAGACAGACAGATACAGGTACAAAAAATAAAAACATCATAGAAACTGTATCTATGGCAACACTGAGATAGAAATTAGTGACATTTTTTTCTGCATTTGAAGTCTGACGGTTGGAAGAAAATCAAGCCAAGTTGCCAGTTATTTTTCTGTGGTGTGTATTATAGAAAACATGTCAGGAGACAGAAAAGAGAATATCAATCAGGTCAGAAGAAGGGAAATAGAACATCCTTCTTGCTTTCCTAATGAGCTTCACTTTTTAGTTCTTGCTTTCTAAACAAAAGATGGGTAGTTTTTTTCAATGGAATTATTTTTTTTTTCCTCAGAAATATACATATGGTTGGATTTTGAGGAATCAGTTTAGGTTTTGTATGAAATTGTATCAATCTTGTTTTAAAAAAAGACATGTTTAATTAATCTAGAGTAAAGAACTCAAACGGCTGTTTTCCTTGATTGCCTTTTCTCACAAAACAAACATCAGAACCAAACATTTTTATTTGCACACTGTCAAATTTGGTCTTTATTCTCAAAACTTGTTAGCTACATATACATAATTACTAACATAATTTGTAATCACTTACAAAATCCTACAAGATTTTCCACTGGAGGTTTTTTCACTACTGTGTTGTGCAGCCCGTATTTCTGGTTTTCTCTAACCAGTTATCATTTCTATTTAAGAAGTAAAGCTTGATTTTTCATTGCTTCATCCTTTGTTCGGTCATTTATACATGAGCAAGTGGGTGTGAAGTGCTGGCAGATGTGTCATGCTATGTTATGCTGCTTCTAACTACTACACAAGGAGAAAGGCACTGGATACTTAACCTCACCACTTCTGTTTTACCATTTAGACATTAATGTTCCAGACTTATTTATGTCCAAAGGAACAAACATGGAAGCTGACTGTCGAGCATCCATGTTAATAGAAGAATTCTGTAATGGGATTTTCAATCTTTCCATTGACAAAAAATCAATCAGGAAAGGTGTAAAATGGTGGTGACTCAAGAATGTGAAAAACATAATTTGAGACAAAAAAGAAATATTCATGTCGCAAGCTTCAAAACCTCTTATTTGTATCTTAAGCATCAGTATTATTTTAATATGTTCCTGAAAGAAGATTCATAAAATGACTGCCTAAATTCTAAAATTAAGTACTTCATTCAGAGAACATTATCCAAAAGAACAATCTGACAGAAGCAAACGGAAAACTCTCCCGCATGATGAAGTACATCTCATACATATACTCCATGCATAAATTACACTCCTGGGTACTTCAGGAGATCCCATACCGGCTAATTCCACACTCCATTGTTTGAATCGCTCTTCCCCACTTCAGCTAGCAAACATTCATCTAATGCAGCCTTGCCTCCAATCGTGCTGACAGAGTTGCTGATTCAAGAGTTTGGGACTCATAGCATTTCCAGTACAGAATTTTTAAATCTATGTCTAGTACCCCTAAATATTTCTCAGATGCTGCAAATATTAAAAAAAACCTCTACTTTGAGAAACTTTTATATCAGAACACTGATGTAGTAATTCAAAATGCTAATGTTTCAAATTAGTCTGTTAATTTAACTGAGGAACCTCTCTAAAAACTTCAGTAAACAGTAAATTCTACAATAGGGAAGTCTTTAGCACGTTGTGCGCATAAACTAAAAACTGGCAGAGACCTAGAGCACAGGATTTTAAACCCTGAAAAGAGAAAATGTGAAATAAAATTGGGAATACAAGGACAGGAAAGATAAAATTTCCAATTATTTGAAAGAAAGTAATAAAACATGAAATCAAGATTAAAAAAAACCAACAAAAAACCCCAATTAATAAACTATATGAAATGCTGGGCATATGGAGTGTATCCCCATACAGAAATTATTTCACTGACACTGGAAATTAATGTGGCTCATAAAGAATTATCCTTGGCTCTGGAAAAAGAGAACAAAGGAAGGAATTAAGAAATTACTATGCTCATCAGTGTTGAGAAACTATATGGCAGGAGAAACTAGAATATTATTATAACATCTGCCTGGGCATTATATACATATTCAAAATAGAGACTGAATAGAATTTAAAGCCAATGTGAATATTTTGAGAGGTGCTGGTAAAGCAAAGTACCGTGCATCCTTCCTAGGAAGAACATATCATGTACCCGTTCCACATTGGTACAAGCTCTTAGCTGTGGTCAACATGTTGGCCGATGTGTGCTGAATAAGCTGAACTGGAGTGTTGGTCATCAGCCAGCAAGCCTTAACCATTTATAAATCTGCAGAGCTAGCTTTAGTGATGCAACGTTCAGATCTAGATTACAAAACACCCCTGAATCCTGGAATGTATTGTTTCATGGAGCCTATGCTGTGCTTGCCATGTAACACAGTTAGATTTGAATCATCATCATGCTTATGATTGGACTATGACTAATGTATTCTACTGCTTTTGTTAAACACAAATCTTGAAAAAAAAAAAAATCATTCAAACTGAGTGTTGCACATCATTTTTCCATAACCACATACAGCAGCTGTTTCAGACTAGAGCTATAAAAAGGATTTGAGCAATTCTTATTTGTGTCACACAATGGAGGATCATCACCAAAGTAAGGGAAACTCTCTCTCAAATTGTACCCTGACACACACTTGTTGCGCTATAGAAAGTTTATGCAACAGTTGCTGCAAAGATACACAGTACGCTGAGTGGCTTAAAGCTTCTGCTTCTATTCTGAATAATTTATCAAATGCTTAGCTGTGCTTTAGAGATCTCTTTTCATAAGCTCATATTACAGCTCTAAGGGCCATACTGTGACTTCCCCATACTCACACTGATGAACCATTATTCATACAACTAACCCCACTGTGATAAAACTGAAGTGCAGCTATAAATACAGGGCAGAAAATGGAGATCAGAATTTCCAATGTTTTCCTAGGCGCCTATCATTCTGCAAAAAATATGAATGAACAATTTGTTTGGCTATTTTCACACAAGGGATCTCTTCCTCACTCCTGCCACTTATAAAGTTTAAAAAGCTGCATTTTAACAGACGCTGAGTTGCATCTATTGAACAATCTGCCGTTTAAAATCCATATTCTCCAAACAGGTTAGCTGAACAGGCGACTTTGAGTTTTTTGACTCAGTGCCTTTGCTATGCGAAAGAGGCAAACATCAGCATGCAGTCTTGGAGAGGAGCTACTTCTCTGCAGTACCTCCAGGTATCAGGAAACCAGTTCTGCTTCAGCCAGGCTTATGTTCAGGTGGTGTTAACTTTGGAGTGTGGGAAGTTTTTTGTTATTTTTTTTCTTAAATAGAACTGCTATTTGGGGGTTGGACCTGATGATCTCTCGAGCTCTCTTCCAACCCCCATGATTCTATGATTTGATGATACTTCAATTAGTATCCAGAAAGAATCCAAAGATGGGGACAGCAGGCATCTATAACCTTAAAACCCAAGGATCTCCACAATTAAAACTGCAAGCACTATTTCCCTGCTGCTTTTATATGGGGTAAGATTGAACACAGAATATTAAAAGAAATATTCAGCCTGACTGCAGAGCACCAACACTGCTAGCTGGATCCAGGATTGTAATGGTTCCTAAGGAGCTGTTACAGCCTAACTAGCCAATGATCCCTAAACTAAGAAGGATTTACATGACTAGTCTAACAACTCTGAAAAGGTTATTACAATCTACCAAAGTACAGCTCCAGAGCATCACAACAGAACACAGAAACAGCTCCTGTGGAGTACCTCCCGTTACTGAAGTGTATAATTGCTATTATCAAATTAGTGTACGCAACAACGTACTAATTGATCAGTGAACTATAAAGGTAAATATTATGTCTATCTGAATCTTCTCTGTGTCCTATATATGTAAAATTAAATGCATCAGTTCAAGGTGTTGCTGTATTGCCTTTTCAGTAGGAAAACTGTGATTTTATTTAAATAAAAGAAAGATAGAAACTGCTTTTCAGGGCACCAAGCCCTACACAAGAAGAAATGCAAATTTAAATATTTTTTTAAATTAAATCACTGCAAAGAAGAACTTCAGATTACGTTGATAGAAGGATGAATTAAACTATGTCAAGCTACAGTCTTCACTTCTTCATTTGCAGAGATTTTTGCCCTTAAAAAAAAAACAGGAGTGCTTGGCTTTTCATATAGCAGCACAATACCACTAACTTCAGTAACAACAGTGTTTATTTCCCATAGAAAGAAATTGATTGTTGTGCACAGGACTGGCGTGAGGTTTAAGCCTTTCTCCAATTGCACAATGCTTTTTAAAGAAATACTGATTCGCACTGTTTTTTTATTCAGATTAACTTAACCCCAGTTTAATTCATAAGTGAATGTGCTAGATAAAAATCTGTCTTTCTGGCTCACACATGTGATACGATAGAGGAGAGTGCAGCAGGTGGAAGACAGACACTTCCACTGCTACCTCCTAGTCTTTTCCCATGTGGGCTGAAGAAAGAAGAATGTTTAGGAGTGAGTTAAATCAGACCAGCATCCCATTATTCACTGAGGCAATACATTGTCATTCGTGTCATAACAGTAACAGGGAACAGAAAAGCTTTGCTACATTTAATACTGCCAAGTACAATCACCCATATGACTGACAACAGTTCCGGAGAACTGACAATCAGTGTAATTTTCCTATTTCAACCATTTTAAAAATAGGCTTTCATCTTCTAAAACGTTCATCTTGATGGCTTTTTTGAACAAGTTGTTGTAAGACCGTTTGTTCTGGACATGTTCACATGGTACTTTTCCTCTTCTCAGTGTTGACAAAGATCAGTGCAATATAATAATCTACTTTTTAACTTCTTTGGCAATTTCAGATTCCTATGGCAAACTGTAATCTCAAAATCAGGCTAAGGAAATCAACCTGTTCAGGCCAACCTGCTTTCTTGAACTTAACAGGTAATCCATCATAGTGTAATTTAGTGCCAGAAGAGTCTATTCCATGTATGTTATTATATATAGTTTGAGTGTTTTATCAATCTAATTTGAAATAAATCCACAATTATTTAATGTTGATAGGGAGGGTGAAAAGAACTAAAATCCACTAAATATATTTTTTCCCTTGTCTTATATTTTTTTACTGATGTTCCAGTAAGGCAATACAGAAAGACGTATTTTCCATATGGTGCACTGCTAATTTTTCTACCTATAAACGAACTGGTACTCATAATAATGAAATTATACATGAGAGGAAAAGTTCTTGCATATGGACCAGTACAATCCCAAGCACAACTACAGGCTGGGTGGGGAATGGCTTGGGAGTAGCCCTGAGGAGAAACTTGTGGGTAGTGGTGGACAGTAAGCTCAACATGAGCCAGCAGTGTGTGCTTGCAGTCCAGAAAGCCAGCTGTGTCCTGGGCTGCATCAAAAGCCACATGACCAGCAGGTTGAGGGAGGTGATTCTCCCCCTCCACTCTGCTCTGGTGATGCTCCACCTGGAGTATGGTGTCCAGCTCTGGGGTCCCCAGTACAAGAAAGACATGGACTTATTGCAGCAAGTCCAGAAGGGGGACATGAAGCAGCTCTCCTACAAGGACAGGCTAAGAGAGATGGGCTTCTTCAGCCTGGAGGAGAGGAGGCTCCAGGGAGGCCTTTACAGCAGCCTTCCAGGACCTAGAGAGGCCTACATGAAACATGGAGAGGGGCTGTTTACAAGGGCACGGAGTGATAGGACATGAGGTAATGGCTTCAAACTGAAAGAGGATAGAGATAGATTAGATATAAGGAGAATTTTTTTTTGTCATAACAACAGTCCCTGAAAACCTTCTTGTCTAATTAGTTCACTCCCTGATACCACACATACATTTTTTTGCATCTTAAATGCTTGATGATTCCCAAAGAGATTTTGGCCAGTTTTCATTTGAAGAGTCAAGCTTAGTTAGTTTTATATTACTTGAGACTAATGGGAAAATATGAGTAAGAGCAAAAAGGTCAAAGCAAATTGCAGAAGTATTTCTCTTGCCAGCATTATCAGAAGCGTGACCATTTAAGGACTCATTAAGAGAGGCAACTGAAAGAAAAGGAATCTTTCCGAAAGGCTAATGGAAAATACAACACTTGCAACAGAGCATCCTCTTTCTCCTCCCAGGCTGGGCCTACTAGGGAAGGAAAATATGTTAATAGGTGCCATTGTAAGTACCTTCAAGGCTTTGACTAGCAAGTCAAGGTTGACTGCTGTCTTGTGGGATCCTTAGCTTGGAATCTTTGAAGGCCATTCCACAGTGGATTGCAAAAATAACTGGCAAGGGTGCCACAAGACCAGTATGTACTAAACTGGCAGATGATCACCAGATTAGGTTTCTTTCAGTAGATCAGTCATTTTAGTATCTTTGTCGAGGCCAAGCGTTGCCAAAGCCAAACAGACCATAAGAGCTCCAGGAAATGTGACTAAGTATTCCTAAATGTCTATGGGCTATATACTTCACATTACAAGTTAGTGTATGTATGTTTGTAAGTGATTCAGTAAGCACAGGACCTCAGCTCCTGGTCTTTACTTTGTCTAAGGCAAAATAAGGCAAGTTGAGTTAATGAAAATTACTAAAAAACCCACATCTACACCCCCCCCCCCAAAAAAAAAAAAAAAATAAAATCCTGGGATTCAATCCCCAGTGCCTGTAGTTTCTCAAAGCAAAGACCATGATCACGGGCCACCATATCTTCATGCCAGGTAGTGTACAATGACAGAGGAAGACAAAGCAGGCATCTTCCCAAAAAAAACAAAAATGAAATTTACAGCAAGTGTGATAGTCATGAAAAAGCCTGACCTTCTCTATGGAAATGTTCACTTGCTCTAAGAATTTCATATGTGATTCCAGCATTTTGAAAATTCCTTCTAAATCTCCTTATAAAAGCTTATTTTTCTCTTCTTAATCACATATTTTCTTTTCCAATGTTTTCTTCTTTTCTTGCCTGACACATATGTGATATGACAAATAAAGCTAGGCCTTGCTATGCTAATGATTTAAATAAAATAGGAAAGAACTCAAAGTCCTAAACAAACATAAACAATAAAAATATTGGGAAAATAACAATATTTGGGATTTTGTTCATTTTACTCCCACAAATATCTCTATAAGATATCTATAAAAATGCTATGTAAGATATCTATTAAAATGCCACATATTCAACTACCTAAAAGGTAATTTTTGGGAAAGGGGATTGGACTAGATGAACTTCCAAGGTCCCTCCAAATCTCAGCTATTCCATAAACTTTAGAAAGAGGGAGATGAAGGAAAAATCTAGATGCTCACTCAGCTTATGTACTAATTGAGTAGGTGTGAAGAGAAGCTAATGTGAAGTATTAGCTAAAGCAACAATATTAGCCACCAAAACCTGGTGCAGTTTTACCCTGCAAAGATGCTATTTAATGTCCCCTATAAGTGATATGGTTTGCAAAATTTCCTTCTAAAAGAGTATAGAAATCAAAAACCACTGTCATCTGCTTCTTCTCTGATTTTATCGTAATCAGGGTACTTTGCATCTTCCTGACTCTGCTAGTCTAGGTACCATACCAAGATGCAGACACATGAATTGTCTATGCTTCTGCAGAACACAGGGATGTAAGTGACAAAGAATAGTATCACAACGATAATATTCCAGAACTGTATGACAAAACAGAATGAAAACCAAATTTTGGAAATGTAACAGAGGGCAACATGATCCTACTCAGAAGGATGAAAATGCAGTATTTTCTTCATTTCTCCAGAAGTGTGCATTGCCCTGAAATAACCAAATCATCCCTGTAAGTTGTAGTATTTTTGCTTTTCTTTGGATACATGGCATCAGTACCTGAAGCAGTCTTAGACAAAGAAGTCTTAGATTTTGCGTAATCTTGGGGTTTTCATCTCCACAGCAATTGCAAAATCAGCAGAGCCATATATAACTGAACCAGACAGCCTAAGAAGGTAGCTGGAAATATTGGGAAAAGCATCTATTTCAGCTTGCATTTTTATTTTAAATTTTTATTATTAACAATCCTATTCTGATGGCACCTGATATGATTTCCTTTTCCTAGATGCTGTACAAAAATAAAAATAAATGACAGCTCTTACCTCAGTTTATATACCTAAGGGAAATGCAATTTGCCTTTTGCACATACTCACACAAGACCTGTATTAACTAGAGGCTGAAGCTATACGAATGAAGATAAAATTTAATTCCAACATTTTCAACTATGCAGAAAGTATTTTAATTCAAATTCAGACTTTTTTAATAGTAAGTTCAGATCATTAGAGTGTATATCACTGCAGTTTCACTCTACTACACCATTTGAAGATCTGCTCCATGTCTTTACTTACTTGTGTATACCCTAAAGAAAGGGGCCAGAATATCTTCTTACATACTTAAAAGACGCCTATTCTGCCATATTCCTGGCTTTAAAGTCTTAAAGTACAGGCAGAAAAAGATCAATAGGGTATGATGGCAACTTATCAAAAGCATAAGGCAAGCAATCAAAAACAACTCCATGGTAGTAGTGACCTCAGAACTCATATGCTTATGTAAGTTCATTGTGGGTGTTTGCTATTAATGCAAATGGGATATTAACTGTTTACAAACAATTTTACCCAGCTGGCAGAATGGCAAAGCAACAAAAAAAGTCTTATTGTGCCTTTTCTAAATCTTCACAGAAAAGTGTTGAAGTCACCGTAGTCACTATATTATATTCTTCCACATGCTGCTAACAGCGTAGGTACTCTAAAGCCTTAACAACAGAGGTCCCCAGATAGTTAAAATTTTTACCAGTAAAGACAGAAGCAAGATTAGAAATAACAGTTCTCTTCAGGTTTTTACATATCTCCTCTGAAAGTATTGTTTACATTTTTAGCATCAGCATGAAGTTTCCCTGAGATAATGTTGCTGTGATATTGTGACCTAGATCAGTAAAGACTTTTCTTTTTCCATAACGACAGTAGAATATGGAATCGCACACATTGCCTGGATATCCAGCCTTGTCTCTTCCTGCAAGATTAAATTTAGCATAGAGGGCAAGAATGGAAGGTGCAAGCCTTTCACTTGAAATTTACCTCTTAGAATGAGACTTCAGAATATTGTATTTATTAGATAACATGTTTCTCCTAGTTTTTAGTGTTTCTGCCAGTTGGTTTTCATAAGAAAGGATGATTCCAAAAAAAGTGAAAAATCCCATTTGAACAAATTCTAACCAAACTTCTCAAAGTAGAACATGGATGCAGCATCTACCCCAAGCATGACAGCAGGGGCAAGATTGATACTTGAGTAAAAGCAACAAAACAGAGATATAGGCAAGGGTTTTCTAGCCTTCACAGTAATCAATTGCAATAGAAATATGCACTTTATTTCCTTGCTGGGAAGAGGAAGATAATTTGTGAATCACTCCTTTTGCATGGCATTTCAGGAGTGATCCTGTAGGGAAATGAAGTTCGAAATTATCATCTTGGAAAAAGTCCTGCCAGTCAGTTGGATAGGAAAAGACTTACAGAAAATTCTTTCCAGCATTTGGGGTTTTTTTTCAGTCTTACATTATGTCAACGACATTTTCCACTTTCAGAAGGAGGCTGATTCGCTACCAGGCTCTGACTCAGGCAAGGACTGGGCCCCTGTGATGTTCAGGATTCCTCCCTGCAATTCACTGCTCCGCTAGCCAGCGGATCACATGCCAGCTGGCGCGCACTGTCCTCCAGATTCTCCTGCAGTGACATCCAGACAGGTGCTTTCCTCACTGCCACCATAGGTCACCACAATTTACACTTACAGCACAATCACACCGGCCTACAAACACACTGAGTTATATGAAGTCCTTGTTCGCTAACTGAATCAGTGTCTCCCAAAGGATTTAGGGTAAACTCTAAGTATATTTAACGTAAATCCAGAGGAGCTGGAGCACTGTCCTCTCCAGACATTCAGAGCATTTATTCCAGTCCTGGCAGATCACATGGTATCCGAGTTTTGAGACTATGATACAAGAGGAAACAGGAGAGCTCTTTGAGAAGCTCTAGTTATAATTACATTGTCTCTTTCAGATAGCCTTGTTAATATCTCATATTCTAAGACAGATCTTCCGTAACAGATGGAAGGATTCTTTTTATAAGAATAAACATCAAAAATAAAAATAATATCCAGATCTCTATATGGCATGTAGAACAGGTAAATTTTGTGAAGATAGCTATGCATACTATTACAGTTGGGTTTGGGGTATTTTTCCCCTGATTTGCCTAAACTTACAACAGCCACATCTCAAAGCCAAAGCTACTTATTCAAGGTTAAAATTAACATTTATTGTTTCTTTTGCACATGTAGGGCATAATACCATGAAGACAACTATCCTACTTTGGTTTGAACAAAAATCCCTCTTATTGACTGCCTAAGTGTTGTGCAAGGAAATGGAGAATCTTTTAATGATTGCACTTGGCAAGGACTCTGTTTTAATTTGCTACAGCTTGAATGACCATTCATTTCAATCTAGAATTTAGGGAAATAATTACATTTCTTCATATTCCATTTCTCTGTCTCTGCGAAAAATGCAGTAATAAACCCAAATTTCAGGCAAAATATTATGTCATCAGAACCCAACACTGAGGCATGCTGGGACTGTTTTTTAACAAATAGTAAATTCATATTAAATGCTAGAAAATGTACAGAGGTGAGGCTGTTGCTGAGAATTGGAGTCAATTTACCCTGATGTAACCAAAATGTTACACTGACACCAATCATACTTTTCTAATTAGTCATTCCAACAATTGCTGTTCCATTTAATATAAATCACTTCCCTCTTTTTCTCAGGTTCCTCCCACTTATGCAGTTCTATCATGCTAGTGAGCACCTAAGTACTTCTGAATAAAGAAAAACTGTAATTTTCAAATCACCATTAGGAACCCATACTATTATCCAGAGGAAATACTCAGAACAAATCTAAACTATTCTGATGCTAAAAATAAAGATGAGAAGCTAAAAAAAATAAATTCAAAACACTGAATTCTGCAGGATGCAGAGAAAGACAACAAAGGCACATCTGCCATATAAAAAACCAAGTGAGATTACAGATGAACAATTGGAAAATAACACGTTTCTTTCCATATGTATGCAAACATGTAGGAGACAGAAATTCCAGGTAGAGATATGCAGGTACACCACTGATATTGATTTCCAATAGAATCAAGTAATTTGAAATGAGCGGACAGGAAGGAAATAAATCAGAACATTTCACAATCAGTTAATCCTTAGTGAATCCATTAATTTTTAAAAAGGAAAAGAATTAAATCCAGAATTATGAATCTTAAATGGCAATGGTGTTTCCTGAACAAACCAGTTATTGTTAGCACTTACCACACTGAGAAGCCATTAGAAATTAATTTTTAAATGAAAAAATAGAAGGCTGCTTTGCAAAACAATTGAACAAGATTGCCTGTAAAAAGGACAGAATGTTTCCAATATTTGTTCCAATAAAGAAACACCATTTCTTTTGGCTGTTTCAACTTTTTAAAAAGCAGGATGAAATTTTCTGCATACATATAAAGTAATGGCATTTTGATGAGGTAATGGGAAATTTAAATTTACCCAATAGACTGTTTGAAAACGACTATCCTGTCCTCCACTTTTTTTTTCTTAATTAAACATTCAAGTTGCAACTTAATTGCTAAATTTGCCCAAAGTGTAACAATTGAAGAAGCCACTGAGTACCAGGTAACAAATACATTACTTAGCATGATATGACAAAAAATTACTGGCCCAATTAGTGACACAGATTCTTTAGTCCAAGGTAAAAAAAAAAAAAAAAAAAAAAAAAAACAAACCCAAAAAAAAAGCAGCTCCCTAATGAAAATAAGATGCTCTGCAAAGTCGAAACACCATCTATGTACGCTTTGAAGTCTAAGAATGCCTCCTGGGAGAACTGAAAATAATACACTAAGCAAGTTATGGAGTAAAGCCATTTACATTGTCTGACATTTTTTAGCTGTATATTGCAAAGGTGTCTTAGGAAGAAACAGCGTTATCAGCTGTCCAGGGAGAGAGTTTGAAGAAGTTAGAAAAGATTGCAGGGATTATAATGCAAACTATGGTTTTTCTCACACGATGTTTGTGAGTAATCTCGTGGTTTACAAAACTGTCCTCTTACAGATAGGTGCCTATTTAGCCTGACATAACACATTCACCATCATTGCTGTCCCTTACCCACTCCACAGAATCAAAGGGAACTTTGAGGGACACTCTCCTGTGATGTGCTGAGTGTATCCAACATCCTGGTAAGTCTCTGGCAGTTAAAAGCATCTGACTCTTCCCAAAAGACACCCAGCACCTCACAGCATCAGACTCAAAGGGAAAGTGATAAAGACTCAATAAAAAAAAAAAGAAAAAAAGGAAGTCTACTTGAAAGGAAAGTGTGGCTGGAAGGTCCATGAGCTACAAATCAGAGCAATTAAATTCAGTAGCAATGCTTCTCTCACTTAAAAGGAAATTGCAAGAACTGCACCCTCTTTGAATGGCAGTTTTGCTGCTATGGTGTAAAGTTTTAAATGTGTTTCACAGTCAGCTTTTTAAAGATATTGCTATGTGCACTAAATCCATGAAATATATAACTCTATTTTCCCCCCAGATCTGAGTATTTATAAGGTCTCTCTTTATGGCAACTCTTCTCTGGCTTAAGAACAGGGAATACTAAATCAGCTGCCTCAGATTATTTCCAGGCTTTAGTGAAACCACTTGAGGTGTATTTCTATGGTTTGGAATTCAGCCATTAATAAAGACAAAGTAAATGTGGACAGAATTTGCTTCCTCAAATCACACAGGGAATCAGTATCAAATTTTAGTACAGCTTCAGATTGTCACCTTCACACTGTATGCTGGAAGGTGCCAGTGTGGAATTTCTATGTAACTGAATTTAAGAATCATTCTTCTGAAGAGGAAAACCCAATCCTCTGTGCTACTCTGGATGGATCTCCAGTTATGAGACATCTGCAAGATGCAGGTCTCAAAGAACCTTCAGTGATAGTAGGCTGAACCCAAGGTTCAACATGCCGAAGTTTATAAACTCAGTTTGAAGTTTGTTTCACAAGAATTATCTCCCCTGTAGTTCCTCTTTCATGTTTTCTGTGCAGAAAGAGGTAGAGGGAGAAGAAGACAAGAAAAGGTCTGGATAATCCTCTTTACAATGAACTACCGCTGCTCTTTACTATGTTGCCTAGAACGTGTGTTAATTTTGAAACATACTCCTAAAAAACAGTGTTTAGCAGACAAGTTGGGGAAAATAAATCTGCTTATGAGCTCACCTGCATTTATTTTACACCAGTACAATTTCACTGACAAAAGATTCATTTCAGAATAATGTATCTTTCTAGTTCTTGTTTTGTTTTCTGAAGGCCTGATTCTGTACAATCATTTATAACACTTCATTTTAAAGAATCCATCACAACAGCAGCTCCTGAGTGCAGGTAATTAAATCCATATATCAATTTACCCAGACTACATCAGGAAAGGAAAACTACCCATCCCGCTGCCAAACTCAGCCGTAGCAGAAATGCACACTAACACCTTGAGTTGGAATGCAAAACTAAAAACAAATCTGTAAATTATCGTGTTAACACAGATCATCCTTCTCGTAACTCAAGCAAAAAGCACACACAGCAAATATGTAATGCACAGTGTAAACACACTGCATGCACACAATAACAACGAGACCTCATTGGTACAGACAGCATTTAAAACGTGCCAAGAAAATTTAAAATGTTTCACTAGCCAGGCTTTGCAAAGGAAACAAGAACCCAGACAGAAAGTTTCTTTGAGGATAGATGAGTGGCTATGGGTAATGGCATTCAACTTCCCCACAGACCATCACTTTTCTCCTGTTGATAATCACTAGGAAAAGAAGGAGAGGAGGGAGGGCAAGGGGAAGCCTTCACATTATCACATAAGTGAATAGAAAACTGTAGGAAACTGCTTTAATTTTACATGACTGGACAGCTACACAGAGAGAACTGTGAAACGCGTGCATGCTCCACTGAATTTTTATGGAATATTTTCTTTATTTTAAAGAAGGTTAACAAGAATAAGATGAAAGAAGAGATTCGTGTCTGTTATTCTCCATTCATTTTCTATATATACCTACATGCTTCAGGGATGTCTGCTCATTTAAGACTGATGCATATAAACCAGAGGTACTGCGGGCAGATCTTTCACTTGGTTTGGTTGACATGTCTGTCTAACACTTTGTTTCAAAGTGGACACCGTTTCAGATTTGTTAGAAATTTACTTTTCCTATAAATATATGTTCTGTGCAAACAAGATTCCAATTACCTTGACTTGTAAAATTCCTTGAGTGGTAACACTCAGCTGACCCAAACCATCACAGTATTTTATGTCATCTCTGTCTCAAACCAGAAAGAATGTCCCTCCACACACAAGTAATTCATAAATCTTAAAGAAGCTTGGATGTATTTGGTTTCATATTTACAGTCAAGAATTGGCTGTCAAGGTTATCTGCACAGGACTTCTAAAAATCAAAGGAAAAGACAGCAATTCCCGTTATCTTTTTCATAGAGGTGCCACACGCCATGAATGAAGTGATTTTGCTGCACCAAATTGACAAAATGCATGCAAATTTTAAGGTTACATATCTGTATTGTAAACAAATCCCTGTAAAACATACTGTTAATTTCAAAATGGGATCATTAATACATCATACTGAATTAATTTTCATTTGAATTTAGGAAAAAAAGAATGTATAGGGAGAAGTGTATTTGTACTATCCTATTGCTTGTTATTTACAGCAATTGCTAGAGCTGCTAGAATGTTATTTAAAACTTCAGATGTTTTCATACCATATATGACTTCTTTCCACACAAAAGTACTTTCCTCACTTCTGAGAGCAGGACCAATATTTTAACCTGACAGACCTACGCTTAACCATGTTCACCATCTCAGAGATCAAAGCCCCTAAAACTGACTGCTAAAATGCTTGAATCATTACACACTTCACACATGCCAACTGCTAACATATGAAACATACAATATTGTATATTGATCTGGAATCACGCCTCAGATTTAGTGTTAACTATTATACCACTAATAATAATAGCCATTGCTACAGAAAAGTGAATGAAGACTTGTCTTTCATTCCTAGTTTGTATGCAGTTTAGTCAAGATAAACAGTGATTTCATTACATTTTATTACAAACCCACTATGCAAATAATTTTTTTATTTTAAATATTAACATTCTTTAACACCATGAAAAAATAATAAATAAATGCACAAAAAACCCAGAAGTGACAGAAATAACAAAAAAAATTCCATTAAAACCCGCTAAACTATTGTATGTTCAGGAAAATTAATTTATGTGAAGATGGTCTACACATTTTTGTACAAGTGCTCTATTTTTAATAAATAATGACTTCTTTCCATATTACTGTATCAAATTTTTTTCATTAGCAAGCTCTGTGCAACAGATTTAATGGTATATAGCGACTTCACAACCCCATCCAGTTTCATTCATGATTTACAGATCTACCAAACAAACCACACAAAACCTGCTTTTTTTTTTTCACCCAGGAATTATAGAGAAATAAACTGTTCCACCTTCTAGGAAAAGGCAACACACCAAACCTATAGAAACAGAGGCTTTCAGTGCTACCTAGTAAAACAAAATTAATACAAGAATTACAATATATCCCTTCCTACTTATGGCAGACTTCCACTTACTCTTGGTGAGGGAGGAGATGGGGATAGTAACAGACCTGAAGAGGATACAATAGATTGTGAGCAAGATTATATGGAGAGTGTTGCTGAAAAATTTAAAAATAGTTTAAAATTGAAAGGTTATTCTTCTATCAATCTTGCAGGATCACAGGCTATTTCTATCCACAATCCACAAGATTCTTCTATGAAGGACTAAGCCACATCTTCCTTCGCCATGAGTATGAATAACTACTCAAATACACTGATTGATAAGGTTTCCATTCAAGACTGAGGGCAGTTGTTTAACTCCAAAGCTGTGGTGAAGACTTTGCTGAACTTATCAGATTGATGATGTACCCTGCTCAAGCCAAGTTTCTACAGAACATGCAGAAAGTCCTGGCATGAATAAGACTCCTCAAAACAGCAAATCTTATGCTGCGGTGGAATAATAGGCCTGGCAGATTTCTGTTAATTGAATAGGCCTGGCAGATTTCTATTAATTGAGAGCCCTAATCCTTGCACTCAGAAAAAATATAGGTGCCCACAGCTATTCAGTTGCTCAGAGTTGGAGATCCAGGTTCTCAGGCATGCCCATCTTGTTTCTGCTCCTCCACAAATCATTTATCTCCTTCAACTGATTCCAGTTAAACCTGACAGGACTCCATTACAGCTCAGTCCTTTAAAGTCAATGCACTTTCCTTTTGAAGGGAGGAAGAAATTGACCCCAAATCTCCTATTTAAAATATTGTGAGGTTTTTAATATATTGAAAGAATTTTCTCTCTTCTTTTAAGTGAAACTAACTACATTTTCTGATAACTTGGGTAGCTTTCAGAGTAATCACTTCTTCATAAAATCCTCTTTCCTGTCCACCAGCCTCACTCCCCAACTATCTCCTACAAACTTACAGACACCATCTCATTAAAATGTGGATCTACATTTAAACTTGATGCTTAATTAACATTGCCTAACTCCACCACTAATAATTATTAAGAGCTGCATAAGTTTATTTCCTTTAGAATTTTATCCAAAAGTCTAAATAGTCTTTTTTTGAAAGGGCAAGAAGCAGTCATTTCAGAATCAATTCAGGCACTTAGTTATATGCATTACTACATTCTACATGAAGTGTCTCTACAGGGTCTTTCACTAGCAGTTGAAAATTCACACACGTTGTGGCATCCAGAAACCATGCCTAGCACAAGGTGAGGCTGCTGAGTCGTGCTGGTAAGCCTTATGGCTTGTGATCTGTTCAGAAAGTGGGCACAGATCACCTGTGTTCCCCATGTAGGCATACCCTCTGACTCTTCAGATGATTTAAATGCTTTTGAAAACTTTACCCTATGCCAGAGCAGGTCAACGCAATGAACCAAGAAAGCAGCAAATGAAACAGGGCATATGAAGTATCTTCTGAAAACCGAGTGAATGAGCCTCAGCATCTCTTTGCTTCTAAGGTGGGCTATGGAATCAGTTCTCGTGGCAAGAGATGACCCCTAATCACAGAACCACAGAATTTTAGGGGTTGGAAGGGACCTTGAATGATCATCTAGTCTACTCCCACACACACCAGAGTGGGATCACCTCAATGAGGTCACACAAGAACATGTCTAGGTGGGTTTTGAATGTCTCCAGAGAAGGAGACTCCACAACCTCTCTGGGCAGTCTGTTCAGTGCTCTGTCACCCTCACAGTGAAAAAGTTTTTCCTCATGTTCATATGGAACCTCTTATGCTTCAACTTCCACCCACTGCCCTTTGTTCTATCATTTAATATCACTGAGAAGAGTCTGGTTCCATCCTCCTGCCACTCACCCTTTACACATTAATGACATAATAGACATTAATGAGACAACCCCTCAGTCTAGAGACCCAGCTCCCTCAGGATGCTCTTCCTAAAGAAGATGTTCCACTCTCTTAATCATCTGAGGGGCCCAGAAGTGGACACAATATTCTAGATGTGGCTTCACCAGGGCTGAGTAAAGGGGAAGAAGGACCTCTCTTGACCTACTAACCACACCCGTTCTAATACATCCCAGGATGCCACTGGACTTCTTGGCCATGAGGGCACATTGCTGGCTCATGGCCATTCCTGCTGTCCACCAGGACCTCCAGGTCCCTTTCCCCTGTGCTGCTCTCCCATAGATCGATCCCCAACCTATACTGGTACATGAGGTTGCTCTTCCCCAGATGCAGGGGAACACTTGCCCTACTTACATTTCATTAAATTTCTCCCCGCCCGACCCTCCAGACTGTCCAGATCTCACTGAAGCACAGCCTTCTGGTGAGACATTCCTCCCAGTTTTGTGTCATCAGCAAACTTGCTGATGGTGCACCCTTTCCCTCATTCAGATCACTGATGAATATACTGAATAATACCAGTCCCAGTACTGATCCCTGAGGGACTCCTCTAGATACAGGCTGCCAGCTATCTGTCCCAATGAATACAACTCTCTGACGTCTTTCCTTCAGCCAGTTCACAATCCACCTCACTACCCAATCTTCCAGACCACACATCCTCAGGTTAGTCACAAGGTGCTGTGGGAGATGGTGTCAAAAGCTTTACTAAAATCAAGGCAAACCACATCCACTGCCCTACCATCATCTATCCACCTGGTTATATCTCCACAGAAGGCTAAATGTTCCCCTTGGTGAAACCATGCTAACTGCTCCTAATGACCCTTTTATCCTTGATATGCCTAGAGACTTCACCGAGGATAAGTTGTTCTATCACCTTTCCAGGGATGGAGGTGAAGCTGACTCACCTGTACGTACATGGGTTCTCCTTCTTGCTCTTTTTGATCTCTGTATTATGCAGCTGAAGGCACAGCTCTAAAAGGGAGGGTTTGCACCTCCAAAAAAAATCAGAAAGGTAAAGGGATTTTTCTAAAGATAAGAGATGGAAACATGAGGTGGAGTAAAACAGAAACAAAATGAAGTACAGATAGAGCAGATTAAAAAGGACTGGCCAGTAGCAAACAAAGATGCCATAGGCATGAGAAAAAGAAAAGTGTGAATTGGGAGAATAAAATATGCAAGTTGGGAGAAGAAAAGAGAAGGGGGAGGAAAAAAAGGCAAGGAGCCTAGTTTTAAGAGCCACTGTACTGACATTTCTGCAGACCATGCAGTGACTTTACAGAGTTCTCCTTTAAGACCTTGATTTCAAGAGTATAAATTTGACTCTGATGAGCTATGGAATAGGCAAGCACTCTGAAGTAGAAATCTATTTATGTAGAACAAGTATCTTCTTGTATAATTCAGCACTGTCTAGCAACTGCAAAGCATCATGTGTACAGAGATTAAATGGTTTCTCTTGTTGAACCTGAGCAGTAGTAGACAAAAATGCTATTTGTCAAATTCTTGCCTCATTTTACTCAACCCCAACACAAGAAAGGCGGTCTCTCTCAGCTTGCATTATTATAAACTCACTACATTTAAAGGACTCTCATCAGTTACATCCAGCTGGTGAAACAACCTCATGTTTCCCTAAGACACCCCAAACACATGCCACAGATTAACCTGTTCTGCAGCTGAATGAATCCGCACAACTAATGAGTGAAATATAATAGCTGAAAAACTATACTTAACAGTGCAATCCCTAGCCAATATGCAGGGTATAAATATGCTTTAATGTTCTTTTTATAAGCTATGCCTCTGCTCATACAGAATACATTAAATACGCTGGCATTTAAATGGAGTGCCTCGGGGGACACACATCTCCTGAAGCATTTAGTCACCTACATTAAGAAGCAAGACTTCTCCCCAGTTTAGCAACAGGTTTATAAATGTGTGAAAATTCTTTATGGATGTATTTGTTAACAACATGAGATCTTTTTCACATCTGTAAAAAGCATTTAATAATCCTTAGGGAGAGTTTTCCCAGTTTCAACAAGTAAGTCATTATATTTACTTTAAGTTGAATTGTAAGCAATTCCACCAGATCTTCATTCTCTTGCAAAAAAAAAAAAAAATTAAAAAAACGCATATATGTTCTTAATTAAACTTACTTCCAGTTATTATAAATCAACAGGGTGGCATGAAAAACTACTACTTAGTAGTTAAAAAAATCAATTGGATCCTGGTTGTGGGCAGAGTGATGAAGGGTATATGTGACCAATCACTAGGGAAAAAAGTGTCTGGAGTAAAACACTTAAAAATTAAAGCTTTTCTGTTGATGGAACATTTACTCCATATAACATAAGCTCTCCTTGTGGATAGCTTAAATCTTTCTTGAATGCAATGATTCTGATTTTTTTAAGGACTCTATTTGTCACAAGATTATTACACAATTCAGAGTGAAAAAAAAATTCTTTGACTGTGTCCAAGACTGACTTGGCCCTGATGCTACTACTTTGGGAAACCAATTTTTTTAATCACATAGTCCTCTTTATGAAACAACTTGTTTATAGATTCTTCTCCTTTTGTAAATGGAGGCAAGGTCAGCTACTCTTTAGCAGGACAATATATTCCATTATGCCCATGCCTAAGACAGGAGAACTGAAAGAAAATTCTCTCCACAGAATACATTATACACCCCATTTCAATAGTGCATTATACATCAGGTTTTCAATATATTAAATTATCTACATGATATATTGGTCCATATTATGTATCATGTATTCATTCCCCTGCAGCAGTTGCAGATTCTGTTCCACTGAATAATGTAATGCAACTGTCGGTTCTTGTCCTGCATCACTTTATTTCATATCATATTACTTCATTCTACATATGGTTCTTTCTCCATTATGGCAGAGTTGCAATATATGAATCACCATAACTTCTATATTCTCTCAATATATATCGAGTGATGGGTCCCTTTTCTTTGTGTAACATTACCAGTGACAAAAATGAGCAAGACAAAATGTTACTGGGTTACTGAGTGCCTCTTTAATATACATCACCATAGCTGTATTTTCACATGACTTATATTGCTCATCTTCACAGCGTGCATTCATGAAGTAAGCAAGAGGTAAACTGTTGCATGTGAAATAGATGTTTTAGGAGGAACTGATTTCTGCAAGTATTCTTCAAAAGCAAGTATCACAACCCGGTGTTTCCATATGTTAATAAGTAGGGGAATAGTCTATGAATAACTGCTGCATGAATAATCAAGATCTCTTTAGAATTATGAATAATGGAATATGAAATAAGTGAATGAATGAATGACAAGAACAATTTCTTGAGCCACAGCTTTTTCTAGAGCCACTGAGAGTAAACTGGTGCTTAAAAATACAACGCATGGTATGTATGGGTTGCAAAGGGTTGAAGAAAGGAGCACAGGGACAAAACACGTTAAACTTCAACAGAACTGAAAAGACATAAGACATTTGTTCATCCACCTAATTGCAATAACCGATTTTTGACTCAGTTTCCCCCATTCAAGGAATGAGGGGAGGAATATTTAGTGATTTATCACAGTTATCAGATTTCCAAACAAAAAGGTAGTGGAACCTAAACATTTTTATACTCCTTTCCTAATCTTTATTTCCTAATTTCTTCCTGGTGAAAACAGTTTACAAAAAATCCTTGAGAAAGAGAAGGCTGAATGTAGGTGCTTCTAAATCCAAATTCCTCTGCAAACACTGTCTATAGGGTTGCAGCATAAAACAGGGCTTTGCAAGACTCAGTCTTGCACTCAGCAAGAACAGAGATTAATCTGGTAGGATTCCTCCATTTTGGCAAACTTCTTTTGGAGGAAAAACTATTATTAGCTTTAGATACTTTTAATTACAAGTTCAAGAGATGATCAAAGACAAAGGGCATTTCTCAGATCCTTCAGTCTTCTTAAAAATAACCAGGTCTTTGATTAACACACATTTAAAAGAAAATGATTAATTACATAGTGAAGACACTGTCAATCACAGGCTAATTCCCATTTCTACTGACATTTATATGTGACAAAGCCTACTGTACCAAGAAGGTAAGACCAGTTGGACTAGCAATTAATTAGCTGCACCAGCTTTACTAAGATGGCTTACTCACTTAAGGTTCCTTATCAGATTTGCAGACGAGAAGTATGTGGTAAAAACACTAACCAACACACTACTGAAGTTATACTTCCATGCTACATCTCCAGGCAGTACTTTTGCAGGGGGAAAAAAAAACCACAACAACAAAATAAACCCATATACATTTCTTTAGTGAGAGCATTTTTAACAGTAAGACTGACAATTTCACAAACCTGCTTACGTCCTTCTGTGGGTTCACTTAATTTACTGGTCTAAGAGAGATAGTTCTAGGATACAGTTAGAAAAAAGAAGCACATAGGTTTATCTTCTTGTTTGTGGTAAAGCAATGTGTTTATGTAAGATACAAACTTGTTAATTTCAGATATTCTATACATTTCATATAGCCTTATACATAAAAAGGTATTCTTAAATGAGGAAAATTTCTTACTATCATAGAGGTCTCAAAAACCCCCACATGCTCTGCAAATACAGGAATTTCAAATAAACAGGTCTCCAATGAGAACCCAGAACAAGTAGCAAATTATTTCACTAGCAGTTACAAGGTAAGTTTTCTTTTCTACATGAAATGACTAGTCTCTAAGACTAAAGATTGCTTTCTGAAGGCTCCCTTCACTGTTCAGCCATGATTAACTGTATATGGCATTGTTGTGAGGTTGAGATGGGACAGGGAGGGGGTATGACAGAGATTCATAGCACAAAAAAAAGCTACCATTTTATACCCAGTACAATGTCACTTTATTTTTCCTATGGCCATCATAACAACTGCTAAAGGGTACTAAACATTTTTATTATAAAATATGAGTTCACATTTTCTTGTATTTTTATAGCACAATTATATACTATTCTTTATTCTTGTACGAAATAGCTACCCTGTTTTTTACAGTGATAATTGGCTGTAAGCTTGAGGATATCATTGCTGTCATCTACCATCTCACCTAAAAAAGTAGGTTGGAAGAGTTGGGGAGGAAAAAGGAGCAAGAAAAGAGACCATTCCAATTAATTTTGAAGCAAGGATGATGAAAGTTTGAAGAAAAAACAGTATCTTCAGCCAGGCAACTCATTGGCTGATTTTTTGGGATGAAATGAGGCATCTGAGAGGAAAAAGCAAGAACTGCTACTCTCAGAAGGTCAGGATTCCTCCCGGAGCTGAAATACATGCCCTTCAGACTGAGCACAGGAACATCAATGGCTCATACACACTTAATCCCCTTTGTTACCCCGTCATGCCAAATCTGCATTCCTAACTATTAGATAATGATTAAAATCCTGGAGTCTGGTAGCTTTTAAAAGTAATAAATCACTTACTATGGGGAAATTACTTAAAAAGTTTTACACACTATGCTCTGGTAGTCGTACAGCTCCAGTTCTCATTAAGTGTAGACCTAGATTGCAACCATTGGGTACAGATTCAAGTTAGATTTACATTACAAAAATTTACTTCACCTAGAAAGCACCACATTGCTGATGTCTGATGTCACAGCTATAAGGCAAGATTAAAACTACTGAGAGGAGGGGGAAAAAAGAAAAAAATCAGAGAAATTCAGAAAAAAAACCCCACAAGAACAAGGTCAGGTGTTTCCTAATGTACTGAGGACAATTTCCACCCATCTGGGAGAGGCTGAGAGCACAGTCGATCTGCCATACACCCAAGAGGTCATGTGGAGCATGCTGCACAGGGCCTGTCTCACACACTGGAGGGTACTTTGTTGCCCTTGCCATTATCTCAACCTCTGATTCCTACAGTCCAAATCCTACTCCCAGGGACAGGACGATGTAACTGCTTTTGATGAACTACCACAGAGCTGAAGCAGCAAGGCACATTCCAGTTCTTCAGCCATGAGTGGATGGTACAGTCAACCACATCTATTCAACCCTCTTTCAGGATTTACTAGCACTGGATCCAGGTTGTATCACCTACACCAAATGCTATGCCTTAGCATAAACGCAGCAGAAAGAATCATCTCTAAAGCCTTAATATGTGCAGAAAACACCTGTGTTTGTGAAAAACAATGGTTCTCACCAGAGTACAGCAATATCTGCTACCATAAGGAAATCCATCAAAAATTATTATCTAGTTTAGGACAAAGCAGCCTTTTATAGACCGTTAAGAGTAACTGGAACACACATAACTTATTCCAATTAGCTGGAAGTCCTGACATAGCAGGTGGCAGCAGTGCATCCATTACTATAATGTGGAAAATATATGGTGCATGGCAACAGGCAGTTGTATTTGTCTTGATTATGGAACCTGAAAACAGTACTTTCTAACCTATCTGCTGTGGAAAGATCACTTTTTCTGACCCTAGCATGAAAAAGAGCCTTGAGAAACACACACAGGTGACACTTTCATGTTTCCTCTGCTAAATGAGTATGAGGACTGTGACTTCTACGCAGAGAACTGTATTAAGTACACAGAAGTTGATTGTGAACAGAAGCAAAATAAAAAAGGTCAACAAGAATTTTAGGTTATACAGGCAATTCAGGATCTCCTGAGCTAGAGCAGTAAAGAGGAAAAGATCCTTCTGACCACAGTACACAAGGCAATGGTACCATGTGGACTACTAGTGAATAAGAAATTATAAATATTTGTCCTCCTTCCAGTAACAGTAATTATTTGTCATTATTGCTCTGTAGCCGTGCTATAATTACAGGTTTACCCCTAGCCAATTCAGCCATAGGAGATCTGGGTCTAAATTCTGCTTCATGTCTCAAACATGCCTTTCTATCAATGGGAATTTTATGAACAGAGCACTTACTGCATCATTCATTCCCACTGATGCCTAAGACATGGGAGATCAGACATGACTAACCAGATTTCTATTTTACTACATTCTGCATCTTTCCCTTGCTAGGGAAAAAAAAAAAAAAAAGCTTTTTACAGCTGGAAATGGGAGATTCTTGCCATAGAAATGAACAAGACATTCAAACCTCTGAAGAAAGAATAGCCTGATGCTGTCACTGACCCTTCGGCTTAGCCATATTTTAAAGCAGCAGATGACAATGTTGCAAGTCCCTGACCAAAGAGCAATGCATGTAAATCCCTTTTTAAAAAACAGTTACAGAATATTATTCCTTATCCCTGAGTTCACAAAATACTGTACTCAAGATTGTTACCAGCCCTAAAGGAGGCAGTGAGAAATTCTTAATATACAGATGAGGATCCCAGGAATGACTGATAATAAAACTTCCTGCGGATGCCACAGATTTCTGTGCTTACACCAGTAGTGCCAGTCAAATACTCTATGTGAATACATGCATGCAATTACTTGGGACTTACATACAGCTAAAATCATAGAATCATAGAATTGTAGAATCTGGGTTGGAAGGGACCCCAAGCATCATCAGTTCTAAACCCCCTGCCACAGGCAGGGCCAACAACCTCCAGGCCTGGATCTACAATTGCATGTTTCTATACAAGGGCAGCTTTTGAGCTAAGATGACAGACTCTAAACACTAGTAAATAAAATGGAACTGTTAAGGAGGCATGAGATCAGAACCTGTTTTGTTAAATGTTTAATTGGAATAGCTGCATAGGTCAACTTTTTTTTCCATTTAGTTTTGTTGTTTTGGGTTCTTTTTGTCTTTTAACATTGAAGAGGTAGAATGCATGGCAGCATTGTCTTAATGCTTTCAGTGTCTTGTAAAAAGGAAAATGTACACACACACGCACACACATATGCATGTGTGTGGGAGGACACATGACTGAAGATTGTTCTGATTGAAAGGGACATAATTTTGAATCCAGTATAGGTTGCCAAAATGATAATTGAAGACAGCTGAAGGTTTATCACACAACCAGGCAACTCTCCTAGCAATGGGCTGATAGCACTGGTGAAGATACTGGTGTATCTGCTATAAAGAATTCTGGGCTCTCCTGCAGACTTTGCTTTTCTTTAAGGCTTTCAACTCAGCATATTTACCACACCTGAAAAGACTGATTCAGACGTTATGTAGATTTGTTTGTTCTGTTTCGTTTTTAAGAAAAACATGTTCACAGAGGAGGTGAAGCATTACTTTCTTCTCTCAATAAAGAACTTTTGGTAAAAGAAAAAAAATCAATTCATAACCATTTTCCATTTAAAATAATTTTCCCTGATAGGAACTGGGTAAATGATGAAATATTGTAAGTATAATCATTTTGTTTCACATGCATGAACTAGTATATGGGACAGCTAAATGCCAACTGGTATCATCGTCATGTCTACCAAGTTAAAACACAGTGTTTTGTTATTCTTACTAACCACTTGTGGGAGAAATTTTAATTCCAAAAGAAAGAGTGGCCTGTCAAAAATATTCTGTTATAAGAAATCTTAAAAGAAAAAAGACAGGAAATGTTCTTGTGCATTGTTCATTTAAACACAAAAAGAAAGACAATGCTGCAGAAGATAAGAAAAATTATGCATAAGTAGAGGTCCATGAAAACTTCAGCAAGACTTTCTAGCCTGTTGGTTTCATTTATATTTAAGATCCAAAGACATTTTAATTAAATTAGCATTTATATAGAGAGTTCTCAACTTAATGGAACATTTAAGAAATAGCCAGCATATAAAATGACATCTTTTAATTTGTTAAAATACCTAGGTAAGATTTCAGGATGTGTACCTTTCACTTTACGGATAATTCATTTGGCTATCTTGTCAACAGCATTTACCATATACAAATTTTATTCACTAAAAACTGTATTGCTACATGTGATTCACAAGAAAATAAAATAAGCAGCAGTTTAGTTGCAGGGAAGGCTCTTTGCTTTCTTAAACAGACTGTCCATGCCTCTTGTGACGTTAACTTCCCACCACACTCCCAGTTGGGGATGCTGATCAAGCCAAAAGCAAAGCATTCACTTACTGACATACTAGTAATATTCTCCTAGTTTTGGAGCCTGTGACAATGAAGAGCATATTTTATCCAGTGGTTCAATCACACCTTTGATTAGATAACTCTCACAGACATTTGAAGGGTCCTGCATCTTCAACAGATCTGCCAGCACAAATACTGTAAAAAGCAATTTAGATATCAAGCTGAATTGGTAGTCTCCTTGGAAGGTGTGTTCATTAAACACTGAAAAACACAGCTTCCACCCATCTCTGCTAGGAAAGGATCTGACCTAGATGTTCCTGGTATCTAAGACTCAAGCACAGATGACAGCAACCTTCGTTATCAACTGGTACAGACACACCTCAGCACAAGGCCTAAAGAAAAAACCCTGGTGGCCTGAGGGCCATGGCTGACAGCAGCCTGAGTTAGGCAAGAACCTGGTTTGCTTGACCACTGCTTTATACATAACATCTAGAATATCTCCACCGAAGGAGGAGACCAGAAGTTTTACCTCTGTATGGTGTTTAACAGTACAATGATTAAGGGTATTCAGCTTGGATGAAGTTACTTGTAGCTGGGAGTCCTATTTTTTTTATTCTTTTTAATAAGAGCTTTTTACTGTTGGTTGTTGATTTTACTGTCATATGTTGTGGTTTTACGTGGCTGGGTTCTGGTGGAGAAGGTGGGGCTGCAGGGGTGGCTTCTGCAAGAGGCAGCCAGAAGCTCTCTGCAGGCCCGACAGAGCAAACACCAGCCAGCTCAAGGCCGGAGTCGTCATTGACCAAGGCCAAGCCCATCAGTGATGGTCACAGTGCCTCTGGGAATCACATTTAGGAGAAAAAAACGCAAGCAGACACTTTTTGCCACCAAAGAAGGGAATGAGAAGATGTAAGAAACCATACAGGCACAAAGGGCGGTGAAGAAGGGGAGGAAGGAGGTGCCCCCGGTGCTGGAGAGAGATTCCCCTGCAGCTGTGGAGAAGACCATGGTGAAGCAGGCTGTCCCCCTGCAGCCCAAGGAAGATGATGGGAAGCACAGCTCACACCTACAGTCCTTGGAGGACCCCATGCCAGAGCTGATGGAGACATCTGAAGAACACTTTGACTCTGTGGGAAGCCCCCATTAGAACAAACTCCTGACAGGAAAACCTACACATGCTGGAGCAGGTTTGCTGGGGATAATTGTGACTCTGTGGGGGACCAGGCTAGAGTAGTCTGGACTTGAAGGTCAGTACCCCATGCTGAAGCAGCTACTGAGGAGCTGAAGCCCTGATGGAAAGGACTCACGTTGGAGAAGTTCATGGAGGACATTCTCCCACGGGTGGTATGCCATGCTGGAGCAGTGGAAGGGTGGGAGGAATGCCCCCTCACATGGCTAAGAAGGAAGACAACTTGTGAGGAAGTGACCAAAATGCCCATTCCCCCATTTCCTGTCCTTCCCTGTGCCACAATGCGGGGGGGTGGGGGGTGGGGGGCAAGGTGGGAAAGAAGGGATAGATATCTTGAATAAAGCCTACTAAAAAGGGAGAGGTCGGGGAGGTGTTTTAAGATCTGGTTGTACTTCTCATTATCCAACTGTTTTCACTATGTGTGTGGTGTAATGCACTAGACTTTGCTTTCCTTTATTCTGTGTTGAGTCTGTTTTGCCTGTGACACTAATTGCAGAATGATCTCTCCCTGTCCTTATGACTCCTAAGCCTCTCGATATATATTTTCTCCCCTGTCCAGCTGAAAAGAGGAGTTATAGAGTAGCTTTGGTGGGCATTTGGCCTCCAGTCAGGGTCAAACCACCACACATACAACATATAGGAGCTAGATTTTTAGGAGGTGGTGATCCAGGCTTGATGGACAGACAGTGCCTGTATTTACACAACGTATACGCCTGCATTGTTTTACTCTTGATATAAATATTACATAGAAATAATTTTAACTTCATTAACAAACTATCCATAGGACTACATTAGTGAATCTACAACAGTTCATGCACATCTCTACTAGAATTAACACAAGCTCACTGACTGAAATACAACATTTTGAATCATTAACACTGAATGCCAGTGATGACACTACCTGAAGACCCAAACCTGAAATGCAAAGAAAAAGCAGGGAACTGCAGTTTTCTCCTTCCAAATCTGCCACAAACTTGTTTTCCATTTCATAGAAAACTACTAATAAGGCATGAATTGTGATTGTAATTGGTTTTACCCTTACCAGAATTTAATACATGCCATGAGATAATTAAAATCACAAGACTGCAAAGTAAAGGTTCTACAGGGTCTTTCGCTGACTGACTGCAGAAGAAAACACAGAGACAATGCAATGGTGATTTAGAATTAAGATAGAATGGTTGAACATGGCAATACGTCCTGACTTCTTTGAAAGGGTTATCTATAAACATTAGATGTACACCAGTAAATTTTAACCACTGTACCTTCATTGTGCATATTTAACTCCTTGACAATTATGCAATATAGCCCAGAACATTAGGATTGATGCCTCTGCTGAAATCAAAGACAAGAAACATTTTATACATTGCTAAGTGACTCTCCAAGAATATTTAATGTGTTACGATGAAGATGTAACAAAGGTGTATCTAAGATAATGGAAGAAGCTGTCCTCCAGCTATGTTTATTAGGAAATACATCACTATTAAATTTTAATCCATTCTATGAAAAAAATAAGCAAAAGAGGTATAACTGTAGCAAGAATAATAGCCTTATTATAAGAAGATCTAAGAATACCTTTATTTCAAAATTGGATTAGAGGTATGACAGACTGTGCCACATAGCAAAAAGGTCTGTGCCATTAATCAAGGAATCTAAAATTTGATAAAATGTGTGTGTGCAGAAGGATCGTTTCATAAACACATTTAAGTGAATATGATGTAATAAATTGAGCCTATGGACATGTGCTGAATAAATATTTATGACAGCAGTAAAATGTGCCTGTGGTATTTATTATTTCAGAGTTTTCTCCACAACAGGTAATGATTTTTTTCCCTTCTAATTATGATTCAGTGTTACATCTTTATTTTTAGTTTTTCTACTGCATATGCACACCGAACATACACTGTGTGAAAAAAATAACATTTTTAAAATGTCATAATAAAATTAAAAACTTCATGCCACACTGCGGATCTGGAGTCCGAGGAAATACGTTTCCATATCAGAGAATAAAAACTGACCTTGTACCTCAAAAAGCCAGTGAAATATCTCATTAACATTAAGTTTCTATTAGATAAGAGTAATTCTCCCCAATTTCTCATCTCTTTCTGCTATCGGTGAAGAAAATTATGAAGATGCTGAAGAAAAGGACACGGTTTCAAATGTTATGCATTATAAAACCTGGATCTGAGGGTCTAAGTAGACTTCACTGATGCAGGGACAAATTCCATCCAGGCCACCTTAAAGGATACTGTTAGTGGGCACTCATCCATTAGATTCACAGCAAAATCTGGACTTTTGGGGACAATCTTCAACCCCATTCTCTGGCAAATCTTATTTGCAGCCCCTCCCCTCTACAGAGATCCCTCATGCCAATGCAATATGAAAGAGGATTTCAGTACATGAGGAACAGCTTATTAATTTTACACAGCTCTTGAGCTATTTTGAAACCTACCCTGGAGAGTACTGTCAGCAGTAGAGAGTGATTATTTCCTCAGCTTTCTTGTCTTTTTCTATTCAATCCATCTGCTAGCACAATGGGCTCACAACCTCCAACTGAAATTTCGAGACGCCACCATAATACAAACAAATATTAAAAATCATAACATCCGCTATGGTAAGAAATAAAAGACACACAACAAGATGTATTAATCAAAGAACCCCTCTGAAATTATGAAAGTTAATGCTGACCTTCCCTGTTGACTCTTCACATCTATTGGCATTACACATGGTAAATCACACAGACTCACTGCAAACTAAAAAGCCTTTTCCCAGTCATTCTCACAAATAACGGTCTGTGAATCACTATGATGAACTGCTAATTATCCTAACAGTCCTGTAGTAACATATGAAAGCAACCAATCCTTTCAAACAGAGATGTGTCCTCACTGAAGGAAATCCTCACCCCATTCACATTCACTTATGGAATAGAGAGAAAATACCTCGCCTACTGATGCCAACATTCAAACATCCACAGCAATTACATGGAGAAGGAACATTTAAATGGCAAACAGTATCTGTAAAACAAAATGACATGATGTGAAGCCACCAGTTCAAATCTAGACTCAATGCATTGTGACTGCCCTTCTCACTTAATAGACATCAGATACCATGAGCAACCGGAATTACACGAAAAGCAGAGAACAATATTTAAGGGAACTGCCCCCCATATGGCCCCAAAAAACGTAAGCACTGACGGGGAGTTTGGAAAGACTTGACTTATACCAAGAGACAGGCAAGTCTCATCTATGAAGGACGGCATGAGAGCTCTAAGCTTGGTGTACTGGCATACACAAAGAAAGATCACTATTTTATGCCTTTTCTACATCTAAAATAGTTACAATAGCTCTACAAAATTCACACTAAATAACTGAGAAAATATTCCCTGTTAAAAAGGAAAAGAAAAATCACAAAGAAAGAAAAATCACACGGAGAAAATATTTCTGTTTTTCTTAAACAAAGACATGCTCTACCCATTCGACTCATTTCCCTTTTCTTCCTCCCCCTCCCATTTCTTTGCACCCCTCTTTTTTTTTCCACAAATCAGCTCTATTAATCCCACAGTGTGACTTACACACCAAGAGATGGTATTTGTTCAGTAACTACCACATTGTTTCAGTGGTCCTGGGTCTCAGTATTAGCACAATACAACAGAATGAAACAGTAATACAGAACTAGGAGAGCCTTTGTTTAATTCCTTTTCCCTTTTCAGGCCGCTGTGTGACTTATGGCTACATACTTGTCACATTTAGGTAGGCAAAGCTGTGTACTGCTGAAATAAACTGGATGGCTATTCATTAACAAGCAAAGGCTGAACGGAATAATCCTTAACCTCTGCTGCGCTCGGTTTTTCACAGCTGTGGGAAAAGCACTACCCAATGAATCGCTGGCAGAGGGGATGACTGAGGCATGGCATACGCTGAACCAGCATGGAATCTGCTTTAAGCTACGCCAATTGACAACAGTGTTACACACTCTGGCCGTGCCCCAGATACGTCTCTTATATCACGGACAAGCGCACAAGAGACACAGAGGGAATTTTCAGATGGCTAGTCTGACCTCTGCGTGATTTCTTTGAATCATTCAAGAGGGAGCACAAACGAGAAGCTGATTTATGATGCCTCTCTGTGAGACAGGAACAGCCATTCCAGACAAGCCTATTGCTAAGATACACTGTAGCGCCTCTGTGACACCACTGCGTGTGCGGGACAAGGGTTAATGTATATATGCTGCTTTTTGACATGACAGTTGGAAATGGGGTTTCATTTTTTAGCAACCTTGAACTGATTTACACCAAGTATCATCTAGCGATAATGACTGCTCCTTTCCTACCCTGATTTTCCTTTTTACCAATCTATACTTTGGCAATTAACTGACTCCTACAGAAGACAAATGTAACACCCCACATGATATGCATATGTAAATTTACTCCCAGATTACCTAAATTATTTTTTTTTCCATTTTTTTTTCCAATTCAAATAATTAATTTTGGAAAATTGGGGGGGGGGGGGGGAAGTGAGATTATCAAATCGCCAGCAGAGATCAAATTAATGACTTGAAACAGACCATATTTGTGAAATCCCGACATATTTATTTACTCACACCACACTTGCTATCAACAGTTTAAGACCAGCCTTTCTCACATCTCCAGCAGTGACCTTGTACCAAAACACTGATATTTGTCCCTAGTCCAAGTGCCAGAAAAAGCTGTATGAGATTCAAGTTGCACTGAAACCCACCTTCCCAAAGTCTAAGGTGCAAGCCCTCTAACAGGGAAAATTTAATCCTACAAGTACAATGACTAGATAGGAACCGAGGAGTCCTCAGCTGAGTCACTTGCAATTTATATCTGTGTTAATAACTGCCATATCTGAAAGTAAAGTATATCTGCCTCTATAGATATCTAGCAGATGTATGACATGTTTTTCCCATTTCATCATTTACCTTTGCTGACCCCAGGCTCTTTGAAACTAAGCTCCTGTACACTTACATACAAACTGCATTTTCATAATCCTACAACTCAGGAAAACACTGCCAGCTACAACCTGAAAGGTGTCTGAGATATTTACAGGCCATTATTCTTCTTAAGAGACCAACAGCTCCTCTTATCTGCACGCTTAGCTACAGTTTTGCAATGTCTCACACAGTAAGATATTCAAACATCTCACTTGAAGATGTTTGGTTTTGCTGCTGTTTGCTGCAGAATAATGTTGTTACTATTCTTTCTTCACCAAGTTCTCCCTCTAAACACCGTACAGTGGATTTTACTATGCTCCTGTCAGAAAACAGCTAAAGCTGTCAAATTGTGCTGAGTGATGAAAAACAAACTTTATGAGCTAATGTGAGGAGATTTCTTCAAAAGTTAAAAATTACCATTACAAAAAATGTTCTCACTTCAATCTCAGTGAAAGACTGTTTTTCTATTAGAAGTCAGCGCAGTCAAAATGAGCATTTGTCCTACTTACCCTCATACATAACACATTTTAGCCAAGAATTTCTAATGAAAGTATGTTGCATGTTTTTTAACCACAGTACTTGAAAAATAAAGTCTCCTAATTGATAGGACATGAAGTAATCTGTCATAGTCTTGCAGCTGAAGTAGGATTTCCAAGCAATAAAAAAATCACTTTAAAAAACCTGCAATCAATAAAATGATAGACTTCTCCCCCTACCTTCCCTTACCCATATAATGTTTTATTTAACTTGACTTGATGATATAGCAGATTATTTAGGAAGATAGAAATTCACAGCAATTATTATTATTTTAATTTTAGAACAATCAGTAGCAATAATTGAGAGTAGCTCTGAGTGCCAGGGTTGAGGTCCATGCCCCTGGCAGATTTAAAACCCACATCAAGGCAGACTGCAACCACAAACCAGCCCAAGAAGAGCATGGGTGGGAGGATGGCACTTGGATGGGAAGGATGGGGCTTGGACGTGAGCCACAACATGTCCTGACCAACAGGGACACTGGGATTTTAGGACACATCCATTTAGACACAGCCAAAGGGGCTAATCTCGCATCTGTTGTTTTGTCACAACTCCTAAACCCCTCTCTGTGGGCACTGAATATCCAAACCCAAAATAACAGCATGATTCAATTCATGCTCATATGTTTTCCATAAATATGGCAATTCATTAGTTTTGCTGAAAGCTCCTTCATAGTTCTTGTCATGAGAAATAAAGTGAACACATCCACTAACAGCATCAAACCCATTTTAAAACTACATGTATTTGCATTATTAGTTCCAACAATTCATTCACAGCTTAAAAAGGGACACCACACCAGAAGTGCTGTGTGCATGAGGGACATCAGATCTGACAGAGGGACAACAGATCAGGTCATGCAGTGGAAATTTTGTGCTTGACCTCAATAAGAGCAAATCAGACCCAGGCCAATGACAAGAAAAAAATGCCCTCAATTAGCCCTCAATTCCTCATCTCCACTGGTCAGTGAGAAGGAGCCAAGTCCATGGCAATTTCTCCCCATCTCTTTCCGCCTACTTCCCAGGGCTCTAGAGCTGCTGTCATGAAGAAAGTCAATGAAACACGCAACATGGATTAAGGCTACATCAGAGTCCTATTCAAGGTAGAGAAAGTTTCTCAGAGTTTTTGAAGTTTCTCTAAGTCTAGTCATTCTCTGCTCTTCTTTATTTTACAATTGCAGATGAACTGAATTAATTAAGTAAATTAGAGAAGCCCTAGCTCAGATATGCAGGAATAAAAGAACATATTTGGAAAGCGGTCAGCTTGCTTTAGAAGCATGTTGGCGTTTCTTAGCAGATACAGCTGCAGTGGAAGACCTAAAGAAAGAGTTAACACTTATGTCATTTCTGAGTAGGTGTCAGAGCACATCCCCCGGCAAGGGCCCAGAACAGCAGAATGATCTGAGCAAGTCTTTTATTGCTGAGCCCTCCATCTCGCTATGTTTCAGCAGCAAGCTCTTCAGGGAACACATATCTATGTATTTAAAGGGAAGACTTGTATCATTTACAGTTCTAATATGGAGACTATGCACATTCTTCAACCCTTCAGGTAAACCCTGCCTCAGCTTCAACCTTGCCTTGCCTGCTGATATTTGGGATCATGGGTACCGTGTACTGTTCTTATCAATCAAGCCCCAGAAATGGTAAAGATTTTTGACTCTCATCCTACCTACAGAGCATGAGCCAGTCCCACCCTTAATCTGGGCTATTTTGATTAAATCGGCTAGTTTAACGCTTACAAAAATTCAGAACCAATTGCTACAGTTTTCTACTGAGATTCACTAATCATGGGCCAGAGATGGTGACTACTCCTGAGCACAGCATCCTCCCATGACCTTATCCCAGCCCTCTGGAGTGGCACAGAATCATAGAATGGGCTAGATTGGAAGAGACCCTTTAGATCATTGAGTCCAACCACAGCATCAACAACATAACATCCAGCAGCAGTACCACTTCTCCTCTCTTCCTTTCCCACTGTATCCTTTTCTATGTCAACTAAGGAGGAAGAGAATAATAATTATATTGTTCTGACCAATTACATCTGTGGTTACTGAATATTGCCACTGAATGTTTTTTGCCACTGAATGTTTTTTTCAACTCTTCAAGAAATGTTCTCTTTTCTCAATGTAACTCTTAACGACTATTTTCTCACCTGTGATATATATATATGTGCATGGACATGTTTGCACACGGCTATACATAGCATTATGAAGAAGAGAGGGGAAAACGACTTCCAGACACCCATGTTGCTATTTGCAAAGGAAAAAAAAGGTCTAAATGATGGTAAGTACCCGGTCTCTCCACTTTATGTTGGTTACTTTAAACTTTATAGAACAGGGTTGTTATTTATAATACACTTTCTTTCATCAAATCAGACTGTTCCATTCTACTTATAATCACAGCTACATTCACAAGTCAACTTATTATCACAGCAAGATCTATCAGCTCTGCCTACACTGTATTTACAAACTAGAACAGAAGTTGTTAGCTTAAAAAAAATTGCTACAGATACTGTGGCAGACCTGAGGACATCAAACTTAATAACAAAGAGATAAATTAACTCATTGGGGGGAAAGTCAAGAAGAGGTCAGTATTGTCATCTTGATTACTCAGAAAGGTTAAGAACTATGGCAAGCTCTGACCAAGGAGAAGACAAAAGCTTAACTTCAGTGAACCACACTATGTGATCTATTGAAAATAAAATAATCAAGCATATCATCCTATGGTTAACCATGGTAAAGCTGAGAAAATATTAGGACTGTCAAACTAGTTGTGCTGACTCACACTGGGCATAGCAGCTGTACATCAGAGTTTTATCTACAGAGTTCTCCCCGGGACTAAAATGAAGGGTCAGGGAGAAATTTCCCTTAAAGCCAAGTCAACTTCTTGCTATCAGAAAAAATCCATCTTTGAAAATTAGAAACAGCAGGAAGTACACTGTATTGAATGCTAAATTAATTTCTTCTGATAACTTATTTCAAACGGTATTTGATTAAAAGACAATAAAACATGCTTTAAATCTAGAAAAACATGGTTACCGCAGGCTGAGACAAAAGTGGTATTGCTGATAAGTGACAACAGAGTGTTGTTATTTATTTAGCTCTTGTAAAGGCACCCCAGTCAATCAATAGCTGTGCATGTACTAAGGCAGTAGGGCTTGTATAAAGATGCTTATCAGAAATCCATGAGCAACATTCCACTTTTGATTACAGTGCTCCAGACTGTCCACAATACTGCTGAAGACGGTATGCCTCTTTGACAAGCCATATTGACAGAAATAATAATATAGAAACCACACTTCCTAATATGCATATCTAACTGCACAGCCAATTAACCACTATGCTGACTGAAATTGCTTTGTTATTCATTTGATTCCAACTGATGTTAATACTTTGGCAGCTGATGGGGATAATAACTGATGGAGCATATTGGAAATTTTGAAAGGAGATATAAAATTTATATAATTTAAAGACGTGGAGAAAGCTGCTATGCTTTAGAGTCTTAAAACATGAAAATGTCTCAGTTATGTGTAAGAAATACTCAGAGTAGGAGAACTAGTAAGTATTTGAAGATCTGTGAATGAAAGAAGATATAAAACAAGATGACTGTTATATATAAACAGCTTTGAAAAAACATTTTTAAAAGATCTCTCAAAAAAAATGCAATTATAACATGAAGATGAGACTTTTTCACTTCTACCTCTAATATCACATTGTGCAACAATGCTTGAACATCTGGAAACATTTACATTTGATGTTTTAATCAAATTATAACCCTTTTCTGCAACATAATAAGTACATTTAACAGAAAAAAACACTCTTTCATTTACCCTAACTCCCCAAACTATTTGTTTCCTTATCATTCTATGGAGAAATAGCAATTCCAGTATATAAGAAATAAAGAGTCAAAGGCCATCAAATTATTTTTACCTACACTAGGTCTCTCCTTGCAGTTTTCTTTACGCAGATAAAATGCTATCTATACATTGTACATACATCTTTCAAAGTGTTTTTTGGACATATTTTTCATGATGGTGATGTGATTTTACTGCAGTGTTGCAACCCAAGTCCTGCTTGTTACTTAGTGAAAGGTCTTGTGGAATTTGATGGCAGCCTTCACCGCCAGATGCATCCCATCATCTGACATTCCAGTAACTGAGCTGGTGATTCTGCTACACAAGTCTTTCTGAAAGGACACATGGACAAATCCAATGCACATGAACTTCAGCAACAATGGCAAAGCAGAGACTAGAAGATGCTGCCCTAGCTCAGAAGTGGGACGTGTTCCTGCAGCAACATCACTTGCTGGGTAGAAGGCTGAGGGACGGAACTTGCTGTGGTAACACACCATCCCTGCACTCAGCCTCAGCTCTCATCTCCAAAACCTCACTGCTAAACTTTCTTCCCCAAAGATCTCATTTCCCACTAACTCTTCTTCCTGCTCAGGAACTTAGCTTTGAAGCACTTTCTCACCCCCTCTGCTCAACAGCATAAATCCTTCTACTTTTCTATCACAAAGGTCCCTAGTAGTTCCCCAGCGCAAACTGCCCCTTGCTTAGAAATTGCCCCCAGTACCCTATTCCCTCTACTTTAGACTGCCTCTGCTCCTCCTAGATCATTGGGCTGTATCTTGGTCATAAGTCTCACTGAGTCAGATCCCTTCTGGCACCATGCTAAGCCAGGACCTTAAACACACAACCCCAACACATGCTGCTCATCTCTTTCTACTTCATCTGTGAGCGTGTCAATCCTATTCCCACGCCAGTTTTGCCTTTCCAAGCACATGCACATACCAACATGCAGGTTTCATTGGTCACCTCCTGGCTCCTGCTCTGGTAGATTTTAAAAACCCGGAATCAACTTGGATTTATCAGAAAACAACCTGAACAACATCCTGAGAGAAAGGTGAAATATCTAGAAGATGCAGACTTGCTGTACTTGTCATTTGATAACTGAATGAGAAATTGGGGTCCAACAAAAGTTGGAGCAGTAAAGACCCAAAGAGGTGGTTGCAGCAAGAAAAGGTGAATGAAGACAGTGACAGCCATCTGTATGGCTACACTTCTAACATTTTACTTACTCAACACGTAATTTTCACTTCACACATGATCCACTATGTTCCTAGACTTTAAAGAAACTGCTTTTCTTCATTTAAAGTTACTGAGAAAGTTGCAATTCACTTTCATTTTATGTGGGCTTCACCACAGACAGTCCATATTTTTGTAATCTAGAGGCACTGCAGCATGAGCGACTCTACTCCCCAAAAAAAAGATTTCACGGTAGATACAGCTATAACAAAAGCAATAGCCTTCCCAAGCAGATATGAACATAAATCATCAAATAACCCATGTGCTGCAGCAACCACTGGCAAGCACCGAGCAGCATAGGACTTAGGTTTATGAATGTTAACCTCTCTCTTGCTTCTCTGTATTTCACTTTACATTGCTGGTGTCATGATCCAGAAAGTTATTTTCTCATTCCTTCCTGTGGTAAAACTTTCGATTCTTCCAGCCATCTTTCACCTTCCCAAGTTTCTAATGAGACTCAGAAAGTGAAAAAAAAAATCATTTGGTCAAGCTTGAAAGATGTTTAATTTTCACTTTTAGTATACTAAAAAAATACGTGCTGAACTACTTTTTGTTTAATAGGTTGAGCTAATTGCTTGGTTCGAATTCTCCCTCTCTGTCTGTGAGGCACAGTACTATCCACTAAAACCACATGAGATCATACTACTAAGCAAAATCCCAGCAAAATTACCTGACTGGAGTGTTAGCAGCAACATTGTGGTTTGGTTTTGCAAAAGAAATGGAAAAAATCCAACCATGCTGGGCTTTTGGCTTTGCTCATACTATTAGCTGGAATTGGGTTGGCTGAAGAAAAACTGAAAGAAAATACTAAAAATGGAAGCGTTTGCTGGGAGGATGGGGGTGCCAGGGCCTGCCAGGGGTAGAGGAGGAGGGTGTGGATGGCTGAGGACTGTGGTGACATTTACTGAATGCCTGGGCAAAGTGATCTTTTCTCCTTCCTTTGACACTTCTTGATTCACAATATTAGAGAGCAATGCTTTCATCGGGGATCGACTAATCGACCTACCCTAACAGCTTTCTTTGACTTTTAACAGGTATGATGATATGAAAAGCTGAGAAAGTAAAAAAAAAAAGCGGATATGAAGTCACCATAAAGACTGCAACATTTATGTACAATCATGTTAGACTAAGATAACTGCAAAACCGAATGGAGCCAACACTGAATCAAATTCTCACTCACTCCTGTCTAACCCAGCAGGGACTGGGACACAGAGAAGGGTGCTCTGATATGAGACTAAGGAGTAAGCACCCTCTCACAGACCCCTCACTCAGTTACCTCCAACTGATACTTAGAAATGCAGTGGCAGACTCCACAGGAGCTGTGTCCAACCCTGCTCAGTCAGAAAGAGAAATGTTTCTGTCACGCTTGTAGAAGCAAATGGGAACACCTCTCTGAAGAATTAGTAATGAAAGGAATTAGATGTTTTAAACCACTGTCAGATAGTAGAATTTCTGATAAACACAGAAAAGCAAAGATGTTTAGAGTTATCAAGTAAGCATTCTGAAATGCCTTCTTATGACATGCAACATCCTTCATTTTGTAAAATCAGCTACTTAACTTCTGGAGAGGCTCCTGGGCTTCCCTATGAAGTCCTTAAGTGGCAGCTCCACCACTTCATCTTTCATTTTCTTTAACAAGACCTCTTTCTCCTGAGAAAGCTGCCTTTTTACACCACCACCCTTTGATTCGGTCCAAGGTAATGTTTTTCAAAAACTGGCAAAAGGTGTTATTTTAAAATGCATTCTAAGGAATTGTAGCTGATAACTCTATAATCAGGCTTCTTTCCCCCCTCATTCCTTTAGCCTTCCCTCAAATTAATAGTGAGCCCCTATATGATATTCCCGTGAGGGTAGGAATTGAAAGACTAGTAAGTACCTACATACATGTGCACACACATACATCTTTAATTTTCCCCTTTAAGCACATACAGTACAAAACATGCAGCATTCTCTATCTTTACACTGCCTCAGTGCACTACAGAGGAGAGCTGAGGTGGCCTGAATTTCTTTCTTTTTTTTTAATTAGACCAGACGTCTAACTTTAAAAAAAAAAAAAAAAAAAAAAAACAAAACCAAAAATGCTTGGGTAAAGCCATTTCTGCACACCTCATCTTTTCTAGCACCTAAGTATTAAAGGGTATTTAGCACACAGTGGGAATTTTCAGGTAAACAATACTCTCTACTACCGGATCCATTGACGCTACCGTTGTTAATCACTGGGAAAAAAAAAAAAAAAAAGAATCCAATAAATCCCAACTACCTCGTGCCTTCAACTGGGTCATCTTGCCCAGAGATGCAAAGGTTAAGCACAAGATCTGGTTTTTTACTTTGCAAAGCTTGTAAATGACATCGCATGATCGTGTAAATGAAGCAAGGCAAGATGAGAAAATGAAGAAGAATGGAGCTGTGTAATCTAATCAGAACCCAACAAGGGTTTTTCTTTATCTTTTTTTTTTTTTTTTCTCTCCCTCCCTGGAAGACAAAGAGAGGCTTTAAATCCTTAAAACACAGTCTGGTGTTTCGCTTTCTTTTACAGCTTTCGGTAACGCTGAACATATGCCCATCTATTTTACATGTATTTATGTGCAGGTTCACGGGAGTATGCACGCAAAAAAGAAGGAGAAGAACTGTAGCTGGGCTGTTTAAAGGGCACTGAAGCAGCTTCCTGTCACTTCCCGAAACTAAGTACTGGAGCACCGTAATTCTTAAGCAAAATGTATTTGCACCTGAGAAGAATTTTATATCCGTCCCTCTCCTGACCGCCACGGCGGGCACTGCCTGCCCTTCTCAGCGCCTGAGCGCTCACTTCTGCCCCGATGCCCTGTGTAATTAGCTGACCCTTGCTTTAGTTCATCGACTTTCGACCAAGGTAATGAATTGGAAGAGGCACGACCACCACCACCAGCAAATTTAAGCAACACACAGGCTCCCTTCCCCGCCCCCACCCCCCCTCGCCGGGGTCCCTCGGCGCCCTGCCCTGCCTCTCTCGCCGCGGCGCAGGACCACAGACACCCACCGCGGGGGCAGCTCGCTCCAGCTTCTGTTCCCCCGGGGCTGGGGCAGGGGAGGTGCCGGGGAGATGGAGGACGAGGGTCGGCGCTGCCGCCGGCACTCCCACACGGGAGCCGCGGCTCCGGGCGGCGGAGGTGCCTCCGAGATGGGCTTTCCAGACGGCTCCTTCCGCGAGGGGGTGCGGGAGAGCTTGCCCTCCGCCGCCCCGCGCCCACCGACCCCTCCGGGGCACCGTGGGACGCGCAGAACGGGGACGCCGCCGGCCCCCGGGAATGCCCAGCAGCACCGAGCCGCCCCGGCAAGCGTTCTCCGCCCACCCCCGCCCGGCTGGAGGCCAGCCGAGACCCCGCCGCCCGGCGCGGCCCCCGCCCCACCCCGCCAGTTCCTTGTCCCCGAGCGTGGAGCGGCGGGACGGGCCCGCACTCCGCCCGACGGGGTCCAGGTTTCCGACGGGCGCCCGGCTCCCGTCGGGACCGGGTCCGCATCCCTCCTCCCGCGCCCCTTCCTCCCTCCGACCGCCGCAGCAGTCCCGGCCCGTGGGGTCCCGGCAGCCCGCGCCTGACCTCTGCGGGGCGGGCGGCGGTGCGGGGCGGGCGGCGCGCACCCGACCATGCAAGGTACCGAGCGGCGTCCAAACCCACCGTGTCCGCCTCGCAAGGAAGCTGGTGACCTGTAGATAGCGATAGGCACTGAATGATGTTTGCTGCTGCTGCCATGGAAATGGTGAATGTGGTGAGCACCCAAACTGGAGGCGCCCCACGCCACCCCAAGGAGGCCGCTGAGAGTGAGCGGGACTATCCAGAGCAGGGCCAAGCGGCCCCCGGCGCTGCTGCTGCCGCTGCTGGCGGGTCCCGGCTCCGGGCTGACCCTGAGGAGCCCCCCCATCCTCCGGTGCACGGCGAGCCGGCCCGCGGCGTCCTCGGGAGGAGCAGCAGCCACAGCAGAGGAGGCAAACTTTGGACAGAGGCGCGCTCGCACACACGCACAAGGTGCTGGCTGCAGCTCACCGCACCAGGCGAGCCATCTCTTCCCTTTGGGAAAGCTTATGAGGATCCTTTTCTCCAGGTCTTCTTCTACCCAAAACAATCCGAGACATAGTCAGAGGCGGAGAATCCAGGCAGTTCAGAGCCTTCGGAATGAGGTGGAAGAGGGGAAAAGCTCCGCGCTCAAACAATCGCTAGTTTCAGCTTTCCCGGGGCTGGTGCTCATTAACAATACTCCACAGTTGCAAGGGCTACGAGAGTGCCAAGCATTCCCCCATCCTCAGTAATCCACAGTGTAGCCAATCATGCCACATTTCTGCTAAGAAAGAAAAAGGGGATGCCACTCCATCAGCCAGCGCTGGGAAAGCAGAGGAAAATCAAACTGCTGCTCTTCCCTCCATTCATCTCCAAACTGGTGAGCCCTCACCGAGCGAGCTCTCCTCTCCCGGCGCGCACACACACACTCACACGCGCGCACACACACACACACATTCACACACACTCGCACACGCCGCCAGACAATAATCAGGCTGCTCCGGCAATCTCAGTGGTCTGACTATTGACAGGAATACCCGAGGATGTTTTCAGGGAGAATAGTGCACCCTTATGAAAGAAGGCAGGGAGAAAAAAAAAAAAATAATAATTATATATAAAAATAACCATGCTTGCGAAGAGCAGGGCTATGCAAATCTGCAGTCTCCAAACAGCAAATCGCTGAAGCTTGGATGCAATGCAGAGGACGAGCCTATGTTAAAGAGGGAGGCTGAGTTCAGCTCCCACACAGTCGCGCTGCCTCTCCTCTGCCTTTCGGGAGCTTCGCGCTGCCAGAACATGGCTCGGGCGGTGCGGAGGACACACACACGCCGCTCTTCCCCACCCGCCACCCATCCGCGCCGCGGAGTCAGCAGCGCGGCGGGAGCGTTTCCCCTCCTCTGACAGTTCAGATGTACCAGTGTCTTGGAAAAAACCCACTTTCATCTCAAAAAGAATGATCTCGGGTCTTTTAATTGGCCTAAACTTCGCCCATCAGATGTTTCCCTCTCTCTGTTCGAGCATCGGCTTTGATTATCCGGTAATTACACACACGGTGCCTAACAAAGAGTTAGCGGGTGGGTTGGTTTTTTTCCCCAGCACTACTCAACTGCCGCACCTCGGCTGCCCACCGCAGACGCGACCGCGAACTGGGCTGGGGAAAAAAAATAAAGGGGCAAAAAAACCCCAAACGTTTCTGAGATGAGCCCCCAGCCCCCTCCCGGGTGCAGGGCGGCGCCGGCGGCTCCCGCATCGCCCCCAAGGTGCGGGGCCCCGCCGCCGCGCTCACCCCCCGCCGCGCACCCACGCCTGCCCCAAAAAACAGCGGGAAGGGCTGCTCTATCCCCCGCCGCAGCCGAGGGTGGGAGATGTCATGGTTGAAAGCGAAGGTCTGCATTCAGAGGGAAAACATTTCACCCCTCGACGGGTCCTGTGCTCCCCCTCCCCTCCCCGCCCCGGAGCCAGTCGCGGGAGGCGCTGCCCCTGCAGTACCGCACCTGGGCACAGCAGGGTGTGTGAGCCGCACGCTGCCGGCTCTGCTCTCCTTTCTCCCTCCCTCTCCCTCCTCCTTCCCTCCCTCCCTCCCCAGTTTCCAGCCTGCCGTAGATCTTGTGCCATGCCTTCAGCAGCATGAGATCATGGGCGCGGGGTGCGGATGCGTGAAAAGGAGAGGGCGAGCAGTGGGTGTGAGAACGCTTTTTTATACACATTTCGCCTTAATTCAAACGCAAACCACTGCAATTTGCTGAGGCGCTTTCTAATTCACGCGGATACGATGGGAAGTCACAACCCTTACTCAGCTGCGTAGGCTTCGGGAAGAGAAAGGCATTTCGCCCTGGTTCTGCTCAGCCCAGCGCGGATTGCTTCCCCGGGGAGTGGGGTGGGGTGGTTGGAGGCGGGGGTGGGGGAAGAAACGCACTCCCTCCATCGCGGGGTTGTGCCGGGGACTGCAGCGAAAGGACCCCGACATCCCACCCAGAGCAGGGGCGAGGAAGCGGCACCTCCTGCCCTGCTCCGGGGGCGGTGCGTTTTGTTCCCCTCCCTGCCTGGGTGCACCGCGACGCCGCCTCGCCGTGTACTCACGCCAAAGTTTTGCAAAGACGCTGAGCTAGACTGTAAAAAAAAAAAGAAGATCGTAACGCAATGATGAAAGGACTTGAGGAGAAACAAAAGTCCGCGCAGGCTTAACTTCCACGGGAGATAAGCCTGCAAGGGCGGAAGAGGCGGCGGCCGTGCGGGCTGCGCCCCGGCAGGTCCCCGCCAAGCCGGCCCCGGGGCAGCGTCCCTCCTTCACCGCGCACGGGGAAAGGCAGCTTGTACGGCACCCAATGACTTTTATAACCTGTTTCAAGAAGCCTTGGTGTTAACAGAAGTGAGATACCGCAATTTCCCAAACTGTCAGCTTTGCAACTGCCATACCCCGTCACCTCTTAAAAAAAAAACCAGTGTGCAGTAAATTAAGGGAAAAACGAGGGAAGAAGGAAAAATGAAAGAAATCCTGAGGAATTTTTGCAGCTATCCTAAAATTAAAGCCCCTGGTGTGTATTTCCTGTTCGTGCAAGTAGCATGTGTTAGAACTTTGATCCATAAATACCGCTAGGTTTTTCTATCAATCCAACTCAGGAAACGGAATATTTCAGTCACTGGAAACCAGTTTTTCAGTAAACTGTTCACACGTTGCTGCTGTTTTAGAAACATGCAGTAGTTAACTTACTGTTCTTAATGATTCTAGACATCCTACAGACGAGCTACTTAAAATCATTACCACTTCTCTGAAAGGGGAAGCCGGTATTGCCAAGAGGGTAACGGTTGTTCAGATACAATGTTAGTAGGCAAGTCCTGCCTAGACTAACTCCTGCTTGGCTCTTTCAAGGCCTCCATCAAGAGCTGTACTCTGCTACCTTTTAGTGGGAGCTTCCCTGCTGGCATCCAGGAGAGCATAGCTGGCACCCTGTCTCAGGGTTTTCATTAGGCATAACCTTGTAACAGAGGCTTTCTGCAGATCCCTTCCAGCCCCAGCGTAGCTTATTCAACTTTGCTGAATTCACACCAAAGTAGGACTTTGTGCAAGAGTTCTCCTCTTTGTTGCACATGTTTGTAGCTCGAGCACCTTAATCTAAATTCTTACTCCATCTGCCATCTGCTGTGTCAGGGAGGCCTAGAGTGCATAAAGACCAAGGACAAATGAATAAATTGTTTAGGTACTTCAAAGGTACTTTGTTTAATATTTTACTGCAGATAAAAAAGGTGTTTTAAGTGCTCAGCGTTATTAAATGTGTACTATTTATGCAGTGCACACACCTAACTGACACTAAAGTTTCCAGTTTAAATCTGTGTTTGGAGACTACTTAGAGAAGTTTTTTCATCAGATTGATTATAACGGGTCATTTTTAGGTGTTACATTATGATGTTAAACACTGCTTAGGGACTGTTAAATTAACGGATTATTTTGCTGCTGCATATTCAAACCAAGAGTTGAGGACACAAAGGCCAATCTCCACAAAGCTATTTAGGCGTCTAACTGAAATTTATTTAAGTACCCCGTTAAAAAGTGAGCAAGGAGACTGATGCCTAAGTAGGCATCCCTTTCTGGATCCAGCAATGTGCTCAGCACCTTGTATATAGTGGCTCTAATTTTAATAATGTTTGATGTTTTCCTGACTCTGCACTCTTGCACCAGAGTGAAACAAGAGGGGGACCTTCCATGTTTCAGGGAGGAAAAAGGTGGTGTAATACAATGCATGGGTGAGAAACGGGGAAAAGTAATTTGTAGCAAGTATCATTATATAATTGAAAATTGAAAGTTTAACAGGGAGGGTAGAAGGAAGGTGAAGAAGGAAGTGTTTATGAAAGCAAGTGAAAGGCAGATGGGGACAGGAAAGCAAAAGAAAGAAATTCCAGGAAGTAAAATTCTCTCTTCCTCATTTTTTTATGGTAACAGCGAGCACTTCTTTCCAATTTGAAGCAAATCTTGGTAGTCAGATACTTCCAGTCTTTTCATGTTTTATTTAAAAAGCTTAATTGGGTGTCTTAGCACTCAGAGTTAAGCTTTTTAATGAAAAGTAAAAGTTAAAAGCATCTGCAAGTAAACATTATGAAAACCAATGGTAAGTAGCATTTCTTATTTAAAATACTCTCTTTTTTATCCCCTGCTGACATAAGAGTGAGTATGAATCTTTGTTAGCTGAGGACTAGCTGGAGTTGAAACTATCTGGTTTTAATCCCCAACGGCACAGAATCATGTGAACAACATTGTGGTATCAGTCTGTGAAGGTTCCCTCAAAGAAGGAAGAAGTGGTATGAAGAGAAAGCAATAAACAACTTAGTCTAAATAAATAAATGCCCCATTGCAAGCATAGCAAATAAAGTGTGAAAATAAACTACAGTGTTCATGAGGCTGTTAGTATTTTGGAAACTTAGCTCAGTAAAGCTAATTTAAGGGGGTTTAACCCCAATTCACACTTACACTGTGCAGGTCACTTTGATAGGAAATGTGACTTTTGATCAAGTTACTTTCACTGAGTGAACTCTGTTAATACTGGTAGGTTCCTAAGTTTATGAACAAGAATATCCTTACCTGTAAAAACAAATCTACTGGCTGCCTCTATAATGCCATTATCCCATAAACAACAGATGCTCCTAAACAATATTTATACAAACAAAAAAAGTACTTCCATGAATACAATTTACATTACTTCTTGCTAATGGAACCGTCTCTTTCTACACACCGTTTCTTGTCAAAAGCACTGTATCTGTTAAAATGAACAACTTGGGTGACACCAGCAGAACTGAAGTGTAGACCATGCCTTAGTCTAGCAGAACTGGTCCTTTAAATTCAGGGCTCCTTTAAGTTAAGCGCTGCCTTATACAACCAGACCTCTCTGGCCACCTCCTTTCTCCAGAGCTGCACTTGGTGTTGCAATGTCCATACCTAAACTCCTGAAGATGGTCAGCAAACTCAGAAAAAAAGCCTCCACAAGTATTTATCAGTATTACTGTTTGATGAAAATGAATGCTTTAACACACTTCCTATGTTTCTCTACTGTAGGTTTTCTCCACTACAGGGTATGGAATCTCACTTCATTTGAAAACACGCGTGTGTTGTGTGATTACAGTTAAGCAGGCCAGAATTTCTGTTTATCTGTCCCACAGACCAGAATCACAGGATCACAGAACTGTAGGGGTTGGAAGGGACCTCAGGAGATCACCGAGTCCAACACCCCTGCTAAAGCAAGTTCTTAGAGAGGAAAACATTCAGGCTAATGTTTACACTTATCTCTATAAACTCTGATGAATTTAAGGACCTAAGGACACAGGATCTCCCAATACTACAAACACATCAATGTCTGATAACATTGGAGGTGTTAATTTTCCTCTTCTAAACAGAAGAGAATGCTTCTTTCAAAAGCAAGATACTGAAACAAGGCCTGTCATCTGTGTATAACCGTGGCCACTTTGTGTCCTAACACTACATATCTTAGGGCAGAAACCCTTTACTTTAGAAAGGAAGTCAAAAAAACATTTATTACACAGAGAATTGGAAGGTAAAAAGTATCATTCTAGGAGAGATGGATGGAGTATTTGTGCAATCATGAAGTAGAAATTCAAACTTTTGGTGGTCATGTGAAAAACAAGGGAGCTTACAATTGAAATACTTGGGCTGCTTTCTCTGTACTGCTTCTCTATGTATAGTTCACAATAAATCCTGGTACAGTTAATAAGTCTCTCTGTCCATAAATCTGTCCATCCAAATAGGCTTAAATCTTCATAATAAATGTTTCTTCAGTCTGTATGTATAAAGACAGAAATAATCTCTTTCCCTCTATTCCTTCCTGTCAAAAGCAAGCTGATTTTTATTTTGTTTCATTTTATTAAAACTATGCACATAAGCCAGATCCCTTCAATTGAGAATAGAAAAAGCTGATAGGAGAATATTTTCCAATGGGGAATTTTGACTCTGAAAGGAAGCTCCCTCTTGGCCTGAAATAGCCCTGGTTGGTCGATCAGTACTCAGGGCACTCTGCCAAGTCCATCTACCCTTACTTTCGTTAGCCCTGGTTTGACCTGCCTTGAGGAGGATGGCTCATGCTCCACTGGGAGTTGTCTTTTGCTGGGTGCCAGTGCTGCAATGGCATTTAATTTCTTTTCTTTTCCTTTTTGGTCTTGTCTAACTTTGCGCAAAGGGTGCTAAGGCTTTGGCTAGGTTCCCTTTTCATTCCAACAGAAAGCCCCAGGAATTAAGGCCAAATCCACATGTATATACACGGAGGTATTTAAGAGATTTGTAGCCCTGTATCAAGCAGGGCAGGCTGTACTCATGTTCTCTCTGGACTACTGCATGAGCAGTTAATTCTATGGGCAATTAGACTGCTGCAGAACCTGCAAAAGTCTCTCTGATTTCTACCAGCGCTGCCGCAGGAACTGGCACTGCATTGCCGCAGAAAAGAGAGATCCCTGACTACAGCTGAAATGCTACTAATTTGAACTCCTCAGCAAATACTCCAGCTAGGGACACAAAAAATGGGAAAAAAAAAAAAAAAGGGAAAAAAATAAGCCAATGAAAAAACCAACACAAAAATAGGTCACAAATTAGTCATCAAGAAGTTTGATGAGATCAGTGACAGATGCCAATAACAGAACCCAGTGTTGTGTGCTCTTCTGCATCTGGTACAAGCGTATGAAGTATATGCAAAGCTTGTTTGCCTATGAAGGCCTCCAGAAATAATGAAAAGAGTATGTATTGGGTTGTTTGCAGCTCTTATTATGGCTTACCATACATAATACCTGAGATATTAAGTGCCGTGTCAGGGCCAAACTCACACAAGACTCAAAGCACCACGGCCATAAAATGGGGAAATGGAGTTTAAAGACCTTGCAAGGCAAAGTTGATTCCTGCCTTTCTTTTTCTTTTCTTTTTTTTTTTTTAATTTTTTCTTTTTTGTGGTAGCCAGGAGAGCTCTAAATGATGTTTATGGACTGCTAATAACAATCAAGAGTGCATTTTTCAGCAGATTTTCCTGAGGGGATTTCTAAGATATCATTATTCATGATCGTCATCCCACCCCATTCACTTCCTGGCCTTGATGGAGAAGAGGATGTGCAGTGAAGTTCCACCTCCAGCCTTCCCTGAACACACTAGTTCTATAACAATATTGTTAAAGAAAAGGGTAAGGTACAGCGTGCTGCCACTCTGTCCGTCTTCTAGTTAAATACATTGCTTCAGACTCCAGGCAACAATAGTGTCACAAGTCAGTTGTAGAAATAACTGAATTTAAAAAGCAGATTTGTAAGAAGACGACATTAAATTTTGTCATTTGTAACTTTAGAATGCCCAAATACTTAGTTAGGTTTAAACGTCTTTCTTTCTTTTTATTATTTTTTGGTTTTTTAGGTTTTTTTTTCACCAGAAAATATGTCACCATTGTGCAGAAACTGTATTTGTTCATAGTGCCAAGCAAATTTCTGTAGCTGAGTTATGAGCCTCTGAACATACAGGTTTAAAATGGAAATGCTGACATAATCTTAAATGTAGTGGCACAAATACTGCCACTACAATAATCCCTGTAATCTAATATATTAGCCCTAGGGGGATGGAGACTCAATTGCTGGTCTCAGACAGCCTTTCTCAGGCTCAATTCAAATTGCATAATTATTCTACATCCTTCAAGTTCTTTAAAATACATTCCAAATGCAGCATTGTACATTCCAAAATATTTGTTCTTCAGAGATTGATTTGACTTTTTTCTTTCCACTTTAAAGAGATATATGACCTCAGAGGCATGTGAAAAATCATTAATCAAGTTTATACCATGTAACACTCTTTTGTGTGTGAAAGACTTACTTTTTTTCCAGATTTCCTCAGTTATGTTGCCAAGATGATTCCCCTAGAGAGCCATGTGTTTATCTTGACAGGTGTTAGTGAGATCTGTGGAGTCTCAGTGGAATTGTTACTGGTTGCTTTGAGGTACAGTAGAAAACATTAAGTCTGCAAACTAATGAACTTACCTTATTACATTCTAAATAAAATAAACCACAGAGTAAGTTGGATTAATCTACTAATGCCTTTCTAATGAAGCTTTTATTGGGCATATGGTGTGGTCTTGCTATTTTCCTCATATAGCTATCACAAGCAAAAACTCAAAATGAAACCTACGTGTATCTCTTCTGTTACATGCTGGTATCAGAAGCTCGCTATCACAATTATTTGCAGATTGCTGTTTTGCTAGCATAACCTCTAATTATGATTTGCAAGACTAAATGGATTTAAGGAATTTAAAAGCAATCAGATTAAAAAAAGAAACAGGAGTCACCACTGATAGGAGAAAAGAAAAATACAACTTCTACTGCTGTTGCTAGGGGAAAAACATAAACCACTGCTGCTAACTTATAATTACTTTAAAATGCATTCGGTGACCTGTCCTGACAATGTCAGGAAATCATTAACTAAATATTGCAACTTCTGAAGTAAAATAATCTTTTCTTAGTTACAGTCCATCGGTGTTTTCTAGCTCTGAGGTGTAACACACTATATTTTTGCAATGCGTATTAGAAGCGATAAAGCAATAGGTGCTTTTAACAAAAATGGATGAGTTTTAAGCAAAGTGAAACAAGATAACAATCATTTTCAGCCAGCTATGCCTTTTGCTTTTAATTATAATTTTCTTCCTGTATACAAGATCAGAACACAAGAAAAAAAAAACTCCTTAGCTACATGCATCTTCAGGGAGCATGCTACTGAATTTAGGTATAAACCCAAAGATCTCAAAGAATAGTAATATCTCTCATAGTTCAGCTTTGATACACTATTTCAAATCCTTTATTTCTTTTTTTTTTTTTTTTGGTTTCCTACATAAAGTTTTGCTTTGCTTCTATATTTGCAAGTGCCCATTTGAGACAAAAAGATCTTTTCATAGCCAAGCTCTCCCCTCCCTTTATTTACTTCAACAACAAATTAGCAGCCAAGTTTTTGTAGAGGATAAGAAAATAGATACAGTGAAAACAGAGTGAGAACAGAGTTTTTCTTTCCTTCAGCACCAGCAGCCAGAAACAGTATGAAAGCAATGGATCATGAAGAAAAGCAATTTCCTACTTCAAGGATTAAGCAATGCCCTCTTTTGTAATGTTAAATGAAAGTTCTAGTTATTTTTTTCAAGTAGCACTGATTTTTTTTTCCCCCAATTTAAATAGTCACTAGAGAAGCTCCAACGGAGTCCCAAAAACATCACTTTCTAGCCAATCAATAACACAGATAAAACCCTTTATGTTGTACTTCTTTGAGCAGGCCTATAGATAGGACAAGAAAAAATTAAGCTACTATAGAAGCCAAAGATAATTAACTTAACAAGGGAGAGTATCTGGTGTTATATGTGCTCTGTTTTTTTCCTAAGGAGCAATATAGGGGATTCTAACAAAGAAAACATAAAGACTTTTGATGAAGCATTCAAATAAGGACAGCTACATACATTTTACTGTCACGATACACATCTTTCATCCAGTGACACCATAAAATGAGGCTCTTCTGTGATGAAACATGGCTAGGTTATGAAGTGATGTGCCATACCTGCTGCTAAAACATTAACTTACACTTCCCTTTGGTAGTATGGAAAATATGGAATCTCCACATCATCCTCTGCCACAGCTTTTCAGTGCAACCTTGGGCAAAACACTACAAACCATTACTCACTTAATAGCTAATTGACAAGCTAGGTCACTGTTACTGGTCACAAGGAAAAATATTATTTTCTTGAGTAAGGCTTGGTAGTATTACACCCTTCACACCAATGCTGAAAGGTTTCAGTCTTCACCTTCAAGCCTGTGAAACAGCACATTGCAGGATTAAGTCTTCTACACCTACAAATTTGTATCTATAAAGCTCTAACAAGAACATCCAGTGTGGGGTTAAAGCCAATACTGTGTTTAAAGCACTTTAAAATTACTTTGTGATAAAGACCAATGTTTATAATAATTAGAGATGAATGGGCCCTCCTCAGTTTCTATACAGAGATAAATGGGAATCCTGCAAATATCTGATCAACTTCGCTTGGTGGGACAATCTGTATGGGAAAGGACTGTCACTGTAACAAGACTTGGTTGGACCAAGCTTGCTCTCTGGAGCATATATGCAAATAATAATACCTGCAACTATCAAGAGATTGTAAACAGAAAATCATTTCATTCATACCTGTGTTTTGGGTTTTAATGAATCACATTTAAAATTTCACTAGCTGAGGCAACGCACCTGCTATATAATTAAAATGAAGAGTCACAACCAACTTATCTTTTAAAAACAGGTTGGAACAGGAAAGAAAATGCAAGACTTCTCAGCTGCAACTTTATAGCTCTATCAAAACTTGCCTAATTTTACCTATTTATCTCAGTGCATAATAAAAGATGTAGTCAGAGAAAAAAAAACCATGATGCATACATATTTTTAAAGGCTTAGAAAGCTAGCAGTTTTCTTTTAACACCCTTGGATCTATTTTTGTTTCTAACAAGTAAAAGCATAAGCATGGGGTCCTAAAAAGGATAATTGTCTGAAACCTGCTCTTTGAACCTTTGCACATGCCAAAACGATCATAAATTTCAATATAAAATATGCGTGTACTGCTGGCCATCTTTGGTTACACAGTTCAGCATTACTGACCAGAAAAGCTGAAGGTTTTCTTTAGGAAGTTCTCAAAAACCACCATATTGAACCACTAGCCTATAATAGCTCTTCCACATTTAACAGGATGTCAGTTCCTGGAGCTGTTTTTCCTTTGATGCACACAAAGTACTGCCAGTAATTTTAATCAGAATTATGCCACGCATTGGAGGAAGACAATCACATAATATGAATTATCACGGTTTTTCCACATCCCTGCCTCTTGCAGAACTGTTTTGTTAGTGGAGTTGGTACTGCATGTGCTACTGATTTGTGGCTTCTTTGTTTAAAAAAAGCTTAGTACTAGTGTAGTCATTCTCATCCAGATATATCAAAAGTACTTTATACAGCAGTGAAATCAGTAGAGTCAATAAAACAACTTGCAGTGATTTTTTTTTTCATTTGGTAACATGAAAAGGTCTTAAATTATTTGTAGTGAAAAATAAAGGTAACACATACTGAAAATTAAATGATCACATTTTTAAAAATATTTCATTTTAAAAATGATGTTGCCTTTCATATTTTTTGCAGTCGTGGCTTAAAAAGAATTAAATGCTTTTTCTTTGTCTCTGTTTTTTAGCCAGGATTGAACAAACCTTCTCTCAAATATTTTCTTTTCAGAACTGCCTCTAAACGTAAAATTAGTTAATTCCTACAGCTCAAATCAGGGCACCTGACTCAATAAAACTACTACTCTAAGTAATGCCCTGAAAGCCTTCACCTTGTCTTCACTTAATTCCTACTCAAGAATTCAAAAGTATTGAAAGAAGATGAAATATGATGATGTAAACTTACACTACTTGGTACTATGAACCTCAGTTCCCATTTAATTTGCTCCTGTAAGCTAGCTTTAAATAAAATATAACCATTCTACCCTAAATATTAACCACAGCTGCCAGATTTAAACTTAGAATATTAGTGATAAAACTCAGTGTGAGATGCACACCACCTGTGTCAGGTCAAGTGTTATGGAGATAAACCCTTGGTGTCAAGCACCTAACAGGGATACAGCCTGTGCACTGGGTAACAGGCACATTCTCTACATTTTATTGCATAAAATGGGGGTGTGTCTGGCTTCAATCACATAACCTAACACAAAACTTTGGACTGGGATCCCTGTTTCTCACCTTCCCATTGTACCAGAAAGCAACATTTGCACTTGCTTTGTATGGGGCTGTGACCAACCCTCTTTTGGATAAGAGTGAACTACACCAGAATTGCAATCACACAACAAGTTTATTAATTGCAACGTAGATAAGAGCAGTGCTCTTACTGCCACATATTTTCAAGCTCTGATACGCATACTGTGATTGGAAGCCAAAAAGTGAGAGTTGAAGGACAGGTTGGTCCATGCTTTCAGCCAACATCCTATTGTTCAGAATGGACCTCACACAAGCCAAAGACCTGGACAATACCCCAGTGTTAAAACACTCCAGCAAAATCAATATGAGCTGTACATTATTAGAAGCCATTTTTAATTATCATCTGCTTCACACTAATTATAAATTTATCATCAATGCAAAAAGATATTTAGAGCAGTGTTTATGCCATTAAAATAAATATTCATTAGTTATGCTGTGCATCGCACAAGTGCATTTCCTTCTTGTGGAATTCCTCCAGAACACCGGATCTATATACAGTATAATACAATTACATTTAACTGGTAATAAGCTATTGAATTGCATGGAGGATATCGCTTCCAAGCTTAAAAACTTCTGAAATAATTTCTCTAGTCAAGATGAGCTTTAATTACACAACTCAGTATATGAAAAAGTTTTTTGGTATATAAAATGTATCATTGTTAGTTTGCACTTCTTTCATTTTTTTCATCAAAGGAGATTTATAATGTGTAAGCAATACAATAAAGGCTTTCTTCCAGTAAAGAAGCTCAGAAATAAGCAGATTCACAAGATTAGTTTTCCAGAAGGAAAATTGTAATTATTCATTTGAAGAAGTTTGCTTCTTCCCTTCCAGTACTGCTACAGTTTGGGAAAATGTTGGTTGTAACTATGACTAGCAGCAGGGAATTTCTGCGTCACTAGTCACTACAGACCCAGGCGGTAAGCAGCAGTCAAGTCTTTGTTTAGAATCTCTAGTTTAATCTCACCATATGAAAGGGACAAACTGCTGTACCAGTGAGGTTTCTGGTCACAGCGATGAGATCAGCAGATATTTCATCAATGTTTAGCCATAGATCCATAAACTTCATTGGGAAATTTTCTAACCTACAAGTGAGAAAACCCAGAGCATTTACACAAACCTGGCCATTAATCTGCAGTGCATGAGCTCTCTCCTGATAAGAAAAAGTACCCAGTTTCCAGTGGACAGTGAACAGGATGAGTCAAGCACTCTGAAATTAGTGAATTTTGATCACTAATATCTTATTGTGCTAAAGAGAAAACGTATTTTCTCTTTCACAGTTGATCAATCTTCAATAAACCTTGATTGTATTTATCTAGTAGATAAATTAGGGAGGATAAAATGATTGGTACTTTTCTCTTTGGTTGCCCAGTTTTAGTGTGAGCCTCCACACTCAAACGTGGTTCAGGGTGACACCGTGAGTCGGCATCTCCTCACAGCATATTGGAATGTACAAACACAAGCATAGCCTGCAAAAATATGAGGTAATTCTTCCCTTCAGCTCAGCATTAATAAAGCCTCAGCAGGAATACCAGGTACAAATTTGGACATCGCACACCAGGAAGACATGAGCCAATTGAGAGAAATGTGAGGAGAGCAACATGACCAGAGTCTAGAGAACATGAGCTGCCATAAAGCTTGAAAGAATTTGGCTAGAGAGGAGACAACTGAGATGGAACATGATAATAGCCTTCAAATACATGAAAGGCTGTTTCAAAAGAATAAGGAAATAACCTGTTCTCAATAACTGTGATGGACAGGACAAAAAGAAATGTGTTAAAATTGCAGCAATTAAGATTCAGGGTAGATATTATGAAACCCTTCTTAACAGTAAGGATAGGGAAGAGCTATAAAAGACCACCTAGAAGACAGTGGAGTCTCTACTTTTAGAGTTATTTCAGAACAGCATAAACACAAGTCTTTCTAGAACTACTCAAACACAATAATCTTTTTGAGACTCGGATGACGTCCTGCAGTCCCTTTTGTCTTTATATTTCTATGAATAGGACTCCTGTATGCAGTCATTCATGCTGGAAATTGTTAACTGAAGAAATGAAAATACTCTCCTCTAGACCTCCCCTTGGAGGCTGGTACAGATCAAAGTAGGAGTAAACTTCTTATCAGCACTCTCTTTTGCCCCATATGTGATGTTACTAGAGATGACAGGTCTATTTACCTTTTTGAAGCATTTCTTAGAAAACAAAAATGAGAATAACCAACCTTATCTAGGGCAATAATAAACAAATGAATATGAACACAAATATCACTTCACCTTAAATTCCTCTTCTAGATCACAAATCAAACCAACTCCAAATGAATTCAAGAAAAGAAAATACATCAAGCACGGAGATTTTAGAGCAGTAAACAAAAGAAGTTGCATCATCCCCTTTTGGTTTTAGAAGAATATCCTCTGATGTGTGAACTTTTAGCAGACACATACATGTATATATATGTGTATCTATTTTCCAGCTTTTAACACTGACAGAAATCGTCATGATTAGACTCTATTTCCTAAGGCTGGACCATAATAGTTTCTGTGACCTGCTACATGCACAAGATTCAAACACTGTTGTGTCCCTGGACTCAGTGAGCTCAATAGTACTCATTAAATAGTCCGATCTCATGTGATTTAACCTTTAATCATCCTGTTTTGGAAGGCTTCTAGTTTCAAACCTTCACAATTCTCTGTTGAATTACAATATTTTATTGAAAAATATTTTCGACATCATTCTCTGAATTTTCTTTTCTCTGTAGCTTACTCGTGAGTGGTTCTGAGAGATGGATATTTTGGTGCCCTATTTGAAGTTAGATGCAGCCTAAAAGAAGCACCAGTGACCACATCTGGACAGCTGTGCATGAAACTTTCAAAAGTTAACTGCAACATGACTGAAAGAACTTACTTTAAGATTTCAAATTAAAACAGTAAAATATGTTTGAAATAGCTATAAGGGAGAAAACTGTAGTCTCGACACTGGAGAGAGTTAGGTTTATGATCTACGGTTACTGAGGATAAAGAGGAGTAGGAATTCCCTGCCTCTTCCTAAAGTTATGTCTCTGTAAATCTCCACCTGTTACATCCTTGACAAGTAACCTAATATTCATAATTTCTTTCTCTCCCTGGTAAATTGCACTGATGCAAAGACTGACAGCTTATCTCCAGAGCAAGTTCCTGCTGCTTACACCCCCATTTGGAGAAGACTTTGCTAGTATGCAAAATATCTCAAGATTTGTCCCACATTTATTAAATTCATTAGAGATCATCACGACTATTGAATTTCTTTTCAGCAGGACACTCTTGTCAGTAATTTACCCATCCACTGTTCTTCAAAGGAACAGTTTCCTTTGATCCATATTGTAACCAAATCTCTACAAATTAAAAAAAATATGTTGCAGCTCATTCCTCCACTGCTGATCGCCACATTTCCATTAAAAAAAAAATTAATCTCAAAATATACTTCCCAAACGTGGATTTTTCCTGACACCCTTTTGCATTACCTTTCTGGTTCATAGTACTTTTCTACACTATTGTAAATACAGATTCAAAACAAATTAATCCTGGTTTATGGTTCTGTTCCAGATTCTTCCCAGCATAATACATCCAGAAAGTACAAAGCATCTAAATAATACAAGAATTGTGATGAAAAAAAAACGGGAACAGTTGGGTAAAAATAAATCTCATTATTATCAAATTCACAGCTGCAATGTCATACCCATCAAATTTAAGAATCAGCATCACTAGGGGAATGTGAAAAACTATCCAATAGGATGCCTTCATGAGATCTAGGAAATAATGAATGGGTATTGAAGAGATAGTAGAACCAGAGAATTAAAAGAAACAGAGAATCCAGAAACAGAAATCCATAGTACAATACAAAATAAAAGCTACAAACATTTGACTTACCAAGCTGCAATTCTACCAATGGACCCAAGTAACTGCAGAATATATGGTAGCAAAAGCTAGTAATTCACAATTATTTATTCTTTTAATATACTTATGAAAGAGATGTTTAAATTTAGAGCTGGCTGGTCTTCTTGAAAAGGAAAGTGAAACTTTTTCCATCATATTTCAGAAAAGCTTCAGGACTGAAATGGAATAAATTTCAAATGGAAAGATCAAAGTTATCTTGTTCCATCCTGGAACAAAGTTAAAGAAATTATTTGATTCTAAAAGTGTTCTGATCCTGACTTTTTATACATACGAAGCTTGACTTTTTGCCAAAATGCATGAAAAAGTATATAGTTTCATGGATTCATAACTGTACAACTAAATATAATCTTTGCTTACTGCTGCTGAACAAGGACAATTTTTATGTCATTATTTTCCTTATGGTTTTCAGCAAGCCAAGCATCACTTGTTTCAACAGAACATCATTATAGGTTGCTTTGCTCTCTAGATACATTTTTCAGTGGATCACAGTTAAAAAAAAGAAAAAGAAAAACCCCACAAAAAAAACACCAAAAACCAAACAAGTGCAGAAACCGTCCAAAAATGCCACCACCAAACATCCCCAGCAGCACCATTAGGCTGCATTGCTTACCCTCCTACCAAAGCCTTCCTGAAAATTTCATCTAGCCTGCATGGTGAATATTGACTGCTTAGCAGATCACCATAGTTATAAAACAGAGCATGGGGAAAGAAAATGAGAAGGACAAAGAGTGTGAACAGCATCTGTGTGTGAAAGAAAAAAGAAAAAACTCTATATTTGGGTTTATGTACCCTTTGCAACATTTCAGGGGTTCTCAGCAGTCCCCTTGAAAGCTTCTGCTCATATCTTTCCTGATTAAGGCAATAAATACCGACATAATCTCATATTCATGAGTAATCTATTAAATGTAAAAACCCAAAGACTTTAGCTGAGTAACCATGGAATACTTAGGATGAGTTAAGTCTCCTTTACTAAATACATACTTCATTGCACCTTTCTGAAACATCTATAATACACTTTAAGCATCCAGACCCATGCCACATGACATCAACTGTATGAAATTGTGTTTTCTGAACAGTCCATTAGAAATAACTATTATTCCTTACAATGGTTTACAGGTAACAAAGTTGCTAGCAGATTTAAATTGTTGAAAGGACCTGTAATTGTATCAGTTTGTTTCTTCTCCCCACCCTCCGTTTTTAAGGTTTCCCAAGCTTTGATTTCAGGAATCTCTTACTCATTTACAGCAATGTGAAGTAGTACAAATCACAAACTTATTCCATATGCTGATCTGATTCCAAAATCCTCCACAGAGAATGACATGTATAGTCTTGTAAGATATGGTCCCTAAGTTACATCTTTATGTTCTTCAGTGATATAGTACTTCCTTAAATTTTATGTTTTCAATTATTTCCTACTGCTCTATTGCTTTTTGCCGTACCAACCCTAACTACCAAACTTTACTTATCCTAAAAGTGAAATGTTATTCATCTGGATGTAAATGCAGTCTAAATTAAACTGGAGTAATAGGGAGTTACTATTTTCAGATTACAAGGTTAAGAATTTAAGGAATTATTCTAGCTGTATACATACACATAGGCAAATGCTCAACTGATGCAAGTCAACACACACACACACTGACTTTAACACACACAGCAGTAACAGTTATATGTGAGGAGCCGCTGGTTGGTGCATTAACAAAGTACAAGTATAAAGCCCATTTTGCCAAATATTGAATATGCCTGTTAATGATGGAAACCAAAGCTTTGCATTATACTAGACAACAGGCAAACTGCCTTTCTGCAGAAAGGGAAATGCAGAAAAAAATTAAGCCAAGTGCCCACCATAATCTAGTTTTTATCTAATCCTAATACCGCACAGACAATATCCCAAAGAGAAAGGTTCTTCTGGCTTTGCAAACTAATGCAATGTCATTAGAATTGAAAGGCAGACAGCCATGCCATCACAAAATACCTACCTATCTGTAAAACTACAGAAACTGAACTGTATTTCAACAGGCACAACCAGGCTGTCTTTCAGCAGCAGTCCATGCAAGTTTCTCTTCATCCCTCCTTTACTTCCCTTTTTTATTTTTTTCCCCTCATTAAAGATTTCCTGCTTATTTGCTATACAGTCTGCAAGCCTAACTGCAATTTAATTAAGGAAAAGGGGTTTTTTTTGTTTGGTAGGTTTTTTGTGGTTTGGCTTTTTTCTATTTTTAAGAATTTTTTCTTTTAATCTGGAATTGAGGGGGCCAAATTCCTCTTCAAGTATAGAAACACTCTGGAAGCCGTTCAAAGTGCTTGGTAATTCCGCTCATGTCCATGGGCTCATTTTCACTGGCCACAGAAATCAAGGTGCAGTCAGGACCAGTGCACCCCGAGGGATCTCATCCTGAGAGAAAGACGATATGATCCTGAGATGGGAATGCTCCTGAGATCACTATTTGAACACATTCTGAACTACAGAGAATCCCACCATTATTCATGCAGTGCTATTGTTTTTAATGTTCTTATTTTTATCTTCAATGCTCTAAGTTAAAAGTTTCTCTTTGACTGTATATTCAAATTAACTCTGCAAATGTAGTGGGATGAAATGCAGCTAGAATAGACAAGAATCCTCTGGGCTTAACCAAAACAACAGGAAAGCATTCTGCCTTTCATTTGGAAATAAAAAACTAACCTGAATTGCTTGACAGGTTTAGAAATCCCAGTAAACCGTTTGGGAATTATAGCCTTAAATTTACATTTGAATATGAAGCCCCTCCAACAAGGAAAATGACTGGGGCTTACAAATTGTGTTAAGAAACCTTCTAGTAAACACATTTGGTATTTTATTATGATGGAATGATCTGACTATAAATTGTTGTAGACTATTAAGGAGTTGGAGTCTGCAGATACTGCAGTCATAATCACTTTTTGGACTGTAAAGGTTGTTACAGAATTCAGCAGTGTCACCCCAGTCACAAAGCGGTGCTCTCTCCTGACACAAGAAATGAAAAGGTTTGGGAACAGTAAGTTCTGAATGAGGTAACTGTCCACTTCAGCTTTCCCTCACATCCATGCAATAGCAGTTTGTGTATCCAAGAGACCTGATGCCATGCCAGCCAGTAAAGAGGGAGGGAGAAGAAACTGCAGCACCTCTCAGCTGGGTTTTGGCAGAAAGGATATTGATGGGCATTTCCATTTGATATCTTTCAGTGATTTGTACAACTTTTGAGTAGAGATGACTCAGGCTGGAGTTGTCATTGGAGGCCCGGAAGGTCTCATTTATCCTTTACAGAACATCTGTACTCAGAAATTATCTTCCCCATTCATTCCATTAGGCAATTTTCACAAATGCTTTCTTGTGATGTTTTTTGAAAAATTAGGAGCTTTCGTTCATCAAGTAAGATCTACTCATTTGCCATGCAGCTCTACTGCCTTTCTGGTACAAGCTCACACTCTCATACTGATTCTCACACTGAACCAATGATAATGGCATTGATGATAATGACACTGGCCAACGTGCATACAGAATTAAGCTAGAATGTGCCCCATACTAGCTAGTATGTGTACCAGCATCTTGGTTATTCCTGTCACAAGGAAGCAGAGGAAAGATCTTCCCTCCCCTCTCCTTAAATACCTTTCTCTTTTCTACTGTAAATGCAGCATATGTTAAAAAAAGATAGCAAAAGTGAAAGTGATGTTCACCTGCAATTCAGTTAGTGATGCTGAAGGCTAAAATAAAATAAACAGCATGATCAAATAATAAACAATTGAAGAGCACAGTTCTAAGAAACATTCTTTAAAGGGCATATATTATTTTTTCTAATGGCAATTTGAAAGCAGTCCTGTTAATTTTCATTTAGAAATCTTTACATAATTGCAAACCAGTCAAAACCATTACAAGTTCCAAGGAGGTTTTGCATTAAGGAATTACTAATTTCATATTGTAAGATATATTACCAACTATCAAGTGTGAACAATAAATATTAAACAAAATATGCTCTTAAGGGGTTTGCAAAGAATACAGCCAAAGAAAAATATTAAACAGTTAATAATTCCTTATATTTGTATATTTTTTGAAGTATTTCCCTTGATTTCCACCCCCTCCAACTCAGACACACACAAACAAATTTTAACCAGTCACTTCAGGGAGATGATACTGAAGAGACCACTCTGGAAAGGTTGACAGACAATAGATACAAAGGGAAGTGTTTAAAAAGCAAAAACAATGGGTCAAGTCTAATCTTTGCCTATGTGAATTAGGGTTTCAAGATTGAGCTTGATTTGTTTTAGAGCAACAATGAAAGCCATATTGTGGGTATTGAAAGGAAAATATACTGAAGAATACTTTTATCTGTCTACACTGCAAGATACCAAAACACAAGTTGCACAAATCGATTCAATCTGCGTCAGAGAGGTGAAATGCAATGGCATCCTTTTATCAGCTAACCAACCTGTAACAACCTTGAGAGGAATTACTTGAGAAAAGATGAGGGCTGCTACAGCCACCTTCTTTTACATTTTCTCCACAGGCAGGTGTTTAGGTGCTATTAAATGCTGGTTTGACTATGTAAGTACCCCAGTAATCAGGCCAGCTCTGAGTATTCTGACTACCTGTGAGAAAGACTATCACCAAACAGCTTCCAGCAGAAGTACCCACCTTTGAAGCAGTGTTTTCCTCTGCAGCCATATGGAAGCGAGGGCTATTTTCTGTCACTGCAAATAGAACTGAGCTAATAATTGACTTCCTGGCTTGTTTCCAAACTCAAAAGAAATGGTTGTTGTGGTTTATCTAAAACATTTTTTCCTAGCCAAATGAAAACACTTAGTATTTTATGATTTTAGGTTTCGCTGTACTTTCAAGGTTTTAAAAACACTGTTTTGGAATTAAGGTTTTTAAAAGCTGTGAATAACACTCCTCTCCCCCCCCCCCAAATATTACATTATTCTAACTATGTGATTTAAACTCAATTACACAACCTAATGAATTCTTTCAGCTGAGAGGAACTGTAATATGTCTCTTCATCTAGCAGGCTTTTGAGTGTCTGGGAGTATCAGGGGTAGCTTCTGGGCTTTATTTGGCCTACTGGATTTCTGCAGGATAGGTTAGGTCTTTACTGGTTCAGATTTGCTTGCGAGCATTTGTTCCTTTATTGTCTTTGATGATATAACCATCCACACTAATTTTGGATATAATTGTAGGTAAGCATGGTGTTTGACCATCTGTTGCAGTATCTATAAAAAGATTTGTTCTTGTATAATATATTTAAATTTCAATAAATAAAGTTGAAGAACTAAGAACATGCCTGTAAAGCCATTTTTTGGGTTTTATGACATGTTCACTTTACTCACATAAACAGACCTACTATTTGAAAGCGGCTTGCATAAGTATACTACTGCACATTTTGTGATGGTCACACAGTACATGTAATATTAAAGTGCACGTGACATTGTTCTCCTTTACTCCCCCTGCTTTATATCTTTCTATCTTGTAACTTTTTCTCCCTTGATTTAGATAAATCCTGCTGCTGATGTTGCATATATTGCAATACAAAACAATGGTGACTATAAGTTCAGGATAAAGAAAATAAAGAACTACATAAATAAGGTGGGTTGTAAAACTATGAAAAAAGCACCACATCCCCTCCACTGCCCTTCTGCCCCAGCTTTTGATTTTACTTCTGTAAATAAAACCAGAAAATTACTATGGAAGTAGGGAGAAATGATCAAAGCAAGAAGATAATTGTATTATTCTTCTGCATAAAAATAGTGCTAGTCAACACATTCTGTGGATTAATCCTCCCACAATTAAGCACTAAAACACTACAGGAGGCAGAGTGATCAAGAATCATATCACTAAACCTTTAGAAAACATGAGTATTTTTGTCTTTGCATGTCATTATTCCACATTAACCACTGTGGAGTTCCCTTTGGATTCATGAAGGATAAGAGAAAACAATAATTTAAAATCTTGGAAAAAGTATATTAAGCTTGCATCAAATGTTGTTGTAGCTTACCTGAATTGATTCTAGTCATGGCTGACCTTTTTTTTTTTTTAATATATATATATAAGGTACTGGTTTTGTTGTTTGGGTTTGGTTTTTTTTTTTTTAAAGGAGGATTCCTTAATTATAACATCCAAAGTTGAAAGAACTAGTGATTAAATAGCTTATCTCAGCATGTGAACTGGCACTTTCCCTTTTCTGGTTTTCATCAGAATCACCTTTCAGTAGCAAGTCAGAACAAAGCAGTGACAAAGTTTGAACGCTTATGAAAGGAGTGAATAGGGCTACAGATAGAAACAGAAATACAGCAAAACCTGGGCCATACCGGAATGCATCAGAGCCTTCAGGATAGGGGGAAGCTAGAGAATTAGAATCAATTAATGCTAAGTGCACTGAAGGGATCTGAAACTGTGTCTACTCAGATAGATTAACTTGCTCTTGAAGTCTAAAATATTCCTTGACATACCTTGGGTTTGCCTGTAGAAGTACCTTGTGTAATTAAGAACTGAGTTCTGGAGCCTGAGCTTTGGTTTCCTGAGGATATTGGGTAAGTGCCTAAGACCAGGGGCTTAGTGCTCCCCACAGGGCTGTTTATAAAAGAACAGGATTCAATCTCTGATCAGAAATAGGTACTAATCAGAATGTACTGGTATGGAACTCTGTCCCAGAAATAAACTTCTGTTAAAAACACTGAAACACACCACCTTGCCACCAACAACTTCTTAGCATCCATTCCCTTAGCAATCCTGATCAACCCATTACTAGTTTTGCAGGCTAGAGGCATTCCCACCCCCTAACAATTCTCTTCATTCTTTGTTTTGATGTCTGTTGGAAACGGTTTTCTCCTTATCTACCTATTCAAACTTAAAAATATGAACACTTCTTTTTTTTCCCCTCTAAAATCATACTTTTACTCTAATGACTATCAGTAATTTGCAAGCCATTTTCCTAACCCCAGCGTGTAAATTTGCTGAGAGTTATTAGAGGAACTGGGAGCTGCTTTCATATTCCTCTCAATGTTGGTGACATTCTTGTCTCTGACAGCATGCAGCAAGTGATAGTCAGGAATACAGTATAAAAATAAAGCAAGTAGCGAAGCTCAGGAAGAACAATCCCTTTTTATAGGCACAGTAGAAATGTAAAATAATTGTCAGACTCATTGCTTAAAGGGATTAGAAAGCTGATGGGTTATAATGATAAAGGAGATATTGTCAGCATAAGACATGCTTAATTGTCTGGCCTAATACAAGTTGTACAATGTTTTTAATCCAGGGAACTGTCTGCTGTGTGGAAGCCTAAAAACAAGATAAAATTGCATAGAGCAGTTGAAAATTTACCATGCTTAAAAATAGAACACAAGTTTTGGAGGCATATGACACATGCATGTAGAAAGAAAGGACACTGAAACTGGATTTTGGGAACTTCAAACCTTGATGGATCTCTCAGTAATAGCAAAACATATTAGATGATAAATTATTTTGGGTCTGGATAACTAACATTAGAAGATAATCTCAAGCATATTAAAAACATGATTTTATATGCACACCATCAGAATATATTAATAGGTCCAGAACAACTTGGTGCAAAGAGCATAAAAAATACGTTTCAGAGCTAAGTTGTCACAGTTAATGACACAGTATTTTCTGTGTGATTTGCAGTGCTTATTTAAGTTTCTTCTGATCTGAATGCTCATAAGAAATAACCTGGGTTACCCTTGGAACATTAACAGTTTGGCAACCAGAGCCTGAAAAACGGGAAAGATAAATCTGTTAGATTAAAAACATAAAAATAAAAAAATCTAATGTTTTCCTTTAGGGTTTGTCACTTTGCATGAATTTAGGAAATGACGGTTAGTTGAATTATAAATTGCTGGATCTTGATTTTGACCATGAAACTTCTAAAAGGAGCTTCAAAAGAATCTGGCAGACCCCATAACTCAGAGAGAAGATAGAGTAATTGGTAGTAATTTGTAAAATGGCACATTTTCTCTACTGTTTAATTGATCTCATTGTACTAAGCACTACCCTTCTGTGCAATTGAGAGATGGGCAGCCAAAGGAACTGCTTCATTTGGTAATAGATTTGTTATTATAATTAAAAAAAAATAATCACAGTGCAATTGACTTGCTCTTTTTACATGTAAATGTCTCTGCAGATTAATTTCTGCTTCTACTTAATGAAGCAGGTTATTAAACTTGCTTATCAATTTATCAAACAGTTGTCATCTTTGATAATCTTAGAGGTGTTTCTTGAGTTATAATCTGTATGTCATTGATCAAGCAATTACAGATTTCAGAATTCAAATAGTCATGCAAAATGCGTAATGAGTGGTAATAATTTAAAAACTCAGACTTTTTTTATTAATTATATATATATATATAGTTTATAATTTTATTTATAAACTATATAAATTTCAAAATAACAGGGCTAATCATGCATCTCACCTTGCAGCCATAACCTTTCTATAGAGGAACACACAAACCGGCACTGAGGCAGCTCAAGACTCTAAAAAAACCCTCAAAACCCTACTTGCTCATCAAAGAAGATTTTTTTTTATGGACATTGAGTGCAATGAATACACGTAATCAACCTTAGTATTTACTGGCAGAAGGTCTATCTCTATGAAAATCTATGTAAAGGATTGAAAAGAACTTGGGTTTAAAGCCAGGTGAGGGACATCTTAAGATCTTTTCTATAAGTATTCTTATACTAACTGTGATTACTGTCAAAGTTTTCCTACAACACTGAAGAGTAACAATGTTTAGGCAGGGTTGATCACAGCATTTAAGGAGAGTCTCAAGAACTGGTATGCAGAAGCGATTCAACCATAGAAAAGAAAGCATGCAGAGAATTATTAACGATACTATTATGCACTGGAACAGCAAAATTACTACTCTTTTAACCTAGATGCTCCTTCTTTGTTTAATTTCCCTCAAGTTTTTCCTCTCCAAGTGGCTTCCACATTCAGCTATTTGAGCCATTTTCCAGATGCTGCATACACTTGTCTTCTTACTGAAAATTAGCCAGATGTTGTGGAAGTCGCATTATTTTGATGAGCATTTCATCCTCACAGAGTCACCTAACACAGGCAAGTCTCTTTAAAAAATTATTGCTAGGAAGTTGTTTGTCCAAATCGCCTTAATTCACCTGTGTTTATGGTTTATTTAGTTTCCTCCCCCACTCCCCTCCATTCCACAGTTTCATTGCTGATGGGGGAGCGTTGCTGGGCCAGATATTGAACCATGCACTCAATGCAGACAAAGCCTAAAAAGTCCAAACAGTTTAATTTAATAGTCATCACTGTGGAAAAAAAAAAAAAATATATATATATATATTGTAGATGGGTTTGCACCAATTGATGTATAAAGTCCAACATGTATGGTTTTGGAGCTTGCTAGGCACACAGTTGTTAGGCAAGGAGGGACATTACACCTCTCAAGTCAGCAACAGGACAGACTGTACTGCTTAGCCCGGATACCACTTACAGAAAATTAAAACCTCTTGGAAACATTAAGTAGGAAGGACTTTTTCTTCTAGTAGAAGCATATAGTAGAGAAACATCTAAAGGCAACCACGTTTGATAAGGGTGGGCTGATATAAGTGGCTATGGAAGTTAGTCTTGATCAGTTTCCTACTATATTTGCCTGACTACAAATAAATCTAGGCTACTGCTATAGTTTTCAAACTCAATTAATACAGGGACTTCTCTTTATTAATCTTCACATGCTGGTTAAAGTGTGACTAAACTTAAGGTGTAACGATAATTCTGAAAGTTTTCAATGTTAACATAATGCTTTATCCCCTGAGGGGAATGGTTCATTGTCTTGAACAAGGTCAAAAATATTTTTTTTTTTAAAAAAGCTGCTTAAATCATTTAATGTGACATAACACTCATAACACTGCCAGAGTTTAGGACCTTTTAAACCCTGAGCTAATTGCATTTTACTCAACCATTGGGAGTAGATTTTAATCTAGCATATTACATGAAGAACACATCTTCTCTGCCACAAAAAGGTGTTATTTACAGATAAAGAGCTAATATGAGATTGTAGCTTCCTCATGAAAATCAGAGAAGAAAAAGATAAAACTATCTCTTGCTTTGTCTTCTAAAAGGCTTTCCATTAAAGTATCTTCAGCTGGAAGCCTCCTTGTAAAAGACATATAATTTTTGATAATGAGGACACAATGTAAGGCTGTATTCACAGAAAGACTACCATGCAGTTGATAACAAGTATGGTAACATGTGGCAAGCTAACATATGGTGAAGGTTGACTATGGACATGAAAGCTGCAGTTTCTACTCATGTTATCAGCCCAAGGTAGTAGAAAATAATAATAAAAAAGCCTCCTCCCTTGCATTTTAGATAATTTGATATAATCTTTTTGCAGAAACTCTAACATTCTTTTTCTTTAATCTGTAGGTTTTTTTCAAAATTGTAAATAAAGATCAAAGTCTTTTGCCATTGTAAAAATAAATAAATAAATAAATAAAGGCAACTTGGCAGTACAAGCCACATAGGATTGTGCTAAGAGTATCCAACTGCAGCATATGACAGCAAGAATAGGTGGGAAAATCTGAAAGGGGAGAAAACCATGATCAGACAGACATGCTTAAGCAAGTGCAATGAAACTGGCAGGCTTGGTTAGATATAACTGAGATGAGAATTTGGCTCGAAGTATCTTTGATATTTACTTTAAAAATAAAGAACATCTGCGAAAACTGAGAGAAGGAAAACATTTTCGATATTTTATATTTAAACATTTCAGTAATAAAGTCCCACTTTAAGAACATAAAAAATGTCACATGCACCCTATCAATGTGTATCTATCAAAAGCAAGAGCTTATGTAACTATAGCTATTACTTCCCTATTTTCTGTTCGATGTGCATTATCAGTATCAATGTAAGACAGCAGAGAACTGAACTTTATAATTTCCTCACAAAGGTGGTTGAAGACTTTTGAGGTGTATTTACTTTTAAGACCTTCAGACGGAAATCTTTCAAAATTGCACCATATAGAAAAAAGTTTTTATAGGATTAAGTGTCTTATTTACACATTATTTATGCTATTCACAACCAGCATTTTATCCCTTCACTGCACGTAGACTATGAAGGAAAATAAACTGTCTAAATTAACATTGATAATTGGCAATGATCCTATATGGACTAATATATGCAAAGAACTGTATATAACCAACACCTACACTTTCTATTTTTCTAGGCATAAATGCAATTAATATCCATTCAACCACTGCTATTGTATAGAGGTTGTTCCTAATATTTTTCAGATCTGGATTTTTTTGCTATGTTGCATATAAATGGGAGTCCTGCACTGGCTAAGGTTTACCTCATTACTTCCAACTGACACAGAACTGTTTACTAATCTTACATTATTTGGAGTCTCCATTTAAATGCAGCTTCTAACACTGATCTAGACGGCATAAGATATTTTAATTCCTGCCTACACTAAAGCTCACTGGCGATTGTGCTTGGGATATTATTATCTCAGCCCTGAGCACGCATGACATTCTTATTGTTTTCTATTGCGAATGCATATCTAGAAATGACAGTTAACTACAGAACACATGCAGGTTTTAACATGAAGCCGCTCAAGCAGTGTTTCTTTCAGAGAAAGCAGAAAAAAAATACTGTACTCTCTTATCTTGTTAGTACACACATTTATTTAGAAGATGGTTTAATTAATATGAGATGAAATGTCGTCTGGTGTCTGCTCACTCAACTGTACCCAAGAGTTGAGTGTTTAGGTGAGAGACCTGTTCCAGGTCCCTGTTGTAGCTGATCTGCTGTGTGATCCTGAACCAAATTTTTTTACATCCTAAAGGAGTGCTCTCCATACCAACCTCTGAGATGTTTCATATGGCTCAGCCAATGTTCATAGGAGAAGGGACAAAGGACTTGAATTTGGATGTCTTACAGTTGTAAATGCCTCCTTTATTACACTACAGTAATTCCTCTTTTATTTCTCCTTCCCTCACTTAATGAATATGGAATTACTCAGAAAACATGGAATAATTTCAACAGAGAATTTTACCATGACCATCCAGAAGTTAGGTGACCGAAACACCCCCCTGGTATGAGGAAGAGCATGGCTAAGTCCTGCTTCAAACAAGACAGAAATAATATGCAAACTTGATCTAATGGATATAATACAGAGCAGTATATCTGCTTCCCCACACAAACACTTCATTCCCAGCTACCTTTGATTAGGCCCGGCAAGTGAGAGAAAAGGGGAATACTCAGTTTGGGAATTTGGCTTGGGCATAAGCTGCACATCTTAAAAGCTCATCAGTGAAGGATGAAGTTATACAGCAATCACTGTTTCAACAGACGCAAGCTCATTGCCAAAACCAACAGATACTTTTCACATATGGTTGGGGGAAAGAAGAACCTAGAGGAACAGATGGAAAGTTTACCTGAAAAGCATATCAAAAGACAGGCAAATCAGGAGAGTTGAGCACAGTCTTTTGTCCTGAACTTTTGAAGGCTTACACAACTTAAAGAGTGCAGAGAGTAATTATAATCACCAAGTTCTGAGTCAGTGGATCCCTCTGCAAGATGCAGGTGCATGGCTATGTTTCCTTAGAGAAGAAAGACCTCTAACCTAATGCCACGTACTCCTTGCAAAGTCACAGTTGTTGGCTCACAGCAGAATTGTTTCACTGCTTTTGACTAAACGTTTGAAACCTAGAAATTTTAAAAGCTAAGTTTTATTTTGTGAAGCACATTTTCTGTAAGTACACTCAAAAGTTTTCTTCTATTTAACATAGGAATCCCAGAAACCTTCAGTGTCTGTAGAAGCTCAGGAGACTCCCATGGAACTCACATCCATCCAAGGTGAGCAGAGTGATGTTTGCCCATAGAATTGAGGTCTTAACTGCTTTCTAAGCAAGAACTGCAGGACAGAAACAGCACACCTTTCTTTTGGTATAATTTGGAAAATTAATATACTAGATTTGCTGTAGTTAAGACTTCTTTAACTCCTTTCATCTCTTCACTTTCATGACAATGGAATTAGGGCTACACAATAGAATAAAGAAATGAAGTTATCCCAGGAGGAAGCTACTGAATGACAGTAGCTAATTGAGTGAAACTCTTTTTTTCACTCACTTTTCCAAATTCCCAGCTGTTAAGCCTTTTTTTTTTTTTAAAAAAAGGTAAAAATTACTTTTCACCCTATGGGTTTTGCTTTTATTATAATAATAATAATAATAATAATAATAATAATAAAAGAGATAAATGCATGCAAGTTTCTACTTTGTTTAAATGTAGAAGTTTTCTGTGGGAAGTAGTAAAGCAGAAAAATGCAGGAGTGTAGTCAGAGAAGGAAATCTGAGAACTGGCAAGGAATCACAGAATCACAGAATTGTAGGGGTTGGAAGGGACCTCAAGAGATCATCAGGTCCAACCCCCCCTGCCAAAGCAGGTTTCCAAGGATAGGTTGCACAGGTAGTTGTCCAGATAGGTCTTCAATATCTCCAGAGAGGGAGTCCCCACAACCCCCCTGGTCAGCCTATTTCAGTGCTCTGTCACCCTCACTGTGAAAAAGTTCTTCCACATATTGTTGTGGAACTTCCTGTGCTCCAGCTTGAGGCCATTGCCCCTTGTCCTGTCCCCACAGACCACTGAGAAGAGGCTGGCCATTTCCCCCTGTGTCCCACACTTGAGATATTTATAAACATTAATAAGATGGAGGGAGTATTACTGGCTGCGCTGTCCAACAGTGGCCACTGCCAGCGTGGCACCTGGCTTGCCCGCAGTACCAATGGCAAAGCTCCGCTCAAGGCGGTAAATACTGCGCACCTCTGTGAGCCATTCTCTGCAGGCAGCATCGCTGCCCATGTGCCCGTTGACACTTACCCACATGTCGGGCTAAGGCTGGACCTTTTATATTGTATTTTTCAAATTTCATGTTTTCCCTCCCTGTGTTTTTCAACAATTTCTGACAGTTTTTCAAGATGGAGAATACATTGTTTTTAAAAAGTGGAGCTATCTAGAGCAAGGCTAAGATGCTAAACACTGAGCCGCTCAGAAGGTAGAGCAGCAGTTCTCCACAGGAGCTGCAGCATCATAAAGCCTCAAAGTAGTGTCAGATTTTAGCTCTTGGGAAAGGGCTTGCATAGCTAGCCTTTTTTCCCTCCCCCACTATTTAAAAAAGAGAATACCAAAGCAGAAAGCAGACATATGGACAGTGCCTCATATTCCGTGAAGCTTTAGTTGAGCTACTGTGTCCTGGTTTTACTATAATGTAACTTAATCCATGAAACACTGTATTATTTGAAATTGTTCCTCTCCAAAACTAATATTTACCCTCTTTTTACACTTTCAGACAGTAAATCTCCTACTTGTAACTGGATAATCAAAGCTACACTTTATTCCTGCATAGGAAACAAACAGCACTAGTATTCCTAGTGTTACTTCCTGAAATTCTCACATTTTTCAAAAGCTTTTTAGTAAATACTTACCAAAAAGTTATGAGAATATCATAAGATTTAGACATGGCAATACCACGGATCTCTAGAACATTATCCTCCTCTAGCTGATGTAGTTTATCTCATTCATACGCCCTTACATTTAAGAAAGTTTCAAAAATAAAGTATATGGTTCAACTTTTCAATTTTTGTTTTCTGTGCTTTTGCCCTTTTCATCACAACCTTTTGTTCTGTTCAAGTAAAGAAAAAAAAAAAGTAAGGAAAGTCCCTCTGGTCATACAGATTATTACACTGTTAAACAGTCAAATATGATTTGGCCTTCTGGCAATATTATGGCTCTGGAAGATATGAAGTCCATGTATAAAAAAAGAAAAGGAACAAAAAAGGATGAAGCCTGCTGAAAACAGGCATGGAAGTGATAAAGTTCCAGAATCTTCCTTAGAGTGATGAAAGGAAGTCAATCTAGCACAATACAACGTGCTGCTGCTACTTTGTACTTTATTCATTATGGCATTTACATTACTGAGAGTTATATCCAACTTCCATATTGGTACTAAGTAATAAATATGAATTTACATATGTGTGTACCTGTATGATTCAATAAATCTAACTTTTGCCTTTTATGTTGTACAAAACTAAATCCTATAAATAGGTTGTTTTTTTTTTTTTTTTTAAATGAGGGGGGTTTGTTTCCAAAAGACAGGGAAAAAAATCCACAAAATGAAATCTTTGTTGAGAATTTTAAAATCCTTCCACAAAATATTAAAATGAAATAGTGGTATGAAAAGCTGGTGATCTAGTAGACATCGATATTCCTTTTTGATTAATTACTGCTTTAAATGTAGTCAGTCAGGGACATGCCACTTCTAGAGAGTCAGGAACATTAGATGATAAAAATACACTTTCTCTACTTTCAGAACTAATGAAGGAAAGTGCAGATAGCATTGCAGTAGAGCATAAATGTAATATTTCTGTGCAAACTTAAATTGAGATCATTGGAATCACAGTTAAGATAATCCAATAGAGTCAGACACAGGTCTTCAGGGTTGACAAGTTCACCTAAACATTCTGATGGATCTTATGGGTGCCGAAACTAAATAGTTGTATTAATCACGATGGGGTGGTGCAGCAAGGTTTGGACCTAGTTTCCAGTCATGTTCTCATTAGTGACTTGTATTTAAGGCCTGCTGTGTTCAACTCACCCTTACTGCTGTGGGAAATAGTGGGTATTAATTTGCACTCAGACAAAACTCCCACCGAATGCGCTGGACAGCTCATTGTTTGTTTTTTTAAACTCCTATACAGCATCAAACACACTATTATAAATCTCTATAATCTTAGCCTTGCAGATGAACACTAAATTAACATAAAAAACCAACATGAACTTAGTTTTAGGTCCAAAAGTTTAGAGAATGTTAGGCAGAAGCACAGCTCTGGAAAACCTGCCTTTAGCACACTGATGTGTGAAAGAGCATCTAAACCAGAGAACTTGGAAGAAGAGAAAAATGTTACCTTTAGAGATGTAAATAGGTAATTCATGCACACTTCCTCAAATACCAGCTTTGATTTCGGTACACTTCTCCAAAAACAAATCTGAGGAAAGAAGCCTAACCAAATTTAACTTTTATTGCCTCTTTTGTTTTCAGTGTCTTTATCATAATGCAGGGAGAAACCAAGCTTCTGCCTGAAAGAAATACATTAGAATACTGATCGCTGTCTGCATCGAGATGTGTTACATTCCTAGTAATGAGGTAACCCTTTGCAGGCTTCCCATCACAGTCTCTTTGTTATGAACAAGCTTCATACATTTAAAGTGCTGAAAAAGCCCTCAGCAAATAGGTTTAGTTGATTATCATAATATCACCCACTAGTGCTATTATGTTGGATCAGCATTTACATTATAAATTTCTATTTTAGGTGCTAGATTTCTAAACTGTGAAAAAAAGGCTCTGAACAGAAAGTTGATATTCAAGGAGTAATTTTTGCATAGATTTAAAATGAGTAGTGCATTCATCAGAAAAATGGTATTTAATTCCTAGTTCAAGCCGTGGTACCAAATAAAAGCAACTTATCCAAGAATTTATTTTCCTATTTGTTTTCCCCTAAGAAGCAGAAGCAGAATTAGGGTGACACAACCAAACTTTTATACAGGGCACTTTTCATGTTGAACCTTTTTCTCACATCCAGGGTGTCTTTTTATGTACACCTCTGGACTGATTGCAGGCATGGCTTTATGCATACTGATAGTAAAGTTCTTTATTCAAATAAGCATAACACAATGACTGGACAGATAAGTCCTGTAATACTATGTATATATTTAATACTTTGAGACTAACAAAGTAAAATGGCTGAGACTGTTTTCTTTGATTTAAAAATTCTACTTTATAATGGCTATTTTTATTTTTGTAAATCCTTCAACAAGAGGTGAAATCCTGGCTAATTAAAGTCAGCTGAGTTTTGCCATCAACTTCAGTGTAACCAAGAATTCACTTACAAAAATCTTAATTTAGTAAAAAAAGCTCTGACTAACAGCAAGTGCAATCTGTTTGATAGATGATGTATTCTATGTAGCTATATACATTACAGCTCACAGCAGTACAACAAGAACAGCTTTAAGCTACTGAGTAATTAAGAAGTGACGTATTTGTTTTTAAGAACCGATTTAATGTTAAATATTGACATTTGTGCTGGTCCATCAAATCCGTAAAGCAATTTTTGGAAAGAAAATAATAAATGGACTAGGCCTTTTCATTCAAGTATTTAAATCTAGATTTACTAAGTGAAAATTTAATAATTCCTAAACATGCATTAGTAAGATAAATCCTAAGTAGCATTGAAAACGCACTATGCTGGCAAAAATAGTTCTCTGTTTTGCTCTTAATCCTATTATATATTCTTGTCTCTGCCAAAGCCTTCAGCAAAAATATATTTGTAGGTACTGTTAGATGTCTTGCCTAGTGTTTTTCTACAACAAATATAAAGTTATATATCATAAGAAATATTTTTTCTTTTACAAAAAAATGGTTTATAGTTGTAATTAATAGTAAATATGCATAATGAACTCTTATAGTGAATTAGACTTCCTAACTTTTAAATGTGTAACTCACATATTCTATCAGCATACGTTGCCCTGCCAACAGCAAGTTTGCAAGACGAAGGAAATTACTCTTCAGTGAAGCTCATGCTGCGGTGACCTGTTGCTAATTATTGTTAATTATATAATTTTTAAAAATTTATAAATCATGGAATACATCACGAGAATAAAAAAAAATATTAAAAGGATTATTCTTACATGAAAATGGTATTTTAAGCTTTTTTTATAAGAGAAACATTGATGTAACAGCATGTTCCTGACATGCCATTCACCTTGCTACTGCTGAGCCAAAGAAGAAGAGAACAGAGTAAGAAGCTTCTTGAAGTTTTACTTTGTTAGGATAATTTACTTGTACCCCATATACAGTGAATACAGCAATAAAGAATGTTAAACCTTTACCTCTCATTTCATATTCTTCCTGTAGAAGCAAAATACTCCCTATATTAAAATACAACACCTCCTATATTAGAATTTTGAGGAGTTTTTACACCACTGGAGGAAAAACTTGTCAAGAGAGCAGTTATTTAACTGTCTTATCTTTAAAGGATAAAGTGGTTGGGGTTTTTTTCCAATCTGTCTTTTAACAGCACCATATTTTATATTATTTTTATTATTACAGAGGACTAGGATGACCACCCCTAAACTAATCTAAATAATCTGGAGTATCTAAAATGCCATTAGACATTTTGATTAGGTGTATAATAAACACAAACACAGATACTTTATCTGACACAATACAATCCAGTTAAATGAGGATTAATTCCAAAGGATTAATGTCACCCTGACCAGCCCTTCATATCTGTCCTCACTGGAAGGAACTAAAAGTATATATTCAATAGATGGAAAGATTTTGTTTTGGAAACATTTAAGGATAATTTCAGGGTTTAAACCTCAGCATGAGCAGTTTCACTTTATTTTGACCCCAGTTATTATCAGTATGTTGCATATTTTTAGTGTGGTTATTATCTTTTATAAAATCAAATATTTTGCAAAAGATTCCCAAACATGTTTCTTCTTGGAATTAGTATTTTGTGACATCCTCTATTTGTTTTTTTTTTATATATAAAATTAAATACAATGAAAAGCAGCCACTAGCTTTATACCCTCATTTTATGCACTTAATCTGCTTACAACCTTTGAAATTTGTTGGCCTATGAAAACCAAAGTGGATTTACATGTGCATTCAAATTGCACTAATTCAGTTTTGAAATTTTCTAGTAAAAAGTCATCCAGGGATATTTTTCCTCTTCCAAACCCATATTACATATAATTTGATAGCAAAACATACTTCAGCCAAAAATCATAAACCAGTTTTAGTAACTACAGTTTTCATGCTGCAATAAAACCCTGTTTAGATCAACATATTCACTAAGGAATTGTTCAGATGTGTGATAATCATTTCTGATTTGTAAGGTACTGGTATAAAAGAGTATACCCTCTCCACAGTAGATACACTCACAGGAATCACACGTGCATATGGAAACACACTCCCTTAAATCCAAAGTTCTACATGTGATAGCATTAGCTGGCAACTAAATTTATAAAGGGCAGCAGAAATCAAACTCACAAAGACGTTTTCCCTCACAAGTCTAAAAGTCTCCCTGCTAAGCTCAGCCAACAGGGAAAACAGTAAACACTGGAAGCTGGTCTTAAACATTTTTGCACAAGTACTGCATTTGCACTGCTATTTGCATGACGCAGAGCACAGGGTAGAGACACAGCAGAATGGCTAATACACACCACCTGAGGATGAAACAGCAACACAGGCAGCAGGACAGTAGGTGTCTACACCCATAAGAGATGTCTACATCCCTGGCAGTGGATCATCTCTTGAAGAAATAAGGTTTACATCAATTTCTTATATATTTTAAGCAAGAAAAACAATGTCTCAGAAGTGGCTGAGATACAGGCTCTTTTACAGGATTTTTTTTTTATTCCTTTGTACCTAGCCATGGCTGAGGAACAATATCAGAACTGCTTTCTTGGAGATCACAAAAAATGTAAATGAATGAGGTCTGTTGGCTTTGTGGATGAGCCAAGACAATACTCAGTGCTGCAAGCAAAGCACTAAAAAACTGCTGCTAAAAATACTTAGCTAAAGATGGTGAGAATTTTTTTTTGCATCTCAGAGCAACTTTGTTCCTCTGAAAGATGACTGAGCAAGTGGCATTGTAAAAACAGAATGAGGCTCAATATAACAAAATCTTAACATCTCTGTGTTGATTTGATTTTTTTTCCACAGCAAATTAAAAAGCAATCAATTTTTTTTTCTTTTATATTAAGGCATCACACCACCTGATTCGGTGAATGGCCTATCTAAAAAGCATAATTAATTGATTGGTCCATGTAGCATATTTTGCCACATAATGAGCCAAACACAGTGGGCGGGTATACTTACAATAGCCTGGAGTTTCAAAATCAGCTACTAATATTATAGCAGTTTTGAAGGTGTAAACATTATACAGTAGACCCTATATTTGAGTTTCATGTTGGCTCTTCCAGATGAAAGCAAACACAAAAATGCTTATCTAAGATGTCTTCCTTGCAGAATGCATCTGTGCATTTCTCCATCACTTTACATCATGAGACATCATACAAGACAAAAGGCAAAACGATGGAGCTATCCTCTACAGTCCCTACGCAAGTTTGGGTTTATATCACTCCAATCTTTCCCGTTTTAAACCACCAATAAAAGTGAAAATGAGTGGTAGGCTGGCCAACCTGATCAGTTTTAAGTATGTTAGAGTAGTTTTAAATTTTGGATATATTTGTCTACTGTCAAATTTATACTACGCTCTATCAAAACATAAAGAAGTAACAGCTCCCTGGTAAAAACATGTTTTGGTACGTCATCTCAACTCAAAAAGCAGCATTCATCCCCAGATGGAATGGCTACTGTGATGTAGCCAGTCAGATATCGGCTTTGGGGATTTCACTTTCAAGACTTAGAATAAAACCCAGTTAAGAGCCGTGCTATCAAAACAATACACATTAGCTCATTAATCAAAGGAAACACAATCCATGGATGTTCTGAAACATAAGTTTCTGTCCCTGTGTTTTCATTTTACAAAAAACTACAGATGGAAGAAAAGAGTCACAACCTAACCTCAGCTCCAAGCCTGCCCTCAGTCAGGGGAACTGCAATATCCTTTGAAATGCACATAACATCTACTCACCTGCTGTGTTTCATTTCAGAGACCAGCACTATCATTAACAGAAATATTATATTTTTTTATCTGTGTACCGTCTTACATTCATTCTCAGCAAAACCAGAAAGCTTTTCTCAACAGGCATATGTCTTCAGCTTCCCCTAGCAAAAGCAAATGATTCCTCCAAAGGATACATGAATGACATGGATAACGTTCCAAATCTTTTTGGAGTGTTCTAAACCCTGTTCCTTTCCTTATGAATGGGAAACATGCATGTAGTCTAAATATCAGTGTTTGGAGTTATGCTCAGAAGTTTCTGAGGGATCCAAACCCTCATTGAACTTCATGGGCATACTCTTCTATAGTTCCACTGTTGCTTTTGACTAAGTCACATCACTAAGGTAGCTAAAATGTGTTCTGTTAGACCTGTGCATGTGCCAAACACACAGTCTTCATAATCACTCCTGCATAAATAAGGCTTACATTCAATTTATTTTTAGATTTAGGACGAAGAGAACAAGATTGGAAGAACTGAAACCATGTTAAATTTATAGCATAGTGAGTCCAAATCATCCTCAAAGTTTAGATCAGTCCATGTAAGAATAAAACCAACATATCTCTTTCTAGCTGTCCAGTAGAAATAAAAACTTCTCCTAATGTCATCTTACTCTTTGTTGATACTTCTCTTTCTTCTAATCCCAGGTCTCCCTTACATAAGCATAATCAAATTACAAGGGCACTATCTGATCAAATTCTTCTTCGCCCATTCTCAGCTTCATCCCTATTATTAGAGTCTCCCCAGTGCCTTTAATTTAATGAAAACCCCTGCAGCCTAAATGTCATTGCCATTCCAGATCCCTATCTTAAAACTTCAGGCCCTGCAAGGGGCTGAATGCTGGTCTGAAGCAGTTAGGAACTGCAACCAATACCTGAGCAATAACCCTCCAGAGACAGGGAAGCAAAGGGGTATCTGGCTCCTCAAAAGGGGTGTGTGAGACATGGAAGAAAGGTTGGGTGGTTGCAAATGATGCTGGGTCTTCCTTAAGGAAAACAAAAAAGATTAAAAACTTGATGGACTTTTTCATTACCAAGCTTTTAGATAGCTTTAGGACAGTGTGGATTTTTTCCTAACCTCCAGGAACAAATCATTCTGATGTTGAAGTTAGATAACAATTTTTTAATTTGGTCTTGAGTTTTCCTACTCATAAGTCAGAGAAGCAACTGTGGGCAAATTTTTACACCTGCAATGAAATACAGGCTCAGTCAATATGATACGGATCTCAAAATGCCTAGTTTCACTCATAAAGAATTGGCTTTCCAAGCGATCTTAAATGCACCAAAAAAATACCTGCCAATGCCATCCTTACCTTTTGTAGCTACTTGCACTGGAAAAACTAGAGACATCCAATGAAGGTCTTATCAAAGATGAGCTAAAAATGTATCCCACTGCCTTTTCCTCTGGCAATTTGGACATCCATGTCAAAGTTATGTAAGGGGGCAGAGATAAGAAAATCCACATATGGGAATTCATACACCCAGTATACTACAGCATATGGCATAGTATAACAAGAACATTTGTTCATTTACACACCACACTATCCCCCCCCCCCATATCCCCCTTTGGGAGCTATATAAGTATTTTCTGAATACTCGTGAACTTTTATATAGAGGTATGGAAAGCATGGCAGAGAATAAAGAACTTCTGAAATGGACAAGTGCAATAAATCGATGTAGACATAACAGAGATAGCTAGCTAAGCTAACTCTTCACATTAGGAACAAATACAAAAGAAAATAATATTTTTTGGTGTGTTTGATCAGCAGGCACAAGCTTCAGGCCACACCAGTCTCGAGACTTTTAGTTTCACCTACTTCACAGGACTTTGCGATTCTTTCGTAAGATTTCAGCAACTCATTGCAAAGCACTTCCTAGAGTAGAAAATTCCTGCTGAATAGATGGAATGTTAAAGTTCCACACACATATTATTTCCACATCATATTATATTATGTACATCATATTCTATCTATGATACATATATAACACATATAAATATCTTTCATACCTTGCATGGGTATGAAAAAAATCACACATATTTATTAATATATAAGGTGTTTCAATAGTATCTAAGAGAAAAGGCATCCAAACATATAAGGAGGCTCATCAGCTGCCGAGCTACATGACAGAGCCAGAGGCAACTCCAGAGCATCAACACAACTGCCTGAGGAGACTGCCAAGGAGCCAGCTGCTGCTCTTGGAAAATCTTCCAAAGCCTTGCATCTGGGTCCTGTTATTGCTGTCCAAAAAAACAACCCCAACAAACCCTAATAATCAAAATTTCATCTTTGTTATGAAAAACAATATATTATGTAATACATTATTTGCATCATGACAAGTTGTATCTTTGCTCACAGATATTCCTGTAGTCTAAGTACACAATATTTTATTCCTGGCTTGCTTGTGGTGCATTCTGTGAGCCTGTAATATCTGAGCAGTTAAGACATTGAGGAAGCAATTCAAGCACCTAATTGTGGATGTGTAGTAGCATTTTAGACACCTAGATCCCAGCTACCACTCCTGAAGGACACAGTTGTCCAACAGGTTCCGCAGATGTCAAAAGCCACTTGAGACACTTAAATGCAAGCTACTGGGTCCCCTCTCAAATAGTAGTTGTGCTTTAATAACAGCAGGGAAGTTGGACTTCATGCAAGACAGCTTTATAGGGCTTTCAAGTGAAAATAGCTATTCAACTTGCCCCTCCTCTGTTTTGTCTTGAGTCACTGGCTTAGGGTAGTTGCAAAATGTTATTACATAGGATAAATATCTAGATGAGATTCCCTTGTTCTACCTATTAAACAATAAAATCACTTCTCCAAATATAGCAGTGGAAGTAAGCAATTAGAATTAATTCCTTCCAAAGAATACTTCTGCAAATGACCTCAGGTCAAGTTTGTTATAAGGCTGACATGACCTGATGACAGTTTTTCACCAGCAGCCTTCAGAAATGATTGAAATCCTGAATTCCCAGAATGTTGCAATGGAACATGCTGAACAGGCTCTGGTCCCTGCTGGTACCTGTGATCTACAGCTGTGCAGGACTCAGCAATACAGTATTTAATCTCCCTCCTTGTGGAATCCTTAAAAATCTATCAAACCAAGAAATAATGACAAACCAACAAACAAACCGCAAACAGAAAATACACTTCTGGGAAAAGTTTTATTTTCCTCAAGTAGAATCTCTCTTCTGTTAAACATTTTCTTTTCTTTACATTGTTGGGAAGCCAGACAAGATTAAGGAAGAACATGAAAAGGATTTAGCCATAGTTAGCAATGCAAACACGCTCTCACTGAAAGTTTAAGAGGGTTCTTTCCTGCAAAACATAGTTATTAAAACACTTCTGAGCTACAGGTTGCTCAAAGAGAACATAGCTTATGCAAACAATTATGTGGGCAATTCTGCTTCATGAGGTTTAAAAAATGAGTCATAATACTTTGCAGCACATGGAGATAAGGGTTCTAGGTGGAAGATATATGCCTGACTTTAGGTAGGAAGTCTCTATGGGGAACCTCAGGAATAGGAAGTGTGAAGCATCTGCAGAACTCTATACCTGTAATGTTAATTAGGGTGTTATTAGGTGCTTCAGAAACTATATAAGCCATCCTTTGAAACCTACAGAAAATCTGAAGCACCTGTTTTACTTGGGTTAATATTCCACTTTATCACTTTCACCTTCTATATGGAGATTACAGGGAACTTTCATACATGCCTGAATCTAAAAATAATTCCATGACTTGAGCTTTTAAAACTTTGGAAGCTTTAGGCAAACTGAATTAGTTTTAGGTTCTCAAATATTAACTCATTAAATGATTTAGTCGAAACACGGATATTCTTTTTCCCTCAGATGTTTATAGTATTTGAGAAAGGTTTTTAAATGAGCCTTTTAAAATACTGCATTATGTTTCTTGAAGCTTCACTGTGAAGTCTGATGAGAGGAAGAACAGTGATTAATTGTAGTTTGCTGTCTTGCATTCCAAAATAGCAATTTTCCAATTTAAATCTCTTGTATATTTTTGTAAGAGTGTAATTTATATTCTCCCTCCTGTGACTTTCCAAGTTAAGACACAATTTAGATATAATTCCACAATATTAGAATTGGGGAAAATGAAGCTCTTTTGACTGAATATTTGAGCAAAGAATGTGTTTGGGGCTATGCCATAAATCATGCTTGTCAGATCCTTCAAAGGAATCATTCTGTACAGTTACCTTGTCTATTATTTAGAGAGCACAGACATTGAACAAGATAATTCACCAGTGCTGCATCTGATCCACATATGGTTGTTTCCCTTTAATCTATGGGTTTGAAAGGATGATCTATTTTCAATTTAACTTCAAAATTGTTAAATTTTATTTTTATTCCCTCATAATTGCACTGCATGTGCATCTTTAGAGACTTCTGAGCTTCTGCACAAAGATGATCTGGGGGTTTCATGATAACTAATGAACAATGTCAACTGAATGGTGCTGAACTATTTTCAAGATGCATAACTCACCGTGAAATTGCTGACACTTTAGGTTAGGTCATGCTCCTGTTCTAAACATTTTCCAGGAAATTTCCTAATGGAAATTTTTTCATTAAACCAACGGACTAATTAACAACAGACAGCCAAGGATAAGGAAGCAATCTGGACTTGTTCCAGAATTTATATTTCAAGTACATCTTTAATAATAAATTAAATCATAAACCTTGCCGCTGGACCTTTAATGTCTAAAAATTACCTATAATCCACTTTCCCACAGACATTAATTTCAACAGAAATGCTTATTTTCAAGAGTTTTATAGCAATAAACATCACATTTAATACAGCAAATGGAAAGTTAAATTCATGATTGCTTAGTGAAATCCAGTTGGAAACCCTAAGAATTTAAATATGCAACTATGATTTAAAGTTCTCTATTTCAAAGGTTTAGAAAGGTTTATTATTTTGATTTCTCAAACCACTAGTTATAAGCTGCAATATTAATTTGCAAAACAAAAAATCACAGAGAAAAAGTGGAATAAACACCATAAGAAAACTTAGCAGTTGTTCTGCGCTGGAGAAAGTATATCATTGCAAAAACAGAGGTAGATGAGACTTGAGACAAGGCTGACAGTAGAACTTTACTGAACAGAAAGATGAAAACAGTAGTACTTACCAACTGTAATGCTTTAATTAGGAAAATACTGTGGAATATGTGTTGATAGTACGTATATGATCTGCACTAAAAATAGTTATGGCAAGTACCCAGGAATAACCATTCAATTATTCACTTTCTTTAAGAATTAAAGACTTAAATTTTTGCATAGCTTTCAAAACTTACACTATGCCCACACCACTGTCTAAAACAGCAATTACAGAAAGACAGACACTTGAGTGAATGTGTCCTGTGATATAAATACACATGCGGCAAAGTATGCCTCAGACTGGACTATACAGTTTGCATGGGTCCATGTGCAAATTCAGGTTTAACTCAAGAGCCTTGACACCTACAGGGCTTAATAATAACCTAATTTGTTTAATGCCAGCTGGAAATATTTATACAAATTGCAGTGGCACCTTTGATTCTGACTCATAAATCCATTTATTATCACCTCAGTCTCAGGTGATTTAAATGCTAAAGCAAAATACAATGGGACGCAAGCCCCTGAGCCACATAAAACTCAAAGAATATTATTCTATAAGCCAATTTTAATAGTAAAATATAATTCTGAAGATAAATTATTAAATATAAGTTAGGAATTTTTTGAAATATTAAACCAATAGGAACTGTGTTCTTTTGAAAATTTCACTAGTATCTATAAGCGTGTTTAAGTCCATAGTATATCTACTAAGCTCTCTACCCCCCCTGTTCAAAAATAAAGGAAGGCCTGAAGTGATTTCTGTAACTATTTGGTATGATTCACCTGTGTATGTAATGACTGCTACTTCCTAAGCCTTTAGAGGACTGCTCCAAGGGCTTATAAAAGTATTCCTAAAGAGTAAAGATTTTCATTTGGAAAGACCAAACTGCACCAGATTGCAAATGTTTTAAATGTCATTCCCAGCTCGTATTTTAACTCCTGTTCTCTACAGTTAGTTGCCTTAATATATATCTTCAAGGCTACGCATAAACATGTCTAAAAAGCTGCTAAACACTACATTTTTTTTGTACTCTTATTTAACACTTTTCGGCTTTGCTTTTTTCTTCTGTGTAAAAGCCAAATATTTTTGTTTAACATAGGGAAAAAAAACCACAAATAAAATTCTCTAGTCACTCAACCCTCCTGGTTTTGAACACATTGTTCCATTGTGACAAAGGCTGTATCATAAGCTCACTTGTTAAAATACTGGTGCACTGATAAACTATTGAAATGCCACTAAATAGTCTATTAGATTCTACTCTGTAAGTAAATCATAGAATCATAGGGTTTGGAAGGGACTTCCAGAGATCATGGGGTCCAACCCCCCTGCCAAAGCAGCTCCCCAGCTCATATTGCACAGATAGGCATCCAGACAGGTCTTGAATATCTCCGGAGATGGAGACTCCACACTCCCCTGGGCAGCCTGTCCCAGAGTTCTGTCACCCTCACTGTGTAAAGGTTCTTCTTTGTGTGGAACTTCCTATGCTCCAACTTGAGGCCATTGCCCCTTGTCCTGTCCCCACAGACCACTGAAAAGGGGCTGGCCATTTCCCCCTGCATCCCATACTTAAGATATTTATAAACGTTAATAAGGTCCTCCTTATTGTGTCAATACTCTGCACCTCCCCATGTTTCTGATAGGCTTCTAAGGGGTGTTATGAGCCTGTAGCAAATATATTGGTTGGTTTAGAAAAAGATAGACTGAACTGAGACAAAGACTATCACCCAGAGAGTTTGCTTCGACTTACTTAATTTTTAATGAAGTGGGAATGTGTATTTGTATCATGACTACATCTAACTCTGAGCAACCATTACCCAGACAGTGATATCCCTCCAGCAGAAGCAGTTGCTAACAGTTTGCCTAGGTGTTATAGCACAAAGCACTGACATATGAATGTCCTCACTGCTATTCTGGGCAACAGCGGTGAGAATTATATTTTTATTTTGAGCTTGGAAAAAAAAATGCAAAAGAAAAACTAATTACAGTGACTAATCAAAGAGAATACTGAAAAATATATTTGTTGCTTGATGGAAACTTAAAATGAAACAAAACCACATAGATTATTTCCTGTTAGAAAGCTGCAGAGTTTACATTACTCTAGCAAACCTGAGCACCTTTTCTGTTGCTCTAAAATTGGTAAATAATGCATTTTCCATTGGATATAACTTTGCAACATAGTTTCCTACTCTGGGAGTTTCTTGATTATATATGTCCTCATACAGTAATGCCCAGTTCAATCCTGTTTGGCTCTTTCAGGTGAAACCGTAATCCAAAAGAACCGACAATGGAGGTAAATAGAGGGCATCCTTTAAAATAAAACCAAAAAGCCAAATGGCAACTAGGTAAACCATATGCATCTAGCAAATAACTCTTTTGCCCAAATTTCAAAGACAGCACAGGAATTTTTCCTGAAGAGCAGTCCCTACTAATAAAGGTTAGCAAAGAGATCACCTGTGTGCCTTAACAGATAGCTAGGGGAATATGGGTTGTTTTAACTCGCACATACTGCTTTTTATCTACACCAGAGAGACATTCATAGACAGGGATGTGTGAGTTCACAGCTCAAACAGGAAGAATTCCTTCATATTTTTTGTTGCACAATCAGCCTGATTATTCCCATATTTGCATGGAGATCTATATACTGTGACTTAAGGATCTGTCACAAGATGCAAAACTTCCATGGTTGGTACGGAATAAAAAAATGCAATTTTTCGTCTACTTGCTACAGCTTTATATCATTAATGAAGGAATATGAGGGAATAATCTTGCTATTGTATATCAAAAGAGCTTACTGTCTGTCCTTGATGTATTTGGTTATTAATAAATTCTGAAATAATAGAATAACTAGAAAAATTCTGTAGAGAACTTCAGTGCCTTCTGACCTCAAGGACTTTCTTGATAGTGATAATTAGCTTTAAAATATTCCTGGGAGATCTTGAGATTCAACGCTTAACTATGATGGCTTCTGTACTGCACATGGAAGTTGTTCAGGGCAACTGGGAGACTAGTCCCTGAACAGCTACAACCTACTTTTTGTTTCAATGTGATCAACAGAGTGGTTGCCAGCAAAATCAAACTTACGTATTAGCATAAATATATGGAGATCTGAAAGGGCTGTTATATACAGCACATGTAAATTATTTACATCTAGTCAACCCAAGTGACTGCAGACATTGTAAGAAGCACAGCTGCTGCTGGTGCTAGAACCTTGAAGCTGTTTCTTAATGTGAATATTCATTATTACACTCCTGAAAGACTGTAGGGGAAAACGCAGTCAATAAAAGTATATTCTGTGTTTTGTAGTCAGTAAACAACATAAGCAAAATACTATGTGGAGGATATAGAGCAGCTGCTCTTTCCAAATGAATGCCTAATTGTGAAATATTTAGACCTCAGCACTATGATTTCCTTAACAATTCTTTTTCTTGTTAGGGTAGATTGGGTGCCCTTGTGCTTTATTTAGATTTTCTTATTTTTTCACCCACATGGTACCACAGTGTCTAAAGCAAACAATCACGTAACAAGGGATTCAGATAATGTAACTTAATAATAACCTGCATTTATACAATGCTTCTTATCTCAGAGCATCCCTAGACACAACATTTATAGCATATGTGGGAATTTTCCACTGATACAGCAAAATATACTTAAGGCATAGGTAATTCATTTGCCACTGACACCTTTTGCATTGATGGAGAAACCCATTCTATATGCACCACCATCTGAATCTTGGCTTTCAGACAGATGAATGGTTGTACAAGAAAGTTGTAGTTGGGAAAGTGTACTTCAAACATTCGCCAGTGAACTCCTAAATGTTATAAAAGTTAATATCCAAGAACTTAGGACTTGTCGCCAGGAACTGGTTCTGACGTAAAGCACGTATGGAAACAAGATTTCCTTGCACAGAAGCAATTCAGTAGCTGTGACTCTGCTCAGGTAGATTCTTAAACCAGTGTGTGTAGTCATGATAGGGACATCTGCTTTCATGCAGCAGCTGGTAGAATCTGCTCTATAATGAAAACTCTCATTCTCAGAACTTACTATGCCTTTGAACACCCCAAAGAGAGCACATTCATAATTACAGTGGCCACAGGTCTAGACTTTTTAATAACTTCATTACTGTTCATTTCACATTATTCTTCAGAAAAAGATTTGGTTTATTTGAATTATACTGACTGTGTCCTAAGGAAAAATATACAGGCAGTTTTATCAGTGTAACAACATTAAAAAAAAAAAAGATATATTTTACTGCTCCAAATACCTACTGAAGTCTCTACAGGAATTAAAAGTACTGTTATTACCAAACCCACCTTTTATTTTCAGAAAATTCATTATAGTTTTTAAACAATGTTTCATAGACCTGAAAGTGAGTGCCTAGACATCCCACAGACAAATTAGAAACAGAACCTTTCAGCAGAAAATATTAGGGTCCATATCATACTATTATTCCAAAAAAGAGAAATTTGCCTAGATAACTTCAGGTATTGCAGGAATTTTTATTTATATTTTTAGGATGGAATAAGATCGCTTGACACTCTAAAATATGGAATTCAGTAAGTGTCATATATATGTGGTGCTAATTGCTGTGTGAATCTTCCCAGCTGAAAAGGCAAACTATGTACTGCAAGTAAATGTTGATGTTCACTGTGAGAAAACTGGAGCAAAGTGTTTGAACATCTGAATATGATCTGATCTCGAAGTACAACCACCTTAAGGCTGCTTTCTACTGGATTAGATCATGTGTTTAACTTTACAAGGAATCAACAGTTACTGTCATCAGAGATGATATTCCAAAAGACAATCAAAGCTCTTCTATCATTAACATCACTAGGAACTTCTTTCATAATGCACTGTCTAATGATATTTATCAGTCATCTCTCCACACTGCTGATTCACCTGAATGCATCTCTACGATCATACCTTCAGACTCTTGACAGTTTCCCTCCCTAAGTAAGACCTATCTACAAAGGTTAAGAAAAAAAGCAGTATATCCAAAGCTGTGATTTATTGGTACCTGTTGTCAATAAAGTCACGTTCTATCAACACATACAGCACTTTCTACCCAAAATGTTTGCAAAGAATAACAGGTCATAGACATAAAACTACAGAAATGGGAGAAAAAAGCTACAAACAACTAAGTCTTAGTTGTTTCTGTGCTTACTAAATGCTTCAAGGTAAACTTCCATACTACATGAATTCTAATAGAGCTGACAGTCAATTTCTCCCTGCCATTCAACGAACACGTTGAGTGTCATCTTCTGGATCTTCAAAAGCCTATTGCACAAAACCACTGTTCTCCCTATCCTATTGGGAGTTCTTTTTTGTCTGGTTTTCATTCTGCACTAGACATTTGTTCCAAATGCAGTTTCTGACCTGTGCTAGGAATAAAATCACGTTCATAGACATCCAGAAGCACGTTAACAGCATGATGTTTCATGTGCAGCAGGCTTTACATACTACTGAAGTATAATGCCAGATGTTCCAATAGATATTTAATGACTATGACATTTCATTTCTATTTATTTATCCACGGAAGGAAATTAGTATTATAGATAACTTTCAAATTATTATTGCACATCAAATGTTGGTGCTAGTTTTCTTCATTTTTTTGCTACTAAATGATAGCAGCATGGGACTTTTGATATAGCTTTATAAATATCCCATATCTTAAAATGTAACAAAGAAATTAAAAATTAATAAATAATGGAGTTGTCTTGCCTTGACAGAGAAATCCACAGTAGCTCTCATTTTTTTCTTGCTTTAATTTTAAATAGAATAAATGCTCCAAGGCATAGGTATCATAAGGACATGGGTGGATGAAAACCAGAAAGGCTACTTAGCCTGAATCTTCCATAAGGAGTTTTATAGAAACAACTGAGGACTTTCACATTTCACAGAATCACAGAATCACAGAATTACAAGGTTGGAAGAGACCTTTGAATATCATCGAGTCCAACCATTCCAATCCTAAGCTATACTATATCCCTAAGTACCTCATCTACCCTTTTTTTGAACACATCCAGGGAAGGTGACTCAACCACCTCCCTGGGCAGCCTGTTCCAGGCCCTGACAACTCTTTCAGTAAAAATTTTTTTTCTAATATCCAATCTAAACCTGCCCTGGCACAGCTTCATGCCACTTCCCCTTGTCTTGTCTTCTGTCACCTGGCTGAAGAGACCATCACCCACCTCTCTACAACCCCCGTTCAGGTACTTGTAGGTGCTGATAAGGTCTCCCCTCAGCCTCCTGTTCTCCAGGCTAAACACCCCCAGCTCTCTCAGCCGCTCCTCATATGATTTGCCCTCCAGCCCCTTCACCAGCTTGGTTGCCCTTCTCTGCACTTGCTCAAGGACCTCAATGTCCTTGTTATGGTGAGGAGCCCAGAACTGAACACAGTACTCAAGGTGTGGCCTCACCAATGCCGAGTACAGGGGCACAATTACCTCCCTAGACCTACTGGCCACACTGTTTTTGATACAAACCAAGATGCCATTGGCCTTCTTGGCTGCCCAGGCACACTGCTGGCTCATATTCAGCCTGCTGTCAACCGACACACACAGGTCCTTCTCTTACTGACAGCGCTCCAGCCAACCTCCCCCAACCTGTAGCATGGCAGGGGCTTGTTATGTCCCATGTACAGCACTCTACACTTGGCCATGTTAAACTTCATCCTGTTGGTCCCAGCCCATCGGTCCAGTCTTTTCAGATCCCTCTAAAAAGCCTCCCTACCCTCAGGCAGATCAACACTTCCTCCTAGTTTAGTGTCATCTGCAAACTTACTGAGGGAGCATTCAATCCCTTCATCGAGGTCATTGATAAAGATGTTGAATAAGACTGGACCCAGGACTGAGCCCTGGGGGACGTCACTCGTCTTTATCCTTATGGTTACTGTGCCATTTGTGGAGTGAGGGCTGGGAACTAAAATATTTCACATGTTTTCCTGGGGGAATACAGCTAGAAAACTAGAAACATGTCTTTATAACATGAAACTTTACACACACAATTCATATCCTTTGTTTGTTTTAAACCCTGGTGATAATGTTTTTAGTGTTCAGTATTTACTTCCAGAGCTTGGAAAGTCTATATCTGGATAAGCAAAAAATACATCTATTTTTTACCTACAACTAAGTAAGGCTATAGCCACATTTATTTCCTGGACCTTTTCAAAAGAATATTAATGCAATTCTACAGGCAATAAATATTTGTCAATCAGAATGAAGGATAATCTATTGAAAGATATGATTTTAACTATTTTAATTCCCTTTACTAACATAAAACAAATATATTTAATTATAACAAATGGCTAATCGGTTCCCTCTTTTTTGTCTTAGCCTTGTGTTCTTTGTTTTAGAATTTTCATTTACTGAATAATAGTTTTAGCTACCTGTTCCTTATCAGCAACTACCCTTCATTATCTGCCTTTTCTTTAATCTTCTGTACTTGCTGTTACTTTTCTCTTCCTTTATTTCCACTTTGCCCATCCCTGCTTTACCTTCTCCACAGAGCTTCTTGTTTAATCTGCCCTACAGAAACTTTCTCTGTAGGATTTATAAGTCCTCATTTTCAGCCAGATGTTTTAAGCATATGCCAAGGTGCCTTGTGATTCAAGGCTTTACAGATGTTAAAGAATTAAAATTCTCCTAACACTCCTTTGGCACAGATTACTCCACAGAAACAGAAGCTGAGAGGTTCTGACCTCCACAAGAAACCAAAGGATGCCTACAAAGGCAGTGCTGAAGTTTAACCAAGCTTTTGTTATTAAGTTTTCACAGTTCAATAGGTAAAAAATACAGAAAAGAAAGGGAGAGCTTTCTGATGATGAGTAATCAGAGATAATCTGGGTCAAAAGCATATGAAATGCAGAGTAAAAATGCACTTGAGTATTTGTGGAGAAATGCAAGGTATCTGAAATTTCAAAAGTTAGCACCAGATGTGCCTGGTCAGGACCTAGTCAGCATTAAACATAACTTTGTCAGATTTGTCTAAGTTAACTATTGCCACAGACAGGCCAAGTTTATATGGGGGAAATCAGAAGGAGGTAGAGGTAAAGTAGTCACGACTTATGCAAAGTGTTAGAAGACAGTGAATTAAACAAATGGAAGCATCTCTGAGGTATGTGGAACTACAGGTTTCTGTATGGCGTGAGCATTCTGGTGGCTCAGATCCATGTCAAGTGACAAATTCTCTCTAGATGCAATATAGCTAAATCATAGGCTTAATCCTGTTCTTATTGGTGAAAATAAGAGCTCCTCAGAAGTAAATTTTCACCAGCTGGAAGAACCTTGACGAAAAAATTCAGCGTTAACTGCTTACAGTCCAATATGGAATGCATTTAAAAAAAAAAAAAAAGGAGAATTTAGGCTTAAAGGAGAGAAAGGGATTTATTTTAAACCTAGATGGAGTCTCAAGTATAATCAGATTTGAATTTAAAAAAAAGAAAAATGGTTAGAAAAATATTTCAAACAAAATGTAATTGTGAGTCCATTCTTTAGTAACAAAAATTCTACTTTCATAGCTATCTACAGCAGGTCATTCAGGATGCAAGTTGTTTTATTAAAATAATAAACAAAGAAGGCAAGATAATGAAGTAAGATACAGGTTGGCTGAATCTCTCTGCAATTAATGGATTAATTAATTAAACTCGACAAAACCAAAGGAAAGCAATAGACAGCTTTTCCAAGAAGCAGTCCCAGTTTGGCAGATGACTGTAACCCAAAGATCAGTTAAGGTTACCTGAAAGCTTACTGGTCAAAAGGAAACATTTACACCACTGAAGTTGGGACTTGCACATTTTTGCTCTGTTTACAGTCACAAGCACATTCAAGGAAGTTAAGCACAGCTTCAAAGTCAAGTGAGAGTGGGAGCTGAAGTCCATTGGAACAGAAACTCATCAAACCTCCAGAAGCCACTACTCATTTTTATGCAGGATTTGCTCACACACAAATTAAGCACGCTCTGTAAGGAGCTTGTCATGGAACTCTGATAGCACAACGTGAGTCGGTGTTAGAAGTTGCACATCTAAGATGAGCATGTTCGTGTATCGGATGTGGTCTGAGCTCTAAATTGTCTCCAAGTTTACTGGCTCTGGGCTTGACAGTTTAGGTTAAAAAAAAAAAGATCTCAAGTGATAGTTTGTCAGCCCAATCAACCTGGATGGAAATACAGAAAAAACTACTACACAGCAAAACAGAATGGCACATGAGTTTCAAAATATTATTCTGTTTGCAGGGTTGGCTTGGTTTTCATCGTTATTTTTCCACAGGAAAGTTGTTTCAGAACAAATTTCTTTGGTTTTGCAGTGAGAAACACCTCACAGCCACGTTCACCTTTAATTTCAGTAATTTCTTATTCAGATTAATGCTTTCTTTAAATGGCAAATTCTTACTTTGAATGATGAGTGATTTTGAAAAATATGAGTGATCATAATAGTCTTCTCACATTCACTATACTGGGCTGTTTTTCCATTTCTCTTATCTACCTACTGAAGAAAACAGAAAGCGGATTAAGGATTTAAGTTCTGCACTGTTTCCATTTCCATAAGAAGCATTCCTTATGAATTCTGCAGATCTGGGGAGTTATACTTCAGATCGTTACACAAATGCTTTTTAAGAAAGCCACAAGTAAAGGAAGAATGTGTTCATTTTCTCCAGAGTGCGTGAACATCGACTGACTTCTTTAGCATCTTAAGTCAGATAGCTGGGGATGCATCTAATAATGACTCCTTAGAGAGAAACTTGTTATCTATTGCTTTTCAGATGTGTAGTGGCAGGCAGGAAGGAAAGAGACCTCACAGCTGTTTAAATGCTACTGTGGCACATTCTTGGGAGCACCTGTCCTACACCAATGCTAGAAATAGGAGGCTATCTGCTCTGTGCTGCCAAAACTGAAGTGCTTCTGGACATACCCAGAAACAGGATTTCAAGTATGCTGTACAATGCTTTAACTTGTCTATCACTGAAGGCCTCACATTTCCACCTACAATTACCTGAAAGGAGGGTGTAGAGAGGTGGGTGATGGTCTCTTCAACCAAGTGACAGGAGATAGAACAAGGGGAAATGGCACAAAGCTGTGCCAGGGCAGGGTCAGATTAGATGTTAGGGAAAAAATTCCTAACTGAAAGAGCTGTCAGGGCCTGGAACAGGCTGCCCAGGGAGGGGGTTGAGTCACCATCCCTGTGTGTGTTTAAAAAAAGGGTAGATGAGGTACTTAGGGATATGGTTTAGCATAGGACAGGAACGGTTGGACTTGATGCCAACCTTGTAATTCTGTGACTCTGTGATTCCCACACAGCCTGTCTTTTCACTTCACCCTTCCACCTCCGCCCTGTGACTACACTACGGATGTGGCTTCGCCTCGTCTCCCAACTGCTCATCCTTGCAGCTGTGCACTTTGAACCATTTTTCTGTCATAGTCCGCAAGACAGTGATTCTTTTCAATATCTAAATCACACTGCTTCTCCTGTCTTCTCACTCTGTTGCCCTCTGGCTTCAGGTTCTTGCTCTGCACTAAGATTGCCACCAGTACCCCATCCTCCTGCCAGCTTCTAGCCTGTTAGGTGAGTCTATATGAGCACTACCAAGGTGAGGGAGTACCAGTCATTCTAGTATCTGATGAGTGTCACCAAATAACAGGTGTGAACAAGGCTTAGCAGTCAGTGTGCAACACTTACAGGCTAATTAAGAAAATGCAATCAGAGTCAAAATGGCAAGTGTCATCAAAGACCAGCAAGAAGGTTGAGCAGGTATTGATGAAAGGTATCATCAGACTGAGGGGAAAAAACAGTCCCATATGTCAACATTATGTGATTCTCTGCTGTGCAGAGCAGGACACCCAGGAGAGGATGCTCACCTGGGGACACCCACCACTTCTCTTCCCAGCTGCATCTTTTCTCCTCTGGTTTGTTATACCAACCTCTAAAATAGGTTTGTTATTTCTCCTTCATCTGCTTCATCTGCTAATTCATGTTTTCTGCAGGGTGGAGGTAGGAGGCCTGAAAAATTGCTAGGTTGAGATTTGTACTAAAAGAAGACATTGAGTTGGGTAAATTCATGTGTTTCCTTGAGTTCCAAACCCAAGCAGAAATGGCACATAGTGGTAATGAAATCAGAAGACACAATGGAGACAAGTGCTGTCCTGTGGTGTGCTGTGAGACATTAAGAGGAACAAATCACCTTATCTCAGTATTGTATGATCAGGACACCTTTGGAAGCCAGTTTATTGCCCTTTGTAGTTTTTGCCCTCTGGCATCTTTTAAGCTAGGGAAGTTGTCTCTTTTCTGTGGCAGTAACCTTCTGGGGTGAATTATCTTGGTTAATATCTCTCATGAAAAACAAAAAAATCAATCAGGAAATCTCATCCTAAAGCAGCTGCTTTCTTCCCCACCCCCCTTCCCGGTCCTGGCGTTCCCCCTGTTTTGTTCTCAAATTTATTACCTCAAATTTTAACACTTAGACTCAAATTCATAATGAAGACAACAGAGGATGGGGGTTTTGCTCAGCTGGCTGTCTAGTAGTCCTTTTTTTAAATGAAGTGGAAGAAGGGAAAGAAAAAGGAAAGGAAAATAAGTTATTCTTTCTCTCATGTGAATGCAGCCATGGGAAACGGTGCTCCACAGGTCATGGGACTTAAATTACAAAGGTTAAAGGCTGGTTTCAGTAACCTCACATCAGAGCAAGTAGCTGCACTTTTCAATTTATATTCTTCCCTCAGTTTACAGAAAGCTGCCTGAGAACAGCGGCATCCTTTGATCTCCCCGAAAGTCACTTGTCTCTAGGTAGGGACACCATATATATAGTCATCTCTTTGTTCCTCTCCCAGCATCCTGCTGGTTTGGTCTTTCAGTTGTTTCCAATCCATCTTTTAGTGTTACATACAAACATGTTCTTCCTAATCAGCTCAGCAAGCTGTCCTGTCTGGAAAGCATGGAACGTCTCTCTAAAATGGCTTTTTAACAAGTTTCACAAGGATGCAAAATTACCTAAAATGATGCTGTAGATGGTCAGATGTAGCCGTCCACAACAGGCACCTGGAACTAACATGTAACTGCCTCCAGCCACGGAAAGCAAATTTGAGAGTAAAGCATCTCTTGGAGAGCAATTGCCTGTGTGCGTTCCTGCTGTGTGAGATCCACATTTGTGAAAAGCAGTATCTTGGCAGGTGACCCCTTGATGTGCAGAAATTTGCAAATCATTTCAATCTAAGCAATTTTCTCATCCTTACCAGAGAGCACTAAGGGTGCAATTGTACCCTGATAATCATAGCTACTGAATTCTGAGCAAAATGAAATTTCAGCAGAGTCAATACTGCTAAATGCTAAAATGCTTAACAGAAACATAATTTAATTAAAATATCCAGAACTTTTACAGCTAAAGTAAAACATCGACCTTTGGTATGTTAGGAACTCCAAACTGGGATTATTGGAAACTGTGGACAAGGATTACATAATGTGAATATCTGGCATTGTTTTGATGAAGCCTGCAAAACACAGCAGTGTTCCTCCCCCCAGGCCCCCCACCAAAATGTGAAATTAGAATAACAAAGACTATATACCCTTCCCTTTAATATCTCTCTCTAGATATCTCACTGCCTGAGAAACAAAAGCTTGCTTTTAAATTTCATTATTACCTATAGGTAGGCTCACCTACTCAGCTTTTAAGCTCTCCCCAGAAGCATCTGGTATCTGGCCAATAGTGAAAAGTGGATGAGATGAATCATGGGTTTATCCTAACATGGTAAAGCCTCTGGTCTAACACTGAGATCAAAATGAGAAAGAAAGAAAGAAAGAAAGAAAAAGATAAATCCAGAGCAGAATAATGTAAAATAAAACATGTTGTCAAAGTGTCTGAAATGGCTTAGCTAGCTAAAAGCATTGCTTAAGAAGTCAGCTTTCCTGACCCCAAATAGCACAAATCATTCTCAGCATCTTTCTAGGATTTAGAAGTAATTAGGTGAAGAGCAAGATATTAATTACACGAATGGTTACTGTTCTTTGCACATGACAGTCCACTTTCCTAGATATCCTAGGTATTCATAGGAATTTGGCCAATCAAGTCACCTGCAAATTCTGCCTGTCTGAAAAAGCTTTGCTTCACGTGACAAATATGATCTCATCCCTGCACTCGCATGGTCGTCTGATATGGGAATTTATCTATTTTCAAACTAATACTAAAATATCAATGGAAAGCACCACTCTCTCAAGATGCTCGGCCTCTTCAAAATGGCAATTATAATAGTTTTCTATTAACTTTGTGTCATTAAGCTTCTCAGATGAGCAACAGAGCCGCAGGTTTCAAGTGTGAAGGAATACAATGCAATGGAAATTGCTTATTCAAAATCTGAATGGAGCTGCCGCCTTTTGCATGAGATGATAAAGGTTCACAGAGGGTCCACAGACTGTGTATCTCCAAAAGGGAAAAGAATTGACCCAATATTTTAAAAAAAGGTTGAATAGTTCTTTTTCCATCTTGGATTTCTGGGGTCTTGAAACCTTTTATAAGACACACTTCTCCTACCCACTCCCTATTCATTTCTAATGGTCTTCCCACAAAGTGCTACCTACTGCCTCCTATTCTTTTTTTCTTTTAATTTAACTGTTTTCCAAATTTTTAGCCAATGGTAACATTATGGAAGATAAGTGACTAATGATCAATTTTTAAAAGATTACAGGGCTTAAATCTTTGAGACAGGACACAATAGTATATACTATGTAATTTTATCTGTGAGACATCCATTTTCTATCATTAAACTACACTATATAAAAGAAAAAGCACACTGTAAGAACAGTTATTTCGTCAAACAAAATACTCAAGGATTTTTAAGGAGAGAAAAGAGTGCAAAATCACATGCTGTAAGACTCTAACCATGCAGGAAAAACAAAACCAAACCCTTTTAGAATATTGTTTTAGTTATGGAGTCGTAGTTGTAGGATGTCTGAATGCATACAGGCACTAACTTCCTAATGATTAGCACAGTTTCACTGACAGGCTCGGCTGCAGAATCACAAAGCAAACAGAAATTGCAGCAAATTAGCAGAAGATTTTTATTTTTTTCTTTAAAGAAAAAACTTTAATGGATGTTTTGCCTGAGGAGCTTATTTCGACGACTTCTCAGTAGACAAGACTGCATTGCCAGGAACCACAGAAGCATACAGTAAATTTAATAATGGCCCTATGCTTTCCCATGTTTAATACAGCTACTCAGCAGATGCACATTCAGGCAAAGGTTCTGCACATTCAACCCGGGAAACTAAGCACATCAGAGCAATGAAGGCCTTGGTTTCATTAGGCAGAGACAGTACTCATGGCTGTCTACAAAGACAGCTGCCTCTTTAGAAATCCATCTTGCTCCCAATGAACTTAAGACGGCTTTATCAATAAATTCAATCATGGAATAATTTGGCCTGTAAATAAAATGACCGAGATATACCAAAAGGACTGGGAAATAGTTTTTAAAAAAGGATAAAAAAATAAGGAAAATGTAGTATCATGAGGATTTTTTACTTGCTCTCATTGATCACCATGTTCATGTCTCCCAATTTAAAGAGCTACAATGAAACAACAGCTACATGTTGCAAAGACAGGATAGAAAAGCACTGCCAGGAATACTAATACCAAAGCATGCCATTCAAGTTAAAATTGGCAGTGATTGCCAGTCTCCATTCTGTAACATTTTAATTTACTCTCAGCCAACTGACATTCAGATAGGTAAAAAATTATTTCCTACTTTTAAAAACATCAAAGACATTTTTTCCAGTCTGATCTTTACAATTGCCTCTCCACATCATAAACATAGGACAAATACCAGCACTGGAAGGAAATAGCTTTTAGAGGTGATACTCCATCACGATAGCCACAACAACATCATCACATACTTATTTCACTGTCTGCAGAACTGGCACATATGTTCTCATGAATAAATTCATTAATATCTGTCACAAACATTAATATGAGCGAGCAGCATACTACAAAAACACACTCATTTGGGATGCTATAGAAAAAGGTGCACTTTCAGAAAAAAAAGTGTACCTAAAAATAGGCACTGAAGAATAATAATTATTTTGTTATTATAATCTTTTTCTAATATATCTCTCATTCATGAAAGCAGATCCCAAATGTCATGGTATACTCAATGTTCTGACTGGACAAAATCATTCATTGTTACACTAATGCTGACACCCTACGTGTTTGACAGATTTTCCTTGCAAAGTTCCACTCTTCAATCTGCTGGATAACACAATAGTCTGGATAGCAGAAATCACTTTGTCTGTATAATACTGCAATAGCTTCCGTGAACAGTTTATTTATTTGTGTTCCACTTACATCCAACAGGAAAAAAATCCTAAACTGATGCTACCTGTGCTGGCAGAAAAGCCAGTGAACAGGGGACACATCACCACTGGAGTGTATCTCAGAAGCCCAGTGATTCTCCAGGTCAATATAGTCAGACCCCGAAGAAAACTTTTGGTCTCCTTTTTGGGTCCAAGCTCTTGTTCATTTGTTTCGCTGCCCTGGGGACTGGGGGCAGAGGGGAGATTTCCTGTTCTAACATCCCTATTTCATTCTGTCTTCTTAAGGTAATTACTCTGGCTCACTGTAGGTATACTGGATTTTGACTTAAGGCCCTTTTATGCCAGTCCAAGAGGAAAAAAAAAAAGTTCTCAAAGTGCTTGAAAACAGCCTCAAGTCCACTCATAAATAACTATGGAGAATTACTATCTAAATGTTTACTAAGCTGAGGGAAGAGATAAATCACATTATATCTAAATGGAATAAAAATACTAATAAATAGAAGTTTTGCAGCACAGATGGCAATAGAAACAAATATCATTGCAAATGTTTTCCTTTTAAAAGCTGATTTAAACTGAACATAAATGATGACACAATCTTATTTTAAGGACAAATATAGGTTAAATAATTTGTATATTAGATAGCTGAGCCTTGGCAAAAATAGGCAGTCTGGACAGGAATATGTGTTCTTCAAGATTATTAAACATTTTTATTGCTGGCTATGACAGAGTGGTATACAATGGCTAATGATTTTATGTTACTTTCTGCAAAAGTTAAAAATGTTTATTTTTTTATAACTTCAGTAATTTTATTACTGCAGTGAGATTTACACAGGATTTTGTACTAAAAAGCATGAGCAATATGCAATGACTACTGAAAATACGCTGGAGTGGATTACCATGGTTCCCCTTTGTGCATTGGCAGCACACAACCAAGATTGTAATTACGGTTTGCTACCACCTGCCAACTTGAAGAACTGAACCACATGTTTCCATATAGTAATAAAGAATTCTAAGATTAAAAAGCAAATGAAGGTTAAATCCTAAAGGTCTTCAGGGACCTCTGAGCTGTGTGTTTCTTCTGTACTTTTCATCATTTTACTTGCTCACAAAGATGAAGGCTCTTCCCAGTTAAACAAGCCCATCTAATGTGCATTTTCACACAACTGCTTAGAAAATAGAACATCTGTAATGTGCAAACTCATATTAAACCTCATCTTTGGATTTACAGCTTTTTTATCTTGAAGCAGAAAAAAAAAAAAAAAAAGACAAATTGTTCACACTTTCATTGAAACAGAAACTCAGCTGAGAATTTTATAAGACATCTTAATGTGAAAAGGGGATTACTGGTGTATATATATATAAGAAGACAGGGAAAAATTTTCCAAAATGCTGTTATTGGTCCATGATTAAATTTCCATTCCCCAGTTTTTTAAAAAAAATGCAATTATATTTTTACAGAGTGATGATAAATCTATTTCTTTAGAATCACTTAACAGTGATATGAAGGAATAATTTAAATTAACATCAAGTGTATATTAATCTAGAAATTTTTGTCTTCAAATGCCACTTTTGTAATTCTGCACTGGTTCACATTTTTACTCACAGAACCATAGATGTTAAATTTTATTTCAGAACATCTACATGGGGGGAATTAGTATTTGCTAGTGTATGGATGCTTCTCAATAGCCATATTTCAATTTAAATAAACTTAAAAGGGAAAGAGGTTGTGTTCAGATATCCTGTGGAGTTTCTTCCTCATAATTTCTATCATTCTTAAAGACTGATAGGCCTTACATACTTAGTACTTAAAATCACTTAGAACTATGCTTGAAACTACCCAGCCTATTGCCCAGAATTCATGACCTAAGGTTATAAAACTGCCAACACTTATACGCAAGGTTATCATTCCCTACGGCCTTACACACTACGTCTTATTCCTTCTTTCTTATGCTTTCCAATTTTAAAAACTATTTAACATACAACTCTACCATACTTACACATCAATAGCTTAACTGTGCACAAACTCAACGAGATTACAATCTGTTCCCAGCATCCCCTCACCACAGTAATTATTTCCGGCATATCAAGCTAAAGATGTTGTTCCAGAAGATCTTGGCTTACAGTGCACAATTGGCCTGAGAAGTTTGAGAGTCTGAGATTTGCTCCCAACTGGTCCTCCCCACAGTCACTACAGTTGTGCTGGGGATGCTGAATTACATGACATCCCTTAACAATTTCTGTACTATTCCCACTCCCACCGACACCCCCATTTCAGAAGGCACACGGGATCAGCAGTTTAAGGAAATTTTAAAAGCAGGAACAGAATTCCTATTTTTGGAGAGTTTCTGTGTAGGGTTACGTTAGCAGGGTCTTACAGGAATTTTATGCTGCCACTTGGGATGCTGTTCCTGCTCTAAACATAGAAGAGAGACTTCAGTTATGACTTTTAAAACTGATGTTTTCCAAAGCACTTAATATTTTTACAACATTGTAACTATTACACAACCTTGATCCTGACTTCATTGTTCCTAGACAGTCAAACTGAGAAACAAATTGGAACAAGTCCTGAGATGACTTATTTATCTTGTGGTGAACTTCAGCTAAAGAAGTCACAACACAACAATAGTCAAATTACAAGAAATACCTTTCCTAGACCACTGAAGCTACAACACACTACATTTCTGTTACAGGCCCATGAACCTGTATCCACAAGCTTTCCTCTGTTGTCTGGCACAGAGTATCATCCACAGGAAAAGGTTAATCTTCAGTGAAAATATCATCTCTCTGCCCTGTGCATTTGTTGGGGTTACAGAAGCTTTCTTTGAAGTTGGCTGTCATCCCAGTAAAGCTGCATTAAGTAGTTCAAATTAAATATCACTAGTAATACACGTTGGTAGCAAGTTGAAGCTAGAAAGATAAAAGCTTTGGGGTAGAATTTCAGGGCAAAATAGGATTATGTTTGCTCAGTAGAATATTCCTAAAATTATGATTTCCAAAAATGTTTAGGCCCCAGTCATACAGGAATTAAATGTACTCAGTTCTGAAAGTATCTGAACTAGATCTAACATGCCACAACTGGTACAGCAAATTTAGAAATAATTTTCATTTATTCCTGGTAGTGCTTTCAATTACAGGGATACTATCATTTTGAATATTTTCCTGCTATAAAGACTTTCCCTCAGGGATTACAGAAGGAAGCCTATTAAAATGCATCCCCATCCTTTTAGCAGACAAAAAAAGAAAAAAGAAAAGACTGAATAAAACAGGAAAGATTGGAGCTCCAGGCTAAAGCAGAACTCGGACAAAGAGAGCAAGCAGGTGGGAGAAGATTAACAAATAGTCATCCGAGTAGCCTCTTGAACATCCTCTTCCTTGATTTTGGGATTCTGGCTAAAATTAGGGTGGGCTTTTTTTTTTTTTTAGATTTGCCCAAGGTTTGCAGCTATCTAGCACCTTGGCTGAACTGCTGCATCCTTAGGAATTTCAAACTCGTCCTCTGCCTGTGTGCATATCAATGTGTGGTCTTGGTATATCTATCTTGGTCTCTACGTGTACCAAGCCTAATACTTCTGAGCAGTCTTGAACCCTCTGTGGAAGAGCTATACAGATGGCTTTGTACATGCACAGCAAATCTGCAGAACAAATGTATACTTGTGCAGGGGGTTCTGACATTTCCCAGCAGTACAGCAAACAACTGCTTGAAGGAGAAACAGGGTGGGGACTTTAATTACAAGCAATTTTCCACAATATTAGTAACGGTGAAAGACTAAGGAGGCCCTTTGGCTCCTCCTGGTGTGATTAAGGGTTGTGGTGCTTCTTATTGTCTTCAGGAGAGTTCTGGCCCAAAGTAAAAATCAGAGTTGGCTATAAAACTAGTTCAAATATGTGACAGCCGCTATGAATACAGGTCATGAAGTTACAAGAACAGGGTATTTTTGGTAAGCGCCAAATAACATGAGTATTTAAAGCAAACAAATTAACATGAGCAGAGATATGACCATCTGCCACTTACAGAATCAGTGGTTAAAATCTACTTTCTGATGAATTTTTGACTAGACAGAAAGGCCAACCTACAATTTCTATGGGACCAGAACATCATTCATGACCATAATCAGCCTGAGCCCAAGTTAACATGTTTTGGTAGTCCAGACGAGGGGATAAAGAGGTAAAAAAGGAGAGTAGAAAGAATTACAAGTAATTTAAAAAGCTCTGGGTTTAATAGTTAATTGAGGGAGAGGGAAAATGCTATGACCTTATGTGGTGACTTTGTATTTCACCACATCTAAATTAGTCATTCAGGTGGTGATTTGAGACTCAAATTATAACTGAATTTCAGTTTACTGGTAGCAAGTATCTGTCCTGACCTTTCAGGATGCATATGTACAGCTTTGTTCACCAGCACACAGCAACATTCATATTGTAGAAGTGACTTTTAGAGGGTCTGAATGCCTTCAGCTCCTATATTTAGGATCTCTGGATAGGAGGTAGTGATCCTCCAGAGCTGATACTGCTGAGCAGCGTTAACTTTCCAAACTCAAAGTACTATGACCTCCCTGTGAAATATTTAATACACAAATATCAGCCCATTGATCTGATTAAAAGTTTTCTTAAGATTTACACTGTTCAAAAGGAAGAGAATATTAAACTAACAAACATGCTGTAGGGAGGATTTCCTTATATGGTAAAGCAGACTCAGAGCTTAAGATGATGTGCAAAAGCTATCTGTAAATATTAATGCACTTTGACATTGAATACTGCATATCATACATTTTAAGTGTTTTCTTACTGTGTGGATGTTTACAGTGAAATGATGTGCTTCTTCATCGGTCTGTTTTCAATTCAAAGTATGGCTTCATTACAAAGAATGATACATAAAGGTTAGCAGCATGAACGTTTCTCCAGAATTATCACCAAGCTGACAAGCATCCTTAACACAACCTTTAGATTGCTTTTGTGGGCACCAGGCAGCATTAGCTGTTCTTTACTCTCTTTTCTACAGCTCCAACTTTTCAGTACCCAAGATGGGTATTGACTGCTTTTAATATGAAGTAGTTTTCCCCCGGCTGGGACTTCATTTTGCAGTTACCTTCATTAAGCAACAAGACGCTAAACCCTTGTAAAATTCCTTCAGCCCTAGGAGTATGGCTTCCATCAGTATGTTTTCACATTGTTATTACTTACTCTGCTACCTTCTTTCATAATTTCCTACAATACCTAAGCAGAAAATAGCCATGAAGACTTCCAAACACAACAGCAGTATACAAGATTTGTAAGTCTAAGGCAAAATGATCTAAAACATCACATGTGATGCTGAGAGAATAAGGACACTTATGGATGTATACACTAAGAAAAATAATGGAAATTTCATTTGGATTAACTGCTGGTTAAGTGGTACTGGCAAGCCAAAAGTGGCAAAATCAGGGACAATATCCCTCCTGCAGCATGAGAACAAAATCATCAAAGCTTCAGAAATGTCTGTATGTTTCTTTCTCTGTGCTTTGCCATTACTCCAGTGCATGTGTCCATTCTCAGCTTACAAGGAATTACACCCATATAAATTTCAGGTAACTTTGTTTACTCTTTTTTTTTTAAATAGAAAGTTTTATTTGCCTCAATTTTCTGCAGCACCTGGTGATAATGAACACACAGAAGGCTCTGAAGTTGGTATCAAGCTACCAACAAAATGAGTACCAATTGCAATGAGTAGAGTTCCTCATACATATAAGTAGTTACTTTGAATCTAACCTACCTATCTATCTGTCAAGCCAGAATACATACTGAGGAAGATCAGGTTGCCTTAGTAACCCAAGTCCAGTTGTACAGACTTGAGAAAGACTGAATAATTTTATCTTTCTGAAGCACCATTGTGCCACTGCACTTAAATAACTTACATGAGTAATACATACATTACCAAACTCCGCATATAAACTTTGAGGTATCTCATGCTATGGGTTGTAGAAGACATTGCTTGGGAAAGCTTTTTCTTCTTCTTTCTTACCATTTGTGACCCTTGTGGCTGTCATCTATTAAAAAAGCTAGCACTTACTCATTGTTCCTCTTTTTTGGAGTTTGTTGGAGAGGAACAATCAACACCATTACAGAGATAAAACTCCTCCTCCAGCTGTGCCATGTGCAGCGATTAATCTTGCTCAGAAAACAACTAGTTACCTAAGATTGATTTTAATATATGAGATTGTTGGAATGTTCAGTAAAATCTTAGAAAGAACAGTGGTGGCACTCATCTGGCATGCTTTTTCCTGTGAATAGCTTTTGGCTACTCAAATTTCAGGCCTGAATTGTACATACCATGCTATTAAGTTGTAATAATTGAAAGTTCTAGAGAAATGAATCTAACGATACCCAGCAGAACAATTTTAGTTCCATGAGAATATATTTAATTAACCCTTAATCATTTTCACTTTTATGACACTGGAAACACTTCTAGGATTTGATTTACAAAATTATTATGCCATTAATAAGAGAAAGATACTATTGACATACCAAAATCCAATTTAATTACTCCCTGGATTCCTCCAGAGGCAGGGAGAAGCTTGCAATTTTCTGACACTATGTTCCATTTTTAATATTGTGAAATAGACAATACCTCCAAGTAGGCCAGAAATGTTGCATAATTGCTTCTATCTGAGCTACAAGCACAACTATAACAACGTATTCTGGCTACCTTGAAAATTCCTCTTTGGCTTTTTCTGTATCAAGTATCCCACTTCAATCTTTACTTAATACTGCTTGTTAGAAATATCCTCACATCTAAGAGCTTCTACAATCACTGTCAAGAACTTTCTATTCTTTCATTTTTTGAAGGTACAGTTTGTAGTGTATTTAAGAAAATGGAAATTACTTAACTATTTTAGGCGTGGATAGCTCATCTGGCTGCTCCAGAATTTGTATATAAACACAAAAAAAATCTAAAACTTGTTTTCAAACTGTCAACAAAAGCATGCCTGATAACTTGTACAATGAATAGACTGATAGATGTTAATGAAAGGCCAAAATTTACATACTGCAAAACCCACATGAAACAGAGGAGAAAATAACCTAATAGAGCTGGGCCACTAAAACCTTGAAAAAATGCTGTCTTCTGTGCACCATGCTCGACAATCCTGGCTGAAGCAACATGTGTTCCCATATAATACCACAAGAGCCTGACAGCTCAAGGTGCAGTCTGTCCTGATTGCAATAAAAACAAAATTTAAAAGAAATAATTTTGGTCCACAGCCATGGCTCACAGGCAACACATCTTGCTTTTCTTGCTCTTTTTTTACTGTTTTTGGAATTCTCCTAAACACCTCAATACTTATGCATTTTCAAGACTGTGTGTGTGAAGTCCCACTTCCTTTGAAGTTTATACAAATTAGGCCGCTGATATTTGTCACCAAAAATTCCAGATATTCATTATAGAGAGATATTGGATAAGATAAGCTGAACAAATTGAGATTTCTTCAATTAGTTCATTCCAGCAGCTTGCCCTGCATTGTAATTTTGTGTGCAGCTATCTTTATTTCTCCTGTGTACTGTGAGCCTCTGTGGCAAAATAATCATATCAAGTATTTAGACTGGTATGTTATCAGGGACAGATTTTTTTTAATTCTCAGCTACCAGAGATGGAAATCAAATGTGCTTTAAAGTGCTCCACGGAATATTCTATCCCTTTTCTTAATAGCAGGTTATACATTTATTGTTAGCGAGCAACTGCAAAGTCTGAGCCAAGAATATGTAATACCACTTTAGAAAGTACTACTGAGTAGCTCTTATGGTTAGTTTAGCTTTCATTCACTAGTTAATTAAACTTCTCTATTTTGTATGTATCCTTCTCACAAAAATAGCATTAAGGGTGATCTTACACTCTAGGTGTCAAAGGTCCAAAAGATGCAGTATCCATAACAGTTAAATCAATTAATAAATGTGAAAGAAATGTATGCGGTAAAATTATTTAAATCCATAACTTCTGTAATACCAGACTGATAATGTAAACAGAGATTATGCGAATATCACCCTCTGATTTGCAAACCAGAAGAAGGAAGACATTGTGAGAGGATAATGACTATCCATTTCCAACATCATATGATAGTTCAGAAGACTGTAAAAGTCAGCGACATGGATAAGAGGAATTAATAAGTACTCCTATTTTTCATAACCTATAAATATAGTATGTGATTTTTTTTAAAAAAACCCCACCCATATATACACATACACGATATTAAACACTGCAGACCAAAGGAAGGCCAAGTCTACAGTTATGTGTGCAAATTAAACCAATGCTCCTTTCATTTGGATTATTACATAATTGTTAATTACATGTTCATTTGTCTTATACAGTGCAAAAATGCAACCTGTGTTGATCAGACTTATGCAGTGAGCAAGGCTGGTGTTTACAAAAATGCTGGCTTATTGCAAAAGTTGAATGCTGACTCAATATTTAGGGTTTTGTGGTTCAAAGTATGACCTCAGCATTTCTTAATGCACTCTCCAAACATTACAGTGAAGAGATGATCATTCAGTTCCTTGTGGAATTTTGATAATGTCAAATACTCTAATATCCAAATCTCTCATGAACATTATTAACTAATGCATTTTTACAATGCTTAGTTTCTACTATACTTAGTAACAGCCTAAAGTATCTGCTGTTCAGTGTATTCAATCTGAAATTTGATTTTCTGGAAACATGCAGGTTTCAGTTCCAATTTGGAGTGCTCAGAATGAATCAGAACACAGATTGTCAGTTTAGCAAAACATTATAAGTACCTAAGAACTGAATTTGTGATGATTTAACAATACATGATTTTCTCTTCATAAGTGCGTTCTGGCTACTCCTAATAACCTCCTTGTTTCAAATATGTTTGGAAATGGCTTCCAGGAAGATTGTCTCCATCAGCTTTCCAGTGATGAAGGTCAGGCTGACCACCCTGTAGATTACTGGTTCCTCCTCCTTGAAGACAGGAGAAACATTTATTTTTTCCCCAACTGTCAGGAAGCACCCCTAATAGCTATGACCTTTCATAGGTGTTCAAGAGCAGCGTTGCTATGATCTGTAACAATTGTGGATGCCTCCCATCAGGCATAATTTTGTTTAGCTATTCCCTGACCTGATCATTTGCCACCGAGGTCTTTCTCCAGACTTTTCCACTGGTCTCAGACACCTGGGATTGCTGAATGCGCTGAAGGCTGGTCTTACCAGCAAAGCCTAAGGCAAAGAAGAGTGAATACCTCAGTCTCTTCCATGTGCCTTGCCATAAAGCCCGCCTCACTGAATTCAGGGACAGGTTCACATTTTCCTGCTCTTTCACTGCCAGTAGGAGCCCTTACTGTTACCCTCCACATCCCCTGCCAGATTAAACTCCAAATGGGCACTGACTTTCCTAAACCCATCCCTGTGTGCATGGACAGCATCTCTACATTCTCCTTCGGTCACCTGACCCTGCTTCCACCTCTTGCACACTCCCTTTTAATGTTTGCGGTTTTTTAGAGGCTCCTCCTGCCTTGTGCCACTTTTGCTTGATTTTCTGTGTATGAGGTTGTGCATGAGCGTTCCTCAACTTTGATGAAGTGGTCTTTGAAAATCTAGCAGTTCTCCTGGACCCTATGGGATTCTTCCAAGCAGGTCCTTAAGCGGCAGAGACCAAGGTCTGCTCTCTTCAAGTCCAGGATTCTGTTCCAGCTTTTATTCTCACACCTACCTCTCAAGAACCTGATCATCACAACCATGATCCACTATTCCTTGTTTGTATATAGGAGGTCTAGCAGTATGCCTCACTTTGCTGGTTCCTTGATCACTTGTGTCAGCAATTAAATGCACTCCAGACATCTACACTGCTTGTTCCCTGCCCTGTTGTCCCTCCAGCAGATAGTGTGGTAATTCAAGTCCCCCATGAAGATGAGATCTGTGAACATGAGGCTTCTTCAACTTATCTGAAGAAGGTCTCATCTATTTCTTCCTCTTTATCAGGCAGTTTGTAGCAGATACCCATCACATCATACTAAGCTTTGGTCTGCCCTCTAACCCTAAGCCATAAGTTCTCAGCTGTCTCTTCGCTTGCCCTAGGCTAAGGTCCACACCTTTCTGTCACACTCGGCGCACTATTTTCTCACTTTTTTATGAATTGCCATCTCCATTCTCCACCATTCCCAGTCCTAGCTCTTTCCTCACCAGGTTGGACAGCTTGTGGAAAATATGCTTTTTGCCCCACTTTCACAGCTGGATTCCATCTTTTCCTAGCAGGTCTTCCTTGAACTCCTTGTCCAATCTTCAATGAAATTGTTCCAAATACCCATCAATTACTACATTAACATCCAAACACATTAAAAATCTAACCATCTTTACAGACGATGTTAGATGAAAGGCAGTATCTTCATAACACAATCAAATACCAAGAAAACGAAACACTGTTTATGTGAACCCATCTTATATTACTGACACAGTTCTCTAGTTAAATGAGGTAGTTTGATTTTTCTTGGTAAAGAATCAAAATAAAATAGAATGTTTAAGAAAAGTTTTGTTACTCACAGTGGTTGAGAATGTCACATTCCTAATCAGAAGAGACCACATGGTGAAGCTCTAACCCTTCAGAAATGGATTTTAATGGAAGCATTGACACAGTGCTAGCTATACCATCATGAGTACAACACCAATACATTACTCCCTTATGGTAACAGACAGTGCTGAAGCTGCCCTGTAATTTGGCACAGAACATTTCTATACTAATGTAATGTGACAATGTTATTATGTCTGCTATTTTCTATGCCATAATAGCAGTATTCGTTTCCACAAACATGCCATTACATTCACTAATATGGCTATACTTAAAGACTGCCCGTGTAAAAACAGATGTAAACTTATAGAAAGCAGATAATCTCTTATAGATTTGTTTTGTTTTGCCAGAGTAATTTTCAACTCTACTCTTCTAAAAAAGCTGAATTCCCTGGGAGGATAGCTTTCACCGCATAACCTGCTGTTACAAATAGTTACGATGCTCATGATGTATTTTCTCTGAGGAGTTGCATGCAGCCATCCATTTGTAAGAACAGCCATTAACTGTCCTTTTAGTATAGTCTTCTATATCATCTCGTTTTGTAGGAACAACTGCTACTGGTCTGCTTTACACTTACCAATGTAACACTTCTGTCTGTCACATCTAAAGCGCGCTGTTGCCCTGAATCTGCAAGTGTCACATCACATCAAAAGAAAAAATGACAATCCGTATAGCATCTCGGGGGCAAAACTTCCCCTGCATTGTTTATCTTCCATTAAATAGGAAACTGTAGCACACAGAATGTTCCCACCTGTGCCAGCACGAAGATTTACAGTCCATGGGGACTCCATACTCACTGTAGTAGAGTATCAAGACTTGGAAATAAGCAAAACTTTTGTGTATTCAACTGTGAATGTTCCTGACTGCACTTGTAAAAACTGTAGCTTTACCCATGACTGACCCAGGTCACTTTCTATAGGAATACATGCCTCATAGTTCTCCTTCGCTCTAGCTGACACACAAAGGACACTCTTGGACTGGGAAAGAAACAACCTGCTTCATATTATGCTTATTTTAATAGAATTTAAAAAAAAAAAAATCTTAATTTTAACCTATGCACATTTTCAGCTTGAGTAGTACATTCAGCAGCAGAGGAGTAGTAATTTGCTGTTATAGGAAAGATTAAAGAAACTTCTTGCATACTGTATTAGTGTTATAACACTTTTAAAAAAAACCTATTTCTTTCATTATTTCCTTCAAGCTGTCTTTTGGAAATTAAAGACAAGAATGATACACGTGAAACATTTACATTGGTAAAGCCTAGGAATGATGCCTGTCAAATCTTCGTGCACTGAGGTTACTATGGGAAACGTGCTGAAAGTATCAACTCAAATACAAGCAAGGTAATTTGTGCACATTTATGCAAATTGCAGATGATACAAAACAGGGAGGAGTGGTTGATGAACCAGATGTGTGTGGTGCCATTCAGAGGGATGCTGACAAGCCGAAGAAGTGGGCTAACAAGAAGCTCGTAAAACAAACGGGAAATGCCAAATCCTCCACCTGAGGAGGAATAACTCCATGCACCAGGACATGCTGGGGTCTGACCAGCTGGAAAATGGCTTGACAGAAAAGGATCTGGGTGTCCTAGTAGACACCAAATTGAACATGGATGGGTCAGTAATGTGGTCTTGCCACAAAGGTCAACAGTCTCAGTGGTTGCATTAGAAAAGAAAACATCACAGAAAGCTTGAGAGATGTGATCCTTCCCCTCTACTCAGCACTGCTGAGATGCACCTGAAGTGCTATTTCCTAGCACTGGGCTCTCCCATCCAAGAACCACATGAGCATACTTGGAAGAGATTCAGCAAAACGCCAAAAAGGCAGTTAAGGTCTTGAAGGACGTGAAGAGAGCCTGAGAGAACACGGATGGTACAGCCCGAAGAAGAGAAGGTTCAGTGGGGATTCCATTTATGTTTTAAATTACCTGGTGAATGATGGTAAAGAACACAGAGACAGATTCTTCTCAGTTGTGCCCAGTGACAGGACAAGAGGCAACAGAACTGAAACACACAAAATTTGATCTAAATATGAGGAAAATGTACAGGGAGGGCAAATGAGCACTGGTATGTGTTGCCCAGAGACGTTGTGGAATCTCCAGTCTTGGAGATATTCAAAATCCAACTGGACACAGCCCTGGACAATCTGTTCCAGCTGACTAAAGGAACAGATATTTTCCACAGATCCCCTCTCACCTCAGCCAATTTGTCACTCTAAAATTTCTACTCAAATGTGATCTCTAAGAACTGGTGGAAAAAAATAGTGAGAAGCTGTGGTGGGTTAACTGGAACAAAATAGAGAACAGTTTGTGGTGGGTTAATCCTGGCTGAGGGCCAAACTCCCACCCAGCTGCTCATCCACTCCTCCTGCTCTGACCTTGGTGTTCCCTCTGCTGTTTCTCACTCTTTTTGTTTACTTCTTCTTAATCTGTCCAGCATTTTCATAAGAATGAAATACTTTCCAAGCATGTTTTCATAGAGGTGCCACAAGCATGGCTGAGGTACTCCACTGTGATGTGTGGTGGGTCCATTGGAGCTGGCCATGTCAGGCATGGGGTAGCCCTGGCCTCTCCTCACCAAGGCCATTCTGCATTTCCCTGCTGACAATACCTGGACAAGGAGGGATGCAAGTATCCATAATTTTAACTGTTTTTCTTATGACCTTATTAAATGGTCAATTACCGAGTTTGGTAACAAGAAATCACGACCTATGAAATTCTGATGTCCTGAATACTCAATTTTACATAAAATAGTATGTTCAAATATGAAGTAAGCCAAGGGCCTGCCTTTGTAGCAGCACTGGATTAGATTTCAGCTTCTGCTAACCAGCACTGCTCCATGTGCAATCTGCAACGGAAACACACTCTCACATATCACTCAGAAACATGCCTAAAGCCTTCTGAAGGGAATGGATTCTCCCAGACCTCTTGGTTGCTGAGATAACCTCTTTTCAGATGAAGGGAATTTGTCTTATTTCAGTGCTGCAGAGGTTTAGCATGTGGTGTGCAACTTACACAAGTTACTCAAAACTGTAAGTAACATTTCATAATTCTTCTTTCCATTATGCTCTTCCCAAACACAGCAGAGAGAAGTCTAGGAGCCTTTCACCTATACCAGTCTCACAAGATTTACTTTGCATATTTTTGGTATATTAACTAACCTGAGGAACCAAGATAAAGCAGAAACCATATGTATTGTTTTCCAGAATCTGCATTCTATTATAAAACATCCGTATCAGGGATAAATTCATATTTCATGTTTGTGATACACAGAAATTAAATAAAAATATTTATCTGAGAAAAAAAAAAGTCTTTTTGGCAGACAGGTTCTATGGTAACCCTTTACCATAATCAGAAATAGTAGACAATTATCTGATTGTGTACAAGGTAGTCCATAATGTTAGTATGCAAATGATCCTTCACAGGTTGGATGTCTTTCTATCTACTGTCTATCACAGTAGATGTCTTTCTTAAGTTCATCGGTTCACCAAATTTATGCAATAGCTACCACTTGAACCAATAATTAATGGAATATTCCAGGTCCATACATCAGTTATTCCTGAAACAACCTTATAAGCGGAGTTTTTTCCTTTGCTAGATGTGCAATATATAACTTCTTCATAGTTTTTAGTTACCTTTAGAAGAACTCAAAGATCACAGAAGAACAGAAATAGTAACTTGAAAGTAAAATAGAAAAAAAAATCATTTTTTCCTGTAGCAGATAGAGTACTGAAATCTTTAAAAGTATGTGCATTGCAGTATGACTAATCACTCATTGCTGGGAAGGGCAAACTCATATACACAAAGTAAACTCAAACCTTTGCTCAAATTATCAAAAGTTTTTTGATACCACATTTCATTTCTACCGTGACAACAACTGCTGAGAAACAGGCTGAGATGGGCCATTTCCATACTTTTCAAACATGGTCAAGGGAAGAAAAGTGGAACTTTCATGAGGATAACGAATGTAGCATTTACATAGAATTAACTTTCTAGCCTTGTGCTAGCCCAAATTTGAGCCAAGAGCTTTTTAGATTATAGTTATTCTGCTATTTCAGGGTTTGCCTGAGAAGGTGCACCTTGCTGTAAAATTGGAGAACCAGAACAAGACATAAAAATCCAGAAGGATTGACTAGACAGTTATACTAACACTTTCCACCATCAGTCATTCATTCAGATAAATGTATACAAACAGAAATAAAAATGCTCAGCCATAAAGAAATTCCTTCTTCTTATGGCTGTAAAAAATGTGCAACATTTGGATATTTCAAGTGTGATGAGTTAAAAAGAAAACTTGGGAGCTGGCTTTAATCAGTTACCATGGATCATTATGGCTCTCGCGGATTCCACTTTCACTTCTGCATAATTCTATTTAGATCAATAAGGCTAGATTGGAATAAAACTAGATTATGACATCGGTGAATCAGGCCCCTTATTTTTGACACATTTAAGCTTTTCATGAAAGACCAGATGGTTGGTATATGTTATGTAGTTTTATTCAGATGAAATTTAAAAGAACTAAAATACTCGGCATGCTTTTATTATCGGCATGCTTAGTGTGTCACTTAAAGAAATCTACAAAGGGAGATAATGAGCCTTGTCAACTGTTTCACGGTAATTATAGCCCTCATGATATAATGCCACAAAATTACAATATAGCTTAAGATAATAAAATGTAAAAGGTTTTTCAATCAGGGAAAAAAACCTTATTTGTAACATTTATGCAGGAAAAGGATTATTTCAAGCAGGTAACCATCAGTATATTAGACATGCAATCAAGTGTAATAAAACCAAATTCTGTCAGCATTTGATCCTGCACATTGTCCAAAGTCTATACAGTATATGTCCAAAATTTATACAGCTATGGTCATCCCACAAACCTTATAGATTTTTTGCAGGGTTCACCAGTTCATCTAAATATCTACTATTAAAATAATATAAAGCTTCAGAGACTTGCTTCAAATATCGCCTTAAAGCTCTTGAGGGTTCAGATCAGCATTTTTTTTAGTGTACTTACGGTCATTGCATAACGGTCCACTAAAGGAGGTCATACTGCAGTCACAACTGAATCCATCCCACTGCTGTAAGCACACTCCCTGGTTTGCACACGAATCCTCTTGGCACGTTGTGCTGGGGCCTGATGAGAACATACAAAAAAGGACTTGCACTTTGTCTTCCAAATAATGGCATTTCTCACTGGATCACATTAACTTGTTGCCAACATATCAAATCAAATGAGCGAAGAGTTACCAAGTAAAACACACATAAACTTGCTGATTTTGTAGCAGCACGTAGTATTAAAAGGGTGGGTTCAGTTTTAAGATTGATGTGTCAAACACATAAGAATGCACAAACTGAAGCAGAGTTATTCCAGGTACAGTGGGAATGTTAACTTTGTTGTAAATTATTTGTTAATCTTGTATCAGACCATTAACTGGCTAAAGGTTTTCTACAAATTTCAGTATTATTTTTTTTCCTATAAATACATTTCAAACAGCAAAGCCAGAGGCTAGAGAAAGCAGAGATCTGGGAGATGGAAGTAAAGATTGGGAAGTAAAATTGGAAAAGAAAAGTCATAAAATAAAATAAGAATGAAACTACACTATGCATTGCTTTTAATCCCACAGATTATTTTAAATGATTTAGGTCTGAAATTAAGAGGAGTTTGGGATTCTTTGGAAGGAATGTTGGCAAGTGCTGATTCACATGCTTCAGGGATCCCATGCAGGTTCCTTGTTTACAGGGAAATGCAGAAATTTAGACTACTAATGAACTGGCATGCCAAAATGTGACATAGACATGAAAAACAGAGCTACTCTATTTCTAGAGAATCGTAACTAGACTACTGAAATATAAATAAAATTTGAAAAGGAATGATCAAAGCACTAAAGCAATCACTATACAAACATATTCAAGACTGAAAGCCTTTATGCAAGCTATGCTGGAAAATGAGGGTTCGTGTAGCCCATTGTTTTAGAGGTGTGAAAGACAATCTGAAACAAAATTACACACTTTAGTTCTGAAATTTGCAGAGCTTTTATTGCAGAAATCCAACTGTGCATTGGGGGTTTCAGTCTTGTTTCATACACACAGGGCTATCTACCTTGCAAATCAGCTTTCATCAATGCAACTTTGTCAGCAAAATAAAAAAGCAAAATATATTAAATGTTAGTAAGCAATATTGAAATGGCAGCAAACACAGAAAAAAAACAGTCAGAGTAAAGTGCATGCTGCTGTTAAAGAGAGAAAGAAATGCCATATAATGCAAACAAATTAATGCTAATAGCCATAAATCTTCAGGCAAGCCAAAATAAGAAAGCAGTAATTTGCCAGTATTTTACTACAAATATAATGGTTAATTGAGCTGATGACATGTAATGAAGGAAAATTAAAAGTTGGAGTTTTTTTCTTCCTTGGATAGATATGAATGCATTAGCAGAGTAAATGCATGGCTGAATCCTGACTAGCCATTTGTCATATTCAGATGCACTGAATTCAAGAATAATTAGCACCATCATCCTCTCTGGTCTTTCTTTTGTTTAGCCTTTTCGTTGTTACTGGTAAATGAAGACTGAAATACAGACGGTGAACTACAGATTACGCTGAGCTCATTCACATTTCACACTGACTCTTGACATTATAAGGAAAAAATTGGTTCTGGGATTATAAAATTCTCCTAAATTGTTTTGGAGAAGCCCCATCAATATTCATTTGAAACTCCCACTGCTAGTCACTGATGACAGGGCAAAACTGGTCCAAAGATTATATAAATATTCTAAATTATCCTGTGGAGAGAAATCCACTTAACCCTTCTTTCACATTAAAGCTCCTTCAAAGATCTCAGTGTGGCATTTTCTTTTGATTTGCCAGTATTTCAGAAAAATCCATATCAATATGATTTAAGTCAGTCCAATGGCCTCTTGCTTGAAATGAAGCTCTGCTCAAGCATGCTCTTAACCAGGGCCTGAACAGTCACCAGTGCAATTAAGAATGAGGGCAGTGTATGCTGCATCCCTGTTCTGGCAAAATTACTAACTGTTCTGTTTTATTCTGTAATAACAATAATAATAACAACAACAACCACCACCATCGCCACCATAACTGATTGATGACAGTGGGCGGACATAGGATAGTGATTTCCTTTTCTTTGGAGTTTTTGAGCCCAGAAGTTTAAACATTTGGGCATTACATCACCCTTTCTTGAGCTGGGGATTATAATGACAGAATCCTGTAGCTGACAAGATAAGACACATTTTTTTCTCACCAGATTCTGCTACTCGGAAACTTTACAAAGATGAAGTGAAAATATCTGTAGGTGTTTAAATGTTATATATTCATGCATTTATTTACACTTTAGTTATGCAATGTTAAATTTCCTCATCTTTGCAAAAGTAGAGCAAAAGTCACAAGGACTTAAAAGTGCATAAACTGCAGGACCCTGAGGCACATTAAAAAGCACGTGTTAAAACACATATATTTGGCAAAAATGTAGATAGGATCTTGTTAAAAAAGCAGCATATTTCATTTTTTTATGAAATTGATTCTTAGTACTTTCGGCTTGTCAATACTAGTCATTATTTTTAAACTGTCATCAGGACTTGCTTATGTGTAAGAATTTCATTTATTAAAAGAAGGCTTTTCCTTGTGCCTTTTTTTTTCTTGGGAACAGAAAAGGACTGCTTAATGTCAGTAAATACTATAATATCTACCATAACAGGTTTATATGTTTCTATATATTACAGGCTAAGCTATTTAGTAAAAATATTGTAATGATGTACTCTTCTCAAGCACCCACCTTTTGATTCACATTTATGTAAATATTCTAATTTATTCAGTTTTCACTGCAGACTTTTTAATTGACTGGATTTTCATTTACGTTTGTCTTATGTGAGAGCTTACATGCTACATATTATGCAAAAAGCATTATTAAGTAGCACGTTCCATGGTTTACTATATATTGAAAAAAACATATTCAGTATCTCACCACCAAGAATCTTCATGTAGGTTAATACTTAGAATCTTTTCCTATACATCATTTGATACACAAATTACATTATATATGTGCATGCAGGCACGCAGTGCATTTTTCTTGTATACTTATTAAAGCTTTTATTTTTTTATATCATGCTGTAATTTCTATAATCCTGCTTTACTTACAACATGTAGAGAAAATACAATGGATTTAACTAGAGAAAAACTGGGCTGATATGTCTAACCTGGCTCTGGGGTTTGCAGTTAACGATTCGAAGAGCTAGTTAACATATTTATGTTTCTAGTTGTTAGTTCTATCTGTTGTTGTTCTATCTGTTCTAGCCATTGAAAATTTGTCAACAAGGTGAATTCAGCCAAGTGTAAATTATATTCAATGCTCAATGATAGAAAACAGAGATGTCTATCTGCTTGTGGCTGGAACTTCGAAATGCAAGCCTGGTAAATTGCCACACCAATCCCACGTGTGGGTTTGCAAAAAATGTTCCAAAGTAAGATTTTTTAGCATGCACTTACAATGGTAAAGTTATTGAGAAATACCAATATTTTAAGAATAAAATTCTATTATGCCTTCACTGTTTTTTTGGTTGGTTTGTTTTTTTGGTTTTTTTTGTTTTTTTTTTTTTAATGCCAGAAAGGTGGGTAATTCAGTCCCATCACAGTCTGAAGAACATCAAATCCAAGTTCCTCACTTCTCAAGAAAGATTTTGGAGCAGGCCAATAACTTTACCGAAGGACACAAATATACCCACCAGTACAGTCAGCAGTCTTCTGGATTGAGAATGGCCGTGACTAATATTTATTGTTTTGAAATTATTTCTGCTGCTGTACCCTGGGATCTTTGGACTCAACATCTCAGGGGACTTAGAGAGCATACACACCCCACTGTGAGATAGATGCAAAACTCTCAGCTCTCTATGGATGGAGACAGTCGTGTGTGTACACAAGAGACTTCTAGAAGGCAGCTAAATTTGCAAGTGACTTAAATCATATTTTAGGAGTCAGAACATTTTTTTGTATATCTGATCCTTGGTCTGCGGACAAGAGGCTGACAGATGGGTCAGACAGGAAGACTGGAAGTTAAAAAGGGAGACAGAAGTGTTAACTTGCAAGGGTTAAGCAGAAACACTAGATGGGAATATTTCATTCCTCACTGTTAAAAGATTTCCTTCTGTGGGCAAAGGACTACTGATTAAGCATTCTCTGGGAGCCAGGCAGCACATCTGGTTTGACCATTTTGTTTGTGTCAGGTGATTTAGGTGTTGGAAAAAGCTAACCGAAAAAGGAAATTTTTGTATGGCCTTTATTAAATTGTTGGTAGCTTTATTAAATTCACCGATAGCTGAGTTGTGCCTCTGGTTTAAAAGGTGAACTTGCACTCTAGGCCTGTGGCAATGTGTCTTTGAAGTACATAAAATTCATTTAGAAAATTACATAATTTCAAAGGAAGCTATGAAATGCATAATGGAATTAAGGTGTACTTTGACTCTCAGAAAGGATGGTGCAGGCATGGAATTTGCTAACATCATTCAGAAAGCAGAATCTAATTTTCAAAACTCAGTGACAAACTAATTTATACATATTTTTTCCATTCTTGAAAGAAATAAATAGTCACAAAAGTTAAGGAATAATAAGTTTTGAATTTTACATATTTCTATGTGCTCTCAATAGAATTTATATTGGTAACTAGAGGCAGCAGGTAAAGGATAAAAAATTTCAACCTGTACAAACTTACTGTAGGCACAACAAAAGATGGGAGAGAATTTACCCAACAGAAAGTTTTATCTCGTGAAGCTTGAGGAAACCCCCCAGCTCTGCTTAGATTTTTTACAGTGTCTATTTGCAAACTTAACAAACTTGATACCAAAATCAAGATTCCAGTGTGAAACTCTACAGTGTCGTTTACACAATTTTCTGTCCAGAGAAGAACAGCAATTGAGAGAGGGGAAAACATGTAATATTGAAGATAACCACAAAATTCAGAATTGTGTGAATGTGAATTATATGCAGGGACAGAGAATTTATTTAAATTATTCCATAAATCATAGTAAAAATAATGTGGGATTAAATGACAGTTGGAAAAATAGCTAGAGATTGACACTCTTGAATTACATAATGCACCTCTTCTAATTCTGCCCTCGCTTAAATTCCATGATACTCCAGATGAGTCAATAGAGATATTAAAAATGTGAGAGAAAACATATTTGGCTGTTACTGATTTCAGATAGGAAGGCTCATGACAATGCAAATCTCAGGGGTGAGCAAAAAATAGAGAATATGGAAGATTGTTCTCAAAGCAGTTTCATAAATTAACCTTGAATTAATCAACTCAAAATGTCTGCTTTAAAAATGGAAATAATTAGCTAATATCTCAGCATTAGCTAATGCCTAAGTGCTATGAAGATAGAAAGGAGTTCATTTAAGCTTACTGTTATTGTTTCTATCATTAATTAAAATATATCATAAATAAACAATACATGCAAACTATTCTGCCACTGAAAAAGAATGGAACATCCTTAAACATTTAAGAAGTTATCTCTTGCTCTTAGATCAATGTCTGTGCTGTAAGGCAGGCACCCAATTGTCTGCATAATACTAAAAAACATGCAGTCATATTGTAAGACAGGGTCAAACAAGATTAATTAGAAGCCAGTAAAATACAGTCTCTCTATGTATGGAGTGTACATATCAACAAAATTCTGCAGGATTCACACAATACTTTCATTATGATATTAAAGAATAAAATATTAGCATATTTAATACCTTCACATCCTCTTTCTATTTGCCCATTGCAGAAGAGAGCATCTGAGATCAGATCTGGGAGCCGTCCGTTCAAGTCAACCGATGCAAGACAGCCTTGGAATCCCTCTTTTGCATGCACCAGTTTTGGCAAGGACTTATACATTTCTTTGGCCACTCCTCCAATGTACAAATCACCTGTTGAGGAAAAATAAATATTACTTATAAAAAAAAAAACAAACCCTGAAGAATCTTTGACTTGCTTGATCTGGTGTTCTTGTGCTCAATGACAGCTATCTCAGAAAAACATCACAGATTCGTAGGGGTTGGAAGGGACCTCAAGAGATCATCAGGTCCAACCCCCAACATCCTTTAAGACAAATGTAGAAGAAAATATTGATAGCATGTATGATGCAATAAGACATTGCAGGAGTATATTTTTGAAAAGCATATGTTAAATTTACATTTGTATTACTTAGAAATATTTTTTATAAATTACTTTTTTAATTACTCAAGTTCCTGGACATGTCATGTATGTACCAGCTCATATATAGAGGAAACATGCATCTATTTTGCAGATGACGATTCAGTTAGAGAATCTGCATCTAGAAATGCATCTAGCACTGATACATGATGTTAGCATGCTCAGGGAACCTGTCCACAGATCATCCTGATTATGGATTAAGCACACTGAGAAGGCAGCAAATGGAGCACCAAGATCCAACTAAAGTCTATACATCCAGAGTCATCCATTTAAAAGCACAAGAAAAAAAAGGTTTAGGGAAGCAGAAGACTTAGTGAAACCATTGCCAAGCAGCGAAATGACTGATTCTCCCCATCAAACTTCATACCCTGTGTCATCCATGCAGGAACAGGGGGGAGTTAGGTACCTTTAAATAGCATTCTCGACACTGACCAAACAGCATTTGCCAAAAATACATATATTATTACAAACAGCTTTCTTTGATGAAGCTCAGGCAACTTATTCAGGACTTACTCTGGAAGGACATAACTATAACTTTCCCTTAAACACCAAGGGAGAGGATGCTTTTTTTTTTTGTTTTACAACAATTCAGGCTGTGCCTTTCTTTCATGGGTTTGGTGTCTCTGGCAGGCAGAACAGTGCTCTTTCAAAGGAACATAACCTACCTCCCTAAAGTGCAGCTTATGTGTCAGACTATAGGTTTAACTAGGTGCTTTCCAATTGCTGGAAATGCACTGCAGAAAAGAGTCAGATTTGCTTGGCCAGAGAGGGGAAGCATGATCAGCGTGAACACAGCCCCAGTTAAAAGGCTTCAGTCCTTCTCCTGGCAGGCAAGTTGTGCTTGATTCTTTCAGCCACAGACAAAAAAGGAATAAAACTGAGGTTTCCTACATCCTGTGTGAGTTTACTGTCCTGCTCTGTTATCCTCTAACTCGGAGAAAGCAGACACCTTTGCAAGCTTGGTGGGAGTGCTCTGAGCATGCCTGCAGGCAAGTCCCCTTAGGCTCCCAGCAAGAGGGCATCTGAGCTTCTGAGAACCTGTTTCAAGGAAGGTGCTTATGGGAGCATATGACTGTCAGACATCATCCGGTGACACAGTTCTTACTCCTCCCTGGTGACATGCTATGTGCTAGCATATTTTTTCCATAGACTATTTGAATACACATTCTAATCTACCTTGTTCTTTCCAGTATCTCCCCCAGTCTGGATGATTTTGAAGCCTAGGATACAGGATGTACCAGAGTGTTTCAGCATCACCTCAAATGCAAAATTGTTCTTTTCCCAAGTGTTTACCAAGCTTTGCAGGCAGATTTTATAGCAACAGAATTCAGAATGTACTAGCTATCATCACTACCCCATGTGTCTAATTTTCATTTCCCTCTTACTGATACAAGCAGCAGTCACACCTTTTCCTGGTTCTCCTGGCATGCTCGCTTGCTCACAAGGGAGTGCAATTTAGTGTTGTTTGCAGTGGTTACAGTTTGTCTGTTGTTGGCCTGAAACAAATGTCTATCAGATTGTGAAAAATTTATAGTCACGGTGTACCAGGCCTAAAACTCCACAGTAACTAAATTAGTGAAATGGAGATAAAAAACTTAGCAATGTGCATATTATTAGTCTCATAAGACATCCAACCAAAAGTCTTAGCAACCATTATAGCACTGTGGTCTAAGATACCTCAAGTTTTCTTCATTCCACATAGATAATTTGAAAAATAAGACATTGCTTTTCTCTAGAGCTTTGAGGTACAGTATCAATCTCAGAAGCACAGTATCAGACATAACAGATTAAAATATGGTGATCCGTATGTTCCAACAAATAGGATGCAATTCATTCACAGCAGAAAAACTTCTGCTTTTTTCAACCAGATGAACTGGAACCAAAATAAAACCATCTTGCCTCATAAGCAAGGTTCTTCATCTTTTCCTTAGATGGAACATCTAGAAAGTAAAACCCTTCCAGGTTTCCTGAAGTTCTGTGCTTTCAGCCTTCGTTAGCACAGAATACAAAGGTATAAACATCTTGTTTGATTCAAAAAAACTTAAAACAGGGAAACTCCAGAGAACAATCACATCTATGCTAAAAAGGTTATACTTGTTCTATTGGACATGACACATGCAGCCTCTTCTTAAACCTCCAAACATGTATACTGTCCAAAGAACCATTTTTATTCTGTGACTGGTTAAACCTTTAAAACAACAAACTTTCCTGATCTCCTGTTAATTGCTATGATTCATCCCTGAAGTATACTGAGATCACTATGTACAGGCATGTAACAGTTGTCAGTTATAGCTAATGGCTAGTAGAAGTCCAGGTCAGTGTGTCAGCATATGAACCTTAACTTGGAATATTTGCTTCTGAAAATATACACTGAAATGTTTTCAAGTAGGTATCATATAGAATCATAGAATGCTTTGGGTTGGAAGGGATCTCAAAGATCATCTAGTTCCAACAGCCCTGCTATGGGCAGGGATGGAAATCAGAAGTGCAATACATTGAATCTAAGTAAAGTGTAATTCTACTCTTTACTTACAGTTCTTTAAGACTACTGATAGTTAGAACTGATCATTATAAACTACTGAAGATACAGATTCCACAGAGAAAGAGGTTCTGAGTAATATTTTAACTCAGCATTAGCTAATGTGCTACACTAAAACATATCATATGTATCAAGAAACCATACTCAGAATTCACATTTCATAAAGTGCATACAAGTATTTTTGTGACTATGGGCTAAACCTTTCCCAGATTTCATATGAAATGTGATTCGAGTTTGCTGCTGATGACATAAAAACAGAGACAGAATTTTATTAAAGGATAGGCTCTGGAATTAAAACTCAGATTTTTTTTTTTTAAGCTATTTAAATTTTCTCAGTTACTTTTTCACATCTGCCATAACAAATGTTTTGCACAGCTACTATTATTTCAGTTAATCACATGCTTCATTTTCACATTCATCTCAATGAAGTAGTTTCTGACTAAACTCAATCCACCTCAATCTATTAGAAATTCAGACAACACAGAACTGCAGAAAACATTGTTAACTAAAATATTTGTATACTGAATGTGCATTAGCAGAGGTTGAGAAAAGATGCAGCTTGTCCCTGCTCTATTGAAAAGAGATCAGAGGAATCAATAAGAGCATGATAGAGATTCTCAGGTTTTCTCCTTTTTATTTCTAATAAGTACAGCTTTACTACTGGAAATGGTACATGCTCTAAACCAGGATTAATCCCTTGTTGTGTGTCTGCCTACTTACCCTTATGAATTGCATGTAAATTATTTTATTAAGTTAGGTATCACAGTTCATCAAATCAATATTAAGAGATCATGACACTATCTAAACTAGCTGCAGCCTTACTGCAATACTGCTGCCACTGAAAATGTGTGACCATTTCTGGAGTTGAGCACAATGCAAAATACTATTCTATTTATTCCTTTCAGCAGATGAGCAATTTTTAAAATACATATAGAAAGAGATATACTTGCATTACAGTGCTAATCACAGTTTCTGGAACTAAAGTTTAGTCATTACCTTTTTTACATATATTTTCTTCTGAAGTTTATTTTGATTTTTAAATGTATTCCTGCAAAAGTCTCTTTCTCTTTTTCATGACCATCCTGGCTTTCTTTAATTTATAAAGGAGAATAACCAATTTGATATATCAACTGGCATAGGTAAAGTAGAAAATAGTTAAGAAATGGGTGAGGGAATAGAGTGCTCCAAGATTTCCTTCTGATCTCTGGAGAAGCTTCAAATAATGCACTTGATTTGAGAGCAGGTACTCTTCAATCTCACAACTCTCTTCTTACTTATATTAGGAGTCAGTAGAAAGAGTTATCCCCTTTTATTTAGAAAGGGAGGATTGTTTCTTCTTATTTTTCTGAGGCCCCCCAAAAAAAAGTGTGCTAGAGCGTATCTCACTGGCACATTAATTGCAGGCCAGAGGAAAGCAGCACTTCAGAGCTATACCTATAAATCATGGCATTATAGCACTGGTCAGTTATTTCATAAGCACTGACAAAGAAAGTTTAATGGATACAATTTATATCTTTTACACGTAATGAAGATTTTCATTTACTCAAACAGGAGCTTTCCTATTTACACCTATGCATCTCTTCTCTGACTTACAGCTGATTTGTGCTTTGATGAACAAGTGAATTTAACACAGAAACAAATTGCTAGCTAATAAAGGAACTCAAGTTCTCAATGTATTCATTATTGGAATAACACTTAATAAAAACTGCACAGAACACCACACAACAGTGAGTCACACACAACTGTTGGTGAAACAAATACTGCCAAATCCTTCTGTAATAACTCCTCTTTTTTTAATCCCAAATCTCTACATTTCTTCAAAATAAGAACTTTGCAAATGTTAAACCAAATAATTATAAAATAAAAATTGAAGATACTGTTCTAGTTGTTTCTTTTCTGAATATGTAGCAGAAGTATCTTTATATTTGGTACTACTGACATTCCATGGGGTGACCTGTGAGCACTTCTCTCTTTCCTGATGCCCACACTTAAAAATTCTTAGGTGATATGTGCTAGTGGCAAAACCTGTTCATTTAATATAACAGCTATCACTCTCTTCAAGTACTAGGGAATTATTATCCACATGTTTGTAATGGTAACAGCAACATGTAAATATGGCTCAGGGAACGAGCTGTTTAGCCAGGATAGTGTTAGGCTTCTTTACTCTCCAAAACCTGTATCTTTTGTTGTACTGCTGTTTGTTTCTTGAACAATGTTCATTCCAACATGGTTCCATATTTTAATGAAAACAAAACAAAAAGAAGGAAATAAAACAGTAGAAGGAATTGCAGCCTGACTTTTTCACAACCTGTAAAAACAATATCCCTGGAATGTTTTTGTATAGCTGCACAAAGACACCTTCAAATCCATCATTCTCTCCAAAAGCAGACATTCTGTCCCTTCACATCTTCTTGTGCTGCTGGTTCCAACCGTACTTTCAGCTCTTCTCTTCATTTCTCTTTCATTTTAAAAGAAATTTCTCTGTCTTGTTTCAAATGTCGCATTGTACTAAATCACTATTATGACTAGGAACAAGAGTGCTTCTATAGTGTGCTAGAGTGGTATTACTCCCCAAGAAAGAGATGGATAGCCCTGGCATAGCCTGGTGGATTCTGAAAGTGCAACAGGAATATCCGCAATTCCTTTATATAACATGTGAAAATGCAAAGGAACATCTGGCTGTGGTGAAGCCAAGGTGTCAGGCCCACTTTTCTCCAAATACGCTATTTCAAAATGATTAAGCGTGTAACAGCTTCTTCCCTCAGGCATGCAATGAGGAATGAAGTCTGGAAAGGCTGAGAAATACAATAGGAAATGCCTAAAGTTGAAAGAAAAAAGCCCTTACTTTCTTCAAGTCCTTCATAAAATGATGTTTTGCTATTACAAGATCAATAGAAATCACTTCATAGTATCTTAATAGTTGCACAATGAAGCATTAGGTGGAACTCAACATAAGAACCTCACAATTCCAGCTATAATAGGAAAAAAGTTCTTCACTGAAAGGGTTATCAATCATTGGAACAGGGAAGTGGTTGAGTCACCATCCTTGGAGGTATTCAAAAGGTATGTAGATGTGACGCTTAGAGACATGGTTTAGAGTTTGAACTTGGAAGTGCTAGATTAACAACAGTTGGACTTGATGATCTTGAAGGTCTTTTCCAACCAAAACAATTATATGATTCTAACTCATGGTATTTTTGAGGTAACTGAAATGTGAAAATAAATTATTCTCACATAAGCAATGACTTAGACACAATAAAGAACATCCTGATCTTGAAACAAGGGACATTGTCTCGAATGAAAATGTCAGGTAGGCATCTAGATGCCTTTGACATTCAATGAAATACAGGAGCCCACTTGGCCTTAATAACCTTTTCCCTTCTCCAACGTACAAAAACACCTACCTACCATTTACATTGTGCAATATGCAGAGTGGTGACTTTTCTTTCATATGTGGGGTTTCAACCCACACTCTAGAAGAGGAATTGAGCCTGAACAGCAGATGAGTGGTGATTCTAGGCACTTTCATTAGTCATGACTAAATGTTTACTTTTTGTTCCATATTTAAAAAAAAATAAATTTGATCCTTTAAAAATGTTGATGAAATATAATTGTTCTTTTTTGAATAAATCAAGAAGCCTGCTGTGATCATAAACCAATAATAAATTGAAGGACAGTTGATAAAGACTTAAATGATGCATCCACACAGCTTCTGCAGCACATACGCTCCAGCATATGGCTTTTTAAATCTCCCTTTACAGTAGAGAATATACACTTGCTGCGCATTCACAGGCCTGTTTGGTGCTAGAGCCAAGCATGACTGAATTTTGTCTACCACTTGCAAGGGCACTTGAGGGAAGACATGAATGTGTAAATGTAGTGTTTTATGCCCACTAATTCACTTCAAAGAGTCCATTCTGTAGCTTCAGTATTGATTTGCGGTTGAAATCTTGGTTTTGATGTGATTTTTTTTTAAAAAAAGAAAAGTAGGCTTTCCAAATATTTTGCCTGTTGGAGTGATGAATTCTATCACTTTTAGATGCTCGCTCACCTTAGAAGGGAAAGGGTAGCTAGTTTACTTGTCCAGGTTTTGCTGAGTTATCTATCCCTTCAAATAGTTTGGGCAAAACGCAGTTTTATGATGTGACAGGTGGTATCTTCCATTTTTCCCATTTCCCCTACTGGTGACCAAGCAAGGGAAAACAATTATGGGTTAACAAATTTCTGTTTTGGGAAGAAATATGGGACCCAATCTTCTCAGCCCAATTCTACACTGGCTTTTATATTTTTTCCCTGAATACCCCACTAAAGTTATTCCAAAAAACATAATTACTACCACTGAAAGGCTGGCACTGTGGATCTTCTTTAGTCATCCTTATTGGCATATAGGGCATATTGTAGTTATTCATCAAGAGCATTTAACTTTGAAGATATTTCCTCCTTTGGCTGATACTGGTTTTTTTAAACAGTAACACCGTAATCCACACTGACAATAAAAAAAAGGCAGGGAAGATAAAGAGGTGTCACAGAGAATGCACAGTTGATGGGTGCACCAGGAAGAGCACGTTACTGATTTCTCTTGACACTATTTTCTATGACAGTCCATGCTGAAAATATACTGGCTGCTCTACCTTTCTCCAAGTCTCCCAATTCCATTACATTGCTCTTAACCATGCTACTCTCCTAACTGCATTGAAAACTTTCCACACTTCGTACCAATGTGCTTCTGCCTAGAAACTTTCTTCATGCTGTTGCTGTGCTGCTCACACTGAGTTCTGCAGGAGAATCCACGTTCTTCCACATTCATTCCACCACTTCCACATTTACCTCGTGGCGAAATTCTCATTCCTGTTACACTTTTTGTCTCAGTTCAGAACCACTCAATGGTTCTGCAAATATGCCTGTGCTTCACAAGCAAGTAAATCTGTGGTGCAAAAAGTGTGTGTAAAGGGCAACAGCAACAACATGGCAATGTCCTTATCAACTAAGTTTCCAACAGGCAAAAGTAGATATGCAAAAGGTAAGTGTTCAAGTTTGAACATTCCCCTAGATTTCTCCAGGTTAAAATCCACCATTTCCCCAACAGTCCTGTTCTCAAACAAGTTATTTAAAAAGATGTGTAGGTCTCGTGCTTCGGGACATGGTTTAGTGGTTGGACTTGGAAGTGCTAGGTTAACAACAGACTTCATGATCTTAAAGGTCTTTTCCAACCTAAATGATCCTATGATTTCTTTTGCTTCTTTTTCCCTTCTGGGGACTAGACGAAAAGCACTGGCATTGAAAAAGATTAAACAGATTTAAAACCAAAGCAGTCTGCTTCTCCAATGGACTGTGAGAAAAGCTGGTGATGCGTGTCAAATGGTAAATAATAAAATCTAATTGCCATATAAATGTGTGTGGTAATCTATCTCCCACAGAATTGATGCTATGCCAATTACTCTCTGTGAGGGGGATGGTTGTGGTGGGGAGGTGAGGCATTCAAGCACATCAAACGTCCTTCATTTCTTTCCTGTTCTGACCACTCTGGTATATTGTATAAACCTGAAAAATAGACAAAAATCTAATGAAGCAGGCATTTTCATGGCATAGAACATGCTGATTTCCCATCCTACTGATATTCCTCTGAAATAATTTATTCATTCTCTGATTCAATAGCCTAACACATGCTCTTGGCAGAGCTCATTTTCCAAACAGTGAGGATTTCTCCTCATAAAGCTACCAAAAAAGCTGAGAGGTTACATGTTCTCATTTTGAATGTAGGTTTACAGAGGGAAACACTTTATTCAATATTACCAACTCCTCAAGCAAGATAATCACCTCCAGAATCTAAAGATATTATAAAAGCAGCTCTTTTATGAAAAAGGACACTCAGTCAAATTCCATGAGGATGGTTCTCTCATACCCACAGCAGAACACTTTGAAAACAAGTTTAGGAATGCTTCTCGGTCGGGGGAGGGAAAGAGTGTGCAAGGATTTGGTGTTTTGTATTTATGGTAATTTTTGGTAATTTTAAAGAGCATATATGTTTCCTATATTATCCTTAGCATAACTTTTACTTAGTATTCCAGAAGGGTTTGAAAGAAATTCAACAATCAGCGATGGTAAGAACCTGCATGCCAAACAGCTGTAGAAATGCAGGCAAATCTATAGATTTGTATGTGTGTAGGAAACTGAAAAGAGCGGGGGAAGAAGCAGCAGAAAGCAAAGTTACTCTCCCCATGGAGTGATCTGAAAGACTACTGAAATGTTGTTGACTTCACATAGATCAGCACAAACACTAGGGTGTTTTCTTAATTATTTAATCCAGAAGCACTGGAGTAGATTTTAAATTTTTTTTCCCATCTTATAATTTTGGAAATCTGGACACCATTTCCGAAGTCTTAGCATTGCCAAAATTATTTTCACAGCCTGGTAGACAGCATCGCTCTTTAGAAGCAGTCAGCGACAACTTGCAAAGAAAGGGGGATAAAGGAATTTGCATTAGATCTCGTTGTCCAGTCTCCTGATATTAATCTGCCCATATGTCTTTGCTACATGGGAAATCTCAAGGAAGAGCTCTCAAGTTTAAGAACCTTATTTTTCCATCTATACAGAGGCTGCTTTCCCGGCACTGTCAGGAAGAGAACAGCTGCATTTGGCGTTGTCTATTCCAACAGGTCACATCAGGAAGATCTATTTACTGCTGACAATATTTGGAACACAATGTTATTTCTGCATGAAGAGTTCACAGCCCACTGGCAAGGTCATTACAATTAACTCATGTGTGTTTATTTGAGAAATTTAAGCATTAATACTTGTTCATTTGAGCAAAATTGTGTTTTTATATAAAATACTTATCTGTGCTTCTTAAAGCTTTGTTTCTTAGTAATAGAAATACGAAGGATCACGGCCATTGAGACAATTCAATATCGAGAAGAACTTATAATATAGCAACAATAATCACAGGCTTAACATAAAACAACAGGGAAAATATTATGTGAAATGGAAATAATTTCAATTGACAATGATAGAACAAGAAATCTTCTTTATGATCGAGACTAATTTCGCTCAGTTTTGCATAGCATGAATAAACTACTTTGACAGGCAAATGAAATATCAATAGATTAAGTGACTATTAAGAATCATCAATGAATATGCCAGGCCAGTAGATCAACTGATAATTTAGATAATTGCATGGAAAGTTTACAAGAAGGAATTAATTGCCAAATGAGTCTTTATGTACATGGAAGTACATGTAACATGCATTTGCAAAACCACTAGGGTGATACCAGAGATTAATACTATTTCTTTTAGAAGCTTCAGCCTAGGCTGCTTGTGCACTATTGGGGAAAATAGCGAATGAAAAGGCAAATGTATCAGCATCAGCACCCATATCTCTTACAAAGTGTTTTGGGTTTGCATGGCAAGTTTTTGGTAGCAGAGGGAGGCTACAGGGGTAGCTTTTATGAGAAGCTACTAGAAGCTTCTGCTGGCTCCAAGACAGACCTGATGCTGACCAAGGCTGAGCCAATCGGTGATGGTGGTACTGGGTCTGTAGTAACATATTTAAGGAGAGGAAAAAAGCCCAACTTGAGTGGCAGCTTTTTGCTGGAAGAGAAAGGAGTGAGAAGATGTAAGCAACTTTGCAGCCAACAAGGTCAGTAAAGATAGAGGGGGAGGAGATGTTCCAGGCACCAGAGCAGAGATCTCCCTGCAGTGCATGGAAAAGATCATAGTGAAGCAGGCTGTCCCCCTGCATCCCATGGAAGATGATGGTGGAACAGAGATTCCACTTGCAGCCCATGGGGGACCCCACACTGAAGGCCCCTGAAGGACACTGTGACCCAATGGGAAGTCCATGCTGGAGCAAGTTCCTGCCTGGACCTGCAGCCCATGGAGAGAGGAGCCTGTGTTGGAGCAGGTTTTCTGGAGGAACTTGTAACCCCATGGGGGACCAACACTGGAGTAGTCTGGTCCTGAAGGTCTGCAGCCCATGGAAGAGACCCAGGCTGGTGAAGAAGTACAGCCCATGGGAAGGACTTGCACTGGAGAAGGACTGTCTCCTATGGGTGGGACCCCACTCTGAAGCTGTGAAAGAGTGTGAGGAGACCTTCCATTGAGGAAGGAGGAGCAACAGACAATATGTGATGAACTGACCACAACACCCATTCTCCATCTTCCCCTCTGCTGCTCAGGGGGAGGAGGTGGAGAAATCTGGAAAAAAGTTGAGCCTGGGAAGAAGGGGGGGTTGTGGAAAGGTGTTTTAAGATTTGGTTTTATTTCTCATTATCCTACTCTGTTTTGATTGAGTAATAAATTATATGCATTTTATTTCTAGTTGAGTATATTTTGCCCGTGATAGTAACTGCTGAATGATTTCTCCCTGTCTTTAGTACAACTTGTGAGCTTTTTCTATTTTCTCTCCCTTGTGCAGCTGAAAAGGGGAGTGATAGAACAGCTTTGGTGGGCACCCGGCCTCCAGCCGGGGTCAACCCACCACACAAAGGAACAGAGAAAACCAGAGGCCAGTGAAAAGCAATAGAAGTAAACCAGACAAGAGATCCAGGCAGGATTTTTACATAATTCTGCTGTATGCTACAATGTGATCAGCATTTTTTGAGGATGCAGTGACCTAACAGGACAGGAGTTACATATGACTTACAATGGACTCTAAAAGTGACATTTGGGAAGGTCGTGTGGAAAAGAGTGTGAGACAAGTTGAAAGTATTGGCAGCAATAAGGAAAAGAGCACAAGTCAAATTCCTCTTTCACTGCCATTTTTGAGCCCTGTCAAGGCTACTCAGACACTTCAAGACCTGAAGAACACAGCACCAAGTACAGGAAGCAAGATTTCCCCTCCACCCAAGGATTTAGCTCGGTGAAGGCCTTGAGCTGTAGCCGTGCTCACCACCTGAGCTATGCTGAAAGCAGGACAAGGAAACTGCTCATGAAATACACAGAGGCAAATTTGCTGTGTAACTGGATGTTGGCAGGCTTTAAGCTGCACTGCCCTTGCTGTTAAGACTCGCTCACAGGTTATGTGCTAAAACGGCACTGGAGTACATTTTGCTAATTTTTTCTGCTAGGAAAAATAACACAGTTCTTGGAATCCAAACACAGAACTGTTTTCACTCATTTATTTGTCTCCAATTTATAATTTGCCCATCTAATTACAGCAATAATTAAGCTGGAAAATTTACTGTAAGTATTTCCACAGGTACCCACTCCAAGCCACCGAAATTGTGCCAGAGGTTACGCAGGGAACACACGCCTGTAATAATGGATTTTCTATGTTATGTAGCCAAAACCTACACACAAAAGGAAATGTATAGTGAAAATTCTCTCCCATATTTTTATGGCAACTGGCTGCTTTCTCAGACAACTGGCATCCTGTGCAGCCTCTGCAACACAATCTGTGTCACATCTATATATTGGATTTTCTGTGTATTTGAAAAAAAACAGCATGTATTGATTTATCTTTCCAGGATTAGCTTGGATTTCTGCATCTGAAAACTAGTAACTCTACAATTATTCAGAAATGCTACAGATTCTCTGTTATCTCTACACATTTATATTTCACCTAATGCTAAGCCTAGTTAAACAGAATTATTGGTATCACTAGCAGGAATTAACATTTGGAATTTGGTTTTTTGCTAGGGTTAAAATAATATAGGACAATGGATTAACTGTAGCTGCTTGTATCAGTAGTGTGTATGAAGTGTTTATGCCATAACATAGATGTGTCACCATAAGAAACACCAACATAAAATAGAGAAGAACAAGCTACAGGGAAGCATTTTAACTGAATACAAAGAAAGGAAAAACAATGATGAAAGGCAATATTTTTTGTCCTTTTTAGCCTGCTGGCTAAAAAATATTAGCTTGAACTCCCCCCAAAATAAAATAATTTTAAAAAATCTTGATATATGCTGTGCCATATTTAAGGCAGCTGACCAAGCAAAATATAATAGAATACACAAGAGAAATTAATAAACCAAACCCCCAAAAGCATACTACAGTGTGAAGACAGAGGTTGAGGATCTGCTATGCTAGACCAATTTGCTTACTATACATTACTGTACTGAATATGTCAGGCTTGTTATTCTTTTACTAGTCACATTTCCTGGGTGGTGAATTACAGAAAATCAGCATCTAATATGGTTCATCTTCCTTGCTTCAAATCTCAGTATGCTTTTTCATGCTCTTCAGTATTTTTCCAATAGAAGTCAAGGTTAGAAAATGCACCAGCTATAGAGTTTTACTTCAAAAGCGTAAAAAACAAAAGTATAATTTTCAAAGTGAGGAAAACAAAGGAATGTTGGATTTTATAGGTTATCCTCGCTGCACTACACAGTGCATTTAGTGAAATAACACTGCCCTCTAGTGCCAGCATTAAGCACATTGTCCAAACTTTCTTTTCTTAAAGCCGCATACTAAACCCACCACATTCAGTTTGAAAAAGATGTGGAAAAAAATGATTGCTTTAACTTAGGTATCAGTTCTTAACAGGATTTTTTTTCCTTCTCAGTTCTAATTAATATACTGGTAGAAAAGGAGATTAAACACATATATGTGCACGTGTGTAAATAGTACTTACTGCAAAACATGTGAAAGAATAAAGTGGATGCTTTCTCTACAGCATCAAAAATGCCATTAAACACTATATTGCCTTAATAAACATCGATCTTATTTACAAGAACACAAAAATGTGAAAGAACATGGCCCAGATTAAAAAAATTTGGCTGTATGGAGCGTGAGCCATCCAAAAAGCTTTAATTTATAAACCAAGCATTTCTGATAAAGAGGCTCTCACTGAAAATTATGACAGATAAGATACAGTTTTCACAGTCTTTTTTGCAATCTTAATAGCACTTTCAAGTGAAGCAAACATGTAAAATATCACAAAATCCAGAATAATTACTAAGGTCAGCTCATTATCTGTGACTCAGAGGTAGTTAAAAGAAAATCCAGTAAGGAATAAGTTCTTGATGGAATATTAATATCTACTTTGAACATCCTGGCTTTTGAAATATTAAATTTTCTTTTACTGTTATGAAATGTTGGTTTCCTAACAAGAACATTTATAAAGACTCTTAAAATACACAATACTTTTTCACCTCGCCAGCACGTATTTGATTATGTAGACAGTATTTAAAAAATATACCTCCTTTCAGAAAGATATTTTCCTCTGATGCAAATTGGCTTTTCAGAAAACTGTCCTTACAGCTCATTACTATAACTTATTTTAAAATATACATGTATATCAATTTGGTTTATAAAAATGGATCTTAAGAATCTAGCTGCACCTATAAAATGTAGATTTAGACCCATAAAACAAAGTTTATCCCTCTCTGCAATTGAAATTACAACACATTACATATTTTGGTGAATATATAAAGATGATTCATTACATCTGACAACTTGTATTTATAACTGATTCATCGTAGGACTGATACATATGTGGTTTTATGTGGAATACTGAACAGTAGGGGACAGGTAAAAATGTTCTCTGATTATCTAACATAGAGATCACCAGTTCTGCAAAGACTTTGTAGTCATATTGCAACACTTGGGCTTTGGTTTCTGTATGCTATTTAACATGACTTATGTTCATGTAAAAATCAAGCCTGTTTTGATAGACATTTCTGAACTACTTTAGTCCTCCAATTATATTTTTTGTATATATGGACCATCCCATCCAATGTTCTTACCGTTTTCCACGTTTTTTCTCCTGTGGCATCTTCACACATTTAAAGTTGTACCTAACTGTGCATAACTACTACTGAACTGGCATTGTCAGGCTAACATAAAGATGATATCATCTCTTGTGATCATATTACTTATTATCAAATAAAACATTGTATATGGCATTACAAAGTAATATTGTACTTTGCAGGTTGTCGTTCCATAATGACCCTCGTTGTAGGTCATATAGGAATTTCTGTACTTACTTTTAAGATCTAAATTTCTGGCTCCTGCTGTGCTCTGTGTTGTGATTTTAGTGTCAATCTTTACAGTGTGGAGATTGTTGGTATCTCTTGATATCATCACATTATGCCACTGGTTGTCATTCAGAGGTTTATTAGAACTTCCTTTGATGAGATTTGCACCATTTCCCAAGTCAAATACATAGTGTAAATATCTGGAAAAAGAAAAAAATTGGAAAAGTTTCCTTTTTCTTTACATAGCAAGGGGGCACTAATTAATATGTCTAATATTTCCTATTTCCTTGTACTCCTGGTGCTGGTACAATCAGAAGGTGACAATGAATGCCAAATGGGAAAGCAACCTTAATTCAGAGAAATCACCATTCATCTAGACGAGTCGAGATGCAATCCCAAGGTTCTGGAAAGTAATGAGCACTCCACGTACCAGCACACGCATACATACGTAGAGAGAGAACAAGAGGAAGGCTACAAACTAGTACTTCTTTGTGGTAAACACTACAGAAGTTATACCTATTATTTATTTTCATATTTTTCAGGCATCTAACTTCATCTGAAAGAAAAAGTCACAATAAAGCACATGAAGTTTGACATGAAGAAATATTCAACAACCGTGTATGTCCAGTCAGATGAAGATCTGTATCCTAATTTTTCCCTTGTGTTTCTCCTGAGTATACATATATACAGACTGATTTTTCCATTATGCTAATCCATACATACCCTTTTACTAATTCAACCACAATGAAATCATTTCCATCGCCACTGTTATAAAGAATCAATCCATCCAGAGAGGTTGTTTTGAACTGGAAAAAAAGGTGCATAGATGTATATGCTTGTAGCGTGGCCAATGCAACATAACTTGCTTTTGTTTTAAAGGTTACAGGATCTGCTATGATGTTCCTGAACCCAAATCTTGCATTTAGCTCACAATAATCGATGTCTCCGTTTTTACATAAGTCAATGTACGCCATGCCATTAAATGTAAGACTCTGTAGATGCCCAATGAAATTAGAAGGCACAGAAGACAGGTAGCGCCGTTCTGTTATTATTCCTGTTTCTATGTTGTGGAATTCCAGTCGTGTGTGATCACCAGCCATTTGACCTTTAAATAGCAACAAGAAAACACATGTCAGCAAATGAATGGGAGGTCAAAACACACATCACCTGATTAAGTCTCTGTATCAATTTCATACTTTTCAGAATGGGCAAAGCCAGTTCTTGACTCCAAAGACAATTCTTATAACTTCACCCAAACTACTGGTAAACGTCTGGGAGGCTTTCTGCGTTCAGGGTGTTTGGGTAAGGCCAACAGCAAGGCTTCTATGCTGAAGCACAATACCACAGTATACTGAACTGTCAACAAAATCCCTCACTTTGCTTACACTTAACCAGATGTGTGGTTTTATTCTAAGCAAGTGCACTTAACACAACTTGAAGAACACAAAGGCAAATCTCAGAGCTAAAAGTACAATGTTACAGTTTCATGGAAGCAAGGCATAACAGTTTGGAGGATATTACTCCACGTTTTGCTTAGAAATGCATGATTTGGAAGAGGAAAGAAGGATTCCTGTTTAAGCTCTCTTAGGTACCTTAACGCTGTCCCAGCTGCAAAGCCCAGCACTGCAAGGCTGGACAGAGTCTTCCTCAAGGAAATACAAAGCTACAACTTGCTTTGTACCACAGGGATAAACTGTGGGACAAGGGGGCAGAGCCCAAGAGATGGACAAAGCAGAAAGTCTGTAGAAAGGGTGTATAACAGCATCTTACAATCCCGAAAATAGCAAGGGACTTGCTTAGATCAGAAAGATGGCCAAAACCAAGCCTCACAGCTACCTTTGAGTTTTTCTTTGCCGTGCAAGGACTCCTGCACAGCAGAAAGCATGAAATTTGCTGACTGCAGAGCTAATCTGAAGGATCAACACTGCCAGGGTACACCATGTACAGGCCAGGTAAGCTTTTAAGCTAGTTATTAAATACCTTACCCAGCACATCAAAGTTGTGAAGATTTCCGTTTTCTAACACAGCTTAGATTTTTTTTCTATGCTTATTTTAAAGAAGTAGGGCAGTACTATCACAAGGCTGATTCATGGTCACATTGTGTGGGTATGATGACAAAACAGCTTTTTATTACTGAGAATTTTTACCACTTAATCTACACCTTTTCCAAACCATAGACTAGATTTCCCAGTTCCTTAAACGTTTTGTGTATCTGGAATAAATACTGACATGAAAGTTATCTATAACCAAGTTCCCACAGCTGCAGTACAGAGAGGTGTTGACAGGCCAAGTTCCCTCTGTCCTTCCCTTCATGTACTACTCTAAGAGGGCAAAGTGAGCCCTGACCCAGGCTGGATGTGCTCAGTGGCAGTGCAGAAAACCCTGAGGAAGCCTTAGACAGCTGTACCTTAGACAGCTGTACCTTCATAGGTTTTATAAGCAAGTGCCCTTGTATGCACTTGTGAACGGGGGACTGATAAGGGCAACATGAATGCAGATAGCTGGGTTTTGCCTGGGGGGATGGATTCACAAACAGGTTAATTCACGGCACTGAGATACAAATACAAGGTATCAGTGAAGTTACAGCGAAAATAGCTCTACAAGCTTTAATAAAATTGTAAAAAAATTGCTCTAATGATGTATGATATTTATAAGCAGCTTACTGAGATTCTGGATGTGTTCTGACCTAACTCTACTGATGTCATTGAACACCATCAACATCAGGGATGTGCAGTCATACAGGCTGAGCACTTTATTGCTCAAGGACAACCCTCTTGATGTTCTTGTTTCTAAAGACTAATTCTGAAGGAACCACTTCTCCTGATGTATTAACAAAGGCAGGTTCTTCCTTCCAGTAATGAGTCATGGAGCTGTCTTGAAAAGTGTCAAATCTGTAACTTTCTGCAAGGCCGAGAGCTGTATATTGGATCACTGCCAGAGAGCTGAAAATCGTATTTTAGAGGAGGAACATTATATATTCCAGTCTTACATCACTTCAGATGGCATTGCATAAATGTCATGGCAAAAATCCACTAAGCTTTGGCCTGTAGCACAGTATCCTCACTACATTCACTACCTTAAATGTATTTCTTTCTTAAGTCTGGTAGTAAAAAAAAATTGCAGAATCTGGGCTTACGCTCCAAATCTTCCTCTAACATTTCAGTTGTACAAACCTGCTAACAGGACTTGAGACATCGTGTAACGCTCCACAGTATTTGCAACTGCAGCGATTAAGAAAAAGAGAGGCTGCAGTTTGTGCTTACAAGGTTGGTTGGTTGTTGGGTTTTTGCTTTTGTATTTTTTTTTAAACTTCTCGAGTTTCCACACAAAATGTTTTACCTTTTGCTATGGGACATACAAAAATGAATTTCTGTTCATAACCATAAGTTAGGTAATCTTGCTATTTTACAACTGTGGTGACCTCCTTCAGTTCACTTATTTTCTATACATTTCTAGAAAGCAAAATGCATCGGGACTGCAAGTATTTAAACTTCTCTATGATGAATAAAAACTTCAAAAACTCCCCTATGCTTTCCAATTGTAGCTATCTATGATTCCGAAAGGCATTGTTTATCCTTACACAAATTATGCATTAGTCAAAGGGAACTAAGCTCAGTACGTAGATGAACTGGTGATATTTTAAAACCTGTAAAAAACAGAAAGTGAAGCTGAATTATTTAACAGCTTCCCCTGCATCTTGAGCTTTATGGATCTGATTTTTTTTTCCCCATGTGTGATACAGGAAATGGAATAAAAAAAAGCTGGATTTTTTTTGAGAAAGTCCAATTTTTCCTCATGCTTCCATATGATGATAACTTTTCAAAGGAATAACGACAAGGTTATATTTTAACCACAATTCTGACTGTTGGGATATCTGAAGAGAAGTTCTATGCCATTTAGAGCAAGAACACTCCAATCTGATATGACAACTCTTACGCTACCCCTTTAGGAAATTCAAAGCTACCACACATTGAATTGCATTGTGCACATTTGACTTTCTGACTTTCTACCAGATGGGAGTGAAAACTTAAGCTCGGCAACACACAGTCCTGCATGACAATAAGGATTGTTTTTCTATGTAGAAATGTACTATTCCTGGCACAAACAGCAATTTTCCTATGCTATTAGACTTTCAAGTTCCCTCTAACTCCCTCTCTCAAGCCAGTTCCTTCCTCACTGATGGAGGAAGCCACAGATGGGCCACACAGCTTCCCGCAGGGAGTTCAGGCAGACTTTTTTCCTCCCAAATACTGAGAAGACTTTCTCCCCTTGGATGAAGAACATTAAACATCTGTGGATTACATAAATGTAGGCACCTTCCAGATCGAAGAATTGAGAGGGATTTTGAGTCAACCAGTCAGCTTCTGATACAGGTACTGGCATGTGGAAAGAAGTGTTGTACCAGAAATTTGGACCCACAGGCAACACTTTTGCGTTATTCAGTAGCAACTACAAAGAAAAGACTCACTGGTTTTATCAGCTAGAACATCGTAGTTCCATTGGAAAGGACCTACAACAATCACATAGTCCAACTGTCATACCACTTCAGAGCTGACCAAAGGTTAGAGCACATTATTAAGGGAATTGTCCAAGTGCCTCTCTAAACACTGACAGGCTTGTGGCACTAACCACCTCTCCTGGAAGCCTGTTTGTGTGTCAGCTATTGGAGACCATGGTATTTAATAGTAACTATAGTTACCTGCAAAGGTGAGTGATTACCAGAACTTGCGGTCCTGTGTTCTTTACTTATTACTTCACTGGACTAGACCATGTATGATAAAAATCTCCTGTTTTCATCTTAATCTTTCACATATATTTTGAACTTTTTTGAAGCTATGCTGAGAAGCTGGAACTGAACCTAATGGTGAAAACACCACTTTTTGGTGGTTTTGTGATCTGTAGTATTCGTAAATAAAAAGAAAATCTGCCATGAGGAGCCCACAAAATCTCCATTTGGTTTTAGACCCTATGTTTTATTCAGACCTAAAGGACTTCCTCTAACTAGAAAAATGTCCCCAAAGTAATCTTATTGTTTCAGTTACCGTTGAAGCAGCACAATGATATTCTTCAGTACAGTTCCTCCAGTACTAAATACTGATTTTCAGAAAGAAAATCCATGCTTTCATGGGAGAATTATCCAAAGCATCATCACATACACAGCCTAAACTTTTGTTTCACATCTGGAAGATCTATTAGTAATTTCTGATTCTAGCTAAGTGTGGTTTTGCAGCTATATGAATACAAAGAAATTGTTTTTCTACCAGTGTCATGGTCTTCATTGTTCTGCTGAGGTGAGGAAAGACTACTAAAGAAGGTATTTTCTTTTTTTAAAGAAGTCAAAACTGTTACCCTGTTAGCAAAGCTTAAAGTGAATGACAAAAGCCATTTAATGCTACATGAAAACAAAGGAACATACCAAACAGCTAACACAAAATTAGGCACATTGTATTCTGGAAGGAATTGGGGACAGAAGCCAGGTCTGTTGCTACTAACAACACTTACCTAACAGAGCAAAATAAAAGTCTTCTCTATTATAATTTCAAAAAATATGTACACAGGATGTATATTTCTAATGTCTGCTAGCATTCACACCCTGTTCGTTCTCCCATCTCAACCACTATTTTAGTATTTGAGAAAAACCTGTTGCCTAACGTTGAATTATTGAGGCCAGCTGATGCAAGATTTAAAACACAATAGAATATCCTTCAAACATTTATGAAATTCTTTCTTACAGCAATGACTTAGAGTTTAACCTTAATATAAACTCAGTGTGTTGCCAAAAGCATTTTACTTGCCTCCTCATTAGCGATGTATCTAATGACTTCTCTCCAATTACTGTACAAAAACATTCATTTAAGTCAGCATGGAGGTTTTCATTAATTTCAACAGCAACGTTAGTGTAACATTAACATCAAGTGTAATAATGCACTTGTAGCAGCAGTATTTCAAGATGCAGAATGTGGATTTTTGATCTTATCCAAGAAAAGAAAAAAAAAGTATCTGTTGCTTTCAGATAAAGGCATTTGACTTATGCTGTTTTTTTTTGCTTTGTGTTTCCCCCCAGTAACATGGACTCACAACGCCACACTACCTGTCATGGCCTGCTGGTCATCCACCATTAACTTTAAACTTTTTCCTCGCCGCACCACACGCACTGTGTGCCACTCATTATCATTGAGGTTATAGCCAGCAAAAAGGGTTTCTGGACCTTTGCCTGTAGGATATGCCAAACAGTCATTATGCAATCTTTAAATCAGTTTACATGTGAACCTCACAGAGAAAGAGAGAGACAGAGAGACAGAGAGACTGGCTGGGCAAATGTTAAAAGTCACATCAAGCAAGAAAATTACAAAGTATAAGCAAACCTCAAAATTTGGAGCTATTACATAAGTGAATTGTATATGCACATTTATCGAACCAGGTTGTTATAAACAGGCACAGTCAACACGGATTCAGTTATTCCTTTCCAGTCCTTGGCAAGCCATTAAGAAATGGCTTTTCTGCTCCTTCATTAAAAACAGTTTGGGGGAAAGGTACAAGTGGTAAATGTGCGTGCATTTGTCTTATATTTTTCTTAACCTATGTCAACTTCTCAGCCTATGTTTGTTCATTAGGACTCCACAGAACATCATCTATTACACTGTCATCCATATGACCCATTAACATTCAGATCCAGTACCTTCTGATGTTAGAAAACCTCCAAACCATGCTTTCCTTTTTCATTGTATTTCATTTCCTTTTTCATTTGTTTTGGTAACCTGATATTTTTGTAAGCATTACAACAAACAGTTTAGAAGCAAGTATAGTCCTGTTTATTACACAATGTACTTGAAATAACTGAAGTATGCACAAATCTAGGAAAGAGGATATTTTTAATACCAAGAGAAAAATATCTCAGAAGATAATTAGTATGGAAATTCTCCCTTGCACTGTTGTACAAGGAGAGACAGAAAAATCCCGATTGTGAGCTACCACTGATATGAGTGGGTGACTGGCCAAGCACTGAACCAATCAATGAACTTCTGTGCTGAGTTTTCGGATTTATGTGGTGACTACCTGAAAGTTAAAGTTAATTTGCAAATAATAAGTTGTGTTCTTCCAAGATTGAGACTTCCATGGACTGTTTTTCAGTTCCAACGGCCTAATAAAAACTGCTGATAACTAAAAGAGTTGTATAATAAAGTATGGAAATATTTGGGTTTTACAGAGTCAGACAATTATCTCCACTACATCTTTCCAGGTGATTATATCCCATCTTTCAGCCTTCTTTTAAAAAAGGGATATACCAATGGCTCTGAAACTCTCCCACATTTCTTTTTGGATTCTTTTCCACTCAGTGCAGGCTAACTGTGATGGAAGAGGTCTAATAACAAATGGAGAGTATATGACATTGTGTAAAATCAAAGCTGCTCTGACTTCAGACTGCACAGAGGGAAAAGACACTGATGTAGCTGTTCAGCATATTGGACAGTTTTAATCTCAGACTTTTTCCATTTCCTATCAGCATTTTTTTATTTGTTGCTGGTTGACTGCCCTGCTTTTATATGCAATTGTTGTTATTTTGAGCATGTCAAGGGATCTCTAGGAATTAAAATACTAGCTACAGAAAAGGCAGTGAGATTCTGATAATATCATGCTGCTTTTTCTGTGCCTCTCTATTGACACAAGGTTAGGAAAGGTGTGCAAATGCAGAAGAAAGAGATGTATACGTACTCACTGATGTCAGCTACCTGCATTATCTGCTCCTTATGTGTTTACTTTCTCTGACAAGAGAAAGGCCAGTTTGGCATAAAGCTTGAGTGAATAATGTTGTCTTTGGAGACACTGATAAAGGTGCAGTGAATAATGTTCTTTAAGCAATTGCTATTATTCTATATTTTATTGGGGGCTTCAATGGAAGCAATTTCTAACTACATTTGGGAGTCAAAGGATGGAATTACCAAAATGCTTAAGGCACTTTAGTAAAAATCTCAGTGAGGCTCAATAGGCCTGCCTAGAAATATATCACTTACCATTATGTTAAACACGTTAGCCCTTCTTCATTTGTTAATCTAACTAAAATTTTTTAAAATATTTTTAAGTAGTTGAACTACTTAGCCTCCCTTATCTCACCACAGATCTCTCAAATACCCAAAAGCATATGCAATTTTAATTTGCTCTCACAATAACAGCCCTCTGTAATGTCCCATTCACGCAAAGGTGCCTCAGTGTATATAAATACCAAATCTGACTTGTCTGGCCACATTCACATAGGCAACTATGTCTATTATCTTTTAATGGTTAGGCACTTGAAAACTCTTCCTGTTGCAGAATTAAATATATGTTTTCTTATGCATCAGTCTATTCCCTTTGCAAGAGTACTCTGAGTAAGAACTACATGTGAGCTGTCCTTGTTTGCAATGCATGCAATCCAAAACTGGATTAAGGTGAACTATGGTGAAAGGACTATGAAAGGGACATGGGTGCACATAAACACACTATGGGAGCAATACACTGAAAACACTTCTGGCCTTGTAGAAACTAGCTACCTTGTATAGAAAAGAGGCTTTTCTTTCCTGAAGCTGAACTCTAACAGAGATTTTTGCTTTGTCATAAAGAGTGCAAGGAACTACCAAATAGCAAGTCCCAGTGTCCACTGTGTATGTACCTGTCACATTGTGTTGCATCTCTGCAAACTAGTATAGTTTTCCATGGCAGCTAGAGAGGTGGATGGAGAAGTACAGATGCCCACCATTCCTGCAGAGAAAGTAGCACTTGGGCAGCTCCTGGCCAAGAACATACTACTGCAGATCAAAGCAGTAACTGAACTTGTGAGCAGTGGATTTAGGACAAAATTAAACACAAAAAAAACCACGGTGTCCTTGCTACCACACAAATACAAGGACAGTGGAAGGAAAGAAACTCAACGTATTTTGTTAAATGGCATTGACCAACCTTAAAGATAGTTTATATTAGCGCTTCCCTCAATGGCTTTTAAATATATTGACCTGAAACAAATTTAATCATCATACTATTGAGATTGTAACAGTTCAGACTCTTTTTCTGTCCTGGTTTATAGTGCTCTAGTTTATTGTGAATCTACCATAAATCTAAGCCTACTATATCATTTGCTCTCAAGTCTTATTCTGACTTTATACTAATCTGGTTCCACTTCATTTAAATCACAATGCAGAAAGTGCTGTTGCTTTTAAGTAGGAATTGGCATATTGCCACCATTGGGGGGGGGGTGTCTTTTTATTATCTTTTCATTAAAATCATTAAATATTCCTCATGAGAAGAAAAGCAAAAGCCCTAATTTAAAACAAACAAAAAAACCCAAACAACAACAAAACCCCCCTAAAAACATTTTCTATGGATTGATACAACCCTTCCAACTCTATGTCCCTCCACTCCTATTTCCCATGCTGTCTTTCCCCTGGAACTCATTTGTCCCTTTCTAGAAAGGACACAGTTAATTTGCTTCACGTATCCAGCACTTTCTATTTCCTGAGCTACTGATTCTCTCAGACACCAATACTTTTATTATAAACCTTTCCTTTCAGAGACAGACTATAACCTGCAAAAATACACTAAGTATCTCCTCTTGCTTAAGTATGAAATTTATTATCAATGTCTATATTCGGCTCTTTTCCCATTTTAAAGGCTTAAATAACTACTAGATTTTATGCATCCCTAGTGTGAATAGATAGTAGCAAATAAAAAAGTATAGGCACTTTTATGGCTCCCACAATTTGCTCATAGTCCATCATACCAGTAAAATCTGCACATCCATTTGAAAGCAGGTAATTGCTTGTACAACCATCTTTTTACATGGGAAAATACAGACTGTGCAGCCAGCTGATAAAGGTACAAATCTTGATGCAACTCATTATGAACTAGGACATATAAGTGTAAAGCCCCAGGCACCCTAAGTTATACCTTTATTAAGGCACTTAAAGTTGAGCTTACTTTGTTTCCAGCACCTCAGCTAGAACCTAACTGCCTTGGTCCTTTTTAAAGTCACAGGAAAAAAGTATAAACCTCCAAAAGAGGAAAAAATACGTCTAATTTTCTGTGTTATGAATATTCTAAATATTTTCTGGATATTCCTTTTCTCTTTACCATGTGAGGAACTTGTACTGCCTAATCCAAGCATTCAAAGAGCCTCTTAACTGATGGTAATCTGCATACTTACTTTTTCTTTTATAGATTTATATCCTGTTGTAATTAAATTGGAATATTTTTTCAATCCACTATTTGAACAGAACATCATGAAAACAAACTGGTGACTTTGAAACAAGATATTAGCTTTTGGCATTGTACCAAACATTCAAAAGTAGTCATCTGAACCAAAGACAGGGATTGTTCCGGCTCTTGCAGTGCCATTCACCACCAAGTTCAGCAGTCAAAAAGTGTTCAAAAATGAAGTATCAAAAGAAACACAAAGTAAATAGAGACTAGCAAGGGAGACGGGATGGTTCAGTGAATGCTCTATTAACCTGTGAAACCCAAGCCAATTACAGGCAAACCGTTACTATCTATTTATGGGTCAGTATATGAAATGCAGCAGTGGTTTCAGACTAGTTTGCTGATGGATAACTATGCATGCTGCAGCAATCAATAGCAGGTGTCGTTTTCCATTTGAAATTTGAGATAGTAAGTGGACAAAAGGAAAAAAACCCTGAGATCACTCCAGTTAATAGAGAATATTACTTTCTGGACACGGATACCAGGATTTTGGATGGAGTCTTCTGGTTAAGGCATATATATACACAGCAAGCTGAAAGGTAAAGCCATCTGAGTGGCTCTGAGAGACACCTAGAAGTATTGTAAATACCTGATGCAGAACCAGACAATTCTGTGCCATCTCATTTATCCTGTTTTCCAGGGCAAATCTAGCATGCCTGTAAATCCAGGTTTCTTTTCCAACAAGCAGCCAGTCTCTGAGCCACAGTGCAAACCTTTTGAGGCATCTATATTGTACAGCAGTCTGCAGCACAAAACGCTCAGAGAAGATTCCTCCAGAACTAGGTGCATAAACACAAGTTAAATAGAGGAAAGCATCTTAATCTTCATTATCCTTCCTACGGTGGTTGGCTGCAGAAACAATTCTGGTCTTCCAAATCACTCATTTGTAAACTTGAATTAAAAATACAGTTGATTCACTACAATAACTGAATTTTAAATGACTGCATCTGCATCATCCTGAATTTCCCTGAGTATGCATGTTTCTTCTTTTTTAAAGATCAATGATGTGTATCAGTTTATCATTTAAAGTTAATTGATAAATTGAGAAAGGCTTATTGTGGGTAATATAAATTTTGCCAACTGTATTTTCTTCCTAACAGACTCGTTCAGAAAGTTCCACAGGAACAGCACATTCACTGAATCATATCAAGAAAAACACATCAATCTGTGCTGCTTGATCAAAATGTTCCAGCCCACAATAGCTTTATTATAGACAAAATTGCTTTTCGCAATTTGGGTAAAGTATTGGCAGTTTAGGGTATTTTTATGACTTTTTAAAACAAAAGTTGACATTTTAGAAATTAAAATGAAGGAGATTAGAAGTTGCTAATATAATTCATTAGTCTTCATTTCATCTGTAGAATAGATTTGTTTATACTGTTCTGAGTAAGAGACATCAAATATTAAATCTGTTTCTGTACATGGACTCATACAGAAATGCAGAAAGCTAAACAAGGTACTTTCAAAAATGCTGTCAGCTTCCTCTACATGACCAAACTACAAAGAGGCCGCATTGAATATTGATCTCGCTCGCTAGTGAGGAAAACCAGCATACACAGTGAATGCACCGGGGAAGATATATCCATAGAGCGATATAAAAAAACAATCAATCCAGGAATCAAGCACCATATTCAGGTCTGAGGACACAAAGTTTTCTATAGTCATTTGCCTGTTTCTTTTCTCTTTTTTTTTCTGTGAACTTGCTTCCCTTGCCCATGGTCACAGCTGCTCTGTATTTCCCCTTTCCCAACTTTGTCTTCCTTTCCCTTAAGCAAGCTACTTAATGTGGAGTGCGATAGCATACATACTTATCCATTAATTTCTTTAAAGCTGTGAGATATTAACTGTTGATGACATTTAAGTATCTACATAGAGCCAGTGGATCAAAGTGGGATGGCAAAATGTAAACAGATGCATTGGACTAAATTAAACCCAAGGATTCTTGGTTGCAACCAGGAAAGGCGCTGATGATAAACCACGGTCTTGTGAAAGCCTGTTCTCTACAAACAGAACGAGAACCACTACTGAATTTCACCAAGCTGGAGAAAGAAATACCATAAAGTAGCAAACTTTTTAAGTTGCAAGTCCTGCACATAAATATGCTCTCAAAACTGGGAAGTGTGTTTTACTGGTTACTAATTGGGTTGAACCATATTTCTTAAAAATAAGAAAAAAAAAGTTTTAGAAGTGGCAGTAATAACTATATCTGAAATCGCTGTGCCTGAGAGGATTAATCTGATTTTGTTACTGCATCATGAAATGTCTATCCCAGCTAGAGACATTTATCAACATGTTACTTAAAATATTTATTGTTAGGAATCAGCTGCATTTTAATTTAGTTTTCTAAGTCATATATCTAAACAAGTGAGACAAAACCTGCCCTGTGGGCATATGATTTTCATTCTTCTTGGAAATAATGAAAGAAAAGTACCTTTTAAAAGCTAAAACCAGAAGTCAGCTCGATCCCTTTATTTTTAGTAAGAGTGCAGTTTCTCTTTTGTACCGTTCTCTAAGGATCATGACTATCAGAAAATGTGCTAAGAGTACTAAAGGTTTTATGAATCTACCCCAAGGCCCTGAACTAAAGCACAGCAAAGTCAATGAGCTTGAAACATAAGGCTGTTGCTTTTTCAGTTCACTGATGAACATTTTCAAGCAAATTTTCAGAAATTATGTTGAACTTGACAATTGACTTTGCTGTAGGTAGGGTGAGCGTGAACTTTCAATACATGGCAGTTCTATGCTAATTTGAAGCAAGCTTCACTGCAAGATTATTTACTGTGTATTTAACTGCAGGTAAAAAGAAGGTGCACTTGCAAAGAACGTGCAGCATTACAAACACACTGTAAGGTCATATCCTGCCTTGAATCATGATAATTTTTTTATAATTCACCCAAAGCCTAGGAGTCTCAATAGGGATTCAGCAAATTCATTTCCACAAACCACTTGTGTGACTTTCAAGAAATCTTGTTTTTCTCTTGGCTGCTATAATGAAAAATTCCAAGAATTTTAAGCTGAATATATTTAAGCATGATTTTTTTTAATAAGCAAGGCACACTTAACACACTTGCAAGTCAAATTCTTTGGCTTTATTTTAAGCTACTGCAGGACATTAGGAAATCAGCTATTTCACCAAAAAAAAGAGTTTCAATTAAAAATCCCCTTTTAACTCCTTCCTATTAAACAAAATCTGGAAGAGAAAAGAATGTCTAATTCATTTGGAAGCATTTGGTCTTTTTCCATAAAAACCAACTTGGCAACTCCTGTTTAAAATAGTACCAAGACTAACATGACATCCAATTTTAAACAACACAGGAAATAACTTTTTTAAAAGTAAGTACTCAGTGTTTTGATATGACTTTAATGGCATCCAGGATGTCCAACCTTCATTAATCCTGTGTGAATTCAGAGTTCTGTCAATAGTGTGAGAGATGTGATCTTTAGCTAAGGGAAAAAGTGATCCTAAGATAAGTTCATTTCCTCCTTTCCCAGGAAGAGACAGATTTTCACCTTCGCAGACTCATTCTTGTCTTAATTATCCAAACCAAAAGCCCCAAACCCTACAAAACATGAAGGCAGAAACACATACGTTTCCTGTCCTGGATTTCTAGAAACAGTGAGAGCATTCCTGTAGCTTTCTAAGAAATGGAGAGTGATACACCTGGCAATCTCCTTTTTCTTAGACATCATCTCTACAAATTACTGTTCAAATACAGTGCCCCAGTTTCCAGAGGAATGTTGCTATCTCCTCAGAACCCAAGCGATTTGAAGGTATCCTGACTTGGAACAAAGATTTCACCATGACACAGCTGTCTTAATAACATTGATAATGTGGACCTTAATCACAGATCTGCAAATCGCTGTCCATCAGCTAATAAATACAAAGAGAGTTGAGATACACAGCTGGTACAGGGAACCTGTGTGTAGTCACGTATAGCAGATACCTTTGTGTACCCTGATGGTGCAGACACCCTTTATAAGTCTAAAGAATCTGTGCTACTACTGTTTTCCACTGCTAATCCTGCCCTCTTCCTTTCCACTTAAACCTTGTGCAAGAAAAATAACCTAATATACAATGACTTTTTGTTGTTTAGAAAATGCTGGTACACACTTGGTTTTTTGTGAGGTTTTTTTTTTTTTGTTGAGAGAATTGAAGAATCTGTTTTAATTTGGTTAGTTTATAACTGACAACTGGAAAGAAGCAGAAACAACTTTGATCACAAATTAGCTTCTCTGACTTTGATATTGACTGTGCCCATTTATATCAAACCACGGCTGTCAGAACTCTGAAGTATATTTTAAAATATAAGTAAGCACAACTTATGTATGCTTCTCCATAATTTACCTTTTTATAACACACATTACCTTTATGTTTGCAGAAAAACTAACATAAGGAAAAAAAACACTTAAAAATTTCATTTTACCCTCTTAACTTGCACATTGTGCCTAAGAATAAGCAGATTGGTAACTAGCTGGAACAGAAAGGAAAAGAATTTGGACTGTGACTTTATTTTAAGAATAAGCTCCTCAATTTACAGGTGTCTTCATTCCAAGGCACAGCTGTTATAAAATATATAACAACTACGTCTCACACTCACATCCCTTTTTATTAAAAAAAAAACCCCAACCAACCAAACAAAACAATTAATTACAACATTTTGCCTAGTTAAGTGTAAAGAGAATAATGTTTAAAGATTTGTGATTGTCGATTATTATTTAAATGCTTTAAAATAGTTTCACACTTATCATAAATAGAAAAGCACCGCTTATTCTTGGATGCTTCTATGTAGACGAGAGTCAAGCAAGGCACACTAAAATGGGCATTTCAGATTACATTCAGGAATTGCAAATAGATGAATACAAAGGGTGATCCTTCTTCTGTAAAGTGACTTTCATGGCTACGGGGTTGGTCTCTGATTTGTTTCTAAGTTACACAATAGTTGACACATACGGCCTATGCTTATTTTCATAAACGACTTTAAAAAATAATTACAAACCCAAACTTTTTCTGATTTGTATATTTCTTCTTCACTATGTCATGTCATTCTTGCTCCAAGTTTCTGCTTGCAAAGTGTTGTTATTACAGTGTAATAATTCATGACTACTTTCTGACCTTCTCAACTTCTGAAAAGCCAGCAGTTCTGATGCACTGAGTTTTATCCAGAATTTAAGATTCTTGACACAGGCCATAGGGCAGAGCCTTTAGCATGTTAACAGTAGCAGGGCCATATAAAGAGAATTTGCATCTTAGATTTTTCAATGCTCCAGTACTATTGTAAATATGTAAACATGCACATTAACAGCATTTTTAATTTTTTTTATAATAAAAATTATTTTAAAGGAAAAAGACCTTGAAATTTTCAGGTTGAAATTGTAGTCAAAAATGTAAATATTCTTTAAATATTTTTTTTATTTTGAATTCTGCCTGATATTCCTTATCTGCAAGAAGCTAATCTGAATACTAATTATCAGGGAATTTATGTTATTTTTAAACATAATTTTTTGTTTTTTCAGACATACTTTTTCAGGATTCCTGAGCCTAAAATAGAGAAAATACATACTTATTCTGATAAAGATTTTTTTGGGAACATAAGTACTCTACTGTCTTAGATACCAAGCATGTTTGAGACAGTCTGTGAAAGATTAAAATGGTATTTTAGTAAAGGTGAATTTTCAGCAACTCCTCTAGCTTTTTCATGTAATTTCTTACCCAAAAGACCAATGTGTGTTTCTCTTCTGTAAACAATGCCTTTTTCTGCATTCTACATCCAACTTTTCATACTGTATTTCAGCTGCTTCTAATGTATTACTTTCCCAGGCATGTATTTGTGGTGGCTAAATGAAACTGAAGTTAACTGTGTAATCTACAAAACTGAGTTTTAGTTTTATTTTTTCATTGTTCATTTCCAACTTTGAGAATTTCATTTAGCAATTATGACTGCTGAAGCATTTGCATGTTAACAATACGTACAGTCAAGCACCTTTGGCTATCTGTCGTTTCCAGGCTGTTGCTTGGTCTGTCTTGCATGCCTGTTTAAATCTAAAATAGAATGACTTATAAAACTGAGTAGATGGAATTGATTTCATCATTGAGGGAATCTCTCAAATACTCTATTGTCATTTGATATCTCAAGGATTGTGCTCAGTGTCAGTGAACCACAATTTTGTTATCAAAAAAACCTAAGTTAGCTTCTTGACAGAAGTTCCTATTTGGACTTGCTTAAGGTACACTCTCTATTTCAGTTTATTTAATTTTAGGAAATTGAGACTCCACATTTGAGTCTTTTCTAGCCAGTGCTGCTCTTATTCATAGCTGATTAGCTTGTCAATTGACTTCCCAAGTGTCTTCTATCATCTGCAACACGTCAGCTAGAGATACAAGAATACTTCTTCCCAAGAGATCCTGTGGTGTACATCTACATTGCTGCCTTCCAGGAAACAGCACACAAGCTTTCAAGCTGCTGAAACGTTACATAGCAAAAAATGCATGGATAATTCAAAGTAGAGCAGTAACCACAACACAGATTCAACAGGTAATTTTTACCTACAGTCAGCAACTACAGTGCTTAAAGTATTGTAAAATTAGAACAGGAGAATAATACCTATTATTCTTGATTTCCACAGGTCACACATAAACAATTCATGGTATGTGAGTGAAAGGTGGAATTGTTGACTTACCTATTTGGTGTTTCTTTTCCAGGCAGATTTTACTATAAGCAAGAAAAGACTTAATGTGCAGAGAGGAACTTCTAACTAATGAAATGTTATTTCTACGTTCATGCACTTCACTCCTCAGAAGAAATTCTCAGAGAATATAAAATGAATGAGAAATCATACAAAAAGAAAAAGTATAAGGTAATTTAATCACAACTCTCTCTTTAATAGCTTTTTCTCATTCCATGTCTTGGTCTTCATCTTGTGTCTTGTTGCTTCAATACTGCCTAGACAAATAACTGCTGAAGAATTCTTTGCACACTTCCCAAAGGGGACTGCATCTCAGAAAGCCAACTTTATCTTGATGTCTCAACTCAACAGAGTAATATCTCCTTTGAAGTGACTTGTCTGATGGATTGAGGCCTAGAAATCAGCTGGAAGGGAGCATAAGTTAACCTCTTGACATGTCATCCAAAACCGAAATGTGCTTGGATGGAAATTTTAACAACTAGCTGAATATAATTCATTAAAGTCATTGTCAAGAAGAGATAATAAGGAAGAAGTTATGTGGTTCCAGTAATAAGCTACTGAGTGCTTAAAATGTTATGATAGATATTTCATGCATTTTAATAGACGCAAATGCAAAATGTGCTAGATACAGAGTGTTTTTAATATATGAAACTGCTCATCAGTGACATGAACTGGGTAGATGCTTTTAACACTATTAGCTCTTCAAAAAAAAGCACATTGAAAAAATGAATTATTGTTCTCATAACCTTAATGGAGAATAATATTGTCACTACGTGCTTGCTAGACTTCTTCATCAAGATTGAACTTCTGAAATGATCACTTGCTGCAGAGAAGTGAAACAGCCCACCTTTTTGAATCAGTCACGTAGCTAAAACCAATACTCACTTGGACAATATTTTCTGCAGACACAATAAAGGAGGACCCTTCAAAATGCTACAGATAACTCAGAAGCCAGGTTCTGTGAACTTGTATTTATGCAAATAGGCAGAGAACTCTACTTCTGCATTAGAGCACTATATGCAGTGCATGTTCAACATTGTTTATAATCAGATCCCACTGATCTTAAAGCTTAAGGAGTAAGATAATTCCTTACCAGGGGTTTATTTGAGACTTCCAGCACTACAAATGTATGAATGTATCAGAATATTTTTAATTTAATTAAAATTAATTTGGTAGCCCTTTTTCCCCCGTCATTTTTTTTTCTCTTTGGTTGAGTAAGAGGTAGTCAAGTTTTCCCTAAGCAACTTGGTTTCCCTAATAACATCAAACTGAGAAACAGGACCTGATCCGACTCACAGAAGTTGACTGGTCTTTTTTTATCATGTAAATGTATTGGACTCAATATTTATTGATATGAGAAGGACAGACAGAAACTTGGCAATTCACCTCAATGTATGTTAGACCTATTGCAATGTTCACTGGCTGTGCTGGTGAGAACCAGACATCCCATTCAAATTTCACTCTCTCTGATTCTGCATTTCCCCTGTCCCTTGACTCTTACCAGTGTGTATCCATTTAATTAAAAAGAGCCCAAACATTCGTTACATGACTTCTGTGCAAGTATTTATTAGGACAGAATGATGGCTGGGAGCTTGTAATGTGTTGATTAGGAAAGCAGTATCTACCTGCAGAGAGATGGCAATTTGCTTGGTTTTCCTTGAAAAGTTCTGGACATAAGACAGTAACATTGATTCAATAAGGCATCATGTTCAGAAATGTCCTACACATGTTCTTAATATATTTAAATGTTTTCTGACTAAACTATTTATGATTTTAGTATCTTTTAAGACAGATTTATTTGGAGAAAACCCTAGAGCACTATTACCTGAAAAAAACCTCCTTAAATTATAAACATATAATAGAAAGACTACTGTATTTTTCCACAAAGTTTTCATTTATAAGCAGTTCTAAATGTTTTCCATAAAAGTATTAAAAAGTGAGCATCACAATAGCATTAATTCTTAGATACTGTGAAAAGTGAATAAAGGTATCTATAAATTAAGTCTGATAGTATTCCTAATCTGAGCATACTAAAGCACTATGAGCTAAGCAGTACTGAACTACCGTAATTTTTTTCTTAATTCTGAATGCTAGCAATAGTTTTCTTTTGAAAGAGCTGCAGACAAAAGTTTAGAGCCAGAAAACTCTTGGTATTAAGTAAAAAAAAAAAAAAAAAAAAATTAGCAACTCTTAGTGCATACGAAATAGTCAAATTAATTAATGATTTATTCTAATTTGACTCATTTTATCAATTAATTAAGAATGGGTTTTTTGTGAATTTATTGAAATATTGGCTTGTGTCATCTGCTGCCATCTATGTGGAAATATATGACTACAAAGATAAGAATGACTGTATACAACCCAGCTGATGATGGATTGATACGTAACTTTCACTAGCAATTTCCTGTTTGGTCTGAATATAGGATAGAAACTAGTGATAAAATGATTAGGAAAAGAAGCTGCAAAATCAGAGAGGATGTGGTGCATAAGGCAAAAGCTGCTGCACTGAAAGTTACACACACACATTCTATATTCTCTTGTATTCTGCTTTCAACAATAACAAGGAATTAATGTTTAAAGAAGACAAAACTATTAAGGGATCTTTCCCTTAGTTATTTGCTGTCAAATAGTTATTTGCAGCAAAAACTACTAGCTTCTAGTAGCTAGCAGTTTACAGACTTTTTGAGCTAAGACTACATCTAGACCATCAACTTTAATACCAATGGCAAAGTTTTCTTCCATTCAAAAAAAAAATGTTTGGAAACATGACGATGGTCTTGCTAGGTGAGACCAAAAGTCCAGCACTGTGCTTTCAACAGCAGCTAAGAAAAGGAGGGCCTTTTATAGTATATTACTTTAAATATAGTAATTACTACTCTAATACAGTCACAGCTTCCTGTGACTGACATACGAGGGACTACTAGAGCTACAGGAACTGCCTTATCACAAAAAGTCCTTTAATTCAATTTCATACTACATATTAACTTCTTGAGGCTTCTCATAGCTGTAATCATATTTTTATAAAAATATATTCTCCTAAGAATCTTATTTTTTTCTTTTTCCTATCTTGCCCCGCTCCTCCATGTAGGAAAGACAATCTGTACCTGGAATCCTCTCTGTTGCAACACACTGCATTTTTCCTATTCATCATGAGGAACAGGAACTAAAAACACATACAGCATTCAAAATGTGGCTAAACAAAGCCTGCACGACAGCATAATGCTGTTTTCTCTTCTGGTCTCACTTCCTTTCCCCACAGCTACTAAGATCCTTTGGGATTTCTGGTCACTTCTGAGCACTGAACTGTTTTACAAGAGCTATTTACAATGCCTGCACAATTTCTTCAGCTCAGTGCTAACAGACTCCATTGTTCTGCTTGCATAATTAAGGCTACTTATTCCAATATGAATTGCTTTGTACATATTTATATTTAATCCCGCTGACCGTTTTACTATCCAGTCATTCAGGATTTTGAAACACTTCAAAAACCCTCACACGAAGCATTTAATTTGTTGTTCCTAAATAATCTCATTGCATCTGCAAATACTACCACCTCAGTGCTCCTTCTTTTCTCTCAATCATTTATAAATGTCAGCAGAGGCTCCTGTGGGACCAGCTGGTAGCAGAGCTTTCCTGTGAAATGACTGCCATTGCATCCCAGTTCACTAATATGAAGGATGTTACATTATCTTTTATATATTCTTCTCCAGAAGAAAATAGCTTTCAATTGCTTTGCTATTACTAATTAGAATGCTCCTCAACATCCCTGTAAGACTAGACTGTAACACCCACTTTCTGTCATGAAAAAAATTGTAAGGATAATTTAAATCACCAATCCTGAAATGTGATTAAGTCATCTTCCTTTTCAAAAGCTAAATGAAAAAAAAAACTTAAAAGTAAAACAAGAGAAATTTAGGAACTTTTTATTTTATGTTATGAAAGATTTGATAGGACCAGTGTGAGCTACACGCACACTGCTCCCTTGCATATAAATCAGGATTTATTAATTCAAGGCAATCTATTCTTACAGATCTAGCACATCCTGGAGGCTGCTTTGTCCCTGTTGGTAAAATGAGAGGTTATAAGCTTGCCACAACCTTTTCGTTCCTATCCTCCAAGAGTCCTCTTGTCATATTTAGTATTTTGGAGGATCTCCTGCTCCTCGTTCCCCTCTAAAAGTTCAGGCTGAAGTTTCAGAGGGAACAACTTCAAGTCAACTCCAGACCATGCCCTCGGGCTCTGCTAGAAGTACCTTGGCAGCATACCAATGCTCAGAGCCAGCTGATATACAACCCACCATAGCCCTGATTCATACAGTTCCCCATATACACAAAAATGAAAACTATCTATACCTGGCCTTCTATGTCTGACCTCATAAAATAGAACTGTATATTGAAATATCACAGCTGAAAATTCTACTGCTTTTCAGCAATCTTAAAATAGCTTCTGAAAACATTTACATGGCAGTGCTAAAAAAACCCCACGAGTCTTCATCTGAACATGTACCTAATGATTTTTTTCACCAGTAATTAGGGGAACTATCCTTATTGTATGAATTTTCAAATTCACTTAACCATATGTTTAATCTTTTACTGTTGCCTTTTTTACTGTGTTTGTCTATTGCAGAGCATATCACTGTGCCTCAAGAAAGCCACAGATACACTCCTATTATATATTTGATTATTGAATCCCCTGTAAAATCAGTTATATCTTTAACGTAGCATAAGTAGAATGCGGGACTTTAAAAATAGGATGGATGAAAAGACTGAAAAGAAAGAAACATACACACAAAAAGGGAAAACATCTGTTTTCAAGAGAACTTGAAATGATATTTCATTGATAGTCTGCCAGAAGACTAATAGCAATTTTCCCCTCTGCTAGCTAAGAAAAAGCAAACACAGATGAGGTTTTATATGCAGTAAGTAAGATGCAGACATGGAAATAAATTTTATTGCTGTCCTTCACGTAGGCTGGAAGCACTGATGGAGCAAAGCCTTCAATCTCCAGCAGTCAACCTTGAAAGCTTTGTCAGTAGGGAGAAAGTAAATATGACAGACACTTAAATGGTCAGCCAGCAAATTTAATGCACTTATTTTCATTCCAATGAAGGGTTGAGCTTTTGTTTGGTATGTTAATATGATGATTTTCACCCATGTCCCAGCAAAGCAGGTTCAGGCCTGAGTTGGAGGGAAACTTATGGATGTCTCACTGCTGGTATTGTCAAAGTATGTATGAGCAAGACTCTTCTCAAGATTTGTCTATAATAAGCTAGTTTGATTCAAACTAGCTTATGTACCTTATTAATTCAAGTTGTTTTTTTTTTCCTGTCTTAAAAACTATAACTGGATAAGCAAGGGGCAAAAATATCTGTCTATTGGATAACCTGAGTATTTCCCTCTATGACTTCTGTGTTTACCAAAGCATAGATTTTAGCTGAGAAACTGATATATCACAAAACTGTTGGGTTTGGGTTTTTTTTAAGTCATCCGTTAAGGGGGAGAGCTGACAATCAGAAGACCAATATACTTCCACTGTCACCTTCTCAGAATCCTCTCTCAAGCCAAACTACATCTATATGAAATGGTCCCCTCAGCTGGCATGTCCTAATGCGTATCCTCTTCTTGCTGCTCAATGGATTTGCCTCCAGGCCTCAGGTATTTGCTTATGGCTTGTTTTATGAGACAAATTCAGGAGATAAGGAAAAGAATTGCGATGTATATAACCAAAGAGAAAGCCATTTACTGAGAAACCCTCCCAACATTTCCCTTCAGATGTCTCAAGTATCTCTTCTGTAACTGATACAGATTAAGCATTTCACAAGTCAAAAAGTGATGTTTCTGCCTTTCTGTCAATAACATGTATTTTTCCAGGATGTTCTTTCTTAGGTGTAGGCTGGATGAATTCACTTTGGGACAGCACAAGTCTGCATTGCCGAAAAAAAGCAATCCCCTCTCCCTGCCAGTGGTGGTTTTTCTACTCACTCCACACCATTCCTTACCTCCCTCCTCTCCTGTTTATTCTACAGCAGGTAGCCATGTGTGCCACATACTAAAAGTGCTCAGGAAACTGCAGCAACTTGAAATTATCGATTTTACTAATGGGTCACTGCTTTAGTCAAATTCACCACATGGATGCTTGAACATTTTTGCTGTCAGCAAAGCAATAGGCAATGCAAGAGCAGGACCAGTAGACAGGAAAGAGGGCTAGAACAGCACAATTTCAAAGTAAATGAAAAACTTTGGAAGAGACAGATGCAATTCTGCAGCACAAACTCCCAAAGAATGCTATGCAAAGCATCTGAAAAATGGTCAGCAGTGGTCCTGATGGTTACCTTTGCATTCATAGAATCATAGAATCACAGAATAGTCTGGGTTGGAAGGGACCCCAAGGATCAGAGAGTTCCAACCCCCCTGCCACAGGCAGGGCCACCAACCTCCAGGCCTGGATCTACACAAGGTTGCCCAGGGCCCCATCCAACCTGGCCTTGAACACCTCCAGGGACGGGGCATCCACCACCTCTCTGGGCAGCCTGTTCCAGCCCCTCACCACTCTCTCTGTAAAGAACTTCCCCCTAGCATTCTCAGCTAAGTCACACTCATTCAATGAGCAGAGATATACTTTCTGAGACAACCTTTCTCAGAGATATTTTGGAGCCTCAGCATCTGGAATATGCCTACTGCATATTTATGACTTTTCATTTAAAAAGCCAAGATGTTCTCCCTAGGACCAGAAGCAGGTTATAAGTGAACTGTAGCCCTCAGAGTAAAGGAATTTTTCCTCATGTTGAGATGGAACTTCCTGTGTTCCAGTTCAAGCTCGTTGCCCTTTTTCCTGTCACTGGGTCCCAATGAAAAGAGTCTGTCCCCATCATCTTGACAACTACCAATAAAATATTTGTAAGTATTTATGAGCTCCTCTCTCGGACTTCTCCAGAATGAACAGCCCAGCTCTCTCAGCTTTTCCTCATATGAGAGATGCTCCAGTCCCCTCACCATCCTCATAGCCTTCCTCTGGACTCTCCTCAGCAGTTCCCTGTCTTTCTTGAACTGGGGAGCCCAGAACTGGACACAGAGGAAAAATAAAGGATAGAAAGAATGGATGAAAAAATAGGTAGACATAGAAGGAGGGGAGCATGCAAATACAACCAGAAGGACAAACAGAAAAGCCTCAAAGTCCAGCAAATTTTTCCTAATTTGGTACGGTAGAAACTCAGCAAAACAGGTTGATACATTCCCTGGGGAATAGTGTACATGCACTCTGCTTCCTAACATTCTGCAATTCTTATTAATTTCTTACAACAGTCTTACAGTTGAGCATAAGTGAATTCAGTGGGGTTACTCTATGAATTATTGCCTACAGAAGGCAAAACTGTGTACCAGAGAATTGACCTGTATCATTTCTGTACCAACATGTGCCATTAATTGAGCAATCATCCTGCATATTAAGTATCAGATTCAGAAATGAGAGCCAGCTCTTTACCAGCTAACATTATTACATGTATAATGTATTAATTAATAAAAATCCTATGGTCCTACTCTGCTGACTTGTACAAAAATGTAGACAATTTATTTTCAGAAATGATAGCGATGCAAAAAAAAAGAAACCCAAAAAAGATGAAATAACATGTAAGACTGCTCGTGCATGTGAAAAAAGCATACTGCACATAACAACCAGCAGCCTCTAGAGTTAAAGGTACCTGGAATTTTTTAGATGCTAGTGTTTTAGAAGCATTAAAACTGGGAAAAAGGGAATTCAAATTAAGAGAGTGAAAATATGGAAATACAGTACATCTGTATTTTTTCACAAGTAATCAAAAAAACTGTTCTTGAGCTCCCATGTAAATTTTATGGGATGAGGTTCTGTTTCTAAAAAATACTAGGGAAAAATCCCATTCAACAGAATTCATTGATGTTTGTAATTTATGCTATGCAGTCTGCTATTAAAGGGTAACAATTAGTTCCCTCTCTGAAAGGGAGAAGTGTATGTTTTTAATTAAATTTAAATTTTTTAGAATATTTCCTTAGGCAATTTTTGAGGATTAGCTCATTAATTTTATATAACGTCTAACTGTACAGCAATCAGTTTACAGTTCTTTTTACAGAACTAGTGCCAAAAAATGCTGCACATTCCTGTTATTTGAACCAAGACCAGTCACCTCAGACTTATTTTGAAATTAATTCCTCAGTCTAACACCAAAGCTATCGTAGCCATTTCTGTTCATAAGTTTTCCCTTTTCTCCTGATGCCTCAGCCTCAACATTGATGTATATATACTTGCAGTTTAAAAGGATCATTTATTTCTGTGCCTGACAGACAGTTTTGTTTCATAAGCTTGCAGGTCTGATAAACACAACGAAGTGATTTAAGGATGTACAAACCCAACATTTCAGCAATGGTATTTTCTGGTTGATGCGAGACAGAATTTCTAGCAGTGTAAGGTTTTATAAAGATACCAATCTCATAAACTAGCACAAAATAAAAATAGTTTGATTTTAGTGTGCCACTCAGCTCCATCAAAATGGCATGAACAGTCTCTGTAACACTGTCAATGAGACACAACCTTAGCAGCGACCTGACATCTGATTAACTTTTTTAAAGATCTGTATTTCAAATAATGAAGACCACAAAATGCCACCTCTTCTGCAACGCAGGTCATTAGCTGAACATGAAGGCATGACAAAGCCTGGAACACATTGGTACCAAAGTCTCAGCTCTGACCAGCCAACATTAGGTCACTTGATCTGCAGCAGCAGTCAGGTTTCAGGCAGCACTCAAGGGAAAAGGGGATGAGGAACTACAGTATTTTATTCACTAGGTTTACAATTCACTGTGAGATTTTTACATTCATATTTTCTTTTACTTCTCTTGAGGAAAACACTGACTTTTGGTTATGCTTGGGTTTACTTTTTTTTTTTTTTAAGCTGCGTCTCCAAATTCAAACTAGATAGTTTCACCCTGGCCTAAACTCTGTTACTGGTCTAGCTACAACACACAGTATTTCAGTCCCAACAGTGAAGTTATATTAAGATTACTAACTTCTAAGCAACAGAATGGGAAAATCTGAAAAAAAAAAAATCTCAAACATAAAAACCAGATTTACTTTTATCAACATCAAATCAGGACTGATATACATCCAGCTCTCAGTAGGTCCAGAGAGATAGCTACTGAACTACTACAGTGTTTAGCAAATTAAGATTCAAGTTCTGGATGCTGTTGCTTTGAAATTAACTCTGTGTGTTCCACTAAAATCCATTGTATTGTCTAATAAGCAGGCATCTTCTAAGGACTACTTAAGAGCAATAATTCTTCATAATCTAAAAGTTAAAACACAGGAATTGCTCATGAAACGTTATCTGCTTGTTGAAAGACTACAGTGAGTGCTGATAAGAAAGCATTGTAGTACTTACCGTACCGAAAGCTCACAAAAAGTCTGTTCAGTACACAAGCACCAAAGGGAGAGGAAACTAATCATGAAAATTCATTTCTAATAACACAAAGGCTACAAAGAAACTGTAAAGAAAAATAATTCAGGAGCATTTGATACCAAGGACATTTTGTACAGAGGTTATGCTGCTTCTGTGTGAGACCAAGAACAACTTGTAAGTGCAAATTCAATTCAGAACATATATTTTTCCTGCTTACAATCCTCTAATTGGAGGCTTATTACTTACTCTGTATTTGCAGGTTCACTTTTGATCCCAAACCTGCTTAAAAACGGAACCTAGAAATCATTTTAATTTATTTTTATGACACCTCATTTTGTCCAAAATAGATTAAAAACCCAGATCATCCATTGTATTGTGGCTTTATTACTTTTTTTTTTTAATGTTAGTAATTCTCTTTACAGAGGGATTTTCTAATTTTATTAAGGAAGTTAAGAAAAAAGCAATATTGCTTTTCTTGAGGAAGAAGGAATTTGCCAGCAGCAGGCAAACTCATTAAATTTCTGCTCAAAAACCTGCTTGTCTTACACTTGGAAATCTTTTTCTAATTGGGGCTTCATCACGAACAAAAACCAGTGCGATGTGACAGCCCAGGAAAATGTTTAAGATTTTTCATGATTTTATACCTTTTGGCAATGGACAATGGACGTTTTTGGCAAGTGGAAATATTTGTTTCAGTTACTGAATAATAATATAATTTTATTTTTTAATATGATGAAGCTATCTTTATGCCTTAGTACCCGCAAGTGTTTCCTTTACTGCACTGAAAACTGTCTGGATTTAAGTGTTGTTTTGATTTAAAACTTGCACCGAGAAAACTTTGCTTTTTAAAACAAATGCTGTATTTTTGTCTTGTAAAGTTATTAATTGCAGAATCTATTAGCAGATGACATTTTATAAGTAACTGCAGTTCTCTATTTTTCTTTGTGAACTACAAAGCTATTATGGAATGTTACATTAGTGTCTTTTGGGAAACTATTATCAATTACAAATTCTACCTATGTGGTTTGTTGCTTAGCTTTGTTTCTATTTGAATCAATCCAGTCCTCTGGCCTGCAAAACCTGTTAGGAAGGGAAAGAAAAAGCAACCCAAAACTCAAATCTACCATACTTACTATCAATAATTTTGTTGACACCATTCAGGAATTCCATAGACTCAAAATAAAATCACAGTCCTTTTTCTCCTTTCAGAATATAGCCTCTTAATCCAAATAATATCAGAGAAGTTAAAATTTAGTCCATTCATCTGGCAAATGTTTCCCTCTGTTTCATAAACATGCATATCACAGAGAAAAATTGTTCAATTTAAGGTTTCTTACATGATTAGAGTGTAAAAAATCATCATAGAAACATGGTTATTCTCAGTCTTAATAATGTCCTTATTCTACTGTGCTCATTTCCATAAAACAAAGATTTAGCAAACCCAATTGCATAATAAGCAGCCAGTAAATACAGTTAATTGTCTTGGAGGATTATAAAATAGAAATTCATGTACTATGGACAATTATGTTCCAACAGTCTCACCACAAGTTGGAGGTAAAAGGTCAAGAAAGCTAGGAGGAGGACGTGGGGGAAATATGTGACAGCTTATTAGAAATGCAAGTTCAAAAATTCTATGGCTACTCTAAGTAAAATAGAGCATCTTGAATAATACAGTACTACAGGTACCATTTCCTCTAGGTATGTTTGCAACCTGTAGAATGGTTCCTTTTTTATATTCTAGTTAAAAGTTATATCCTATGGGAAGGACAAAACAATACACACTAGAGTATATGATGACTTTTTACACAATGATAATTAATCATCACATTTCATTAATAAATAATCAAGCGCTTGCAGGCTGTCCACAATCTTTTTCATCTAGTTTGCATATTTTATAATGGTGGAATAACATTTTAAAAAGTTTGAATAGGCACTTACTGGAATTACAGTTAATCCTGATACAGTCTAGATGGGGAAGAATAGATGAAAAATGAAAATTTATCCTTCAAGGTAATAGCTGCAGACATCCAATAAAATCACAGTCCACCCTTCCGGGGACAGACACATGCAAATATGGCCACTCCATATCATCAGTCTTTACATACTGTTATAACCCAGATATACTGCGATAAATCTTTGTAAATAGAAACGACAAATAGGGTAAAAATGGCCAATTTCAAACAAAGCTACATGGTGACAAATCTAAGTGAAAAAAAATCAGGGTTAAATGTCAAAGATGCTTAACTGAGGCAGGCTGCAACTTTCTCCCCATCTGTGAAAGAACAGGTAATTTTCTCTCAATGCAATTAGAAAGTGCTCCGTCACAATGGGTCATAGAGCAAGCCAGGCCACAATCAGACATCTTGGACAACTTGTGTATAGTATACCTCAAAGGCTGATCTTCAAAAACTAAGTAGTCAAATACAAAGCTCATTCCCCGAGCTTATAAATAGGGTTGTGTGGGTTTACATTTCCTTAATGTATAGACTTAAGAAATGAATGGTGGCTACACTTAAAGCTATATTAATATAAAAAAAAAATCTATTAATAAATAGTGATAATTAGAGGATCCTGCCTGCTGCCTTGCCTGACTTTAAGAAAGGAAAGGAAAAGGGGAGGGAAAAAGGGAGAAATGGGGGATAAAAAGAGGGGAAAAAAAGAGAGAAATGGGAGAAAAAAATAGGGAAAAAATAAAAAAAAGAAAAAAGAAGATGGGAGGGGTGTTGGAGAAAGAAACTACATTGCTAAGGGGTGGATTAATCTACTTCCTTAGCTATAGAAGTGTGCAAAATCTGGCAGAAAGCAGTGTTTTGTATATAAGGAGTATGACCTGATCTTTAGTAGGATCCTCTGCTGAGCTATCTGCATTTATTACTGATTTATTACTGGGTGGGAAGGGGGGGGTGGTGGGGATGGGGGAATGAATAAAAACATAAAAACCTATGCCACTGGGTTTGTGCAGCTACTCCTGGCTGATACCTTTGAGGAACATATATACCATCAAACCTAGATTTTGTTTCCATATAGCTGAGTTTGCCATGTGTCGTCAACCGCATCAGAAAAGTGGTGGCAAACAGCCAAGGACCAGCACTCTTGCGCATCCCCTTTTACAGAAAGCGTGGCCGCGGGAGGGGGGTTCCGCGCCGCTCCGCGCCGGGCGCCGCCCGCAGCCTGCAGGAGCCCCGGCTCGACACTAGAGGGGACTGTACGAGAAGAGTAGGGAAGGGAAAGCCCCTCGCTTCGGCTTCTCCCTGCGGAGCTCTAAACGCCGGGACAGTGTTTACGGGGTGGGTGGGGAGGAGAGGGGCGGCACTTTTAGGAACTGGAGGGGTCGGGTATGATATTCTCCCCCCCCCCTCCTCCCCGACGTGTTTTCTGGAAGTCGTTTTGTGCTCGATTACTTAATTCCCTTTTAAAATCGCATTCCACTGAGCGGGAATGACAGCACAAAACGTGCTCTTTCCCCTGAGAACGCTTCTGCTCTCTTTCACATCCTGGCTTTGGTTTATTCACAAACACCGCAGAAGCACTTTAATTTATTTACGTTTTTCTCTTTAAACCTGAGAAAACCATAATGTCATATTTTGTCCATCAGATTTGAAACCAGGAAACCAGGTTTTAATTTTATTATTATTATTATTTTCTGTAAAAGGGCTTGCACATCCTGTGTTCACACGGCTGTTTGCTGAGGGCCGCAGTCTTTGGGCATTGAAGGGTTGTGTTATCGTTCGATACTACAAAAATACCACTACAGAATCGTTTAAAAAAGAGGAAATGGGTTTAACTATAGAATCGACACCTAAAAAAAGGAGACCGAGAAGTCCATCAGTGGGAACAGCTAATTGCAATGTTTTCAGTGTTAAAACTAGAAATTCTCTGATACTTTTGCATGTCATACATTAATTGGTGGAAGTAAAACTGAACTGACCTACATACACGTCGCTTCTGCTTGCACATTCGAATTGTAGAACTGCTGCCGTGAAGCAGTAGTGGAGGAAGAAAAATACTTCCACGATGAAGACTAATAATTTAGCCCCAAAATACCACTGATGAACTAGTCTTCTCTTTTTAGAATACACAATACTACAAAAATATTGTGATGGGTTATGTTAGGACTATGTAAAGAATACAAAAATGCAAAAGAAAACAAAGTAAAATGTAAGGATGGGCATGTAATTTGTGTGGGTATGCACATATGCAAATGTTGCATTGACATGTGTTTACATCTCATTTCAGTTTACTTTTAATGCTAAAACAGGCCGTTTCATAAATGTTTGCAAGCAAAAAGAAAAATGTAAAGAAAATGTTAAGTTTGGGAGGAAGAGTTTGTTACCTAGGTTCACCGTTAGTTTAACTCGTCCTGCATCCAACTCTAAACGGAGGGTGTCTGCAGATTCCCTAGAAGTAGTTGCCATTAAAATGCCATAAGCTCGCTGAGACCTGAACCGTAAAGAAACATCTTCAGCCTCTGTATGCATCACAACAGGGAGCTGTATTTTCATAAACATACTTCCATCATAACTTAAAATTGTTGCCTCTGAAAGAACAAAGGAGAAAAATCAGTTATTAAAGAATGATGATATTGAATTTACAGAAACTGCTCAAAGAAAAGATGGTAAATGTCTGTTCACTCAGTATGACACAGAAAAATTACACATCATTAATACTAGCAGGAAACATACTCAAAGTTTGTTGTTTTGGGTTTTTTTTAAAGCAGCATATTTTAGTGCTTTTTAAAGGAAATAAGTTGCCCTTTTGATGAACCTGGCATTCATATATGCAACTTCAAGCAGATGGGCAAAATTACACGTGAAGATATGCTTGAAGACTTGGCTTGTACTACTTAAAATAGGTCAAAGCCAGTAAAAAGCTATGCAGGTAAACCTTACAGCTTATTAAAGGTCAGAACTGACTATCATCCACCTTAGATAACTACCTTAGGAAACTGTATAAACCTGTTAGGGTTACAATTATCACCCAGTTAGCAAAAATCCACCTGAAATGGGTAAATACCCCCAGCATGGTTTGGAGGGAGCCCAGATTGCTTCATGGCCACCATGACTACGGCACAATAGAATCAAAAACACATGTATGAACGTTACGACAGCCTCAACAAGAAGATCAGGACTGGACTTGGCATATTGAGGGTAAGATCTTAAAACCCCTGAGACAAGCAAATAACTGTCACTTTCAAACATTACAGGAAACCCTCCCGGCGAGTGGCTCTGGCAGAGAGCAAGCAGTCGCAGTCTGTTAGCCCAGAGCAACCAGCCACAAGTCTTCTTTTCCCAGCCTCCAGGCTGGTAATGAGAAAGGTAGCAGAAAGACTTCATTTCTGCTCACAGGGAATCACAGCAGTTCCTGGAAAGCAAAGGACACATCTGTTTCCTAAACATATAATAGTCCTTTTTTTTTTTGCAGGAGAATCGAGCATTACAGCCAGCTCACCACTATAGCCTTTGGAAGTGGCTCTTAGGCCCATGGATGGTGGAACATTATGGTGGAAAGGAGCAAGATCCTTTAACCCAAGCCAATAGTGAGTGTGCAGATTGACAGGAATTTCAGTAGACTCCAGGGTAACACACAAAACTAAGGTTAGTTACACTACATAATTAGAACCACTATGTGAATGGCAAAATATATACTATCTGAATGTGCCCCATTTTACACACATCTGATTGTTTACCTGCCATTAATTCACTAGAGACCTTCTAACTTCTTCCATGGGTATCCTACATTCTTTAACCTACCCTAAAGCTCTCAATCTTAGAAATTGTTGAAGTGTTAGATGACGAGGTCTAAGCAAAATGCTGCAGAATCTTTCTTAGACAGATATGCAATCCTGAGGGCACCTCAAATCCCTGAAAAAAACACCAGTTACGTGCCCAGTAACAGGCCAAACGAGCAACAAGCAGAAAGAGAAGACAGCAGAGAAAACCTACAGAAAGCTTCTATATGCTTTAATTCACTGCACGATAATGGAGACTCTACAGCAGGTGTATTGTTGTCTTATATGCAATAGTATTTTCAAGGATGATGCCATCTCTACTATGTTTAATCTGTATCATAACAGTGTTAGAATATTTTTTTAAAAAATAGATGACACTCCATGGAAGGAAAAATTGTCTGCTAACTCTGTGAGTGTGCTGGATGCAAAAATTATAGATGGTATGTTCATTAATACTTCCCCAATAAAAATTTGAAAAAATAGTTTGATGTTCGAAAAAAGATGAATGCATTTAAAGGTTTGATGAATTCTAACCATAGGGGTAATAATGTTATCTGCACTTTTTAAACCTAATTTTTTTCCGTGAAGTAGATAAAATACTTAACTCTCTCCAGACTGGTAAGAGATTTTGAGTCAAAGAGTTTTCAGTGGGAGTTGTTTTCTTGATTGTTTGGTTATGGGTTGGGTTTTGGTTTTTTAGTGTTTTGTTGGTTGGTTTTTTTTTTGGAGGCGGGGTGTTAGGGGAGGGGGGGAAATTGAGGGTGAGCAGGAATTTACAAATCATTCCTATATCTAGTTGTCTACTCCGTACATCAAAAGCTCCCAAGATCCTTACCAAGGTAAACCTGATTGAGGTGATTAAAGACGTCCAGCATAGAAGTTTAAGTTATTCTCTACTATTAGAGAAAACAAAAGGTACTTTATATTTTTTGTTAGAAAAGGCACACTGATACTATTCAGGGTTTTCATAAACTGAGCAAAATCAGATTTTATAGGATGAATGGCATTAAACAACACTAGAGGTCTGTTGCTAATAAATTATGATTATGTATAAGAAAGTTGTCAAAACCAGCACTGGTAGTGTTTGCCAGCTTTCCTATAATCATTTAGTCTTTTAGAAAATGACAGAAAAAGGAGAGAAGGAACTGTCTTAATTTAATCAGAGATGACCTGTGAGTATTTAACATCATGGTGCACAGACCTGATGTGATTAGATACTCAATCCTCCTAAACCATACTGTGCCAGTTATATTGGAAACAGATGTTCCAAGAACAGACCAAGGAGACTGAACGCAAGATCAAATGACTTAAAAACTCTGGGGCAATGAGAAAACCCTCTCATGTCAACTATCTCCTTTCAGTATGGGGAGCTCCAAGTCACAGGCTTTCTAAATACAAAGATAGCACAGGAAAAACAAAGCCAAAACCCCACAGAACTGGCAGGAAGTAGGGATGATTTTAACAAAGTAGATTTAGCACTGCCCTGAGAGCCATAACTGGTGATCAGAGACACCAAATATTCCTAAAATAAAAATGACAACTATGTTCAGTTTACTCACTTGGCATGAGTCTGCAGGTGCAAGTGTTGTTCGGAAAAATAGTTGTTAAACCATTATTAAGTGATTGCTACGTTAAGAAGTTTGAATGATACTATGTATCACATATATATGTATACTATATAGTATATATACACACTATATATATTAAATACTATATATACACCACTCCTCTTGAAGGATGGAAAAGCGCTGTTTTGCCTCATGAATCGTCTATTCAACTCAGCATCTCTTCTACTTGACTTGGGCATTACTCTCAGCTCTGCAAACTTCCATTTCTGTTTGTCTCGGCTGGACAGAAGGGATCTAGTAGTAAGCATGCAAGACCTTTGACAGCACAAGGTGTTCCCTCTTCCTTCATTGGTGTCTTCCTTGTAGGGCTCTGTGGCAATGCCTTACTATCCTACCATTATGCTTGGTGGCATGTATTAACAGAGAACTTTGGTTTTCAGACAGTGGAAGAACACAGTTTTCAAGAAGAAATTAGAAGGCGTCGTTTTGCTTTGACTTTCTTGGAACTAGAGATTGTGTCAGTTGTTTAAGGGAATAGTTTCTATCCTACAGTTATGTCAGTTGTCCAGAATGGATGGTTAATTTGCAAGGCCTGGTCAGTAAGATGGTGATCTGAATGAGGAAGTGCAGTGGAGGGTTACACCAGTTAGGCAAACGTCAAAAGAAAGAATTGGCCGAAAATAAGCCTTAATTGTTGCCCCTAACTTTTCTTTTGCTTTGGCCCAGAGAATTCCAAAGGGGTGTATTGCTCATCTTTCCCTGAGAGCTACACTGCTAAGTGTTGTCACATAAGCCTTGGAAGAACGTCTCTTTTCTCTTGTTCAGCTTCCTCTTAATTATTAGATTAAATACTAATAGACCATAAGTTTAGCTCAGAATGTGCTATTCATTAAAAGACTCAGAGTCTCCACTGCAGGGAATAATAATTTTACTACCACTTCAGTGTTGCAAGCATAACATTTCAAAGAAAAATAGCAGAAAATCATTATAAAACATTACTGACATTTTTTGTGGTAGCAGATAAGTTCATGCAGTAGAGATCTTAACAAGAAAACAGTAAGATATAATTCAGAGATTGATAAAAATGTTTTGCATGTTTTTTCTTTAATATTTTTATAAACCTGACAAGTGAAACCCCTTGTTGCTTCTGTGCTGAAAACCACCCAAACGAAAAAACGCAAACAAACAAAAAAACCTCAAACACCCCAATGAAGGGTTCAGTTCCCATCTCCATTTTCTTTTAAATTTCTTGCTGATTAAGATCTCCAGTGCTGGATATATACACACACACACGCACAAACACACACACTACCTCAATCAGGTCTGTACCTATCAGCAAGGATACATCTAGACTAGTACTGATATAATAGAAGATTTGGGACCTTAATTTTCACTTCTGGGAATACCTAAATTTCTGAAGATGCTGAGGTACCTACTCTTCTGGAAACTTTCCTATACCTTTCTCCTCCCTCAGAACTACTCAGCCAGGTATTTACAGGGAGAAACAGAATTCTCCAAATAGCTGCTATTCTTCAATTAAAGTGAAAGAATTATGGAGTAGGCATTTGAATTTCAGCTTTCTTCCTCATAAATTTTACAGTCATGTTTGTGTTGTTTTTAACAACATGATACATGGTAAGTACAGATGCTTACTGCATGTATTTTAATAAATAAAAGGGGAACTTGTTTCCTCTGGACCCCTTGTGGTGCTTCTCAAGTCGTAATGAGAGAATTATTAATTTTTCCTGCTTTTTTCAGTTTCAAAGTCTCTGCAATATGAGGTCTGAGTTGCAGCCTACAGAGACATTTTTAAAGCATGAAATCACCCTCCTTGTCTGCTGTCTCCAAAGTCACACACAAACTTTGCCCATAAAGTGACAGACAATACACTGAAGAGCCATGCCAGAAAGCCTGTGAACAATCTGGATCATCAATAATCAAGTATTCTGTTTTGCTTTCTAACCCTGTTTTATTTACCAGTATAAGTAGAAAAACAATACCCTGCTCTGAAAACACTCACTGTTGTATATGATTTTACTCCTATAAATTGTGTGAGTACTCAAGTATACTGATGGCCAAGGATTCAAACTCAGACTTCCAAGTTTTGTTCTATTCACAGGCATAGACTCAGCTAAGCACTGCTTGTGTGTTTGCTGTGGCATCTATTTCAGTCCATCTGGGTTAACTGGTGAATCATGAGGAACCTTCACATCAATCTGACAGAAACAATTAGTTATTAGACAATATGTGAATAGAAGATTGAAAGATTCCACACGATTTCTACATTGGCATTACCTCAGATCTGAGGTCCTAAGCCACACTGTAAAGGTTCTAGAACATTAGCACACAGGACTAACTAGTTAATTTAAGTCAGAGATGCAATTACTATAATATTTTGAATACATGATTCTTCATAGAATCTATTATGATATCAGATGGGTTTAGGTTGGTTTTCTTTTTTAAATTTTAAAGTATCAGATAATGCAGCAGATAATGCAAGGAATGAAAGCTGTATTTACTTAATGTACATGTCAGTGTGTTTTGTCCAATGTAGACATTGGACACACATGTCCACTCTAATTTAAATACATTTTCTCCTCAGAAGCATTGCTTTGATAGATCTTTCTTTGCATGTTTACTCTTGTGCATTATTCCTAGCCATCCAGTCAAAAGTATTACACCTGCAAAAGGCTTTGCTCAGAGGCAGTCACATATTGTGATCCACAATCAAAGTATGATAGGAAGCCAAATTATATTGCTGTGACATCTGTCCGTCCATCTGCTGTAGTTTCCATAATCTACTAAAGCCAATCTAGGGATTATACTGATGTTTAACCTTAATAAATATCAAGAATAACTTAAACAGTATGAAAAGCACATGAATATTAAAAAATAAAATAAATTTTAAGGATATTGAAACTAAAATAAAACTAAGTTGTGTTCCTTGGCTTTTGGGCACTGTTAAACTCACCAAAATTATTTCAGCTACTGCATTGTACACACTCCTATTTTAAGGGAAATGGCATGAAAAAGAAATTACTATAGTAAAAAGTAGCTACATGCTTTCATTTACTGAAGATACCATAATCACTTAAATTTAAGTTACATTTTCCAGTTGTTTAATCTTCAATATTTTATTCTAACGTTTTCTTTTCTTTGTGAAACAGTATTGTTTGTTGAAATGAACATGTTCCTATTTTATTTAAAGTAGTTTGAACAATTATAATTGTGTTGCTTATATCACCAAACACAAAAGTTTATCAGTTACTGCACATGGGTAGTAGTTATAATAACTTTGTGTGGGAGGATGCCAACATGCCGCTTCCAGAATCCCAAAAGCTATAATCTTATTAGTGCATGTCCATTTGGGATATGAACATTACTGGAAGGAGATCTAATTTCAGTGTAGTTTCCTCTGGAGAGGGAAACCCAAGAGCAGGAAACGATCCCATTCTGTCTGAACTGCCGCACATATTTCTCTTGGACAAGAACCAAATACCATTGCAGGGAAGCCAACACCACCACAGTACCACCATTCCCACTAGGGGAAGGCACTGGGAAAAAATCAAGCTCTATACTAGAAAATGTCTGAAAAGAAAGTATGGGAAATAAAAAAAGACAAAGGTTTCTAGATTAAATGCCACTTGTCAAATATAAGTAATTGCTACGCTGAAGCCTTGTTTTATTTGCAGATCTGCATGTGTTTTTGTCTCTAATGCACATGTTTTCTAGCTCCCAAGTTGAAAAAAAATGCAAATTCTATTTTTACTTCTGACATATGTAATAGCAGAATTTTGCCACAGGGTGGTACACCAGACATGTTTAACTGAAGGCCTTTGTAATGCATCAGACAGCTCGGTTATGCCCTCTGCCAGCTTCACTCCACCAGTAACAGAACAATCTGGAGATCTCATAGTAACTGGCCACGAGCCAAAGGAGTATATATATTCAAAATATGAGACAGAAAAAAAAACAGAAGAGACTTAGGATCCATTTGTAAATGCTAATAATATGATGGTATTAATTCTGCATAAATGCACATCTATTTACATACAACTTCAATGCCCATCTGTTTTTTATTTTTAAAGAATACATTTTTGTCTCCTTCCACTAACTAGAAAAATTTAATCAAACTAGAAAGAAAGAATTTATGTTCCCAGCTAATAAACGTTAGGTTTAGACTTCAGCTTGAAGAGAAACTGCACTGTGTCAAATGTGAGTTAAAAAAACCCAACTACTGTTACTGAAAAGTTTCCTAGTCAAATGAGAATAAAATTAAATGATTGTTTTTCTACATACATTAAATATTTTATTAGCATAGTCTGTAATATTAAGTAAATTACAGAATTTTCTTCCTATAAGCTAGTGACAACAGCTGTTTCCCTTGCAATATCCACGTTCTTGATGAACTAAATGGAATTTCTCAACTTTACACTTCCCTTTTTTCAGGCAAGAGGTATACTCAGTGATTTAAGATAAGCAGAAACTTTTTTCTTGGGTACTACAATATTTTTAAAAAGTTACCTATGAAATATATATTCTTACAGTGATTCTTTTGCTTTAATTCATGGCTGAAGTTCTGGCCATGGATTTAAACTAATAGTGTGGAATTTAGAAGTCAATTTAATTACACAGACGTATTGACATAAATAGAGAACAAGACCTTAGTTTGGAATTGGAATGTGACTGTTCAGTAATGAAATAATAATTGAAATTACTTTTACAAAGCTTTTCAGAACTCAGCAATGTAGAAAAAGACACAAAACCGAGACATTTTCTACGAGATATTTAGCAGTACTGAGTCTATGTCATGGTCAACTAATAATTCTTCATGCATCTTAGAAACTCCCCTAAGATCTTTCCTCTAGAGTTATTTCTTTCAGTCCAGGGCAGGGCTCCGTCTCACATCAAGAGACATCAAAGGTGCTTTTTCTGTCTCAGAAGAATCAATGATATTTTACCATTTTTAATCACTGTGCAGGATTCTATAAAGCAGAAATAGAGCCATCTCATGGAACCTACCTCTTTCGCACGATCTGCCAAGGTACCCTGTACCAGAGCAATCACAAACATATCTGTTCCACCCATCCCTGCATACACCATTGTTTTTACAGGGGGTGCTAAGGCAAGGTTTTGCAGTTTCTCTTGAGCATGAGGGCTTTACTCCAGCTGTACTTTGAATTTCAGCCATCTGTCGAATATCTTTGCTTTGACCATCAATAAACAAATCTCTAATGCAGCCGACGTATCCATAATTGAGAAGTGCTGTCCACACCTCTGTTGGGAAGACGAGGCCTGCTTTATTTTCTGGTAAGCCTCCGAGATATAAGTCATCATCCAAGTCAAGGATTTCACTTTCCCCTGGCGCAGTATATGGTGTACGTAAGGTGTTCACAGATATGGTCCCTAAGAAGAAAAGACAACAAAAACGCAAAATCTTCAAGAAATGTAAAAAATTTTGATACTGCTGTTTTACTCATTAACCTATATGCCACATTAGCTCCTGACAAATATTTATAAATGAAACAGGTATTCTATTTGTACAGCTATACAATAATAGATACGCTTTGTTGTTTCCATTACAAGGTAATACACATGCTGTCAGGAAGCAAACTATGTAAAATCTTTAATGCACAATACTGCATGGTCATAATGTTAAAAAAAGTCAAAATCACCTTACCAATATTCTAAGAGCAGGGAGGATGCATTTTAGAGTTATTTTCAGAAATATTCTGAGTGTGTAACAAAAAAAAAATAAATCTCTTCACAACCTCATACGTGCTTCAAAGCATAAAGACTGAGGGTTGCATCAATAGGTTGCAACCTGGGAGGCAAATCTGTGTCTTGTTTGGATCCAAAGACACAGTATTTTAAAAGACTCTCACCACTTTCAGTGGGCTTTGGATAAAACTTTTTTCTTTAAGTGCAGAAGGAAAATCATCAGCTGCCAGGCAGGCAATCATTAAGAAGATAGTGATGTGCTCCTAGAGGGAAAAATCAATGCCTCTGACACTTACCTCGAAATGTGTGCATGTTACAAAGAGAGGGAGAGAGGATGTACATAGAACCTCAGGAAATCAGAAGTATCTTTTCCATTTAAGTTTAAAAAGTAAACAAACAAAATTAAGCCTGAGATAAAGTTCTGTTTCTAAAAAGTATCTGAACAAAGAAACTGAAATCAACTGTAAAGATCTTCTTGTACTTTAAAAAAGTAACGAGGTATTCAGTTTTTACAATTTGAATAGGCAGAAAACCAAATTTAGTACAGTAACAGAACATATTTATGTCAGCCAAATTTGATTTTATTTACTAAGAAAAAATACTCAGAAAAAAGAATCTGCATGTAGATCTTCACAGAAATCACTCATTACCATTTGATATGGGTGCAGAGCAAGCAAAATATAAATCAAAACACTATATAGGTCACCAGATTATTATGATGTATCAACTACATTATGCAACACTGTTATCGACTGGACACACTATTATAAGTGTGTTAATGGTGACAGAACAGTAAAGAATCATATCTACCACAAAGTATTTATCATACATATATAAAACTAGCATGATTCACTATTTCCATTGTCAGCATGATGCAGATTCCGGAAGATAACACTGATTATCAAAACAGTTTTCACTGTAGCAGGAGTGGTGCATGAGAATAATCAATTCAGAATGTCTGTAGCATAAACATACTGAAATGTGAGTTTTAAGCAAACAGAGGTAGGTCAGAGACAGATCATTCTCTTATTTGGATACATCTTAAAATTTAGGTTTCTCTTTTAGCAATGGAGTCCTGTGGGAGCTACGTATTTTCTTTGTTCTTTTATGGGTTCAGTAGGTTAACTTCAACAACATGGACAAAACGATTATCTAAACAGTTTGGACCTTCAATAAAAGCTCTTTGGGGTAGAGGTCTCAGGAGATCCAACTCCCATGTAAGACTTGAGCTGTATAGATTTTAGAAGAGCTGGATACTACTACTACTACTACAAGAAGTCTCCCTACTATTGGAAGGGATCTAAAAAGATAAAACATAGACTTGCATAGCCTTTGTGCATCTTTATGAACATGTTTAAAGAATGTCTGAGGATGTGGCCAGTTTTCCTTTTCATGTATTATCAGAAGTGGTTTCCATATCAGTTGAATAAATCACATAGATGGAAAGTGAACCTCCAGTCTAAATTGTGTTAAATAGGCATGTTGAACCAAGAGCCTTTTTCTTCCCAACCTCCACCTGTTCAAAACTGATAAGACTATTACATTTTGCTAGCTCTAAATATTTCTATTATTCCTCGGATTCTTGAAGAAAACTTAGCACTGGTAAGGAACGCTTGACCTTAGGCATACAAACATAAACATTTTGAGGTCTGATTTCAATAATCAGCTGCCTCAAATGTGGACACCAGTGAATGACCCATTAAACCAAGACAGCTAATCTTCCTGAGGTATCAAGAAGGACTGCTTTGCAGGTAATAGATCGTTTCTCCTTTGAAAAAAGTTGAAGAGTCTGTAAATAAAAATCATAGAGTGCTCATTGTAATTCTTACTGCTATTATTGCTTACTCCCACCTGCTGCTGTACAGGCTAGTTTAAGGACTAAATGCTTTATACCTATGTTAAGGCAGCACTTACACTGACTCAAGTTAACTCAGATGCAGCCTTCAACCTCAGGATCATGCCTTTGCACACTACTGTTTTCTCCCAGAGAAAGATGTTTGTGTTTTCAAGCTATCCATCATAGAATCACAGAATATCCTGAGTTGGAAGGGACCCATAAGGATCATCAAGTCCAACTCCTGGCTCCACACAGGACCAGCCAAGTCAGAGCATATGACTGGGTGCATCGTTCAGATGCTTCTTAAACTCAGTTAAGCTTGGTGCTGTGACCACTTCTCTGGAGAGCCTGTTCCAGTGATCAACCACCCTCTCATGTAGAGAAGCTCTTCCTAAGATCCAACCTAAACCTCCCCTGTCTCAGCTTCATACTGTTCCCTTAGGTATCCAGAACTTCATTTCTATTAAAAAAAATTAAAATATATATTAATTCTTGATCCTTTCAACGTTCTACACTAACACAGTGGTTCAAAATTCAAATTCTGCAAGCGCAGAAGGCTGAGAAAGGTGAGTGATAAAGGGAACTGTAGATCACCACTACAGTCTGGTGGCTGTGAATTAGAGTTAGGTGATAGACTGAAGCAGGAAAATTTTCTGCTTAAGCATCATCTTGAGTAGATATCAACAGCTTCTTAAAAAATGAACCCTTTGTTTCCCCTTGCCATGAAATGACACCACATAGATTTCTCCTTGGGAGAAGACAACTGTAGAATAATCATAGCATCTAATGATTTTAAGTAGAATATCACAACAGACTGACTTTTCTGCACACCTTTTTCATGTTTTGGAAGGCCATGAAGCCCCTACTACTCAGCTGGACTGTCTCCAGTTTACTGCTGGACATATCCATGACACTTCCACTGACCTACATACTGTGTGTATTACCCTTGATCAAGCAACTGTAAGTTAGCTTTGTTTAATTCTTTTTGATGAGAGCTACACTGAGTCAAATAGTACCTACAGAAGATTCAAAGCTTTAAGACCTCACTCTGGTTCAGCTGTAATGTAGAAGCTTGATCAAAATATCAAATAGCACGCTGTCTAGAACAAGAGCTATGGCTAGAATACAAACATGCTTTAGCCTAGCTAACAACAGAAACCCCATGCCTGGGCATCAAAAGTTTCATGCTATCAGTTACCAAGTTAGATTAGTTTCTGGCAGCCATACAACCATCACTGCTGCTGGTATCCAAATTACTTTTTATGCATCTTTGCTAAGTAATGCAAACTTCACTTACTAATTGCTTTGTAAATGCAGGTGAAAAGAACCCCAAGAGAAATAAGGGTGAATAAAAGACTTCCAAAATACATCCAAAATTATGTGTTGTTTTTTTTTTAATATCCTAAATTAAAATGCAGAACTCAAGTACAGAAATCAAATAACTTGTTGATAAACACCTTCAGATTCACAGTGCATCCAGAGCTGTGACACCGAGGTTAGAATGTGCTTTTGCATCTAGCTGAGGATTATTTTGTTTTGCTTTTGTATTTCGAGTTTGGGGGTTTTTTAAACCTATCATCTTTCTTCAAGTTCTATTGAAATCATCTCAGGCTGGACCTCATAACAGTGGCAGATGCTGCCACAGAATCTGGGGACAGAAACGCACAACCCCTATGCTGAACCTCAATTCTTCCTTTTCTGGGAATTATAGGCAGATGAAAAGAAATTATTCTGTCATATCATCAGTGTTCTCCAATCCATTCTGATGTTTCTACTTATGAATGTGAAGAGACATCACTTTCCAGTTAAGCAGAAAGAAGAGGAGCTAATGGAGGATACAAATTTCTTATGTGGTCAGCACAGGAAAAGGTTAACAATTTGTCCTGCAAAGATAATGTAGCAACAACCCTTCTCACACCAGAATTGTCAAGTTGGGTTGGAGGGAAAAGAATGGGACACATCTTGTTTTAAAAAATAACCTAAAGTCAACAGAATATTATGAGGAAGCAGCAGATTCAGAAGAGCACTAGCCTCTCAATGGAAAGAGAATCTATAACCTTAAATTGTAAAATTTCTGTAGTAAAAACAATCCTTTAGTAGCCATCATAACAGCCCCCATATCAGATCAGAAGCTATACTGATTCTTTGAGAAGAACACCACTGAGCCAATAATGTCTTCCTGGAAACAAGCAGCTTCCATGCAAAGTTTTTTAATACTTAAAGTAGGAAACACTGTCTGTATTTCTATGAGAAACAGAAAGAAATGGGAAAAAGCTGATAGCTGAAAGAAGATAAAGGGGAGGAGTGAAAGACAAGAAGGTGTGGGGTGAATTATTTAGCCTGAGAACTCACAATCTTGACTGAGACTCTTAAAAAAAGTAGCATATCTCCAGAACCTGGACATAAATTTAAGGGCCCTATAATAACCTGATTCTGATTCTACAGCATTTCACCTGAGAGCAAAGTGAAATTTGAACATTCAGAAACCTCTTTATGTGTTGGAGGAACAGCTTGAGAAAAACTAATAAAATTACAATTTTCAGTAAGAATTACTGACTTAAAGGATAACAGTTTAGTGTGCAGCTCTTTGAAGGAAGAGTCAATAATATAAATCAACACTTACATACATATGAGCAAAATGGGAAATATATTGGGATATATAGAGAAGCCTATTGTACCACTTCATTGACCAATGGTAAGGTTTACTCTGAACTAAGAAAGGTGCAGATCAGCTGAGGAGATTTCAGAAGACAGCAATAAAAATGGTCAACAGCTACAGAACATGACATATAAGGACAGGAAACAGCTGGGGTCTCTCTGTCTGTGAAGAAAACTGGAGACTGGCCCAAAAGCATTCAAATCATAAAAAGTATAGAGCTAGGACACAGGGAAAAAAACATGGTGCATTTTGTGCCTGCTGTGAACAAGGAAACAATGGACAAAATGGCTTGTTTTGCATACAGAAATATTCAGTTTCTGAATGATTACATGGGGAGGCTGTACAGTGTCCACTGCTGGAGGTAATGCAAAAAACATCTGTCAAGACTGATGCAAGTACACCATCCCTGCTGTCAACAGAGGGTTAAAGCAGAGGACCTTTCAAGGTCACCCCATCTCAATTTTTCTATCTGATTATGAATAAGTGAAAAACACTAATAAAGTCTTTGGAAGAATTTTCCTTAAAATGCAAGATAAACCCACAATCTCAAATATGTAAACTATTAACATTAGCTGAAATAGGAACTTGTAAATCTGGCAGTTTTTATATGATTGGAAAGATGGGGGAAGGAATACACAGAAATGTGCATGTAAAACATGAACCTGCAACAACAATGTATGTAACAGACAGCAACAAAGAACTACTTACAGTGGGATGCTGATTATAGTTAAGCTCTAATTACATACTCTAGAGATAATTTCTGGTATTTAAGCTGAAGCGTTATCTTCATTTCAAATTTTCAGTGACTTCTTCACCCTGAAGTGCAACCTACCTATGAATACATTCTGATATACCGTTTAACACTGCCATACACAATTGTAGGCTGACAAGAAGAGTAACTTTCCTCTCTGATTTTACTGTGTGATGATGGTTTCCAAAGGATGAACAGTGGTTTACTAAAAAAACACTTACAAGGTTATTCTTGAATATGGTAAACAGTTGAACAAAAATTTCAACAACAGTCAGAAAACAGTTATTAAACCTAACTCTACTGTGTTATAAGAAACATTAGTAGATTTGCCTTCTGAAGGCAAAGACCTTGGTTGGGTTTTTTTGGTTGGTTGCCTTTTTTTTTGTTTGGATTTATTTTTTTTTCTCAAAATCTTTTTCTGCAGAGTTGGCAGTACTGTTAAGAGCAGAACAGACAACATTTCCCTTAGGTATGAGTTAATGAGCCTCTCCAATCATATTCATTATCTCAGCAATTTACTTTTTCATAAGTCTGTGTATAAGAAACTAAGATATATTTCTAAAACTTGTCTCAATTTTGATCAGCTAAATATGAAGATTGTATCTACCTCTACTACTTCTGATCTCTATGCTTATTTTATGTGGCCTATTAGTTCCTTTCTGTGCACATGAAACATATTTGCTTATCAGGAAACGGTGAAAAATCAGAGCATATTCCAAATACACTTTACATCTTGGATGCTAAAGCATAGTGTAGTAGTTGTAATGAGGACTGTGACCACAGCATACAGCCCATGGTCAAGACAGGGCACATTTGAAATAGCTAGGAAGCTAGTGTCCTTCATAGGAATTCAGAAGAATCATGAAGAACTCAGTTTACATGACCAGACACAGCAGTTCGTACCAGGTTGTGTCCTCTGCTGAATACTTAACAAAAAAATTAGACTGCTAGAGAACATGTGTTCCCTTTCCTCTGCTGCATAGCTAGCAAGAATGATAGGCCAATGGAAAAAGTATGAAACCTTTCTTTACTTAACACTGGGAAGTAGGGTCTCAGGACTTGCTTCTCTTCAGACATGTTTTTTAAGTAAGGAAGCACTCAGAGCATGTCTTACAGGCAGGAGGATGGGATTTTAGGGTGAAAAACTTCTATAAAAATAGTAGATCAAAAGTTACTTAATCAAAAGAGAATTGAAGGGCACCATCTTTTACCCCTTCATTGTGTATGCTGATACCTGAGGGGATCAGCAGAATTACTATTGAATAGGGCCTGGCTAAGCATAGTTTTAAAAACATGATCTCATTTCTTAAAGTCTCTGTACCACAATGCCAGACGGGCAATGGCAAAGCCAGTAGTTTAGAGTGGATGTTCTCTGTGACTGAGGGTCCAGAAGAGAGCAAAGAGTGAAAAATAAATTGAGTATTTGCTGATCCTAGCTAATATGAAAGTCAAGGAAATTAGCAAACCTCCTTGAGAAATGTCACAGCTTTCTATTATCAGAGGGAAGTACCTTGTCTTGGATTTGAAGGCTAGAAGTAAAAGGTTTTAAGACACTAAACTTCACTTAAAAAACAACAACAAAAAATATCACAGGTTATTTGAGCTATTCATTAACAGGAGTATCTCTTCCTTCATAATTGATAGGTTGGAAAGTATTTTGTCAACAGCAATAAATTTTTCAGAAAAGCCATTTTTTTAATATTATGTATATTCATTCACTTCTACAAAAATTCTGAAGGTAAGCAAGTGAAAAGTGATGATATTCATATGATTTCCAGTATCTTTGGGTTTGGCTAGAGGAAATAAATGAAAAAGCTTACTGGAATAGTAAAGAGGATTTTGTTATTCATAGGAAAAAGCATAACAAACCAACATGCATAAGTCATGAAGAAATAACCTGAGCATAACACATTGGTACTTTGTGTTCCAATCAGAAGAAAATGGGAACACACAGTTCATTGTTTGTTTTAATTGTTAGGCAGTCATTTGACTGACTTAGGTCTGATGGTCTAAGATACTGTTCAGCCAATATTCTCATTAAGAAAAACAGCATCATTGCCACTGTTACCAGTACTTCTACTGTGAAGTATTACTGTATGTATTAAAATCACAGAAAATCTTTGATGTCTGGTTCAGATTTCAGCAAAAAAAAAAAAAAATCAGTTTGTCAACCTATATGCCTACATATTTATTAACTATTCCTGGCAATAATTCAATGTTTTAAGGCAAATAGGTGCTATGGCGAGTTTTCAAGGGTGACAGGGAAAATAAAGTTCACTCATCTCGACCAATAAAGTTCATTCATCTTGACCACAGGCACATCGTCAGCTGAATTAGTTTTTATTTCAGCTATATACATACATAGGACTATTTCTAATGTGACTTAAAAATAATAAGCAGTCCTAATCGTCAGGTGTGTATTGCTTCCTAAAATTACTCTACCTTCTTGCTGATGTCCATCAACAGTTTAATAGAATTACATAAAGTATGTTCTAAACTCTTTTAGTGGTAGTTGTGATACAGCTTTTCTGAAGCAATGAAAGTGCAGGACATATCCTTAAATGTAAAGAATTGCTATGCATTTATTTCTTTTCTTTACAGTTGTGGTGACTTTGGAGGTAACAATAAACTTTGCTTTCAGTCGAGTCTCACAGGCATGATTATGACAGGATTTACTGCCTCATGTGAATCTCTGAAATAGTATTTAAGAAGGAGACCTGAAATGAAAATTGTAGTATAAATAATATAACCACTGGATATTCAATCACAATTGAGGATTTTGAGAAGTCGTGTGTTTTGCTGAGTTGTTTATTTGTTGTTAAGCTCAAGAAATGTAAATAAGCAACTGACATTATAATCAGAAATTCAAACTCTCTGCAATCAGAATTTAGAGCAGCACAGACCAGGAATAAAATCATTATTTTCCATAATCCTAGGGGGGAGACTAATCAGTTGAATTTGGTCTGATTTTCAGCATGGATTTGACTAAAACCTTCAGTTTAAACCTACACCTAATATTCACTTGATCTGAAATCTGATTTGTGGGTAAGAAAGTCAGGAAACAATAACTTTTTGCAGGTGAGGTTTCAGAATGAAATTATAAATGGAAGTCATGAAAAAGGAGTCACTAGAAGGAAGAAAGTGGGGGGAAACCCAAAAGCCCCAAAAGAAGTGGAGGTCACATTTTTCAATATTCCATAGCAGAGTGTACATGAACTTCACATCTCATACTGACATTAATCAGAAAATGCTTTGATGGACTGAATTACAGAGTCAGTACATTACCCTTTCTCTCCCCCAAATTTTGGCATGAACTACAGGAAAGATACCATAGAATAAATTTGTCATTAAATTAATGGATAGCAATTATTTGCTGAAGTCAACATAAATACTCTAGATCAGAAGCAGCTCAAACACGGACAGTTTCACTAATTAAATGCATTTTATGCTATAGCAGATTTCAGGAGCATTAGGAAGAGTTTATCAATTCTTTACTTTTACCCTTTTCAGTGATATCATTTGCTGAATGAACTACAACAAAATACGAATCATTCTTTTAGAACACAGCAAGTCACTTAGTTCCATTTCTGCTGATAAGTGTTGTTAGCCATTCATTAGCATATCATTTAACTATGCTGAGATCTGCTGACATGATTGGAAGGTCTGTGCTGTTTCTGTGGCCCAGCTATTCCTTATGTTGGAGATTACTTTCCATAATTCTTTTTTGTTTTATTTTTATTCTTGAAACTTGCCACTTCAGCTATTCGGTGTAAGCAAGCACAGAGGGAGATTACTGTTTGTTTTTGAAGTACACAGAACACTTACTTGCAAGATTAAGTACTTGATTACCCAATAAATGTTAACACAAGATATTTTACACTGAAAATCACTGTATTGTGGTACCTGACAGTAAAAATTTCTTATATTTCCTTTATTTTTCAGATGACACAACTCCAATGGTGCCAACGTAGTATATACCCAGTATCTTCTCAGATGCAACATGAAAAGCCATACTTAATATTAAAGGCAGCAGCTTACCTGACCGTCCATCCCGTTGAAAATCCACATGGTACCATTCACCATCATTCACCTTCTTCTGCAAGGCTTTTATTTTTATAGTACCTGATCCCATGTCTAGCAGCAGGTAGAGGTGTCCATCAAGCATCTCAATGGCAAAAAAGTCAACCTTCACCATCTGTGGGTGCTTGGCATCTTTTTGGTGCCTTGGTTTTCCATGACTGAAAAGAATCAGGCCATTTGGCTCAGTTGTACGAAAGTCAAATGATATTGAGCCTGTTTTCTTGGCATTCCACTTTGGCAGAGAGATGAAAGACTCTGGTGTTTCAAACGTGATTGGATCTAAGGTTGCAACATTCTCACATTTAAATGCTACAACCCCATGAATCTTCATTTTAGGATCTCCTTGCTTGGCAAGTCGAGACAACTCCAACCTGACATCGTTATTTTTATATACAACCTGCAAGCAAAGTAGAGAAGTTACTAAGAGAAACTTGGCCGTTTTAACCACACTGATATAATCCTGAACAGGCATATTATTTAAAAGATAATAACGGCGACATATGAACATGGTAATTTACATACACAGAAAATTAAATAACTATTTTAATTCACTAATGATTTAATAATAGTTTTCATTAAACCAAACAGAGTTGCTCTAAATATATCCCTACAGTTAATTCAAACAATCTGAAAGAATCTGCACATAATTGATACTATCAGTCGCAAACTAGCTTGCGTGGCCTTGATTGCTTAAAATCGCTCTCTGCACAGCCATTCTGCTACATTAGAGAAATATTAGATTTCTTTTTCTGCTAAACCCTTTGTCACTGCCTTAACTTTTCTGTTTACGTACAGAAAATGTACCAAGGTCAGATACTTTATAATTTAACATCTTTTCAGCTTGTCCTTGGGGTTGAGGAACAGTAGCATCCATGATATTCATGAAGCTATAAAATAGGGAAACTAGTATCATAGAGATCAAAACAAACACAGGACAATCTCTGAGCCAGTTCAATTGGATGAAAAATAAAACCACTTACGTATTTTCCCTGACTGAAGACTTTTCTGATAAAAATGAAAGACAAAATTAGTTTTAAATCCAATTGGCCTCCAGAGCAAATATTTTTGCTTCAAACCACATGTTTTGTCTGCCCAGAGAAGCTTGTCATAATATAGCTATTTCCCAGGGTTCTGGTCTTTATTAGTATATTCCAAAACTGCTGTTATTTCTGTGTTGTCCAGGATACAAAGACTACTTAAATAAAGCTCCCCAATAGCAGAGATGTGCATGAGAAATTTGTCAATATTTTTAACTATTCAATAAATTATATGCCCAAGCTAAAATGCCACCAAAGGGCTGAATATGAATAATGACAGAAGCTAAAATCTTCTTTGTTTCTAAGGTTAAGCCAACATTAGAAACCGATTTTGCAGCAAAAGTAACAGCTCAGGAAATCAAAGCACACTGTGCTGACACTTCATCATCTAAAGATTCTATACGATTCAGGAGCAGATCAAGTCCGGCCCAGTGTTCCAACTATACAATGTAGTCTGAAGCTGTTCAGTGTACCAGTCACTGGTTTAGACTTTACATCCCTATTAGAGATGAGAATGTACTTAATGAATACTTAGGGTAGAGCTTCTGGATTAATTTCCTCTGAAGCATAGTTTGAACCCAAATGAAACTGACACAAGTAAGTGGAAGACATGGGGATGCACTGCAGACCTGTGCCACTGTTAGAAAACAAAACACTAGCATACATGCAATCTAAGATGGCATACGCCACAAGTGATAGCTGCAATTGAAAAATGGTGCTTAAAGATAAAAGAACATTAAAGATATGATTGCTATATCATCAGGTTTTTGTCCTAAGAATTGTGTTCTTTGAAATTATATCATTATCAACCTAGCAAATTTCATCCCAAACCATGGCAGAATTATTCTACTACATTAAAAATGTGTCCTACAAGCTAATAAGCTTATTTCTCCATTTTATTTCAGTGCTTGGTAGAAATGCTGCTGCCTCCACTGGAGCTGTGCCTCCAAAGACCACCAGTAAAGCTCACTGTGGATTCCTGAAATTATACCCTGCCACAGAAGCAGACAGCACGTGTTGTCTTCTTTAAGCAAAGGCATCAGAAGCGACTTAGAATCGGACTAACCTGTAATCTTAGAGAATAAGGATGTGTATTTGCATTTATCAAATACTTCTGTAAAACCTCAGAGATCACAGATTCTGCAGAAGAATTTAGCAGTGTAACGCAGAAGGAGCACATGTCAGTAATGTCCCATTGGGGTGACTTTCTGTCTTTCAAGTGAATAAAGCCAAAAGGCAGAAGAATGCAGCAAGAAGCCAGGGGCCCGGCAGGCAGTATTACTTAGATATCTGGTCTCGTGAAACATTGGCCACTTTTCTATGGCAAGAGGGATTTTGGATAGCTTCCACCTCATTTGAAGGAGTTGCAGGGTGGCAACCTTTCTAGAACAGACTGAAAAGCATTAAATGCAGGCTAGAGGCTATGATTAAAAAAAAAAAAAAGAATAAATGGGCTCTCATTAGAATTAAATCATGCTGCTGACAATGAAAGTAATTAAGGCAACAAAGAACATGAGTAGAAAATATTCTTTAATTGCTTACTGAACAGAGGTAGGTACCAGGACAATACAAATAAATGTACAAAGATAATTTCTTGTTTATGGACAAATTCAAATTGCCTGATATTAATAAAAGCTGGGTGACAATAATAAAATTAGTAGGTAATAGCTATTTTAGAAAAAATGAGCAGACAAAAGGAAATTTAAGCTTTCCTTGATGCCTAAACGAGCTCTGTAGTCTTTGAAGTAATTTGTCAACCGAGAAACACTAATTTTTAATAAATATGTTTCAAGGATCTCATATATAGAAAGCGCAGATAGGAACACTGGCAATATTTCCCTCAGTAACTTGTCACCAGCTCTTAAGTAGCTGAATATATAACATAGGAGGAAAAAAAATTGCTAAAGCACTTCAGTAAGAGTGGCAAATATTGGGAATTGTGTGCCACCCATATCAAAACATCCTCAGGATCCCTAAACATTGCATATGACAATATCTTGCCTCCATATTCCACAATTAAAACTTTGTAGTTAACGAGATATGAATGATTGTATTGTATTGCATTCATTATGGTGGAATAGAATAAAGTCTCCATCTATCTTTTAGAGCGTTTATTTCTAAGTTGTAGGGAGTTTATTTTCTTTTCATCTTATGAAATTGAAAAATTTGAACTGAATTATCATGGATAATTAGTATCAAAACAGGAATATATGAACCATAACTGAAAATCATAACTGAAAAGAACCGTAAACTGTTAACTGAGCACAGCTGGCATTTGGAAGCCCATTTCCTTATGTTAGGCTGAAATTCTTACCCCTCTTCCCACCTCTCTATCTATGAACGATGTACTCAGCCATCAGTGAAGCACAGCAAAAGGGAGAAAAGCAGTATGTTCCCAAAAAGTAGTAGTCATTAAATTTCTGGAAAAGATTTGAACAGTAAGGAATAATTCTGAGACTAGCATCTGCTTTATAACTCATGGAGGTATATGCTTCAGTTTCAATAGCTTTCAGGCTACAAATAATATACTCATTTATTATTTTCCAAAGATTCTGCACTGTAATTTTTTTGGGGGGGGGGTTGTTCTGTTTTGGGGTTTTTTTGTTTTGGTTTGGTTTTTTACTTTCTGGATACATAAGGTAAAATATGCCCTTTTAATAGGGTTATTACCCACTGCTCTTTCCATCTGAGACAGCCAACATAATGTTCTTTAATGTTAACTCAATAAATTTTCCCTCCAGTAGAGATATGGATCCACAATCAGTCAAGTGAAGGCAATTTGCAATAGAGTAATATTTTAGTGACGTTGACCTTTCCTCCTACACAAGTGACCAGTCAGTATCCTTGCATTGTTATGTGCTTTCCTAGCACATCTATTGGGCTGGCCCTGGTAATAGCTTGCTTGCTTTCCCACTTGCTCTCATACCTGAGAAACAACACCACAATTTTCTTGCACATGAAACTGCAGGGCCTTAGGGAGTTGTATCATGCTATTAAGAGCACCTTGAATTTGTCCTCTATACACAGTTATTCTTCCCTCTTAATATTGTAATGTTCAAGACCTCAGTCTTTAAAATATATAATTACCCCATTCTTGGAAATTGAAAAGGGTCACAAACTCCCATGAAAAAAGGTGCAGTTAGTAATTCCCCGCATAACTTGCAACTGAAGTATCCAAAGCAAGAAATAAATTTGCTTTCCATGAGACAAAGGGCAGACCTACATATCATTTCACAGTCAAGATATGAGCTCCCTTTGCTACCATCTAGGCCAACCACATGCTGGGTTACTTAGAATATCACAGTGCTGAGACTTAACAAATAAGTCCAAGTAAGGGCCAGCAAATACTAACTTAAGTTCAGCCCTCTCTTTAACACTGTCTATATTCACCTTGAAGCACGATCAAAATCAGTTCATTCTTCCCAAAGACATATCATGTATATAATTTATCACAAGCCAGGGCTCTGTTATGCAGTGAGCCCTTAAATGTATTAAGAATTCACTACAGATCTTGTTGGTCATCATGGCAGATGCCTTCAACAACAAAAATGTAGCAGAGCAGCCAATAAAAAAAAAAAAATAAATCAATGTGGAAATATACGAATGACTCTAAGATGAATAAGACGACAAGGAATTTACTGTTGATATTAGAGATGAATCCTAAATATAGAAGTTAAAATATCAAATTAAAAAATACATATAATAAATAATCCATATCAACAAAACCCTACGAGTTCTTTCTACTGACCCTATCCCATGAAATGTAAACCCATGAAAGTTATGAAAGAATCCAGAATCCAACACCATTTTCAATTCAAAATGCAGCTCTTTCCACATTAAAGATTTCTTTTTGTATTTTGTACATCAAATACTAGGAGTGAAGAAATGGCACTCCTCTTACATATTTCAGAATACTGACAAACTTTGCTAGCAGTAACCTTTCATCACTATGATTAAAAGCCTTTAAATTACTATGAAGCATTTCTTTCAAATTACTTAGTATTATTAAAACAAAATATGATCCTTAAGGAGCTAATCACATCACCTAATTTGCAGCATCTAAGCTTCCTGAAAAATCAAAGAGAAACCAGAAAGTTCAGAGCACCAACATTCTGATCTCATGCTGAAGGGCTTGTCTGTTTACTTAACAGGGAGATGAGGAAAAAAATTACTTTTCCAAATGCAATTTCAATGAATGGATGAATCCAGTCCCTAAATCTATTAAAAAAAAAAAGAAAAACCCACAACACTAATCACATAAATACTTATGTTACCATAAAGCATTATTTTCATATTTTCATGAAGTCTGGACAACCTGGTACAAACACATGCAGTTAATTCTCTAAAATGGATACTAGTATCATCCAAAATGGCTCAGGTAGGGGCTGCTAACCTCCAATTTTATGCTGCACAGTTAACTCAGCAAAAGATAACTTAGTGTTGTCAGAAATTGTAGCCATGGGACTTACAGTAAGTGAAGCCTGAGGCAATTTTATCAGCTTGCTTTAACAGCCACTAGAATTTCTGTGCTCATTCAGAACTACCCAGTGCACACAGCACCGCATAACCAAGAAATCCAAATGTAAAACTGACCATTGAGAGTTATCATGGTTTTTTTTTCATATTTGTGAACGATTTTGAAGTAATTAACTAATGTCAGCTTCTCACAGGGCACTTGCCATTTTGCTAATATGCCTCCATTCATTTCCAATGAATATATCATGGAACACAATAAGCTACAGATAATTTATGCAAAACTTAAGCACCCCAAGTTCAAACGTTTGCAATGGGGTGTATAACTGAACACAATGTGAAATCACACATGATTAATGACAACAGCTATTCAAGCCTCTAGGATTGCTCAACTTTGTAAATAAGTTTTGTTTTCTGAACACAGAGACTAGAAGGTACCATGAAAGCTCCAAGGAAGCAATTCATTTATTCTCAAATGAAATGGTTTTATTTTATAGATACATAAACACGTGGTGAAAACTATACTGTATGCATTTTATTGCATTACTTTAGATCAATTAATATGGTCTGGGAAACTGCTCTGTAAGTTTCAGATCAAAAAAAAGCTTGACTTAGAGCTAGAAAATAAAGCAAGTCTAATTAACAATTCCAGAAATTCCATGTAAGATTTATCTGGGAGTTTCACATTCTCATATCTCTTCTTCCTGTCCAACCCCATGGATTAGAAACAGAGAACACTCAATTCTCCATGTCCGCTACTAAAATTTAATCTTCCATGGTGACAGAAAAGGAAAGAAACCCACATGAAATCTACTGCCTGTCCAAGTCCAGAGGAGCACTGACCACTGCTTGAGTTATCCAATAAGAAAAAGAGAAAAATGAAAATTTAATGACTGTAAATATGTAAAATAGCTGTATTAGGCCCATCCCTAATGGTGCCTGAGGGGTTGAGGCTCTTGAAAAACATGAAATGGATCTTTTCAAGTCTAAAATATAGTTCATCTAGCCAGATTATATTCTTTACTGCTTATATCTCTAGATAACAAGTATATTTTAAATCAGACAAACTCTTCACAGACTACTTTATCCTACAAGGTAGAAAGAGTCATTAGAATAATTCTTACTATTAGAAGCTGGGACTAGAAATTTAGGAACTTGGATTTAACCTGCACCTGAATACCTCACAGAGAACTTCTCTTTGCTTCTCTACAAAATGGATACACTGTTTCCTCACAAGGAAGAAATTTGCATTGAGACTGAAGCTTGCATGAACAGCTTCAGGTACAGTGGAGTTTTGTCCAAAGTAATTCATATTTACACACACATTTCCGATAGGGCATCATCCCCCCTCCCACTTTTTATTGAGGAAGATGGCAGCCACTATGACAAGAGCAGCATGAAATTCTTTCTAGTGCACAGCTACAGAGTAAAGAGCACACTGACCACTGAAACAGAAACAAACAGAAGTAGTGAATCTAGTTAAAGCTACACTCAATAAAAGCTTGGCTTGCACAATACATGTCTCAAGATGAACACAGAAGTGTAGTATAATATGCCACGCTAATACACTCAGCTAGTATTTTAATGCCACACGGAACAGCTAACCAGAGACAATAAATTTGTGATGTTTATTGTTTCTGTGACTAAGCAACTTGAGCATTTTCTGCACTCATCTTTCTTAATATCGCAGGATACATTGCACATCAGACATTTTCGAAACTTATGTTCACGGCAAATTGACACAATTACTACAGACTACTACTCTCTTTAAAGTGCTTATTATCATATCCTCGCAAAGCTTAGGAAGGCAAATAGATACAAAAGAAATTTAAAAAGGATAAAGATGTAGCATAATTACATGGAATACCACTATGGACTCAAAAGCATATTTGAAAGTCCACTGTAGGCTATCTGAAAGGGATCACTACCCTAACCCCAAACAATCATCTTGAAAGAATGCCAAAAAAATGGAACATCAAATAGCTCACAATTTGGTTCAGGGAAGATACCTTAATTACTCTAAGAATTAAAAAAGTTAGTAATGGTTAAAATACAGCTGCAGAAACTAATCCTGTACTAACAGAATCATAGTAAAATTAATCTGTATATTGTGCATGATACAGAGCAGTGTCTTGAAAAACTTTTTACTTTCTTTTCTTTAGATTCACAACACATTACTGGGAAAGTCCCAGTTACTTCTTGTCACTTATTTAAAGAATTAATACATTTGTGATAGCTGACCTTCTAGGCAAACTGGTCTCTTCTGCTGAAGAGCTTTGAATGCTGATGTCAGAACTGTTTTTGTTTCTTTTCCCTCCCCCCTTTGACTGCCTAAATAGAGACATCTAAAGAGGATGCCAGAGACTGACTTTTTACATTCTAGGTTACTGGCATATTAATTAACATACTATATTAGCAGAAGTTAGAAAAAAAAACCCTAACGTGTTTTCCTAACAACCTTGATAATGGGGCTGTTGTGTTTTTCACCCTGCTGTGGACACAAGTATTTGGAAGATCTTTTTCCCTCTCTTCAATAGACTACTTTGTTATTCTTTGTATGTCCTTCTGTAAGCTGCCAGACTGCTAAATGTTTCTGACTGTGGTTGCTATGCTTTCTGCTTTTAAGAAACAGGTTCAAGTTTTATTTCCTCTTTTTCTCCTTCGCTTCCCCACCCCCCATTTTTTTTTAAACTTCCCATGGCAAAGACTCATAGAAATTTCTTGGCAACATCTAAATTGCAGAATTTAGGCACAAGTTTGTTCCACAGAAGCTCAATCGTCTCCTAAGCAGGAAGAAAGCCTTTACAAAGACACATCATGAAACAAAAGCAAGAGAAAACAAGAACCACCAAAAGGAAAGCAAAATGTATTATTTAAGATAAAAGCAGTTTTGCATTAATACATTACATAAAGTCAAAGGAAGAAAACAAATGGTATTTCCCAATGACTATTTGAGAAAAGAAAGGGCTGCAGGAGACTCAATTGTGTTGCTTTTCAGCTTTTTCCTCCTCTTTCTTTCACAGTGCATCAAGAGTTACCAAAGACTAATTCTGAAAAAAAGTCAGAAACATGCTATTTTTCTACTTTGCCCATTAACCATTCCAGCTCCAGATCAAGAACAAGAACTCTCTAAGAGACTGCAAAATGGAGGCACTGCAAAGAAGAACACGGTAATTATGACTGTAGGGTTCAAGCCCTATTTTTTCAGCATAACATCCATTATATGCTTGATTTTCCCAGTCTTTACCATTTAAAGCTTTAATTTCAAGGTCAGAAAATACAGAAAAAAATTATAGGAAAAAATGTAAATCTAGAAATGAGTGTTCTAAGAAACAAGCTTTAATTTCAAGGTCAGAAAATACAGAAAAAAATTATAGGAAAAAATGTAAATCTAGAAATGAGTGTTCTAAGAAACATTTCAACTCAAGTGTATCTGAAAGCATTGTAGCAGATGTATTTAAAAATTAGGCTACCTTTAATTAGGGTAGCAGTTGTATGTGGAAAAAAAATGGAAATAGTCACAAAAAGAGCAAAAGAACAAATGTCAAATTAAAGAGAAAAGTTAAAATGTACTCAACACAGAATCCAAGTTTGGGAGGTCACTTACCTGGAGACAAACTCACAAAAACGTGCAAAAAAAATCAATCCAAGTCACCCTGAATGTGGGCAAATACTTGAATAAATATATTTTTCCACATTAAACACATTCTAAAACATATATAACAACAGTAGGCTCCAATTAAATGCAGAATATCAGTTCTGCATACCCTTTAGTAAAGTGTAAAGGGTTATTCCATACCTCACTAGCTTGCTTTCCTTCAGCCTCTCCCATCAGTCCATTACTAGCTGCCAACTTACAGCTCTTAACCATATTACTTCTCCAGAATAATAAATACCCAACCGCTTTTTTCTTTTCCTTCTCTCTGACTTCTGTAGGTGACTCTTGCATCTATCTGAATAGCTAGCTCTTGGCTGTGGGTGTTTCTGGCTGCTTTCTGTTTCGGACTCATCTGCTCCATTTCCTGATTCCGGGTTTGAAAGAACCTTCTGTTCCACCGAGTGGAAAATAGCCCACTAATCCTGGGCCGAAACGCCATGGCTTTTGTACAAACTTAAAGCCAGCATCCATGTAGATCACATCCTTCCCTTTCTGCTTTGTTAGCTGCCAATCTGTTCAGTAAGTTGGATACTTCTTGTCAAGCTATAGAAACTTTACTTCTCCCGTCCTGGGAACTGTCTATAGCTAGGTTAGCAGCTGTCTGATTTAGGTTTGTGATATTAATATAGCAAGAGTTTATGCAGTTTTGGCTAAACTCTGCCTTATTGTGATAGACAAATAATTTAAAAAAAAAAAAATCCCACCCATTAACTACACTCTAACTTTCCTTGCACTTGTGGAGTGACCAACACATTCCTGCAAGACATCCAGGAAAACCCTTCCTTCCAATCATCAACAATTTCTTATGAATCCTCATAATCCTTTTACTGCATCCTTTTTGCTTTCCAATAACGCGACTTCAGTAACACTTCACATTTGTATTTTGACACAATCTTTGCCTTCTCAGATACTTCTGACAATTGAAATTTAAAGTTTTCTGTAGTACTTTTGCTTACAAAGTTATTGCTATAATTCCAACACAAGGAAAACGGATGCAATCAAGCTGGCACATGTTTTTCAGAGGCAGCATTTCCTTCACTATTTTTTAATGATAGAGAGGTACACCATAAGGCTGCTGGGCAGAGTGTTCCTTTGCATTCCATTCCACAATCACACTCCTTTCCTAAACAACCTGTATTTCCTGAGATAACAGACAAAATACAGTACTTTGTACAGACAAGAAGAAAAGAGGGGTGTCTTCCACTTCAAATGCTGATCTGTGTAGTGCACAAGGTGGATGGTTAAAAGAAATTTATAATTTTTCAAGAAATTTAACTCATGGGATATTCCTAAGGCATTTTACATTTAAGGTATCTTTAACCAGAGTCTACCTGTAGACCATAATCATGTCAATAAATTTTACTGAGGTTAAAGCTGTCCTCCAAAGTAAACTTGCTGAACTAATCCAAATTAATTATCAGCATTAAAATGACAAGAAAAAGGGATGCTTTACTTGGTTTTTAAGATGTGGCATCTCATTGTAGTGAGAAAATGAAGCAGAGCATGTATACTTCAGTATGGTGTTATCTGACTCTGCCAAATGAACTCCCAGCCTGAAACTGGTGTCATCTGATTGTTAAAGGAATGTCAGATAATAAAATGTCCTTTTGCCTCTTGAGGCTGAGGACCTTTTACTGAGAGGTCTTTAGCCTCAAGAAAAATCAATTATTTTGAAAGATAATCAGTAAAACCATATAATACTACAACAAACTCTGCCTAATAACATTCAAGAAGCACAGCTTAGAACTACCAAGTACCTTCACACAAGCCATTATTGGTCACAGTAATCTAATACGTATGCAAACTTTTGAAAGTGTGCTGTTCTGCAAATATTATAGGTTTCCTATAATATTGTTTGCTTATGTAAATGCATCTGTCACAATAAACATACTACTCAGTGTTTATTTAGGAAATAGTTATGAAAAGGACTAATTCTTAGTAAAGGGTAGACAGTGCAATTAAGCGTTTCTCACTTCCCCGTGCCACGGTGTATATCAATTGAATGTTTCAGCAATTGTTCTGACATTTGTTTTCACCTTTACATGGTTTGGGTTTTTTTTTATTTCAAATAAACAATTCAACTTCAAGCTACATTCTGTATAAAGCGTATTTTGAAAGGTTTTGAAATATCACTTCAGAAAAGTGTGTGTGGGAAATAGTCTTTTCCTCGGGCAAAAGTATCAGGCAAAAATTATTTTCTGACTATTTTCACTGAAATACTTTACTGGGACTACATATAGGATATGTACTGAATTGTACATAAATAAAAATTCATAGAGATTACCTGAAACCTAAAGAAAGAGTTCAGGCAGGCACATGTGTACTACTAACTATTCCTTGTGTTTATCTTGGTACAACTCCATTCCCAAACCCATTATAAGATTATGCAAATACTTGTAGCATGCATTTTCTTTGGAAAAGTTTGTCAAAATTATTTTCAAGATACTGCTCTATGCAGCAGGGCATTAGTCCCACTGAAGCCACTATTTTCTGGTTAAAGACTGAGAGAAAGCCTACTATGTAAAGACTGATGTGCAATTAAGTATCGAGCTGTTGATGATGTCTAATAATTTTAATTCATTAATAGGTAACAGATAATAAGGTAAAACAGTGGTAGGGGCCTCATGATTACTGTAGCTCACAAAGAAGAAAAGCATCTGCTTTTCTGCAGAAGATTAATTCAGAATAGTCTCATTCTGACAAAAAAGAACACTTGAAGACAATATTTAGCAAGTAAAAGAAATGTTGTGGCAATACTATCCGTATTAGTTTTAATATGTACCAGGGCATGAGACTAAATCCTGCTGTGTGTTCCCATGTGATGTCACCAGGAAACAAACGCACACCCTACACCTGGTTGGACTAGTGTCAGACGAAGGCATAATCAGTTCTTTCCTTTGGAACCACAGGTGGTTCATGAAGATGGAAGAAGAGGCACACTGCTTTCAGGAACTGTAACATCAATAACTTGCTTTTGTATAACCTGATGTGCTCAGGCTATTTTTATTTCATAGAATATCCTGAGTTGGAAGGGACCCATAAGGATCATTGAGTCCAAGTCCTGGCTCCACAAAAGGCCAGACAAGTCAGGGCATTTGACTGAGTGCATCATCCAGACACTTCTTGAACTCAGTTAAGCTTGGTACTGTGACCACTTCCCTCAGGAGCCTGTTCCAGTGCCCGACCATGCTCCACAGTAGAGAACCTCTTCCTAAGATTCAACCTAAACCTTTCCTATCAAAGCTTCATACCACTAATTCGAGTTCTATTACTGGTTACCAGAGATGGAGATCAGCATCCACCCCTTTGCTCCCCCTCTTAAGAAAGCCAGGTGGACATCCACCACTGATAGATGAGGGAAATGGCTACTTTACAAAATATGAACATGCATACACACAGAGACCCTTACCTGGCATTTTCTGAGAGCTCCATTTTAAAAAGGAAAGGATAACTTTCAAAACATGAACTCTGTTTTTTTTGTGCCACTTTGGTTTTAGAACCTTTCAGAATTGTTACCTGTACATTCAAGTAACAGATTTACTTCTCAAGAGAAAGAATGGGAATAGTCTTCACAGAGCTCATGTGGATGTTCAGTATGCACAAGCATCCACACAAGGCAGTGACCCAAAATTCAAGTACTGTTGAAAATGTGGTGCTCTAACTAGCATCCCACCAGGTTTATAGAAGAAAAGCTAATGACTGAAAGGTTTCACACAACGATGTTTTATATATATATATATATATATTTAATTCTCAGGAAAAAAAAAATCAACTTAAGTGCTGAATTAATCAGATTTAAATTGTTTCCTAATTGAAGTATAAAAAAATTATTTGAAAAGCTGTTTCTTTTCTTTACAGTGAATGATTTAATTTCTGATTCAATCTGTAAGCTTTCTTTCAAACAGTGAAAGAATATTTCAAAACAAATCAGTACATATCAAGATGACACGGGTTCTACACTGAAACAGGTTGCCCAGGGAAGCTGTGGCTGCCCCACTCTGGAAGAGTTCAAGGCCAGGTTAGACAGTGCTTTGGGCAACCTGGTCAAGTGGAGGGTGTCCCTGGCAGGGCGGTTGGAACTAGATGATCTTTTAGGTCCCTTCTAACACAAACCATTCCAAAAAATTCAATTCAAAAAATATTAAAATGTCTTATTTTCCTCCTGACATCTATTTTGACAAAAACCAATGCAGCTGACCTTAGAAAAAGGAAAAGGTATAACCAGTTACCTGCTGAAGGCTATTTTTCACATTCTTCCATTTTTGACCTCTCACATCCTGGTCCCTTAGCTGAGTATGGCAATATGTTTTCAAAAGACAAGCTTGGAAAATATAATTCTTAGCCACCCTGGATTTTAATAATTATTGACTCAAGAGATACAGTGGTTTCATGGTATGATTTTTGCTGTAAGTGAAGTTATTTCTAATTCTGTCTCCTAGGAATGTTGAACTTGACTTTTATGCTTCTTAATAACTTCCTCTAAACTTAAAAGAAAAGAGAGGATGGCATAATGATTAATGTGATTTATTTAACTTGGAGTATCTGTTCTTAACCTATACTTTTCTTAAGTTTGTCATATACTTCATACCTCAGTAAGAGATTGCAAAACGCTGTATTTTGCAACTGCTTAACTGCCATAATGAATTACACCATAGATTACTGACTCTCTTTTCGTTTTTTTTTTGTCTGTCAGGTAAAAGAGACCAAAACAGTGCTGCTGCTCATCTCAGATCTATCTACATCAGCTACATGCTCATGGATTTTGAATTTTCTTACCATTTTCAGTATATCAGCATGCAAGGCTTGAAATTGATAAGAAGAGATTCCCCCAAAACAGATACAACGAAAGTATTTCTACAAACCTTTAAAGTGTCAGGTATCCTAATAATTTTGTGTGTATGTTCTGGGATGAGCAAAAATACTTAGGCTTTTACCTACATAGGTTATATCACTGAATGTTCAAATTCCTTCATAGCTCTTTGCATTCCATATAGGTATGACATTATTATTTGGAACTCTGAAGATACCTGAGCTGTACATCAAAATAAAAAATTAACAAATGTTTACAGGCTGCAACTCTTACAAAAAATAAAGAGAGGTATCAGTTAATATAAAAATTAGCGGGTTTTTTTTAGACTGGAAAGATAGCTAGAGCCACAAAAACCTGGTACTTTTGAAAAAAACCTATGTCCTTTTGAGCATACTAGGACACTATGGAATTTATATAGTTTAATTAGTATCTGCATTTCTAAAAATCCATTTTGATAGCTTCCCAACGTGTTATAAGTATACTAAACTTTTTTTAATGAAAAACTGTGGAAAGTATCGATCTACCCACAACATACTGAAACAATTGTGGAAGAAGTCAAAGAATGGCTGTATTGTTACTCTGACAATTAGAGGATGCAAGGACTGTCTCAATAAAGATAAACAATTTTTGTAGTTCTACAAATCTTCTTTGTTAAAATGTTTTAAAGCATATATATAATCATTATCATCTGAGAAGTAAAGTAATTCTTGTCTCATTATTCCTTTCAAGTTGTCCAGCCAAAACTTCAAAACTATGTGCCATCTAGATGGCAAAGGAGCATCTCAGCCCTCAGCAGCTCTTATGTGTATCAAAGTGCCTGAAATCAGTTTGGTAAAGAGAACAATTGTTTGGTTTGTTGTTGTTGTGTTTGTTGGTTGCTTTTTTCTCATACAACCATATTAATTTTATAGCACAAACATTGTATTTTAAGAAACTAGCTGTTAACATTCTTGTCTTAAAACCTGTCTAAATTAAAAGAGAATTGTAGAATGCTATTTCCTAAATAAATATTCTGTTTCAATGTTATGTCCTTAAAGTCTAATATTAGAATATAGTACTTTCTGAAAGAAATGTACGTACTGCTTCAGTATCTCTGTGGGGGGTTTAGGGGGGAGTGGGGGGACAAATGCACTTCTAATTCTTAATTTTCAGTTATCTTTTTTAACTGAGAATTACATGGGGGCAGGGGGGGTACATGTTAATCTTTAAAATACAATTTTGAAGCAACCACCAGTATTACATTCCTCCTAAAATAGCAGACACCCCCTCCAAACAAACATTTACTTTCACTATTATAATCCTGAGAAAACAAAGAAATTACAGCCAGTAGATCAAATCATCTGTAGCAGCAATCACAATTAAGGTTAACCTTTCTGTTTTCTACTGAACAAACAAAAACAGCAGATTTCAACTGCTTTAACAGATCCAACTGCTCTGAATCAGATTAAGTCTAGAAAAAGGTAGGATAGCACAACAACACTGATTGTTAAGTGCACACCAACACACAAGTAATTTTACTCCTGTGAGCCATCTCGGAAGTTTTTTTTGTTTGTTTTTAGAATTGTAATCAATATATTCAGAATAAAGGATTCACTTGAATACATTCATTAATTCTTCAGGGACAAACTATATGCTTGTTTACTGGTTTTCAAAGATTGCAGAAATAAAACTAGTAAAAACTTTCTTATAATGGCTATACAAAAAAACCAATTAACTGATATAAAGTCTGGACAAATCTGATTTCTTTATACTCCACACATGGACAAGAGCATCTTTTCTAACAGACAGCTTTGGTATGAACTGAAATGCAAAGTTTACAGCTAGCACAAGTCAGTGCTGTTTTTACTGTAATTAATAGTTTTCTGATCAACTTGGTGAATTTAATGTGTGTCTCAACCAAAAAAGCACAGGATAGATCAGCTAAGTCCTGGGGTTCTTACAGAAATTACCAGCAGTAAATGAGTACATCTTGCAAGCAAAGTTTGTAAGGACCTGGAAGTTGACATTTGGTGTTTATTCTGGACAATTTTACCAAACAATTTTTGACTCTGATGATGCATTACAGTAATATGTTCTTACAGAACGTTCTTTTATTATCTCAGTGTAACACATCACCAAATCAAACGGTCTTAAAAAGATTAATATTTCCACTAAGGAAAAGAGAATCTTTACCAAGGAAATGGAGAATACAGGCAGCAACCACTAAACAGAAATAAACATTGCTCTCAAACAAGGTTTGCAAGCTTTTAATGTCCAGGACAATGACATTTTAAGAGTTTGAGAATGTTCTGTTCTATGATTTTGGAGGAATAAAGCTCATCATCATCTTCCTGTCAGGTTCTGGCTACTTTCGTCAGATTATTGGCTCTCAAAATCCAATCTGCATTTTAAAATCTTTTTAATTTGTTGCATTTCATACAGAGCAAAATATTTCATTTTTTCCAAACATACAGACTGATGAAAAATAGTAGCGTTTTGAAACACTTTCTTGGAGTAGTTTTCCTGTATCTTGCATATTTCCATTTTAATCCTGATGTTGCTGAGTTGTGCTGAATATTTAATTTTGCTAACCTGTCACTCCCTCCCTCCCCTCCAGCCCCCATCTATATAAGCATGAATATTTATGAAGGCAGCAGTGGCTAACCTGCACCTTGTGTCATCTGAAAAAAGACATGCATACTGGGGACATGAGATGAGAAGGAATGAAGACTAGAATTGGTTTTTCAATCTTTTGAATGCAAAATAAGCATTATCCATAAGAATTGTCTGAATTGAAAGGAACCTTATGGTAACTATTTTAAACATTCCCACCATCGTAGAATCATTGAATGGTTTGGGTTGGAATGCATCTTGTTCCAAGCTCCTTGCTATGGGGAGGGACACACTCCACTAGACTAGTCTAGGGGTTCAGGAAACTCGGTCATTTCCAAGCTCTGGCCTCTCTGCATGGGCACATAAAAATAATGAATAGGTGGGAAAAGGACATGGAAAGAAGTAGGCACAGTGTGTTTGATCAATGGGGTTGCTTAAGTCCACATCAAGGGACCAAAAAATCTCCATGAACGCTTTTAGTTTCTTCCTCTCAGGTATGTTTTGAAAGTAGAAAGGAGTATTATAAAACCAGTAAGTCAATACACATCACTGCCAGCCTCCACCGCAGGATACCTAGATCAGAAGTTTATCAACACTGAGGTCTATTCAGTATGAAATGGGTGTCCTTCTTGCTGGTATTTCAAAGGGTAAATGTTCATAAGATCTTAGGCCCTGGAGAGGAATTCATTCTTGAAAAACTCCCCAGTCTTCTTTGATTGGCTCCAGCTTGAGCCTATGCAAAGCATATATAAATCCTTGGAAAAATACTGTTGGTATCTTGGAGTCAGTGTTTTTCTGAAGGTCAGATCCTTTAAGGAAGTATAGTCCTAAAACATTCTGTGTTCATTTCCTCTGGATCATTGTAAGTTGCACTTTTTAAAGTTAATATAAGTACTCAGCACACTTGTAAATCTTAGAATGTAGGAAGAAACAGACAAGGAATAAAGGATGCAACCCAGGTCACAGTGAAATCACTGGGTCTGTAAACTTCCAGATTTCCCTCCTTGAACACTTCCCTTGACAGAAACAAATATCCTACATCTTTCACACTCACCTACTTCCTTCTCTGCTTTAAAACATTCTATTTCACATAAGCATAATGAATAATGTATATAAAATACTGTTGCCTGATATTGATTTACTAAGTTTGTGATAAACACAAACTCACTATGATCGACTCAGTAGGATATATGGGAAATGACATAGAACTTCTTTCAATGAGCAAAAAACCATAGCGCAACTCTAAATGATTCACAGAAATGACTTGTAGCAAATCTATTAAGTCCTGTAGCAGAGCTCTCCAAGAACAGCATGTTTCCCTGCAGAATAGCTTTTGCTTCTTTATACAATCTACTCTGAAGTATCTCAGTGAAGACTGAGACAGGGCTTTTACCAATACCTTTGGGAAAGAGCTCCACTACATAATCTATTCTCACTGTCAATCACTTTTTCCTAATACTCAGCCAATCTGAATTTTCACTTTAGTAATCCCATCATATTACTCCCCCTGTGCTTCTGTGCTTCAGCATTTATACTCTTCAAATATTTATAGGTATTGCTAAGAAAAAAAAAAGAAGACATTTTCCCTAAGCATATCAGTTTCTCTGCCTGAATGCTGCCAGTTGTTGGTTTCCCTTGCAGCACTGTATTTCTTTGCACATTCCAAATAACTGTCAGATAAATTATTATTTGTTGTTGCTGGACAAAACAGATCATACAGAAAACACCTTTTTCCCCTCACTTTCCTGTTTCCCCTCTTTTTCCTTTTAAATCTGATGTTACATTATCAAAAAGAGGTTATGGAACTGAGTTTTCCAATTAAGGAAAGCAAGCAATAACCAGTTAGATATTTTACAGGGAAAAAAAACCCCAACATATGTAATAATTCTGGATACCTGGTCCAAATCACAAATTATTTTTAACAAACACACTGTATTAACAAAACAATGTATAAAGAAAACATCTTGTAGATAAGGCATGCTTTGGTGATCTTTCCATTTCAAATGCTTCAGAACAGATGACTTGAAAGGAAAATAATCTTTCTTTTCCCCTCTCTCCTTTCTTCATTATTGCCTCAACTTCATTAGGGGGCCAAACTCTGAAACCCATATCCTACACCTTTCACTCTTCAGAGATCATTGCCTATACAGTTACTTCACAACAACAATTTAAATTCCTTTAAGATAAGCAATGGTTTCTCCTTTCCTAGACTTTCTCCAATTTTCACAGACTATAGAGCAGCCCAGGTTGGAAGGGATTTCATGGATTTCCAGCACCTGGTCCAATCATATCTTGAAAACCTCCAGCAACTGGGACTCCATCACATCCCTTTGTGTGCTGGAATACTGTGTGTGATGAGGTCCCTCCAAGCCTTCTCTTCTCCAGGGAGAAAAGACCCTGAACTCCTCCAGTCTCTCCTCACAGGGCAAATCATTCAGCCATTCTATTCATTTCCATGGCACATCTTTGGACCCTCTCACCTTTCCACACCTTTTTTGAATTTTGCAGACCATAACTGGGAACATTACTCCAGGTGCAGCCTGACAAGTGCTAAGTGGAGTTGGATGATCACTATCTCTGCAAGCAAGACCCTTGAGAATGCAACCCAGGATGCAATTTGGCATTATTGCTGCCACAGCACACTACTAACTCATGTTCCCCATGTCCCTTCGAGCAAGGCTGCTCCCCAGCCAGCCAGCAGTTAGCCTGTACTGGGCTCTTTGGTTATGTTGTCCCAGCTACAGGACTTTATAAGTGTCTTAAGCTGCATACTGTTTGTGCTAGCCCACTCTTCCAGCCTGTCCAGGTCTCTCTCTAAAATGGTTGTCCACATCACAACCAGTCTTCAGTGTCATCAGCAAACTTAGTGAGGGTGTTTTCAAAACCATAATCTCAATTATTTAAGGACATGTTCAACAGTGTAAGGCCCAATATTGATCTCTGGGGGACCCCACTTAAAACAGGCTGCCAGCCTGAGTAAAAAACATTTATTATGAACCTGAGTGCAACCCATTAGTCAATTTCCTACCCATTTCACAGACCAGCCATCCAGTCTGTCTTGCAAGTTTGTGTGGAAGGCTGTGGTGTGTCTAGGGCTTTTCTGAAGTCCAGGTAAACAGTATCCACTGGTTTGTTGCAGACGGTTATCAGGTTAGTCAGTTCCTAGTTACTTAATTTTATATCTCATCTGCTTTCTGTACACTCCTATCCACCTTATATACATTAATATTTCTTTATGTGCTTCTGAAGTATTTGGTAATGCCCCCTGTAAAAGCTGTTGTGAAGAATCACATTTGTGTGCCTCCCCCAGTCATCACTGTTGTGTTTGTTGTTATGTTTGAAGCACTAGTACCCACAGTCAGCTGAAGACACTTAACTATTCTTGACCCATGATCTAACTTTAAGTTTGAGCTTCACCATTAAAGCTGCTTTAAATAGTGACCTTTCATAGTATGTTTTCCAGGGTGACTGAGGAATTCCAAAGTGTTCATATATTTCTAACCCAAACTCCCCTTTTGGAAAACAGCAGAAAAACACACTGTCCTCTTCATCATCCTAGTAAAGTACACTGATGTTCCTTCTGGATTTTAACACTATTTTTTCACCATTCTTTACTCACTGTACTTATTTTTTGTTCATCCTGAAATTTATGGCTTGGAATTGATCAATAAATTGGATTCCTTACTAACATGAACCCACTTTTTTGATCACTAATAATACAGTTCGCCAGTTTTTCACATTTTCCTTCAATTCCCTTCATGTTGGCAAGAAATGGATTTGAAATGTCTCTTACAGGATCATCTGCTTTCCATTTAGTGAATATGACTTCTCTGTAATTTATCAATTTCCTTGTTAATTTGCTGAAAGTGCTACTCAACAGAGATTTAGGTAGTTAAAAATCTCCCATGAGCATCCTTTGATACTCAGAAACTTCAGAAGAGACAGAATTTCTCCAGAATCACTAGAAATATGCCTGATGTTAGCCTGCTTTGTTTGCATTTCTTCACTGGAAAACTATTCAGCAGCTTCCTAGCACTGTAAGTGTTTTTAAATATCATGGCAATCCATTTACTTGCTCCACTTCCATTTGTGCTATATAAATTACGTTACACTAATCCATACAAAAGCCCATTAAAAAAATTACCTCATTAAGTTCATTTGGCCCCACCATTGGTGTCCACATATACTTTCATAGGAAAACTGCCTGCTCTTTCTGGGCATTTTCTGTATCTACAGCACAGGTACTTCATTGCTCTTAATACTTTTTTCAGAATACCTCTGTCTTCTCACTTTTATTTTGACAGGAATGTATATGCCAAGTTATCTGAATTAAGTAACATTTCCATTACTGTATTTCTTGGCCACTTTAAATACCACGTAACAAATGACACAAATACTTATTTTTTCATTCATAATATTAACTTACATTAATTTAGTTACTTGAAAGATCTCAGTGCTAGGAAAACATAACAAAAAAATGTATCATTCAACATAGTCTGACCACATTGTTTCTTTCAGTTTGAAATTTTTTTGAGGTGTCAGTCTGCAAGATTTTCCACAGTAAAGTCTTGATATAACTCCTATTAAGGTCAATGGGAGTTAGTGGCAATTACATTAGGCTATGAATCAGGATTAGAGAGATCTGTATATTGATTGATCTAGGAGAAACAGGAAAATCCACTAAGATGTGACAGCTGAATTTTAAACATGCATATGTAAAAGCCAGCAGTTAAAATATTGCCTTATGAACCCAAATATTCTACTTTTTATATATGTATGTATATATATTAGTGTTTATCATGCCACTCCTTAGGAAATACAGATGTATTCTGCATAGAAATTAGACCCTTCATATTCAAAAGAAACTTGGACGGTCTATGTACCTCAGGGAAAAACTCAATGGCTCCTGGTAGATTATCAGCTAAAGATTAACCTTTGGTAACGCGATCTGCATAAAAGAGGAACATAAAACTGAAAAAAATAGGCAGACTGATGGATTTAAATGGTTAGAGAAGGTACAGAGAAGATCAGCAAGACTGACTGAAAGACTGGAGAAAATACCACACAGAAAAAAACAAAGGATTTTTGGTTCATTTGATCCAGCAATGCGGTGGGCAACTGCCACAGTTCAACAGGATCTATGGTGGATTGAGGGAGCAGAGAAAGTAGGTAACAGAGCACCCAAACACAAAGGAAAATAATCTGAAAGTAGATTCCTTCATGTGTGAAGCTATGTACTTATAACAGGAAGGCCATTTAATCAAAATAAATATTGCCTGTGAAAAATAGTACATTCTATACTTTTTTTTTGAGGGCAGAGTTCTGGTGTGGGTTTTGTGTTTGGGTTTTTTTAATGGTGGAACAGTAAAAAACAGTACAGTGGCTACTGTATTTGAGAAAAAATACTTCAGCTAAACCCAATGACCTATTTTATATAGGAAGCCATGTTAGGTTATCAGTGTTCCTTGGAAACTGTGACAGTTTTGATTAATAGAAGATTACAGAATAGGGACAATCTTAAAGACTATGAGTGTCAAACTTCTGGTTGAATTTAATACAGATATAAACGGGTCAACACAACCACAGATGTCACCCCACTTGCTTAAACTTAGCTGAATAAATCACTTGACTAGTCAAAACCCTTGCATTCTTCTGCCAGTAACAAGATAATCTACTGCTTCATAAGATCTGTGGCTTCAGCCATCCAAGAATTTCATAGAATTTTGCAACCTGGAATTACTCTCACACTGATACACTGCATGCACCACGAGAAAAGGCACCATAGAGAATCACGTGTTACAAAGCTCCAGGTCAAGGAGATGGGCAGCATACAACATTCTGGAAAGGTACACAAAGGCTTCGTGAATGCCTTGCAAACCAACTTTAGACATATGGAAATTCCAAGAACAGTATCCAGATATGTAAATTCCAGATTCCTTATGACCACGATGACTCCTTAAACCTCGTTTATGTGCCACAAGGGAGAAAACTGCTCCCTCTATTTAATTACTGACAGGCTTTTTGAGTGCATTGTGATGCAAGCAGCTTTGATTCTGCACTATTGAGATCAATGAAAGCTTCGCCAATTTTTTTTCTGGTGTCAGGGTCAGCCCCAATAGAAATCAAATAATGTGTTACAGAAATAATGTAAATCATATAATTGATTCTAATGACGTAGACGGATGACATAAATTAAGTACAACTTTTACTGACATCAATGAATTATTCCAGGGCATATATCCATACAGCCTCTGCCTGTCCTCCAGTGAAGCTCAGAGTTTACCAGCGAGCAATCAACTTTTCTTGCAAAGCACTCACTCTTGCTAATACTAAACTCAAAATCAACCAGTGTAAGTGTACAAGCTTTCCAGCTTTTTAAAAACTAAAATTTAATAGGGAAAACCCTCTTTGAAAACCTAACATCCTTCAGTTCAGACTTTCTGAAATCTTCATGATTCTTTTAGCAAATTGGTTGACAGAATGAAAGTGGGCAACAGTGAAAACTACTTGATGCTCATGTACCCCAGGTTCTGCAAGGTCTGCATCCCAAGACCAAAAGTATGGACTGCTTTAAGAAAAGTTGTGGTGGTTTAGGGCTGGCTTGTGTTTTGGTTTGTTGTTGTTTGTTTTTTTCCCCATAGGTGACAAACAATATCCAGTACCCTGGATTATATTTTACATTCAAGTTATTTGTGACCATACTAGCTCATATAAGAACTTTTCACTCTATAGTATCATGCTTCTCTCAGAGGCAGCACTCAGCAAGGAACTAAAATGGGACTCTGGATTTGTGCACTTGCTTCTTCTCTATATTAAACGCATCTGTGGAATTACAAAAAATAATTATACAGCTCAAGCATAACATTTTGTTGCTACTGTTTTTCATCTGTAGAAATCACAATCAATTAAAACAATCGGGAAAAGAAAGGAAATAAAACAGCAATTAACAAGGAGTTGCAGTATTAGTCCCAGTAAACCAACACAGTGGAAAGCAAACAATTGATTTTTAGGGAACATCTACTAAGTCTTAAGATCTCTATCATTTTCATCCATTTGCAATGATATCTATCCACTGTGCATGAAAAACAAATACATATATTAGCAGGTGTTTTATAACCAGAACAATATTTTTCTAGCATCATCTTTGGCACATATCAGCTTGCAGAACTAGCACCAACAAATAACCTACATCAAAGCCTCAGTTCTTGCTGGGACATAAGATAATCTTTTTGAAGAGGTCAGGAGGTCTAATGTTCATATCCAAGGGGTACCTGATTCAATTGTACATTTATTGTGCATTTGGACTATTCCAAATGCATTCCTTGTATTTCTATGACAGTAATACATAGTCCAGACATAAAAAAATAGCTTGGGGTTTTTTATGCAAATATTAAACTTAAGAATTTTAAATAAAACATTTAAAACAGTAGGCTCATGTTTAAATTTATGCTCTATACATACATGGAACTCTTAAAATCCCCTCTGTTAAAGCTGACTAACACTTTGATGTTACTCTGGTCTATTTTTATTTTTTAGGTGTTTTTTATAAGCTCTGACAATTTTCTGAGAGCTGGCTCTTACAATAAGCCTTATATATCCATCAGAGAAAACTCTGGAAACGGACAAAATTTGTGTCTTTGGTCTATATCTAGACAGTTATAAAGCATTAATAATTTCAAATTAGTCAGAATACTAAACTGGTAAGTTAATGATTTTACACCACAGCTAAAAGATCAACAGCAGTGATTTGCAGCAGCAAGGCCAGTCAGTTGCTTCTTTGTGGCAAGAATTCAGGGAGGAAAAGTCAGTATTACGAAGATAAGCCAGCCATGCTGAACTACTTCCCCATGATGTATTTTTCCTCAAATCACATCAAATTTCTCCTCTTTCTTCCTGCAGGTAATTTACAGAAGAGGAGCTCCCCAAGATCTGGAGAGTAAGGAAAATAATTCAATCAAAAACGGAAAGATAAATACACTTCTTAAATAGCCTTTTATGACTACTTTTACAATGGGACATCGCAACCCTGTGCAGCACTACAGGCTTGGGGAAGAGTGGCTAGAAAGCTGCCTGGCAGAGAAGGACTTAAAGGTGTTCACTGACTGCTAACTGAACATGAGTCAGCAGTGTGCCCAGGTGGCCAGGAAGGCCAATGGCATCCTGTCTTCTATTAGAAACAGTGTGGCCAGCAGGTCCAGGGTAGTGATTGTGTCCCTGTACTCAGCATTGATGAGGCCACACCTTGAGTACTGTGTTCGGTTTTGGGCTACAGGAAGGACATTGAGATCCTGGAGCATGTCCAGAGAAGGGCAACTAAGCTGGTGAAAGGGCTGGAGAGCAAATCATATGAGGAGATGCTGAGGGAGCTGGGGTTGTACAGCCTGGAGAAGAGGAGGCTGAGGGGACACCTTATCACTGCCTACAATTACCTGAAAGGAGCTTGTAGAGAGGTGGGTGTTGGTCTCTTTGCCCAAGCAACAGGTGATAGGACAAGGGTGAATGGCCTCCAACTGTGCCAGGGCAGGTTCAGATTATACATTAGGAAAAAGTTCTTCAGCAAATGGGTTATCAGGCACTGGAATAGGCTTCCCAGGAAGGGACCTGAGTCACCATCCCTGAATCTATTTAAAAGACAGGTAGATGAGGTGCTCAGGGATATGGTTTAGTAGAGAACAGATACAGCTGGACTCTCAAAGGTCTTTTCCTTAGTTAGTGATTCTGTGACTGTCCTATACATATATACATAAATATTTACACTTAAGACCCTTCATCCACTACACAGACTGGATTTACAAGAGAAACAATTGTAAATATGGCAGTTCTTCATCCTCAATGGTCTACCTTTCTATCCTCAATAAATTTTCTTTTAATGAAAGTTATTAGTGATATAGAAAGTGTTTATGTGCCATGTATTAGATGTTAATGTTCAGAACACAACACATTTAAGGGCATAAACCCTATCACTAATTTGAATATACAATTCGCAGCATTGGATGGATATATAACAGCACAGATACATCTACCTAGAAGGCAACTCTAATGTTTAGAAAATATGAATAAACTCTGCCTATGTGAATTTGACAATGATCTTACATAATTAGCTACCAGTACGCTTTGCATACATATGTAAGGAAAGCCATATGGTCACCAGACGAAGGTGTTACTGACAAAAATGTCACTGTTATGCAAAGCAGTTGCCATACTTTATTTGCTGCCTGTAAGAACTGGAACTCTTTAACATCTGTTAATCTTTCAGGGCATGTTTGCAAATCTACTGTTCAAACCTTACGATCAATGCAAAGCAACATCTTTAAAACACATTATAAGATTCTACCTACTTTCACTGAAATAACGAACCTCCATTGATTAGATAAAATTACATCTTTGCCTCTCTTCTAAATAGACATATGGTGAAATTGTAACTAGTGCACCTATAAAACAAATTATTACCAAAACCTAGAAGTTTGTTTTTAGAGATACTCAAGTATAGTATGCTAAGTAAATATTGCCAAAACCAGCGGATCTCTTCATAACACAATTCCATCTTAAAAGTTCTCTATTAACTATAGAATGATTAAAATGTGTAAATACCATAATATCAGAAAATTTTAAATAAAATTATCCCAGAGTGATACCTGGTCTCTATGCCAAGCTACTTAATCAAAAAATGCATAATTAATGTATCCATCTGTTATACTGCACAAATCCTAGGTCGCACTGTGCATTCATTTTTACAATTCAGTCCTGTGTCACCATTCAAACCAATCTGCTCTGTCCACTGTGTTGAATGATGACAATAAACTGAAAAAAACCCTAGAATATTAAACTCTGTGTCTCAGGATATATGAATTCCTGCATAAACCAATAAAAAATTATGCTAGAAGGCTTTTTTTAAAGGATTAGTAGTATCTGCAGAATAAGAACTAATAAAACACTTCCACATTTTCTGGTCTTCTACAATGAGTAACGACACATTCAATAAGCAGATTTTACTATAATCTAAGTTTACTTTTAGAAAAAAATTACTGCACAGAATCCTGGAAAAAATATTGAAAGACCATGTTTTTACTATATGAATTTCAGAACTATGGGGAAGGAGGGATAGTTCAAATAGATCTTTATTCCTTTTGCTATTCCTTTAAACAAATTATTTGTATTTTTTTCACAGACATTTTCAGGTTTTGTGAAGTAATTATTGGAAGTTAAATGCATAGAGAAGCAAAAGAAATAAAAGCTTCTCTAATAATAGTGCTCATGTTCCTCAAATCAGAAAGCCAGGAATACCACAGAGAGAGTAATTCTATTCTAAAAGAAAAAAAAATGCCAAACACCAAAAAACCTGAAATGTCTTAGTTAAGGAATCCTCTGCTTACTGAAGAACAGAAAGAAATACAATCTTAACTCCAGTTAAAAAAAAAAAAAAACAACTAAGTAAAACAGCACTAATGAGCAGATGCCCACACTTGAGTTTTTGGAAAAATCCTGTAATTTCATTTGAAATTACAATTTCAGTTTTTCTTTTCTTTCATCCTCAGTATGATATCCAACATACTGATAATAAGAAAAGAAAAAAGACAGAAGCCATGTTTCCACTGTGTTCTGAAGGCTCTACACTTGAGATACACAATTGAAACCACTCTGTTCTCTAAGCTTTTCTTTGTAAATGAGCCCCTCTGCAAAATATTTCTGGTTTTATTACATACAGAAAACATTAAAAAACCCACCCAAACTCTCATCTATTTTGTATCCCATCCCTACAACAAACTATTTTTTTCCTAAAATATGATGATGATATTTTCTTGTAAAATGGCATAATTCTTGTTTCTGCGAGGTCATAAAACACACAATGTGTACTTGAAGTTGATCTGATGTAAACAAAAATTTACTTTTATTTGTTATGCAGAAAAAAGAAATCACCATATTTCGAGTTAGGTGATATTTTAACCAGCATCTTCCATTAAATACCTCAAGAAAAATTCAGGTAGTTCTAGTCCAAGTATTTTCTTAAAAAATACAATTTTCAGACATATCACTCATAAGTTACCTTGGTCCTCACCCTAAGTTGTATGACATTAAAGGCATCCGATATGAATTGTAGGTATAGTGGTTCAACCAAGAAGTGATCATAAGAACTCCTGTATGAATTCCATCTGGCATAATTTCAGTGATATCTCAATGTCACTCTAGATTTAAAACATTTCAAATCAAACTGTTTCAATGGAAATTTTTTCAACAGCAGAAGTAAATGAATACGTAAGTATAACTAACCAAGGGATAAAGACAATACCACACAAAGCAGTAAGAAACCGATACAGCAGTAGAAGACAAGACAGGTTTGTAGGATGACAATCTTCTTGATGTGCCTTTAGGTTATCACAGCTATAGCAAGGTATCAGAAAAAGGGTGAAGGAGAAGAGACATGTATAATAAAAAAAACTGAGAAGCAACAGGATGTCATCAATTTGCTCCACCAACATTTCCAGTAGATGTCCAACAGCTAATCCCGGAGTGCCTTTCACAGGTGAACAGGAGCACAGACAGTAAGACCATCATTTTTTCTGGATGTCAGCTTTTGAATTCTGAACTCTTTTGGCTCACATAATCCCAGCATAATGAGAGCAAATTATATCACAGAAAAACAGCTGTAGCTAGGTACTTTGCTACCATCTCCATCTGTAACCTCAAAAATCCACAGATCATGTGGGTGAAGAAGAGCTTCTGTCATGAAAATATCCCCTAGGAAGCAAATAGCTATTATAAAATATTCATTGAGAAACTACTGGTGGATTTTGTCTTATTTTCAAGGACAGAATACAACACAGCTAGTCTTCCTAAGACACTAAGGGAAAAAAAATAAGAAGTACAATATCACAGTATAGGAATCTCAGAAAGCAAATTACCAGGGAAGGCTTTTAAGTATTTTCTACAGAAATAGAAGCAGCATACATAGGAAACAGTATGATATGTTCAGAAAAATACATACCTGTGCTGTTTTGTCCATTTGAAAATAGTAATACAAATAGGCAATACTATTAAACCTTGTAGTAAACTTTTAACATTAATTCCACAGAAATCTGCTATCATTCTATCCATCAGTTGTTACTGTAACTTCTTAAGGAATGTAGTGTAAGTTAATATTTGAAAAAAATATGCTTTGATCTTGGGAAGTCACATGAACCCTCAGATTTGCTTTGTATCTGTTTGAGTATTCAACATTCATCACTAGAAGCCTGAAAGAAACCTTTCACACTTAAAAAAATCCACACAAAAAAAAAAACCCAGAAAGCGAGAGAGAAATAAAATCCTTTTTTTCTATAGTCTGAAAGCTTTCTTCCAACATTTATTCAATAGGGCAGAAAGATAAAATCACTGTAAGAGAAAAAATCAGCTGAAAACCTCTTCAGTTCAAGATTCAAACAGAAATCAGTGTCGTTGCTTCAATATATGGAATCTGTCATCCATAAAGGTATTTTATTCTTCTCCTAAAGCACTCTTTCACCCCTAAACACCTTTCAACAGGCAAAGAAAAAATGATAAAAACACATTACTCATTCAGAAAAATGACCCTGTTGTCTATCAATACTTGTTCAGAACACCAATGTTCTCGATCACGTTAAATAAAACACCACACCATATAAAAAAATAATAAATCTGTTCGAATGGGTGCAATTTCAGTGTGGCATATAAGACTACTTCAGACTATACTACACTTCAGACTACAAGAATTAAAAATTTTGAAACAGCAATCATTTATGGATATCATAGCTGATCCTCTCTCCTTGGTTCCAGAAAAGGAGTAGAACAAACAACCTTCAGAAGTTTATTCTGCCTTTGGCTTTTTTTACAGCAGTATAAATTACAGTATCTGAATGCTTTACCTTAATAGAACTGAACACAAACTACAAGTATTTCAAAATTTAAATGGACCTACACTATGTACAGTGAACAAAGACGACTTGGAAAGAAGTATTAGCAGAGGCCATTATAAAATTTGGAGCTTGAAGCAAACACAGACCATATGGATACACAGACCATATAAAGCTAGATAAAATTTTTATCTAGCTATTATATATTCCCATCTATTATTTGGGAATGTTCCCACTGAAACACGTAGTGTGTTTATGAGCATTCCTATCCATTATTGCCACCACCACACTCCATAGTACTGTCTGTATAATTCTGATCAGTGGACATTTCCTGCACTGCACCAACTATTTTATATTTACTAGGCCTGTGTCACTTAGCTTGAATTTAATGTGAGGTCCCATTTATTATTGCTTTGCAATTCTTGGGCAGAAATCCAGAGGTTTTTCTTGGCACACTAACACTTCAATAATAAAAAATCATAAATAACCAGAAGCAAATGTGGACATACAATATCAATATTATTGTTCCAGTTCACAACAGCACAAACAAAAATAATTCAAGAATAGGCGAAGTTATGGTATAGTTTAACATGACTGAGGCTGTTGATGAATTCATTCAAAGTGATCTCAGGCCAGATGAAATTATTTGCAAAGTTTGCATACTGTTATATGGGAAAAAGAAATTAGCCTTAAAAATATAGATCTGCAAAGGTCTTTACTTTGAATAAAGTAAACTATTATTTTGTTTGGAAAAATGTGCTTAAAGTTTAACTAAGTGATTGAAAAATAGAACCCCAAGGAAAAAAAAAACAAAAAACCTTTGCATTTAACCTCTGAGTATGCAGCCTGATGGCAGAAGTTGTACAAAGATTGATTTGAATGTCTATTTACATCAGTCAGATGAGAGGTGCTCAGCATTCTGCACAGCTGATTTATAACTGAGTGAATATAGAGATTATATGCAAATCTTAAAGATACTAATTATTCTTTTTATCCAAGACTGAGAACAAACTCTGTATTAGTATATTAGCTGTTCAAATGTAGTCCAAAACTCTCACAACAGGAGGAATGCTTGGCATAACAGCTTTGTAGTATTGACACAAATAAAAATGATATTACATGGAAGTAGGTATTTGATATCTCCTATTATGTCTAACAAGAAGATGTAAACCAGATGAATGACAGCTAGTACTTTACCTTCACTACTGCTAAGCAATTTCAAGAGGATTTCCAGTCACAGCTATATACTGCAGACAGGAGCAAAGCATGGTAATATATTTATGTCAACTGAACACATAGAGATAATTTTATTTCCATTCAGGTTATTTTTTGTTTGGAATACTAACATTGCATTGCAGTATGTGGAATTATTTTGGTAAATAGGCTCTCCTAGTTAAAAGATTTATTCTATTGTTCCACTAACAGGCATTCCTGATGCTAAACCCAGAAAAAAACACAAAACCACTAATAATTTTAGCTATCAAGAAGCATTCCATATGAACAGCATTATTTCTTTTTTATTTCATAGATGGAGGAAATGTTACACCCTAAGAAAAAGTGTTATAGAAGGCATCATAAAAGGAAAACTTTCCTAGGATGTTAACAAGGCAATAACCTCGTCAGAATGTTTTGTATGCAACTGCTTACCTCAAGCCAGGAGAGAAAGAACACAGGTGGGTGAGTATTAAAGTTTAGTACTTACATGAAAGTCATCAGGCAGAAGACAGAATCAGTCCTGAAAGCAAGTTTCTCTGTCCTTATGGTCTTGGACACTAGTCATGCTTTTTCTGAAACTCTTATGTCAGCCTAACAAATCTGGAATCCTTACAGCACTGTAGCTTCAGCAGGAAAAGACAGACAGGCAATATTCTCTACAGAGAATAAGCTGGTGCTGTCTATACTCACCGAAGAAGGTAGAATGGAAGTTATACTCTCTTGAAAAATCAAACCTTGTGTTCCACATTCTGAATGCAGCATTACAGTTTCTGCCCATGCTTTGTAAGAAGTGCCTATCACTAATATGTAAGAACACAGTTGCCACTGCAAAGCCTATTGAATCACACCTTTGGGAGTGGGAGGATGAAGGTATGCTGAGTTTCTTAATTTCAGTCAAATGTAGACATGAAGTCTTAATGAGCTCTTTAAACATGTCAGAATTAAGATCAAAATTTGTGTAAGCATTTAGGAAAAAAACCAACTTCAAAGAACTTAAGTCAGCTTCCAACATCTCCAGGTACTTCTACGGATAGAAATCAGCTGACTTGCAGATTTCAGGATTGCAAGTTTAGACTTCAGAAGACTGCAATCTCACAAAAGTAGGATGGCAAAACAATGTTGTGTATCACACGTACCATTCATTTTCCTGCTGGCCAAACAAGGAGAGACATATTGCACACATAACTTCAAAATAAAATACGGCTAGGGGTTGCTGCTTGTTGCTTAAGAGCTGGAGAGACTGAGGTAAGCAAAAATCTAAAGCAAAGTACCATCAAGAAACACGATAAACATCAATTACAATAGAACTTTAATGTGCAAAAATCCATACTCCACTACCAACAAAATATTTTGTCTTTTGTATTCTAAGTTTTGATTCAGGCCCTCTCACAGTTCCTATCATTTGAAATATATATTGTTTATATAATAAGTATTCACTGTATAATACACAGAAAATCGCTATTCATTTGCTCATTTTGGGCCACAAGTGGACTGGACTAGTGGGAAAGATGGGGGGGGGGGGCGCTAAAACTAATCACTCTTAGGATCATTTAGCATGTTAATTGTATGATTCCCTTAGACTTTTGACACAATGTTATGATGGTTGCAAAGGTCTGATAAAAGGAAAAAGCACAATTTCAGGCTTGGATAATGCTAGTAGAGAACATGAAATAAAAAATTACTGGCAAACAGGTTTATCTTGGAAGGAAAAGCTAACATTATGAAGGCTTTGGGGGAAAGCAAGCAAAAAAACTGTAATCTTAAGAAAAAACTTTGAAGGTCAAAGCATAAAACTGAATTGATCAAACAAACTATAAAAATAACGGCAAAAATAAAGATGATTGCACATAGCTCTGTCTACAAGCAGAGAGTTTACAGAACGTGTCCACATTTAAGGCCACAGCTGTAAACACCATCAATGAATTCAAGAAGCTGCAGGCTTTTCCATAGTGCTGGGAGTGGAGAAGGTTTAAAGACAACCTGGCTGGGAAGATCAGTTAGGTCAATATAAATTTAAGTAGTACAGCCTTTGAGGTACACATTAAATCTCACAACATAGCAAACCCTTGCATTCTTTTGGTTAATAAAGCTTCTAAATTGTCAAAGAGTAATATTTCTTGGTCTGCTTACAACAGGTATTTCTTTCTCCCATCAGTATAGATTGCTTATCCCTATGCTGTACTTTAAATAGGTACTTTTAAATATTCATAGAATCATAGAATGGCATGGGTTGGAAGGGACCCCAAGGATTAGAGAGCTCCAGCCCCCCTGCCACAGGCAGGGCCACCAACCTCAAGCCTGGATCTACACAAGGTTGCCCAGGGCCCCATCCAACCTGGCCTTGAACACCTCCACGGATGGGGCATCCACTACTTCTCTGGGCGGCCTGTTCCAGCACCTCACCACTCTTTCTGTAAAAACTTCCCCCTAATATCTAATCTAAACCTTCCTTCCTTTATTTTTAATCCATTCCCCCTTGTCCTGCCATTGTCTATCCTTTTAAAAAGTTTAATCCCCTCCTGCTTATAAGCTCCCTTCAGGTACTGGAAGGCTGCAGTGAGGTCCCCCCATAGCCTTCTCTTCTCCAGGCTGAACAAGCCCAGCTCCCTCAGCCTCTCTTTGTAGGGCAGGTGCTCCAGCCACCTAATCATCTTCGTGGCCTCGTCTGAACCCTCTCCAACAGTTCCCCATCTTTCTTGTATTAGGAGACCCAGATCTGGACACAGGACTCCAGATGGGGCCTCACAAGGGCAGAGTAGAGAGGGACAATCACCTCCCTGTCCCTGCTGGCCACCCCTCTTCTGATGGAGCCCAGGATACCATTGGCCTTGCAAGCTGCAAGAGCACACTGCTGGCTCATGTCAAGCTTCTCATCCACCAGAATCCCCAAGTCCTTCTCAGCAGGGCTACTCTCAAGGAGCTCTTCTCACAGTCTGTATCTATGTCTGGGATTCTTCCGGCCCAAGTGCAACACCTTACACTTGGCAGTGTTGAATCTCATTAGGTTCACCCAGGCCCATCTTTCCAGCCTGTCCAGATCCCTCTGGATGGCTTCCTTTCCTTCTAGGGTGTCTACCACACCATTCAGCTTGGTGTCATCCGCAAACTTGCTGAGGGTGCACTCAATTCCATCATTGCCATCATTGATAAAGATGTTAAAGAGAATATTAACCTTAAGTTAATTTAACTACATTAAACCTTTAGTAGGTAGGGTTTTTTAACCTGTTCTTGTTATAAATTGAAGTGGATCCATGTCCTATGTATTTTTCCATATGAATGCCGAGATTTTAAACACGGGAATCCGACTGATCTTCTACGTGCAGTGTAACACTGCACAAGAGCTCAAAAATCTGGAGCTGCAGCTTCTGATCTTCCTGAGCCTCCTCAGAATGCCCAATGGGTGCACTGTTGTATACAGGGATGACTTGACTTACATTCATCTGTACCTTAAAAGACTATCAGAAAGCAGAGATCAAAGATACAGAGCTACTTTGATAAAAGGAGGACTGACACAGGCCTTTCACAGCTCACAGAACTAATCATAATGACTGTAAAAGGAAATATGTTCCACACTAGCTCTCCCTTTTTTTTTTCCTACACCGTCCTGGGCATTGTCCTTTTTTCAGATAATGTTCATACAATCAAGAAAACTTATTTTAAAGGCATCCTCCACAGTTGTCATTTGCTTTTAAACATATTTATGAATTTAAAAAATGTTATAAATTGTCATGTAATAGTTCATAAAATACAGAATGTTCTTTAGCAAAATAGTATTTCAGAGCATGTTACCATTCTATGCATACAAATTGCAGAAGAGGCATAATGCCAAAACATGACCTTTTCAAAAAGGAGAGATGGATGAATTGACAAATACATCTTTCTCACTTCCACAACCACTTCATATAGCTTCTCTAGATTAAGTACAAACATTTTTCAGCTCCAAAATACACACAATTTTGTGCCTGTCTTCTTGCTACAAATTCTATATTTTTTCTTTAAAATCTGTGCCAGCGACTACTTTCTACAAATTATGTTGATATTATGTGAACAAAATCCCCTTGACCTTCAGTAATGAAATCACTAGTTGAACAAGTATATTTACAGTGACCTCTCCCATCAGTGTTGGTAAAAGGTTTAGGATTTTTTTTTTCCCTTGAACACTGAAATGATTCCTCACACATTAATACATCGCCTTCTCTGTTTCTCTTAGCAACACAAGACTTATTAATTTGCTGCCCCTCAATTCTGCTCTCCTGAGTCACTCAGGAGAGGACTCTCAGCCCACAGATCTAGGCAAAAGTTTGCCAGATATTTCCCTGGAGTCAGCTTGAAACAGAGACTCAACACTGTGATTTAGGTATCACATGTTCCCAGAGACTACAGATTTTTCATATGCAAAGTAAATATCTGAGAGTGGAAAGATAACAGAAAAAGTGAGAAATAAAATCAGTGAACTAAGGATTGCATGGAAAAAAGAAGCAAGATTAATGATTAATGGCAAACAAAAAGAAAGAGGAAGGCAAGACAGTACAGATGCAGAAATTGTGATTTTGGAGGCAGATGGAGGATGCCAGAATTAGAACAGCTGTAGAGAGCTGATGATATCAAATCTGCATTAGAATTAAAGCATGAGTTTTCTTAAGAAGTACAGATTGTTTTCAGAGTAGAAGGCAGTCAATAGCCATGAAAATCAAAAAAGTATCAAACTTAAAAAACCACCAAGTTCATCAGAAAAACAAGATAAATTTAGAAAAATTACAGAAAATTATTATAGTCTTAATTGAAAACAGGCACCTTCACGGATCTTTAGATATTATAAAAGAAAAAAAAATTTCCCCAAGAGAAGCAGTTGCACTAAACCTATGGCATGAATGTTTTGAGCCAACAAGAATAGGTAATTTTACGTTGTTTTGATGTATTCTACTCAATATTTTAAAATTATTTCAACATTTTAGCCTGTCCAGTTAGAAACTAAGGTTCTTAAAATGTCCTGTTCGAGTCAGAACTCTCCACAGTTTTTGCAAAAAGCTCCATTTCTGTTCAGCTTTAGGCAGTCCTATTCCTCTTTCTAAAACCTGTTTCTTCCATCAAACAAAAATCATCTAATTTGCATTAAGAGCCACTCTGGAGGGATCCAGGATAGATTGTTTCCATAGATGCATATATAGTACAAACATGATAGTGATGTGCAAGTTACAGTAATTTAGAACAACAAAGAGATGTGAACATTCACTGGCAGAACAGTCACTATGTCCTGACATAGTTCCAAATACACAATTTAGTCCCAGTTAGTACACTCAGTATGGAGGCTGTGCTCAATTTAGCCACTCCTAAATGGCTGGCAAAATGTGTTGGGAAGTCAAAGATATGACGAGAGCCAAATCACTGATTTCTCTACCACCGATTGCCTATGGAGGGCTATCTTGGTCTTAGCAACAGAATACGTCATTTAGACAAAGGCTTTGTTGCCTTAAGATCTGAGGAAGGTCAAATACAGAATTTATGTAAAGTTTTTGTATTGTGAATGGTAGTAAGCAACTCAAAAAAGACCAGTTTGGGCTTCAGATCTACACAAGCATTCTAACTTTTGGTGCTCCACTTGGTTAGGATTTAACTTCCCACACAACCATATACAAATTTTGTTTTAAACTAATTCGAAAGATACAAATAGTAATTAACATTTAAAAGAGCCAATAAGATGTAAGCCTTCCATAAACAAGATAACCATGACTCCTGACTTCCTTTAGATTCAAATTACTTAATAAACCTGCACATAATATATTTTAATCATGCCATACAATGCTGGTATCACCTATCACTCTAGAGATCATGGAACAACGTGTGTCATAGTTACACTAAAACTACACAAAAATAAAATTTGACAGAGATTTCGCTCACAACCTTTAGTTACCTTTAGTTAGCTAGTTACCCTTGCAGTAAATCATGGTAATACTTTTGAAAGATTTTTCCCATGTTCAGGTAACGATGACATTCATTGATCAAAACCCCTTGAAGACAGAAAACCCTCCTTAAACCCTCAGAGCATCACAAATTATTTACAACAGTAATAGAGTGAGAAACAGAGATGTAATTAAAGACTACAGTAATCTAATTAAATTTGGATGACTTTCTTTCAGTGGGGATTTGATTCTCTCTGGACTGTTTTCTTCCATTTCATCATGTCTTAAACTCAAACTATATTTTGTTCAACTTTAATGAAGATATTAAAATTAAGATTTTTGGACATCCAAAAACCATAACTGCAAAATACATTGCCCTTCCTCTTGCAAAAGGATAGGTTCTCCCCTTTCACAGAGGAGTTCTACTCTTCTTTGCTCAAAGCTACATCTCAAAAGTTTGGGAAATAGTGTTTACAACAAGATGATTCATGTTCTGTACTTGAAAATGCACATGCACCTCCATTGGAATTAGGATAGGCCTGAAAGGTGTGAATTTTCTTATCTCTGTCTCAATTCTCTCACCATTTCTCACAATAATGCATATATGGATCTCCTGTGACTGCACACTGCTGTGGGAAACAGAAAGATACAGGTCTCCAAGGTATAAAAGAATTTGCACCTTCACAGTTTAAATTCCTGTATTAATTATCTATGAAAAGCTCTAATGGAATACTAGACTAGATCTAATTCTCAGTATCCAGAAATAAAATGCCATCTCCAAGATGTTTATTTTGCCAGTTGTTACCTCCCAGTAATGCTGAAAGGGCAAAGTCTACTGAGGTTCTGTAAAAAAGACAATGTCTGCACTAAGGAGTTTACAATCTGTCCCGTGGGCCAATAAGGTGACTTTGGCACAAACTATTACATGCAGAATTATGACCACTCTAGATTTATTTTCAGTCTCAAAGATTTACTGCAGACTCTGCAATTCTGCCATCATCACAGCAATGCTTTGTACTGTGAGGTCTTGTCATACTGCTGAAGAAACAGAATCAAACACTTCAGTCTTCCATTTTACTTGACTTTGTCAGCTTGGATCACAGGAAAGCAGAGACTTCCCTGAAAACCACTGGTAACTTCCTCACAAAACCAGCTATTTTGCTTCACACTAGGTTTCTTTGCAATTGTTCACAGTGCAACTAACAGGAGGAAATAAATGTTTAAATCACATATATTCAGACATTAAAATAGAATTTAGCAGACCATTTACAACATGGTTGAGCATAAGCCATAGTCTCTTGAAAAACAATGAAAAACAATGAAAATTGAAAGACTATTTCTGCTGTTTTTCAAGCCCTACATCCCTCCTCCTACGAAATGGAAATGAAATGTTTTGGAATACTATTTTTCAGCATGTCTGGATTACTTTAACAAAAAACCCCACCAAACAAACTTATAACCCCCACAGAACAGATCCAGGACAGCCAAGATGATCTTATTTCAGTGAAGGTGCTATCAGAAAACTGTCTTGTTGGTCATACCACAACCAGAAATGAGATATATTGAAAAGACTCCACAAGAGCAAGATAGGTATTAATCATTCATAAATTATCTAAGTGATGACAGACTGAAGCAAGCTAAGTAAAAAAGTTTGGGGTTAAAAAAAAATTGGATATTTTGCATATAAAAGTGATAACAGTATTAGACATCACAGAAGTAACGATTCTTTGCAATACTGGTTGAAAATGACTACTGCTATCTTTAAGATGTTTAAATAAGGGAACTTTATTTAAAAATGTATTAACCACCATATATAAAGAAAAGCCTTCCACACTAGCTATAGACAACAAGAAAGAGGATTGAACTCTACTGAACAACAGATTTCACATTCTCAAATATAATTTGCTTAGGCCTCATTTTCTTCTGGTATTGCTGCCAGAGGAAATGATAGAATGTTTTATCTGGGGAAGATCCTTCAGTTTCCCAGACCAAAGTTTACCAAACAAACCCCAAAAAGCATCCACCTGATCTTCCTGTCCACTAGGGCAAATCTTACCTCTCCAAACTCAATTAAAATGATACATCTCTTCCCATCTCATCACAGCCTCCTAAATTTGAATTCTCTCACCTTTCTACTACATGCTCCAAACTATCTGCTCTCTCTCTTCCTTGTTATGTGTCCAACTAGTGCTTAATTGCACATTCTCTAATTCAGTCCTACCTCCAATGTTCTGAACAGAAAGGGAAGTTACAGATATTACACAGGACAAGGAGAGAAGGGAACAGAATTCCCTTTGGCAGCTCCCAAAACAGTCACAACACTACTGCTGTCACCACAATCTTTGTAGTGATGCATCTACTGCTTTCTTATAGGTGGCACAGTGAGGGACATTGTGATCTTGATAGTTTGTAACCAAAACATCCGGTAGTTTTGGTAGAACTGTAGATTATTTTCGCCACAGTAGTACTGAGCCCACTGGACAAACACAATGAACATAATATGAAGTCAGTGCAACTGAGCAATGATTTGTTGTACAGCTACAGAGCTGGCAATGCTATCTCAGATTCATACCTTGTGTACTTCAGGACCAGTTTGTGCATAACATACATGATGTATTCAGATATGCCTATAAAATCTATATCTATCCAGATACATATTGTCTGTGGAAAAAAGTCTGTAGGCAAATCTGGAGATATAGAATGTAAAGCTTAACACTATCTGTATATGAAACTCTGCAGTAGTCAGAACTGATAAAGTCCTGCTCAACAAAAACCAACTGTTGTCTATATACCTCACCTAAGAATACATCTGGAAGTCATATGTTAGGCCGGCTCTTAGTAAGAAAGCACGTATCTTAGTATAAGGTACTTGACAATTAATTTATGTGATACTAGAAATAAAACTTTATGGTGTACAACACAACTGTGTCTATACTCACTGCTATTTTTTATTGTTTGGTGAGGAGGTTGTTTTTGGGGGCAGGTGTTTTTTTTGTTTATTTTCATTTAATACAATATTACTTGTTCTACTTCAAATATTAGCCTTTTTAAGATAACACAAAACAATTTAAAGCTGAACTTTGATCTTTTTGACATTAGCTTGTAAATATTTTAAGACTGAAGTAATGCCAGACATATGCAAGCTTGCAGGAATGTGGCTTGCTTTAGTTTTATTTTGCGCTGAGCTGGAACACAGTTGGGAATCACTTTCTGAGCATCAAGTGGGCAAGCCAGAGGGAAAAATAACCAACAAAGTGATTCAGTCTGGGATATGTTCTATTAGTGTTCTTTGTGCAAGTCTTGTTCCTGCAGTGCCATTTTCATTCAGATCACTTATGACTAGTAAATTCAGTTGTCACCTTGCACACAATATTAAAAATAATTGCAGACCAGCTTTTCCATATCACACTAATTGAGAAAGCCATAGTTACTTACAAGTATCTTCTATATTTGAAATGAAATAATATATAGAATACATTTTAGTATTCTTAACATAGCAACAAATATTTTTAGATAATTCAGTGCAGAAAAAAAGATCAGTCTACTTAGTTTAAAGGACTTGTTGGAGCAGTGGGGTCACTCCAGCAACTGAAAGAATCTTGAAAATATAATCAACAAGTTGAACAACATGTTGGGATTTCAGTATTACACTTTATTCTTGAAAGCAGTTAAAAGCAACTTAAAAAGAAAAGTCAAAAAAAAAAAAAAAACAACACGATACCTAAAACCACACAGGACAAAAGAATATCCTATTAGGAGGAACCCATGGGACACTATTTCAAAGCTGGCCTAAAGAATGAGTAAATGGAGTTTGAAATCAAATAGATTTTAAGAAAGGACAAGAAGAGTTTTTGTGGGGAGGGAGAGAAATTTATTTGTTTTTTCCTAGTTTCTAAAGTGAAAATTATGTCAAAATCTCAACCACATTTTTTGAAAAATGAGAATTTATTATCATTCTGAAGTTGTAGTTAATTTTTTCATTCTGCATTCTCAGTGGTGTCATACTTCTTAGCAACTACATAGAAAAGGCTCTTCCTTGAAACTGTATTTTCTAATTCTGTGCCTCCTACATGTTTAGATTTATTGTATAGCTTGGCAAGAGCTATTTTAACTCAAAGAAAATAGTTTAGAGTAAGTCAAGGAAAGCAAATCCACAAGTTACTCCAAATGCAAAATCAGCACCTTTATAGCAGAAGTTGCTGTTCAGAAAGGATGGCTGTGAAAATTCCAGCTTCAATAGTTATCTCAGCTATCAGACAAATATATTCTACATCTGTTTATCTGACAAAACCAGAAATAGCTAACAAAGCACAGTGCAAGCATATTAGCATCAATGTTCAGACCTTAGCCTGTTAAGTTTAGACATTTGTGGGTATATTTGGTAGGGTAGACATGCCACTAATATTATAGCTCCTAAGGCTTTTATTATAATCATTTGACAGCATTATAAACCTTGAAAACAAACTTTGACCACAGAAAATGAATGTTTTTTGAAAGCTGGCTCAGTAAAGACAAATCCTACAATTAAGAGGCTAATGAAAATAGACAATTCTCTAGATAAAGTAATTACAAAATATTTTTTTAAAAGAAGCATAATGTCTCTTACAGTCCTGCATTATTGCAAGGTGTTAGTACCTGACTTTTCTGTCAGTAGCCATTAGTGATAACATACCACAACTGGCAAAAAATTATAGCTGAGTCATCTGTGGCCCTCCAGTGTATTCATGGACTCCTGAATTCACAGTAGGCAGAATTTTTCAAACACCACTTTCATGTATTGAAAAATGAATATTCAGGTCAGCCTGGATGACTAACATATTTGTGTCACATTTGCCATTTATTTGGAAAGAATCAAGAATCATTTTCAATTCTATGTGTATATGAACTCATTTACTCTAACAATGGTACGAAAGGAATATTTAAGGCACCATTATGACATTTCCTTCAGATCAATTTGAAAGGTAAAGAGCGCCCTCAACCATTCTTTAAAGAAAAAGCAGCTACAGTAGCAACTCCTGGGTGTTGCATACTAACAACAGCAGTAATTACGTTAATTATACCTGCAAACTTCAGTAAACACCAGATCAAGCTCAATCTTCTACTTCATCAAAATTTCATCTTCATTAGTAGATAAGTCTAACATACATTAAAAGTACCAAAAGTATGCTAAAGATTAACACAGGCCTCCAAGTAAGAAATTGAGGCCTTGATTTGAAAGAACACTGCAAATTTACTAGAAATTTCATAATATTTTATAATTTTAACCATTCAATAAAAAATAATACATAAACATGGAAAAACTGCTCTCATTCATGTATTACCCTAACAATAAATTTTTTGTCAACAAGTTCAAAATTCCTGTGGTTCTCAGGAACACAAATGAGACCAGTTAAATGGAGAAAGCACCGCTGCTACTTAGACATTTTTGTTATAAATCATTATTTAGTGGGCAACTAGAAAGTGTTTAACGATTTAGAGATGTTCAGTTGTAGTCTCCAATGTTGAAATTCCAATTGGGAATTTAAGGATTTTTTTACATGTCTCAGTTCACAAAGTGCTCAAGAAGTACTGTTCTAGTTTGAAGGCTAGATTTTGATTCCAAAGGTGCTATGTCACATATTTTCTTCAGCAAGCTGTACAATATTATTTCTAGCTGTGCTCCAAGACAACATGATAAACCTACTCTGGGAGAGAGGACAGGTCACACTGACCTCATTCATCTCCTATTTCATTACAATGCTAAGTAAAGTAAGTGAACTTAAACCTCCTCTCAAGATGAGTGAAATTATTTACCAAATTGCTTACATAGATCTACTGCATTGTCTTGAAAAGCCTGAAGAACTCAGAAGTTAAGAAATAGCAAGTGAAAGGTTGTTTTGCACTTAGAATTTTGTTTTTTCATGCTTGAGCATTAGTTTAGAGACTAAAATTCTAATCACTGTCCTTATTTACAGAACAGATCCACTGAAAATGAATAAAGAGCATAATCATGGCATGCCAAGAAGCTAAATAAAATGAAACTTCTAAGCACTACAAACAAGTTCCGAAGTCAGAAGAGTCTTCCACCAAATTCATCTACCTCTTTAAACTGGGGGGGTTGGGAGGGTAAGGGGGGGTGGGGGGGTGGGAGGGTGGGCACTACTTTACTCCAATTTTTGCAACCATGGCAGGAGGAAGATCTGACACAGATCCCTGAATGTAGAAGTTCCAGACTATTTAATACTTAAGATACAAAAAAAAATCTTGTATTTAAATTGTTATAAAATCTTAAATATATATTTTTTTCAAATAGTTTGTAGTACAGCCAGGAACTAAAGGTGAGGAAGTTAGCATGGGACACATGCTCTGTCTAAAAAAAAAGCAGAGGAAAGCTTTACTTCCTCTTTGAAGCTGAACTAACAACACTGCTCAGCTCCCTTTTCTGCAGCTCTGAGAAGGTGACCCTTCTGCTGAAATACATTTGTACTTACATTTTCTGATCTCAGTTTACTCTTTTTAGTGTAGCTAAGCCACAAACTGCTAATGACCTTGAGTTAACTATTTTTTGCGTCTACAGCTAACAACTGAAATTGCTCAGGAAACCTAAATGGAGAAACTATAATTACTATTCCTCTCCTTTCCAACAGCAAAGGATGACAAAGTTGTCAATTGTGAGGATAAACTAAACGTTTTTAAAACCTTGTTTGCAGTTTAAAGCAGCCAATACAATTCAGCAACAAACTTCAAAACAGAACTTCAGATAAAAGAGTAGCTAGATTGTGGTAGTTTTAGTTGCAGATGAAACAAGCAGTGTTTAGATCCAAGTACCAAGGCTAAAAAGGTTCAGATACCGGTTTGATGGAGACCCATTAAGCTCTTCCCAAGCTCAATACTGACAGATTTTTAGAAGCAACTAAGTTTAGCAAATAT